>NC_133418.1:47890000-48515937 GCF_049350105.2 Macaca mulatta
GGGAGTATGGAATCCATAAGAAAAGTTAAGGTGTAAACCTGTTATGTAATAAAAGCAATGAGTCAGACCTAGGAAAGAAATTCAGTTTTACATGTTTTCCTATCCTTCATCCTTGCCAATTTCTAATCTTTTGGTCAAAGGTAGGCTTGCTTTCAGCTCTTGAGAATTTGGATTCTAATTGGCTGCCTCCTGTTGTTCAGGACAGGTAAAATAAAAATGAGATGACTTTGTCCAAAAATTGTTTCATAGAGCAAGCATGGGATCCTTCTCAAGATGGGTGCACAGGTCATACATTCATGAAGCCAGTCCTTTTGGTGTTTATATCTCTCTTATGGTAACCCTTGCATTCTACATAAACACACTCACCTGCTAGACATGTACATGGCAGAAGCAAGGCAGACATCCTGACTGAAATGAGAGCCAAAGGGAATAGGTGTTCCCACCAGATGAATGGCCTTAGCTAAACTTGCAATGTTTGGCTGGCTACCACCTCTGAATTCTCAGACAGCTTGCGTTTCTCCCAAGAGTCCCCAGCCAATGTTGTTTTGTCCTTGCCCACATTTTCCTCTTCAAAATGCCTATTCATCCATCTTGGGCCTTCAAGCCTCGCAAGCTGCTTTGTAGCAACTACAAAATTGGAAAACATACAAAGGCAAAAGAACTACAGGGTGCTAATGTTTATTTTTTCTCTGCTAAGATTAACTCATGCACACTTGAAAACATACTCATTGGGTGCCTATGTCAGGAACTCTATATTATAGCATGTTAGTAATAACCTTTTGCAGCAAAGCCTTAACAGAACGAAGTTAACTATGGAAATCCAGGGTTCATGACTGGTACAAGGTAAGGAGGAGGCTAAAGTGTGGTGCTGGACAGGGTGGGGTAGGGTTACTTTGTTAGAATAAGGACTGTTCATTTTCCTTTCTATGTTTCAATGAGTCACATCCAAACATCTGATTTGTTGCCAGTGAATCTAGTTATTAACTTTTTTTTTTTTTTTTTTTTTTTTTTTTTTTTTTTTTTTTTTTTTTTTTTTTTTTTACCAGTGGTTACAATATTACCAGATGTGCTATTAGAGTGTGGTATTTCTCAGAATAACCCACAGCCTGGGTCAGTGAGAAGAGAGAGTGTTCATGTTGTATAATAACTAGAAGTAAACCTCTTAAATTTTAATTCCTTGAGAAAGCACATCCACAGGTAATCTCTATGCCTTTATTGTTTATTCATTGATTTCAAAGCATCTTTTACATTAAGAGGCCAATAATCCTACTGAAGCAAGAACTTTAATATTTTAGTAAAACAAATAGAAACTAAGTAAGGAAGTTAAGTTGCAGCAGGTTGCAAACCATAGACTTTTATATTTGGAATATAATTTCTATAGATTTTATAACTTCTTGGTGAAAGCAATACGTTTAGACATTTTTTTTTTTTTTGCTTATTCATTAACCTGTATTAACACCTCACTGTGCAGCAGGGTGTTTACATAAGTGATCTCAAAGCAATTTTATCAATAATAGCTAAAATGCTAAAACAAGCACCCATTCCTACAAGCAAATCAAAAATATAAGAGCAAAAATGATAAAATTCAGTGTGATAAGATTATAAGAAAATAGTTATTCCATTTTATATCCTTTTGGTGAAATTAGGTTATATTCTTTTGGTGGAAGCATCAATTAGAAAAATCTGTTATTGAGGATAATATTACAAAATGTTCAAATTTTAAAAATAATTAGCTTCTTAGAATTTACCCTTAAGACATCATCAAGGATTGGAATTGTCACTTACAAGAGAAAACAAAAACTGTTCAATTAAAGGAGAATCTTTCATCAATTAGTGAGTGGGTGTGGTGTGCCGCTCATTTTCAAGATGTTGGGAATATAGTGATTAACAAAAACTGACAATATCTCTGTCTTCATTTCATTTACATTCTAGTGGGGGATGTAGAAAATAAAATGAGTAAATCAATATGGAACATAATATCAGGTGGTGATACATGCTATGAAGAAACATAAAGCAGAATGGAGAACAAGTCACAGCTGATGAATTTTTTATAGGTTGGTCAGGGCAGGAGTCTATGAGGTTTGAATAGGAACTGTATAAAGTGAGGAAAGGTACCGTGAAGCTATCTTGGGAAAGGTCTAACATTCTGAGAAAACAGAAAGTCCTAAGACACTCAGAAGCAAGCTCAGCATGTCCAAGGATTATTAAGCAAGTAACTGTGGCTGGATCCACATGAGAAAGCAGAGAAGAGAAATACATCAGGAAGGCAGCACAGGCCACTCGTCCAGGTTCTTGTAGGCCAAGGCTTGTATTTGGTTTTTATTTTCAGGGTGATAGTATGGCATGGCAGACACTAAGCAGAGGAGTGCACGGTCTGACTTACATTTAACCAACGGTAGGGGTGGCAAGAATGAAAGAAGAGAAATTGCTCTCATAGACAAGACAGGAATCAGTGATTGTCTGGCTGAGGGATTAGCAGGTGAAGGGTAGGAAGTGTGTAGGTTACAACTTTTTTTCCCAAAGTTACTAGGATTTTCTGAGGATTTGATGTAGTTTGTGAAAATGAAGAGTCATGGAAGAGTCCATGGTTTTAGTCCTGAGCACTTAAAAGAAAGAGCTGACACAACTGATAAGGGAACACTGGAGAGGGGGCCAGTGGGAGTGAGGGACTGCAGACATCAAAGTCCACACTTAGGAAAATACTGAATGAAAATGGAAACCATTAAAGCTGTTTTATAAGGTGTAAAGCTTACAAAACAAAATGTATAATAGGATTGCAGGTATGTGTATGTGTAGGAGACTGACCACGGATAAAAGGATGTTAATGTTATTTATCACTGGTTGGTATCATTATAGCTGACTCTGATTTTCTTCATCATTTTCTTCTCTATTTTCTAAATTTTTTTTTTATACTATAAACATGTGTATTGAATCAGGGGAAAAATCATTTGAAATAGCTTTGAAGATCATGGAGAAAGATAATTGGGGTAAAATATGGTTGAGAAAACCCAGCTGTTTGAAAATCACTCTAAGCATCTGACAAACACAAAACACAGCTGGTGTGGAGGACAGAGATATTATATAATTTGAATTCTTTACTGTCTCTGCTAAAATGGAAAAGAAATGGAGGAAAACATCTTTTTAACATGTGAAGATTGCCATCTATTTTCCAAGTTGAACTGAAAAAAAACAAAAGTTTGGCAGAAAATACTCAGCAATTCCTATTGTTTATGAGTTTCCTGGTGGAACGTGTTATAGAAAAGTGACCTGGCCAGACAACATTCCACCTTACTTGGGCAAGTAATGGCATATTCCAGAATCATCCTACACCAGTTCTAGAAGTTTGGAAGTGGACTTCTGAATACTGGTTTTACCTTTCAAGAAAACAAAAATGTGATTAAAAAAAAAAATGTTAACAGTGGTTTTCCATATATGAAAATAGGATAAATTATATATATGCATCAATAGATAAAAGATAACCCCCAAAATTGTGATTGTGTTTCTTTTGGCATGATTAGATTTCAGGTAGTTCCTGTCTCTTCTTTATAGGTCTATGTATTCTTCCCCCCGCCCCCCCCAAAATCAATGTTTATGTATTTTCAATGTAGTAGGAAAATATTTTTATTGTGAAAAAGCAATGAATGAACATTATACATAATTTTTAAATGAAGGTAAAAGAAAATATATGAATAAATAAGAAACAAAGAAAATAGACGGGCTGCGGTGGTTCACCCCTATATTTCCAGCACTTTGGGAGGTCGAGGCAAGTGGATCATGAAGTCAGGAGTTCGAGACCAGCCTGACCAACATGATGAAATCTCATCTCTACTAAAAATGCAAAATTAGCCTGGTGTGGTGGCGCATGCCTGTAATGCCAGCTACTTAGTAAAGCTGAGACAGGAGAATTGCTTGAACCCGGGAGGTGGAGGTTGCAATGAGTCCAGATCATGCCACTACACTACAGCCTGGGCAACAAGAATGAAATTAGGTTAAAAAAAAAAAAAGAAAAAAGAAAAAGAAAGAAAGAAAGAAAGAAAGGAAAGAAAGGAAAGAAAGAAAGGAAGGAAGGAAGGAAGGAAGGAAGGAAGGAAGGAAGGAAGGAAGGAAGGAAGGAAGGAAGGAAGGAAGGAAGGAAGGAGAAGAGCAGAGAAGAGAAGAGAAGAGAAGAGGAAAAGAGAAAAGAAAAGAGAAAAGAAAAGAGAAAAGAGAAAAGAAAAGAAAAAGAGGCCGGGCACGGTGGCTCACACCTGTAATCCCAGCACTTTGGGAGGCCGAGGCAGGCAGATCACGAAGTCAGGAGTTTGAGACCAACATAGTGAAATCCTGTCTCTACTAAACATACAAAAATTCATCAGGCGTGATGGCACTTGCCTGTAATCCCAGCTACTTGGGAGGCTGAGACAGGAGATCTCTTGAACCCGGAAGATGGAGGTTGCGGTGAGCCGAGATCACACCATTGCATTCCAGCATGGGCAGCAGAGCGAAACTTCATCTCAAAAATAATAATAATAATAAAATAAAGAAACAATGAAAATAAAAATAAATAGAAAATCATGATTATGGCAAACATAAATCTCTAAAGTTGATTTAATTGTATAATGTATACAATTGTAAAATTGTATAATGTTATAATACACATATGCTGATAAATTGATAAATTGTTATTTTCTATTGAATTTTTACAATATCTTATCACTATTCTAAAATATAGATTTTAACTTTTATACAATTTTTTAACTTCTATTTTAGTATTACTTTGTAATATATTTATTTCAAGTTTATAAAAGTGTTCAACTATGTTATTCATTTTTAAATATATTTTCTTTTTCTTTAAAAACAATGTTTTGAGATGGAGTTTTCCTCTGGTTGTCCAGGCTGGCATGCAATGACACGATCTCAGGTCATTGCAACCTCTGCCTCCTGGGTTCAAGAAATTCTCCTTCATCAGCCTTTCAAGTAGCTGGGATTACAGGCATGTGCTACCATGCCCTGGTAATTTTGTATTTTTAGTAGAGATGGGGTTTCACCACATTGGTTGGGCTGGTCTCGAACTCCTGACCTCAAATGATCCACCTGCCTCAGCCTCCCAAAGTGCTGAGATTACACGTGTGAGCCACAGCACGGGCCGGTTTTATTTTTCATGTATGCATCTCCTTTAAGATGTTCAAAATTAGATCTTTTAATTTTACAGTTTAAGGTAGGTTCTACTTTTCCTTTTTCCAAGTGCCTAGTTATTTGTTTAATAAAGCCCTTTCCCACTTATTTGAAATATCAACCTCATTGAAAACTGAATTCTTCATTGTGCTTAAATATATTTCTAAGTTTCCTGTTCTACCTTCAATATTTTGCCTTGTTCTGTACGTACATCTAAGTTTCATTGATTGTAGCCTGAATAAGTAAGAGGAAGCCTGAGAAGAAAGAGGAACTACCTTCAAGGCACTTAGAAATGTTTTGTTTTGTTTTTTCTTTTCCTGGCGGATGCGTGATGGTTTAACATACTGCTTCATACACGGTATGTGTCATTAGCATCTTAAATCTCAACCTCTGGGTGCGGATTTTAGCATTAAACTAAAGAAAAGATCATTTTGAATTGCCCTAAAAATTAATTTAAATGAACACCCAATTAAGTATATGCTTCCTTGTTCTCACTGGTAGAAGGAGAGCATAATATATTTTCAATAAGTTTGATCTACATGATTTATGTCCTAAATTTCTGATTTTACTCTTTTTGTCACTTGGA
This sequence comes from Macaca mulatta, assembly GCF_049350105.2. Taxonomy (NCBI): domain Eukaryota; kingdom Metazoa; phylum Chordata; class Mammalia; order Primates; family Cercopithecidae; genus Macaca; species Macaca mulatta. The sequence continues at coordinate 47,895,741 of NC_133418.1, forward strand.
GCAAATCTTCAATATGTTTAAATATATGTTACTTGAGCCCCTGAATATTTTAGAACCTCTTTTGTCACCTTTATATAAAACAATAGTTTATTTAAGTAGCTTTTTCTTTTAAAAGTCAGTGATTTATCCCATTATCCCTAGCTTTTCGCTGGCTGTGGCAGACAAATTGATGCCAACACAATTTTTGTTCCATCATAAGTAAATGTACCTTGCTCTGTCCATCTCCATTTGGATGTTTGTACACATTTTTTAGGGCTTTTTCCCACAAGGGGAATTTTATTAGGATATTCTCCACTCATTAAAATTATAGAATATCCAACCTCTAAACAAAGAGGTTAAGGGCCTTGATTCCTGTCTCCATGAGGCTTCAATCTTCATTAAAAGTTTAAGTAGCTTTTCAAGAGTTTTGAGAAGAACGGGCTTTTCAGGCCAAAAAATAAAAAATAAAACAAAGGTCATAGTCAATTTCCCACTTTATGACAATGGGTGACTATTCATTTTTATTATAAATGACAGGCAACTCAAATATTTAGAAAATTGTCAAAGTTTGGCTATTTAGTGATATGATTTTCTACATTCACCTAAATTATCTTGTTGCAGGCTTAAAAAAACTATTAACAAATCAAACTTTGAACAGTTTGGAAAGTGCTTGTCTGTTTAATAATTTTTGTAAAACAATGATTATATATATATATTGGCCGGTTAAAACAGATACGCCACAAATCAGGTTAGAGTATGGCTAATACTTGGATGTGTCATAACTTATTTATCCAGTTCTATATGGTGAATAATCTCCGGTGTTTTGTATTTATGAATAATATTGGAAGTTGTACGTGTGTATGTGTGTTCTCATGTTTTCAAAATAAAATTTCAAGCAACTCAATTATCAAATCAAAAAGTAGACATATACCAAGTTTTGATACATAGTCCCCAAAGATTCTCCAGACATAATAAATTTAAAAATCTCGCAATACAATAGGATGCCTGTTTCTACATAATATCATCAATAAATTTATTATCACTCTGTGTCAGGGGTGCCCAAGACCATCTCCATGTTTAGTAGGAAGACTTGGAGGACTCAGCATGTAGTCACACTCACAGGTCCAATTTACTGCAGCAAAACGGCACAAAGCAAACAAAAACAGCACTTGGAGTAACTTTGTAGGAAACCAGGTGCAAGCTCTCAAGAGCCCTCTCCAAGAGTAACACAGAAAGTGCTTAATTCCTCAAGCAACGAGTTGTGACAACACATGGGAAACGTCTACAAGAAAAGCTCACTAGAGACTCGGTCTTCAAGTTTTTGTTGCGGGCTAGTCATGTAGGTACCCTCTATCTAGCACATACTCAAATTTCAGACTTCCAGAGGAAAATCAGGTTTTTGGCATAGCATAAAACATGTTGTTTGTACAGATGTTTCAGAGAACGTGTACCACTGTTATTAGTTATGGTGAAGGAAACCTTCATAATATCCAAGTTCCCAGATGCCAGCCAAGTGTTAACCCTTGTAACTTGTAAGCAGGATCTTATGAGGATAGCATTTTTAGACCTGTCAACTCTTTTCTTCAAATACTCTTTAAAAAACTTTTCACTGATTTTATTTCCTTTGGATATGTACCCAGTAGTGGTATTGCCAAATCATCTGTTAGTTTTATATTTAATTTTGAGAAACCTCTATACCCTTTTCCACACTGGCTGTACTGATTTACATTCCCATCAACAATGCACAAGGTTTCACTTTTCTCCACAACCTCACCAATATGTATTTTTTTTTCTTATAGTCATTTGAACAGGTGTAAAGTAATATCTCATTTTGGTTTAAATTTGCATTTCCCTGATGACCAGTAATGTTGGACATTTTTGCATATATTAATTGGCTATTTGTCTTATTTTGAGAAATGTCTATTCATATCCTTTAAATCACTTTTAAAAGTGATTTTAAAATGACTTTTAAAATCAGGTCATTTGTTTTTTGCTATTGAGTGGTTTGAGTTCCATATGTATTTTGGATATTAACCCTTGATGATATAAATGGTTTGCAAATACTTTCTCTTATCCTGGAGGTTGTCCCTTCACTATATGTCCCTGGCTATGCAGAAGTTTTTTAGATTAACATAATACCATTTGTCTATTTTTGCTTTAGTTATCCATACTTTTTGCTTCATATGCAAAAAATAAAAATAAAAATAAATCATTGCCCAAACCAATGTCATGGAGCTTATCCCCTGTTTTCTACTAATAGTTTTACAGTATCAGGTCCTACATTTAAGTTTTCAATCAATTTTGAGTTTATTTTTGGATAGAGTATAAGATAAGAATCTAATTTCATTTTTCTGCAGATGAATATCCAAGAGTCCCAACACCATTTATTGATGAGGCTGTCCTTTCTCCATCGTGAATTTTTGGCACCTTTGTCAAAAATTAATTGACTCTAAATGTGTGGATGTATTTCCAGGTTCTCTATTCTGTTCCACTTGCCTATGTGTCTGTTTTGAATACCAGTATTGTGCTGTTTTGATTAGTATAGCTTTGTAGTATACTCCAAAGGAAGTCAGGTAGTATGATACCTCCAGCTTTGTTCTCTTGGATCAAGATTTCTTTGGCTCTTTAGGATATTTTGTGGTTCCATATAATTGTATATATTTTTTCCTATTCTGGGAAAAATGCCATTGGAATTTTGATAGGGATTACACTGAATCATTTTGAGTAGTGTAGATATTTTTCCAGTTTCAATTCTTCCAATCCATGAACACAAGATATGTTTCCACTAATTTGTGCTCCTTTCCATTTGTTTTATCAATTCTTTTTGTTTTCAGTATACAGATCTTTTACCTCATTGGTTATTCCTTATTCCTAAGAATATTTTGTAGATATTGTAAATGGAATTGTTTTCTTGATTTCTTACTTGTATAGTTTGTGTTTAGTGTATATAAATGTTAGAGATTTGCGTATGTTGCTTTTATATCCTACAACTTAATTTATTAATTCTAAAAGATTTTTTTGTTTTTTATTTTGGTGGAATCTTTATGATTCCACCTGACAATAGGGACAACTTAATTTATTCCTATCCAGTTTAGATGCTTTTTATTCTTTTCCCTTGCCTAATTGCTCTGGCTAGAACTTCCAATACTATATTGAATAAAAGTGGCAATAGTGGGCATCCTTGTCTTGTTCCTGATTTTAGAGAAAAAGTTTTCAGCTTTTTACCCTTGAATATGACGTTGGTGATGGGTTTGCCATATATCGCTTTTATTCTGTTTAGGTGCATTCCTTCTATATCTAATTTCTTGAGAGTTTTTATCATGAAAAGATGTTGAATTTTGTCCAATGCTTTCTGCATCTATTGAGATGATCTTATGGTGTTTGCCCTTCATTGTGTTAATGTGGCATATCATATTTATAGATTTTGGTATGTTGACACATCATTGCTTCCCAGGCATAAATCTCACTTGATCGTGGTGAATGATTCTTTTAATGTGCTGTTGAATCTAGTGTGCTGGTATTTTGCTGAGGATTTTTCATACGTGTCCACCAGGGATGTTAACCTGTACTTTTCTTTTCTTATAGTGCCCTGATCTGGCTTTGATGTCAGGGTAATGTTGGCCTCATAAAATGGGTATCCAAAGAAAATGAAATCAGTATGTAGAAGATATATCTACATTCCCATGTTCATTGAAACATTATTCATAATAGACGAGAGATGGAGTCAACCTGTGTCCATCAATGGGTGGATAAAGAAAATGTAATGTATATATATGTGTGTGTATATACACATACATACATATATACCACATACATGTGGTATATATAAAATGTGGTTTGTATATATATATACCATATATACACACACACACACAGAGACACTATATATATATACACACACACACACACATATAGATATAGGTATATATGTGGTCCTCTCATATACTTTAAATAATCACTAGATTATTCTTAATACCTACACAATATAAATTCTGTGCATATAGTCATTATAATGTATTGTTTAGGGAATAATGAAAGTAAAACAAATCTGTACATGTTCAGTTAGACTTTTTGTTAATTTTCTTATATACAGTTGGTTAAATTCATGGACATAGAACTCACAGACTTGGAGGATGAACTGCATATATATTTCAAAGCAAGACATTGTATACAATAAATATATGAAATTTATTTGTCAACTAAAAATCATATTTTAAAGGGCAAAACACCCTTTTCATTAATTTAATTTCTTTGGTTATTTATGGATTTTGGCACCTTTTTCTATGTGTACTGATCATTGTCTACTCATATATTTTGTCCACTTTAATATTATTGTTAGTAAAATCTCTGGGTATTAAGCATGTCAACACTATATCTGCCATACATGTTTAAGCTATTTTTACTTTAGCTTACTATCTGCCATATAGAAATATCTTTATTTGCATAAAATCTGGCAATATTTTTCTTTATAGCTTTTAGTGAAGTCACACCCACCCTTAGATTATTAAGATATTATTCTATCAATGTCTACACACTATTTAAATTTAGCATTTAAATCTTAATTTTTCTAAAACTGTGGTTCTTAACCAGAAATCATTTTGGCCCTCTAGGGGGACTTTTGGCAATGTCTAGGGTCAATTTGGTTGTCTGACCTGGGGGATTGATGCTACCGACTCTGGTGGGTACAGTCTGTGAGGCTGCTTCACATCACACACACAAAGATGCAAAACAGCTCACCATGGCAAAGAATTAGCCAGTCAAAAATGTCACTAATGTCAAGTTTGAACAACCCTGCTCTGGAATAAGAAGAAATCAAACAAAAAAATGTAAATATTAGGAAAACAGACAAAATTATTGTTCTTTGAAAATGGTATAGGTGCCTGCGCAGTAAAACAATAAAAAATCATACAGAATTAATAAAGCAATTTAATTAAGTCTAGATAGAATATAGAGGTGAAAATGTTTGCCTATACTTGTAATAACTGATTTTTTTAATAAAGAAAAAAATATTATTCACAACTGTAACGAAATAACTGGAATATCTGGTAAAGCTGACTAGTTATATGGCAGTATATAGGGACTGTAGTGGTATTCCCAATTCTTTGTTTTTCCTAAGGCTCACTTTCTTTCCTCTCTGACACATAACTTCCTTTCTTACTAATGCAGGTATTTCTTATCTCTGATTTAAGGACACAGCTCCTTTTCTCTTCTGAGTATAAGAAGCAATCAGGTAATCTAACAAGGTCTGATTCAATAAGCTACAAGTTTACATAGTAATCTCTGGTTACTTTGAAGTAGACTCACCTCTGACCTACATATGAACTGCTCATCAATCATTCCATAAAATCAAACCTTCACTCCATGTGGGATGTTGCTCAGGAGACTGACAATGGTTTTTACATTTCTTAGTTCCTGGTTGGCCTTCCCTAGCCCAATTTTAGCTTATGCAGATTACTATTAGAGACACCCAGAAAAATCCTCTCAAAAATGTGAGTGACATTGTTGCACTAGTATCTTGAAGTCTTAGAAATCTTTTCTGTGCCCCATAGAAACAATTACTATCCCACTAATACTGTATTCTCTAGATGATACAAATTGTACTTGTGACCTTCTTATAGGCTTACAGCAATACCGTTGTTTCTCAGAGGTCTGAGTTTTATCCCAAATCATCACTTTGCCTACTGGATCCCAATTCACTGTTTATGAGTTCATACTGGTGGGCAAAATGTGCCCAGTTATGATGAAATGGAAGACACTTTGCAAAGTCTGGCAACGTGTGAATCATTGACTCTTCATCTACCGTATCCTGTGTTCCCTCTTCTGCCTTTTTCCCTGGTAGCCCTCAAAAGTTACGGAGAGCACAGGGAAGAGAAAAAAGTTCTACATTATTACAGGGACTTCTCATATAAAAATACAATGTAGCTCATTGATGCCTAGATATTTTCCACAAATAGTTCATCAAAATCCAACTTATCTTAAAGTGCATAGTTAGAACAAAGGCAATCTGAAAAAAAAAAATACTTGATTCCTTTTCTTTGGGAGTTGATAAACAATTTCTGTAATTGGCCAAAGAGTAAATATTTTAGGCTTTGTGTCCAAGAAAATCTATGTCCCATCTACTCAACTCTGTCATTGAATAGCCAAGGGCATTTGTTTGCTAAACCATGACCCACACCTTTGGTATCTAAACACTCTGATACTGGGAAGGGTCAAGGAACAATGAACAATATTGACAACACCAAGAGGTGAGTGTTTTCTCTAAAAGCTAGAGTATAAGTAAGTTACACTATTCACCTCATTCAAGGTACCCCTGGGTCTACTTGCCTAAAGCCTTGAGTGAAAATATTAACCTATAATTCCAAGTTCTATGTGACATTCAGAAAGTTGTTTAATACTGTTAAAGCCTTGATTTTCTCACTGGCAAATGAGTAATATTTTCAGAGTAGTAGTAGAAAAGAATCAGTGAAGGCTTCCACTTTCCATCAAGACAAAGTAACAGAGACATGATTCACCCTCCATCCATAACAACCAAAAACCTAGGCAAAATATATGAAATGGTTTTCAGGACAGTGGACATTAAGCAATGCAAGAGTGATCTCGCTCTACTTTACTGCTTTGAATGTGTTTCCAAGCCACAGTGCAGGAAGTAACCAGATATAAGCTAATTCTCTACATTGAGGATAGAAGGAGTTGAGAGTCCTTAGCACCTGACATTTACAGGAAAAATATACTAAAGGAGGGAGAGTTGCACAGAGAATTCTAGAAGTCTATAAGAGGATCTTCGTCTAGTATTCAATAAAGAACTGATCATTAGCAGGAGCAACATTACTACCCATAAAGCAGCTTCTCTTGCATCACATATTTTATTCTCTCACTGTTGCCAGAAGAATTGATATAGCTTACCTTGTGCCATCGGTATATGATTGAATGTGATACGCACACATACACTCACATGCCTTTCCTAATATACTACAGACTCTTGAGGGATTGATGTATGTCCTTCTATCTTTGGATCACCATAGTTCTCAGCAGAGTGTCTTGCATGAAAGATGTGTCAGGTAACGGATTCCTAGAGTGGAACATTAGCCTTCTATAACCACTTTGCTCCATTTTATTATATTCCTGGTCTCTGAGGGTTGGTATTTAACTTAATGTGTAAAGTGGCAGCCTATGACTTTCATCTTAAACAGTGAAGGTATTTTTATGGTTATTTTGTTGTTTTTAAGCTGACTTAACATTTTTAAAATTCTTAAACATAATTATACTACAGGTAAAGTATTTTACCAAAAGCCATGTATATGATCATCTTTTCTTACTCTGCAAGCTCTCTTTTTTAGGACTAGCAAAACTCTATTTCTCTAACTATGGGCATTTATAATTTAAGTATTCTGCCTGTCTCCAGGTTTGTATGCTTAGATAAATAAGAGCTGACTTTCTTTCTGAAATGGAACAATGTAATGGAGAAAACTGTAAAGTAATGAAATTTATGACCCAGATCTGATACAAAAACATGAGTGGGTGATAGGCTAAGCTAGTTAAGAATTTTTTTGTTTGGTTTTTCATTTTGATTTTCCTCAAAAATCCTCTGGGGTTTGAAAGTCTATTTCGTATTGGAAACTAGTTTATTCCAATGTTTTGACTTGATTTCCTGTGAAAAATACTGTTGGCAAAATAAGTAAGTATACCTCTGAAACCCACAGCCTATCTGCTGTGTATCTGTAGAATGTAGCTCTACATGTCTGATTCTGTCACCAGTTTGCACTATGGCATTTCTCCATATGAGGTTATAAGTACTGAAATTATCTTTACCTGGTTCTCACAGCTTAAGAAAGTTTTGTGTATAATTCTGAAGCATTTACTGTGTTTTCCCTTGTCCTATACATGTAGTAGGATGAGATTTATTGCTCTATGAATATTTATGCTAAAGTAGAGGTATACCATTTCTTTCCTAAATACCTGAGTCCCTTGTCTTCCTTGTTGTTTCTCAGTATCCAAGTGATGTTCTTGGATTTTTTCCTCTAAATTCTCTGATAAATCATCTGATAATTATTTGTGAAACTTGCATTCTAATTTTATAGTCAAAATGCCTTTCACTGAGTTTCCAATCTACAGATCTACATGGGAATGTTTGAGCAAGTGTCTTCAGATAAATGGTACTTCCCAGTATTATTGAAATAATCTCAGTAGAGGATGGTAAAGTGCTCTGTGAAGCATTTTCCACCTGTCTTTGAGTCGTGTTAGGGTTTTGGCAAGCCACATCCCCAGATCACTTCCAGCTCTAATAGCCTGTGGTTCTATCATTTTCTGTTTTTAGTTTTCACTGAAGAAGTAGCCTTATGTCACAGCAAGATTCAAGAGAATGTCCATTCTGGATCCTGTGAAGCCATCAGAGTAACAGCCAGTGTTATATCCCCAGTAAATTATCTCTTTCTCATTGTAACCATCATCCTGGCTTATCATGTTAATGGAAATATACCTTCTGTGAACCATGTTTTCCATGTTTAAAGTGAAATATGGAAACACATTCTACTATTATAATAGTTTAGTATTCAGTGGTTAATACAACCTGCTGTGGGATCCAGTCAGACAGCATCATTGCCTAAATCATGTTTTCTAGTAGAGAAACATGCTAAGTCTGATATTAGACTGTTTCTATGGCATCAACAGTGAAATTATATCAAATTTGATGAAAGGTAGATTTATATCAACTGCAAGATGTTGACATTTTGCCTGTTAAATTTCACTGAGGTGGGGGGTCTATCAAATTAAGCAACACTACAAGATAGTGTTCCCCAAATTCAGACGCTCTAATGCTATCCATGAGAAATAGCAATGGGAATTATTTTATTAGTAATTAATGCCTATGGAGCGCTACTATGTGTCAAGTACTATTAGGATTGTACATGTTTTTCTTATTTAAATCCCAAAGTACTTTCTGAAATAGTATCCATTTTCTTCATTTTAAAGAGGAATAAATTGAGGCTGGCCCAAGATCATACTGCTAGGAAGGTAAGAAGCTGAGATTCCAACCTAGGCAGTAGGAGTCCAGAGAGAATTAGTTCCTAATCAAGATATTTCCAACTGAAAATTTAGAACTCCTAATATCTCTTTCTTTATTCAGAGCCAAAAAAATATTCCTCAGAAGTAGAGGCAATCCATGAAGATCCTGCATCATATCCCCATACCACCATACTGACAAAGCAGAGTCAATGACTTATTATTAGTTTGAAGTTTAACTCATAGTCCTAGCACAGAAGTGTAGTGGACTAGGCTCAACCTTGTGGTATCCTCTTTATTAAATCTGGGAAAACCTGCTTTGGTACCTCTAAAAGAAAACCAAAAATCTCTGATGCTAGGAAAGATCTCAGACAGTGGTGAAAAGATGAAGTGAATCTAGGAGAAGGAATGAACAAGAGGGAACATTTATCCCATTCCCACAGTGGAGCTTTCCTATAAGGACACACACCTCAGGCAACTCATCCAAACAAGCAGCCCTTTGTCCTGGGGGCTGCAAGAAAGGACCAACCCATGTAAAAGTGAAATAGAAGAAGAGCTAGAGATAAAAAAGAAAAGTGTTGATAATTTCCCTAAAGTGAAAAAGACTCAGTTATCTCCCAATCAGGAAACATGGAAAAAAGAGTAAAATGGGAAGACACCAGGTCTTTGTTCTCTGTGACTTCCATCTCTTTGAAACCTTTATCTAGAAGCTTGAAAACCTAGAATTTGGTTATTCCAGATTAACACTCCTCCCTTATGATAGAGAGTCTTTCCATGATTGTGAATCAGACTCAAGAATAAATGGGGAGCAGGAACCACAGAGTAGGTTTGACCTGAAGTAATATGTTCACACTAAGTAAACAAACAAATACAACCTTTTATAAAAAGGTATGTGGCTGGTGTCACAGGAGCTTAGAAACAAACCCTCATTATGTTTTTGAATTTTCTTCTTAATTCGTGTATTTATCAAGCCAGAAGCTCTCCAAAGAAGTCCTGTCATACAACTCATGGTGTTTGAGTTACTCTTTGAAGTTGATTGTTTTGGGAAAAGAGAGAGGTCACTAGAGCAGAGGTGCGTGGTGAGGTCAAGAGACTGAGTGACAGCAGTGGTGTGGAACATGGAAGTGGAGATTTCTGAAGCTAAATATCATCAACTTGGCCATTTTTTTCCTGTTTTCTCCCTGCTGTTTGTATTTCCTTTCATTGCTGCCACTGCTAGCACATATAGTGCCTTGGTGTGAAAAAAACAGAGTGAGCATCCTTTCCAGGTGGTGGCAACCCCACTCGAGAGTGCTCCCTTTGAGGTAGGGAGTGTGAGTGCAGCGTGGGCTGGAATCTAGCATCTCTGAAGTATAGAGTTCCTTTTTTTTACTAAGAGTCAGTTTGTGATAGAAAAAGCACAGCACGCACAACCAGAGAAGCAGGGTGCCAAGCATTAGCTGCTTAACTCAGCGTAAGAAGCTTTACGTCTTTAAAGACTCAGCTTTCTGATCTGTACAATGTGGAAAATAAAACCTTTTTCCACTAGTGGTTAGGGAATGAAAGGAAACGCTGTATCCAGAAATCATTTTGGAAACTATAAACCCCATAGACACAAAAACATTTGTCATTATTATCATTATTATATTATTTTAATATAAAAACCTCTCTATGTTTTAGTCCTTAACTATAAAATAGTGTTACTGCTTCCTTCCCCCTAAAAATTCACAGGGTCTTCTTTCTGAAATTACATTGATAGAATAGATATAAAAAGACACAATGAACAAAGACACACAGTGCTACAAGATTGTACTATTACTTTTCTCTCTTCTGATTAAAAAGTCACCATTAAATTTTGATGTAAACTTAACCTTGCATTATAAACTTCCTTGCACTTATTTTAAAATTATCTCTCTTATTTTTCCTTGGCTATCATTAATCTCAGCCTCTGCTAAGTCTACATAGGTTAAATAGAGAGCATTACACTGTATCTTTGCTGACTTCCTAGTACAAATAAATGTGACCTTGTGTTCAAGCTTATTTTTGTTCTGATTGAGTAGAGGAAAGCTTATTCACTCTCTGCCTTTGTCCTGATTCTGCTCATCATATTACAATTTCTGATAATAGTTTTTCAAGACGGATATCTAGGGCAAGTAATGTGATTGTGTGACTCCTTTTCTTATCTAGCTCTCAGATGTTGTCCCCTCTCAACCGTTTTTCTCTTGACGCTAAGGCACAGTCAATTGCTGTTCTATTTATGTTTCTGTTAGACCTTGTAGTTACCTCAATTACATATGTTAACACATTCTACTGGAACTATTTATTTACTTGATTCTCCTACTACAGGCTGACCTTCTTCAGTTTTAATTATGATTGTATCAGAGCACTTAGAATCAAGAATGCCATCTCTTAACAACAATAGTAACAACAGTAACATTCACTCATCTTTTCCTACACCAGAGAAGGTTCTAATTGTTTTTACATATATTAACTTTGTTAAATAAAATATTTCAAAGTAAAAAATCATTAGTATCATAGAGACATAAGGCAATTCATGTTAAAGATTTTACTTAATTTATAAAGAAGTTGCCAGACAGATATTCTAATTGGCTCAGAGAAGTCAAAGAAGCACAAATTTGCCTAAAGGACTGGTGAGATGAACTGATAGACAGAAACTGGCTTTTTCCTTGGACAGAAAAAGAAAATCAACTGAACCTCTATCTGTCAGAATATCTATATTGTTTTTAGATAAGAATTTCTTTTCATAGTTGTAAAATAAGTCCCATGGGACAAGAATCAAATAACCTGAATAAGTGTCCTGTAGTCAATGCAAAGTTCTCCATTGAACCACAAAGTTTTCCCTCTAATCCTCATAAAATGGAAAATATTTTTTCAATTTAAGCAAAACACTAAATTTTCCTAACTTCATAAAAACTTCCTTTCTTTTTTCTTTTCCCTGTTTTTAACCTCCACTCTCCATTTTGAGCTGAATACCCAGGTATTAAATATTTTGTGTTAACCTTAGTAGACAACGGGCTTGCCATCTGATAATCCTGACATCTGGAAATGTATTAAGGATTACAACACAATGTATGAGATTATGCAGAGCAGGCTGTATATATCAATAAAGAGAAAAGAGATAGAAAATAATTACGAGCAGGAAGTTGCCAGTAATAGCAGGCTATATATTTATAATGCAAATTCAAACCTCCTTATGCCAATTGTGCATTCTAAATTATTTCTGGAGTAATATTTTCCCACACAATCAACATGTTTCCCAGATCATTTTTATTTTCCACATCCTTTCTCTTTTTTCCCGTTAGAGATGTCTTTTCTGTCTAACAGATTACTCTTTCCTTTATGACATGAATACATGCAGTTCTTTCATTTCCCTTGCCACATGTATTGTCTTTCTCCAGATATTAATAACAAAGTGAGAATTTTCCTTAGGGAATCCTTATATACTTCCCTTAGATATCCCTCGTGTTCCACAAGTCACCTTACCGTTGCTGGAAATTGAAAAAAAAAAAAAAAGTGGATAAATTTTGTCCCTAACAGCTTTTCATTGTGTTCAGCCAATCAGAGTGTCAAAAACTTGCTGACTAGGGGCCTTTATTTTTGATGAAATTAACATGAAGAAAAGAAACAGCAAGGAAAACAATATGAAATTCCAGTTCCTTCTGCATTCTTTAAATGAACTATTTGTGGTTTGTCAACCCATAAAATGATGCTTGTTTTTTTGTTTGTTTGTTTGTTTGTTTTGTTTTGTTTTGTTTTTGCTGCAATCTTATAACTTGTTGACACAATATAAAGAAATTGAAAGGGGATCACTTAGAAAGCAGGAATCAAAGAAGTGGAGGAAGTTGTCTGAATGCATCTATACCTCCCAGAGATATTTTTAAAACCAAATTACCTCTCTGCTCTTAGCTTTGTTTTTGTTTTCTTCCTCTATTAATGTGGATAAAAGGTAGCAGAAAATTGAATCAGACAACTCCTTCAAGGATTCAAAAAGCTCCATGGCATATATTGCATTCATAATTCTTATTAAATCAATTATAACTACTGTGTTTTTAGAGTTCTATAACAATGAAAGAATTGTCATGGAAGAATTGACAAGATACGAATAATGTTAAACAAATGTTAGGAGTCTTGGTGGACCAATTTACCTATTCACATTTGTGGGGTTTTTTTGTTTTTTGGGTTTTTTTTGCTTTGTTCTATCTGTTACAAATATTCTTAACCAATATAATCTCTACCATTTTCAAACTTATAATTTAAGGAAAATTGATCACTTGGAAAACATTGCTGTAAGTGTGACTTAATTTGAATGGTTCATGGTTCATTTGGGAAGATAGGCTAGAGACTTTCTTTATAAATTGCTCTATGAATAGAAAAGAATTTGTACTTCTTTTCCTATCAACTATGGCAAGGTTCCCAGATGAAGCTGAATTTGAGGGGAGGGTTGAAAATGTAGTTTGCCAAGATACTCATGTAACTTACGTATTCTGAATTCACAAACTTTAAAAAGATAGGAGCAGCTAGGTATCATTGAGTTAAATTGCATATTGTTCAGAAGTCAGTCAAGTGCAGTTGATTACCTTTTGCTGCAGATATTTCTACCCATTGCTCATTTTGTTTGTGGTTGGCCTACAGGCAAGGCATTTTCTTCCGTGGTCAACTCTATAGGTCTGGCTGATCTTTGTCTTTTAAAATATGCATCTTTTTAAATAAAATCAAGAACATGATGGCTTAAAGCCATGCTATCAGTTTAAGTATGGATTATTAAGCTTCTCACACATAAAAATCAATTTTATTTTCCCCTAAATATTGACAACATGTTAATTATACAAATATGAGAAGGGTGAAAAAGTATTATTTTAATATCTTAACATATACTATCTAGCTACTTACCCTACTTATGGGCTTTTATGAAGAAAACTATTACAAACATATGTTCAGGTTAAATTACTGGGAGAAAATCTAAACACTAGAAACATCTTCTATGTTAAATTTAAGATCCTTCCTGGATTACCACTAAAAAGTTGATTAGAGACTGACATACCCAAATGATCTAACATATGATCTGCTTTTCATTCTCAAGTAAAATTCACTCTCATTAAACGTGCCTTTATTGGAAGTGCTCCTGAGTTAGTTTAATAAATACACATATAAGATTATGAAGTACATTGTTATAAGTTGATGCTCTATTTTGCTTAATCCTTCTTATTATTAATTTTATCAGAACTTGTTTAATGTGCTTTTATTTGAGGAGGGAAATTGTAGTCCCACATTTGAGAAAATTGTTTTCTCATTACAAATACTGCAAATCAATTATTAAAGTCTTCATTCCTACATTTTATGTAGGCTATTCAATGGCAAATGCCAATATAAACACAATAGCAGCATTTTTAATTAATTGTTTGTACTTCCTTCTTCAAGATCAGTGTAGCAAGATATCTTTAGAGGACTGACATCTAAATAGTTTATTCCTACTGCAGACTAGATTGAATGTTCATACAGCCATGTTATAAGAGTGACAACTACAGAAAGTTGTCCGTATGAAATTTGGATAAAATAGAATAAAATGAAAGTCCTAAATTGATGTGATAAATTCTAAAATGCAATCTGTCACTCAGTTTATTGTGAATCTCTATTTGAATTGAATTAATTTTGTGCAAAATAATTGATTCCACAATCAAAGCATTCACTACATGCTGGGTTGAACAGTTAGTTTCCTTTAAGGCATATTTACTTAACTGTCTTAGTATTTCATTTTTGTGAAAACAAATAAATAAAAACCAAACAAAAAGAATTCAATCTTGAACATTACTGGTCAGCACTGTTATGGTATTTTATAAAGGTGTTCAGACGTGTAAAAATGATATTAATAAGATCTTAGGAAGCTATTCATGCATGAAATAAAGAGAACATTACATTGATCATTTCAAAATCAGTGGTACCCCATAGTAAATACAACTTAAATAAGTGAAATTCCATAGGATACTTTAGTTTGAAAATATTGTGTTTATTTACTTTATGTGGTAACAAAAAGAGAAATCTAAATATCAGCTTAATCTTATCACCCAGTGAGAAAAACACAGCATTCATGTATCTCTATATATGTAGACACGTACTTGTGTGTGTTTGAATTATTTTAATGGGAGCATGGTAATTGTAGTCCATATGTATGCCTTTCTTACAGCAATCTTGCACCCATTTGACTATATATATGAACATTTTCTCATGACATTAAGTATGCTTTTCCATAATAATTTTCAAAGTATCCATAGGATTATAAAGCATGGATTAATGTACTATAATTTATTTATCTGAATAATGTATTTAATAAAAGAAATTGGACTATTTCTCAAAAACATTAATCTAGTGGTACCTATGCTTCCTTTTTGTGTGTGTAATACAAGTATAGCCACCACTGAATGTTAAAACAGATGAATATTAATGTATCACAAATTTGGGGATTATTTTAGCTCAAAATACAAAATTTTATTTAAAAATAATTTTCCAAAAATAATTATTTATATTTTCTCATTTTCACAATAAAACAGAAAATTCAAGGAACAACTCGTTTAACATTAAACATTTTGTTAACCCTCCAATTCTACATTTTTACTAATGAATAATCTGGACATTACCAAGCCGTTTTATTATGATTATTTTATGCTGTCAAGTCATACACATTCTTTTCCCATCTTACTCTGAAATGTTCATAATTAAACATTGCAATTAAAATATACAGCGCTGTTGAATTTATTTTCTACTTCTCTGATGTCAGATAAGCAAAGTACTTGCAAGAAATATCCAAGTGGAGCAAAAGATTTGTATGGGAAATACGGTTGCCAAATGATATTGTAAAATTTGTAAATTCAGTAACCTGAGTTTTAACCCTGAATTCGTTTTAATTCAGGATTAAATCAATTAATTTCCTAGTTTAGTTTCAGAGAAACTTTTCACATTAGCATGTTAATTCAAAATTTACACTAAATAGGTGTTTGCCATGGGCCAGGGAGGGAGAATATGGGGAGTTATGTCTTAACGGGTATAGAGTTTCAGTTTGAGATGAAGAGTTCTGGAGGTAGATGGTCATGATGTGGCACAACAAAGTAAATGTATTTCATGCCACAAAACTGTACACTTAAACGTGATTAAAATGGTAAATTTTATGTTATGTATATTTTACTATTAAGAAAAAGTTTTTAAAAATATACTAAATAAAACACAAATGACTTTTCCAACCATTATTTGCCTTTAATTTAATTATGTAAAATTAGCATTGTTTTCACATATGGAAAGGTGGATTCCCAAATATCACCAACATAACCTGATGAAAACACAACATTTAGCTTACTTCTTACTATGGATAGGAGTCATGGCGGTGAGGAAAATAATGTGATATATTTATTCATTCAATATTGGTGGAATATGAATTATTCCCAATATTAATTAACTCTGATCATTTTGTAAGTAATGCTTGTATGAATATTCTTGTACTGTAACACTTCCTGCACCTAAGCATGTATATCTCTAAGGTGTGTGTGTTCAGCTTTTTATATATATGTGGCTGAACAGGAATAAAGATTAAAAGGAATTTTTAAGAAATCTGCAATCTTTGAATAAAAGCTTCAAGCAATTTGCTATATGGTCTTTTATTAATTCTAAAAAGCACTCTATAATTTAAACTACTTCCCCAATAGCAATTTAAATTTTCTGAAATAAGTAATTTAAAATCAATGTAATGTACTTTATGTGTTGAACAGTTGAACCTTGAACAACACAGGTTTAACTGTGTTGATCCACTTATCTCTGGATTTCTTTAACAAATATGTTGAGAAATTGGACACTTATGATGATTTGAAAATGCAAAGTGTAAAAATAGAAAAAAATCAGAAAAAGTTAAGTATATCATGAATGTACAAAATATATGTAGATACTAGTCTATTTTATCATTTACTACCATAAACTGTACACAAATATAAAAAGTTAAAAGGTATCAAAATGTAAGCAAAAAAGCACAGACTGTACAGGGCATCATTTGAAGTTTAAAGAAATGTAAACAAATGTAAAGATGCAGTGTTAAATCATAACTGCATAAAATTACCAATAGGAATTTATTACTGTACTGCTGTAATAATTTCATAGTCACCTCCTATTGCTATTGCAGTGAGCTCAAGTGTTGTGAATATCTGCTTAAAACATGTTTAGTGCAATATTGTAAACCTTAAATAACATCATGGGACCCAAACAAAGCACCACTAGTGATGCTGGAACATCTCCCAAGCAAAGAAAAGTCATAAAATTACAAGAAAATGCTAAATTGCTTGATATGTACTGTAGATTTAGATCCGTAGCTGTAGTTGCCTGACATTTCAAGATAAATGAATCCAGCATAAGGACCACTGTAAAAAAAGAAAAGGAAATTTGTGAAGCCATCACTGCAGCTACATCAGCAGGCCCAAAAATCTTAGACGTTTTGCAAAATATCATTTTATCTTTTATTTAAAATGGAGCTTGTATGCAGGTGCAAGATTTCTATAAGAAAGACATACATATGAACTCTAATATAATTTGAGAAAAAATGAAGTCACTCTATGACAACTTAAAGCAAAAGGAAGGTGAAAGATCTAAAGCTTGGGTTTTTAATGTCAGCAAAGGATGGTTTGATAATTTTAGAAAGAGGTTTGGCTTTTTAAAAATATCAAGATATTCTAACAGCAGAAGCAGCTTCTGATGATCAAGAGGCAGCAGATGAGTTTTCAGATACAATTTTTGAAAACCATTGAGGAGAAAAAATATTTACCTGAGTAATGCAGATAAAAATTTGCCCTCTTCAGGAGAAACATAGAAATGCCACAAAAGAAATTTATTAATAAGGAAGAGAAATGAGCACCAAGATTTAACATAGAAATGGATAGGCTAACTCTACTGTTTCGTGCAAATGTATGCAGATTTATGATCAGTAGGGTACTCGTCTATAAAGCTGCTGACTCCTGAGCCTTGAAGGTAAAAGATAAACACCAGCTGCCAGTCTTTTGGTTGTAAAACAGGAAGGTCTGTTTTACAACAAGAACTCTTTTTCTAAATTGATTCTATTGATGATTTATCCCTATTGCCAAAAAATACCTTGCCAGTAAAGAACTGCCCTTTGGAGTTATTTTGATATCGAACAATGTCCCTGGCTGCCCAGAACCTCATGAGTTCAGCACCAAAGGCATCTACATGGTCTACTTGCCCTCAAATGCATTTCTGATTCAATCTCTAGATCAGGGGATCATAATGACCTTTCAGACTCATTACACATGGTACTATATAGAAAGGATGGCCAATGTTGTGGAAGAGAACCATAATAGAACATTATGAAAGTCTGGAAGGATTACACCATTGAAAATGTCATGCTAGTTACAGCAGAAGCTGCAAAAGCCATCAAGCCCCAAACAATAAATGCCTGCTGGAAGAAACAATGTCTAAATGTTGTGAATGAATTAATAAGATTCATGATAGAGCCAATGAAAGAAATCATGAAGAGACTGTGGATATGCAAAAAGTCAGGGGAGGATTTCAAGATGTGGAGAAATTAAAGAGCTAATAGATATCACACTAGAGGAATTAAAAGAAGACAACTTTATGGAGATGAGTGCTATTGAACAAGTACCTGCTACAGAAGAAGACATAGAAGAAGCAGTTCCAGAAAACAAATTTACATTAGACAATCTGGCAAAAGGATTTCAATTATTTAAGACTAACTTTGACTTTGTTTACTGCATGAACACTCCTATGATACAAGTACTGAAACTTACGCAAACAGTGGAAATAATATTGGTACTATATAGAAATATTTTTGGAAAAATTAGAAAGCAAAAATGTCAGACAGAAATTATGATGTGTTTCCATAAAGTTACATGGAATGTGCCTGACTCGCCTGCCTCTCCTTCCACCTCCTCTAGCTCTTCCGCCTCTGCCACCCCTGAGACAGCAAAACCAACCCTTTCTCATGTTCCTCCTCCTCAGCCTACTCAACATGAAGATAATAAGGATGAAGCTTATTATCATAATCCATTTTCACTTAATGAATACAAAATATATATTGTCTTTCTTTTGATTTTCTTAATAATGTTCTCTTTTTTTGGCTGCACATGGTGGCTCACACCTGTAATCCCAGCACTTTGGGAGGCCGAGGCAGGTGGATCACGAGGTCAGGAGATTGAGACCACACTGGCCAACATGGTGAAACCCCGTCTCTACTAAAATACAAAAATTAGCTGGGTGTGGTGATGCATGCCTGTAATCCCAGCTCTTAGGGAAGCTGAGGCAGCAGAATCACTTGAACCAGGGAGTCAGAAGTTGCAATGAGCCACGATTGCACCACTGCACTCCAGCCTGGCCACAGAGCGAGACTCCATCTAAAAAAAAATAAAAAATAAAAATAAAATAATGTTATCTTTTCTTTAGCTTACTTTATTGTAAGAATACAGCATATAATGCATACAATATACAAAATATATATTGACTATGTTCTTGGTAAAACGTCCAGTCAAAAGTAAGCTATTAGTAGCTAAGTTTTGGGGTAGTCAGAAGATATACATGGATTTTGACTGTGGTGCCTTTCATCCCCACATTGTTCAAAGATCGGCTATATATTTTTTTCTCAAACAGCTGTAATTATCTCAAATTGAAGATTTATTTATCATTAATGGAATTTAAGAATTCTGGAAATATGTTATACCAGGTAAATAAAATTTATTGATTCCAGGATCAAACCTCTGCTACCATTATTCGTAATTTTGACCACATGGTCAAAAAAAATGCCAAAAACTTTGAGGAATTGTTCAATTTCTCTTTAGATTTCTATTTGTTTACTTCTTCCTAAAATGTTTTCGGTTTTATATATTTCATTAATGTGTTTTTCTGTGTAAAGATTGTATCTTAGGAAATTTTAAATTTATTTTTAAATTATTATTTTAAGGGGAATTTTAATTATTTATTATTTATTTTTTGTTTTTAGTTATTCCTTTGCTTTGAATCTCTTTATCTAAAATTAACATTTTTCTTTAAATTCCACTTCTAGAATGATATCACTTTACTATATGAAATCATAATAAAAATGTTTGATTTTACTTTTTCACATATATACTGCGTAATATACTAGCTTTTACTGAAATGTTATGTGTGTTGTCAAAGAAGAATTGCACTGAATAAAGTTAAATGGCAAGAAAGAGTTTATTTAAGACTATTGGAATAAGAGAGAAAAATTAAATAGAACTTTTCTGGAAGCAAAGGCAGAAACGTATTTAAGCCCTGGACTGAGCTAGTGAAAAACTACTGGAGGCCATTATGGTGGAGGATGATAAATGTGATTAGGCCATCTGTGTTTGCTACTTGGTGCTTATGGAAATTAGGCTCCTATCATTTCCCAGAGACTGGAAGATAGATGCACCATTATTCCTGATTATTACATTTCAAAGAGATGTTTCCCAGGTCCTTGAGAAAGATATTCCTGGTTTGTAAGATTGGCAAGAGTTAGGGAAAAGACACACAGTAGTCCTCCTTATCTTTGGGGGATATATTCCAAGACCCTTAATGGGTGACTGAAACCATAGACAGTACCAGACTCCCATCCAAGTACTAAATAGTCCCTACCCTGCCTTAGCTTTTGAGATCAGATGAGATCAGGTGCACACAGGGTGATATGGTTGTAGACCACAATTCTATATATACTATGTTTTTCCTGTATATTCTATACCTATGATAAAGTTTAATTTATAAATTAGTCACAGTAAGAGATTAACAACAATCACTAATAAAATCAAACAATTATAACAACAGACCATAATAAAAGTTATACAACTGCAGTCTCTTTCTCAAAATGTCTTATCGTACTATACTGAGAGTAACTGAATCCCCAAAAAGCAAAAATGTGAATAAGTGGGCACTATTGTATCTCAAAGGAGTGGAGAAAGTAATTCAGATTGTAAGTTTTCTATGTTAATGCGCCTTTGAAATAATGGAAGTCAGGGGCTTACAGACTGAAAAAAAAACCTGTCCAAAGGTTGGTCAAATTGAGACCATCACGTTCAGTTTTATAACTAGGTTACGATTTTTTTAAACATATTTCAACATTTATTTTGTATTAATTTAGTACTAGACTACCAACTTTTATTTAGACATTGCTCAGTTTCCTATTCTCTTTGTGTATCACTACTTACTTCCCATTTAATTTGTCTTAGTCAGTTCAGGCTGCTATAACAAAAAAATACCCTAGACTGGGTGGCTTTAATAAAAAAAAAAAATATTTCTCACATTTCTGGAGCCTGGGAAGTTCAAGATCGAAATGGTGGCTGATCTGATGTCCTCCTCTTGGTTTACGGATGGCCGTCTTCTCATTGTGTCTGCACTTGGTGGAAAAGAGTAGAGTGAGTGAGCTCTCTGGGTGTCTTTGATAAGGGCACTGGTCCCATCATGAGAGCTCCACCCTTATGATCTAATTACCTCCCAAAGATCTTACTTCTTAATACCATCGAACTGGGTGTTACAATCTCAACATAGAAATTTGGGGAGATACAACATTCAGTCCATAACACTGTTCTTACATAATTCCCTTAAATCTTGGCATTTGTCTCATACCTACTCCCTATGTTTTGATGTTTATTTTGGGTTGTTATCCCTCTCTTTTTGATAAGAGAATCACTGGACTGCAACTTTCCTCAAAAATCACCTGGGTAAGTGTCCCTCAAATTCCTCATTGTCACATAGAGTTAGAGCCCTTCAGGATGTGAGGTTGGTTGAAGGGGCTGTTGAATCAAGAACTCTACAGTATTATAGGCAAAGGAACGGACCAGTCCCTTGGGTATGTGAGGAGAAAGATCCTCTGCCTGCAGTTTTGGTTCATCTCCACCTTTGATGGGCTTTCCAGGCCAGCCTTAAACTGATGTTGTTTTGTTTTGTTTTGTTTTGTTGTTTGTTTGTTTGTTTTCCGTTCACCTGGCAAGAATTTGAGGTACAGCACGCAGCCTTCTTGCTGCTTCAGGCAACTGTTTTAGCCAAAACTGTCCAAAGCAAAGGCAGTGCTGAGCGTCAGCTCCTCCGGGCAGCTACTTATAAAAGCTGTGGGAATTCAGTGGTTAAAGGGATTCCTCCTGGAGCCCTTGCTACTGTCCCACCTCACCTCCATTCCTCATTCTTACGAACAAGGTCATTTTCATGGGATTTTGCTTCAATATTATCTAAATCAGACAAACTAGTTCTGAGTCAGCCATTGTTTTCTTTCTTCTATCTGGTTCCTGCTGCATTAAATCTCACAGAAATCCTCTAAGGTCATGGGACATGAATGGGACTTGATACTGTTTCCAAAGAGCTGATACAGCGATTCCTACTCCTGTGGCTCTACCCTCATCTTTTTCTTCCTTTAATCATTTCTTTGAATTGAAAGTGAGGAATCAGTGATCATGTCACTATATTTTCAACAATTTGTTATCTTTAAAAAGTTTTATTTCAGGATTAAATCTGGATTAGAAACTAAAGTAGAAGAAGAGGTAAATATTAAATATTAGGGAGCTAGGAATAACATCATTAACCAGACATCTAACAGCTGCCAGGGCTTGCATTTGACAGTCAAATAATCAAATTCTTCCTAGGATCTTTTCTAACAATTGTGTAAATGAGGAGCATGTACTAGCATTCTATTTTTTGAGGATTACAGAGAAAAGGCTAACTTGGACTCTTGGAATGTGTAGCACAGTGTGAGTACTTAGTTGACCTAGAAAAGCTCTCCAAGGGATCGAGAAACAATTAGAAATTTAAATGCATGAAAATGGAGACATATTTTATGTTATGTCAAATGTTTCAATTGTACTACTGGGGGGAGAAAGACCTTCTGTGACTTTGTTGGTGGTTTTTAAAAGAATGCTTAATATGTAAAAGGAGATGTATTTTACATAGCTTTTACTTTTAATCAAGAGACCTCAATATATTTTCCAGGTAGTTACTCATCTTTTAAAAAGAATTAAAATGACCTCCAAATCAGAAACAGACCAAAAAAGCTGGCCTTTTCATCCCAAAATTAAAGACTAACAAACATTTAAATAGAAAACACGTATTTGATATTAACTGTGTTGCAGATATAGTCCGAGGTGGCTGGGGGTTACATAGCTACAAGACAAAAACCTTACCCTCTAGAACATTACACTACTCCAGAAGGCAGTTCCTCTGTGGTCCCTGGTAACAATTATTGGAAAGGAAAAGTGACCACATGGTCAATACAGATGATGGAGATAGGAGTTCAGAAAAGCAAAAAGTTACTCTTGTCAAGAAATGAGTTTCCTGTAGGGACTAATATTTTGTGTGAGTTTTGAAAGACTAGGATTTATGACATTAGAGAAAATGCAGCAATCATAGTCTATTTCACATGTATTATAATATCAGTCCTTTAAAACTTGGCATTGTTCGTGAAAAAAGTCCATTTTCCATCTAAGCCCCTTTTTGAAATTTACATTTTCCTCTTATTTGGTAACTCTAGTCAATTGACTTTCAGACTGATTGACCACATCTGGTGAGTCTTCCTCTCCCACGCTCAAAGCAACAGTATGTATTAGAATAATGTCAGGTCTGCTCAAACAGATTCCTGGGCCCAAGCCCAGAGGTTTGATAGAGTAGGTCGGGATGGGGATAAATGATTTATATTTCTAAGGAGTTTATAGTTGACGCCATTGCTGCTGATGTGGAAGAACCACTTCTCAGCATTCTGAAAAAAAAGATTTTATTTTTTGTTATAATGCCCTTTTTTATCTAGGCATGACAGAAACTTAGGGCTGCTATTTTTCCTATGAAAAATACAATTTCCATTCTGATAGATAATTACCATGGAACGACTGATCGGTAAAGCAGTGCTTCACAAACTTTAATATAAATACGAGTCATGTGGGAGGTCCTGTTAAAACGCTGATACGAATTCAGTATGTTGGGGTCAGACATGAGAGTTTGCATTTCTAATAAAATCCTAGGTCAAGTGAATTACACTAGGTGGACCAATGTGATAAAGAACATTGGGCACACTGAGCACAGGATTTTAACAAACTTGTTATTGTTTTTGTTATTATTTTTTGGTTGTTTTTTTAGTTGCAAATGAGCTTTTGAGACGTCTCAAATCCAAACTTCATCTAATTATTTTCACAGCTTAGCTTATATTATCATTGTCAACTACTCCCAACAGAGAAGTTTGTGTTCACAGAAAACACAGAATAAGGCAAAAGCAGGCTTTAAATATCTTCTGAATTAATTTCTTCATTTTATTTATCAGGACATTTTTCTAGTCCTACATGTGATTGGGAACAAGAACATAGTGGAATCATTAGAAACCACTTTTCTGTGTGTTTTTCAGGGTAGATTTAGTATAAATAAATAGGAGTTCCTTAAATAGTGGTGGCAGTTTATGAAATCAAGGAAGCAGAACGTTCCTTCTTGTCTTATAAAGATGTTAATGACCTTCACCTGCCTCTTTTTATGGCCATGAACTGAAATACATTCTTTATGGCCCCACTGTTCCTAAAACTATTTAGTGATTATGAGGAGGCCCTCAAAGAAAGATGAGTCATTTCTTAAACTGTGCCACAAGATGCTTCATTTGATATCTTTGTTCAAACCTCTCCATAACACTAACTAGAGAGATGTGTACATCAAGAGAAGACATTTCTTTGTGTCAGTTTTATGTGAATTTCAATATAGCATGTCCCCAGCATATTCTATACCCTACAAATAATGAAAAAGGCAATTCATCTCTCTGAATCCTTCAGAAATCTTTAACGGTTTCATGCAGGAGGAATCAGATCTAATTTCAGTGAAGTCTCTGCAATGCCTAGTGAGAATATGTTTGTTCTCACACTGCATGAAAGATATTTAGAGAAAGTTGCCGTCAATAATAAGGGATTTTTTATTTTCCTAATTTTTGAGAATATATTTGTACCTATAAGAGGACAAAATAGAAGAGCTCTTCGAATTAACAATCATAAACTTCCAGTCCTAACTCTTTCCATATATAAATTTAGGACATTTATGTTGTGCTTTCTCTCAATTAGACATAGAAATTGGGGAAAAAATGTTTTCTGCAAGCATGGATAATTTGTATATCTCTAGAAGGAGTATTTAAACCTCTTTGAAAAAGCCATCACTTCCTAGGTAGTTCTTTTGCATGCTGCTTTAAACTCTGAATTGACCTAATGAAAAGCCAATATTTATTCTAAGAAAAAAGTCTGATTTCACTCATCCACCAAGGCATCAATTTATCATAGTGTCGGCTGGACTCAGCTTTCAATATTAAGTGTTGTGTGTATTTGTAATGAAAAATGGGTAGAAGTTACCAGTCTTAGAATTGTTGCATGTAAAGCAACCAACATACTTTTCCTCTATTGTCATAATTTCTTAGAGGAGAGAAGCTATTACTTTCAAATAGCAACATTTTATATTTTCAAACCAAAGGCCTTACATAAATTATATCACTTTGTCTTTTTAAAAAGATTCTATCTCTATATAATATGCACATAAATTAAAACCTGCTTTTTCTGTTTCCTAAGTATAGTCTTTAAGAATCAATTGATTCTATGTCACAAATTTCTTATGAAATTGGCTTATATTGTCATTTCAAGGCACTGGCACTTATAAAATTAACGTTTAAATGATTTTATGCCTAAGATTTCATTAAATCCCAGGAATAGGCATAATTAATATTTCATAGATTCTTTCTGTTTCTGATGGTTTGAGTGTCATTCTGACTCAAAAGACGGAACCCATTCCATGTTAACATTCAGGTGCCAGAGACAAACCTACATTTTGCAAAAATAGGCAAGAGTAGACATAAAGAGGCATGTAAAAATAAAGAAGGAACAAAGGAAGAGAAAAAAGGAAGCAGGACAGGAGGAAAGAAGTTAAGGAAAAGAAGAAAAAGAAAGAGAAAATGAAATGCTATGTATAGTGGGAGCATGGATTGCCATCAAGACTTCCCTTGAATGCCACCCTGAAAATCTGTGATGCACACTTGGATGATAAACTAGAGCCAACTTTAGCTTTTTGTGTTGTAGATATTATAGAGTGGGTTATTTCTGCAGGCAGAGTATCTACATGAGATAGTAGTTGAGCACAAGGCTTAAGAACCACTTCCAGTATGTGATCTTGGGCAAGTCATTTCACATTTGTGCCTCAATGTTACCATTTTTAAAATGGGAATCATATTACTACCCAAATTATAGCATTGCTGTGAACACTAAATGAGTTTTCAATTCACATAAAGTACTCATAAAGATGGGTGGCAGAGAGAGATCACTCAATAAATGTTAGCAATTAGTACAGATGAAAGAAGTTTGTCATTCCACCTCTATTGTAATACACAAATTAAGATGATGTTAAACATCCATATAAGTTGCTGCATGTGTGCCTAAACTATATGTCAGTCAAAGTCCCAGAAAGAAATACTGTACACTCAAAAGTTTGAATAAAAAGAGAATTTAGTAAAGAGAATTTTGTAGAAATAGAAGCAGTGTTAAGGGGAGGATCTGCAAAGGGTGGTGAAGAATTCAAACAGAAACAACAGGAAGCTCTTACCACTCCACTTGGCCTGAAGAGATAAAGTGAAGATGCAGGGTTATCAGATCTAGGTAGGAGCTGTAGCTGCGAAGGACGGATTGTCTAGAGGGCTCATCTAACAAGATCTATATTTATAGCCTAGGGTTTCTCCACAGCTGCACTTTTGACATTTTAGATCAGATAGTTCTTTGTTCCTTGGGGTAGAAGGTATTCTGCACATTGTATCATGATTAGAAACACCCCTTGCGTCTACCCACTAGATGCCAGTAGACCTCAGTCTCCACAACCAAAAACGTCTCCAGACACTGCTAAAAGTTCCCTAGGAGGCAAAATTGCAACAGGTTGACAACTACTACTGTAGCAGAAACCAGTTACAAGGCAGGAATGATTGGCAAGGAACAAATACTACCTCTCCTATTGCCACCGGGTGCCTCTCACTTACAGAAATGAATCAAAGTCAGACAGCAAGGGAAAGTGATGAAGGAATGTA
Source organism: Macaca mulatta (assembly GCF_049350105.2). NCBI lineage: Eukaryota > Metazoa > Chordata > Mammalia > Primates > Cercopithecidae > Macaca > Macaca mulatta. Next base: position 47,922,769 of record NC_133418.1, read on the forward strand.
GTCATAGAGCAAGCCTCCTTGGACACAATGCAGGGCAGAGAAGGGTGGTTAAAAGAACTGAAGGGGTGAAAGGAGTTTAACCAGTATGCAATCCAAAGACATGGATTAATTTGGAGTTGCCTGGATTCCATTTCAGTAGTCGTGGTCCTTTAGGATAATGCAGAAAGACAAGGAGAACTGCACCTTAGAGGATCTTAAGAAAATGTATTAATTCCATGGTCCCCAGTTGGATATGATGAGAAAGAGAGCCTAAATATGTATAAATGGCTCCAGTTTGGATTTCAATTGGATGTTAAAAGTAAGGCACAAGAAAGGAACAATTCCCCACATGTATAACCCCCTCCCAGTTCCAGCTGCCTTTAAATGCTATAAAGATCCATACTATGTGATGGAGAATGGAGGAAGATGTTCAGGAAATGATAAATGATTGTAATCCTGTAGGCTCTTCCCTAAATTCAGAGGTACTTTCTCTGGAGAAAGATCACAGTATCTACAGGCAGGCAATATAATGATCCTTGCAGACTGCTTCTCAGTCCAGAATCTATAAATTAGGTAAATGCCACCAAAGCCACTACTCAATTGTTAAATTGCAGAATTTCACTCATCTCTCTTTCAAGAAATGTTTTTGGATACCTGCAGAAGGACTAACAATACTTTCTCACAAAATAGTTCATCGGCTGCAGCTACATTTCCTCCATCATTGTGACATCATCCACATGTCTTCATACAAAGCCTTACCAGGCCATGGTGAGGGTGCCTATGTTAGCAGGCTCAGGCTCTCAGAATGAAATACCACAGATGGGTTGGTTTAAACAACAGAAGCTTGTTTATCACAGTCCTGGAGGCCAGAAGTCCAAGCTTAAGGTGACAGCAAGGAAGGCTTCATTCTGAGGCCCCTTCTCTTGGCTAGTAGACAGTAGTCATCTCATCTGTGCTCACATGACCTTCCTTTGTACACAAGAGAAAAGAGAAAAAGGGAGAAAAATAACTCTCTAGCATCTCATCTTGTTAAGGGCACTAATCCTTTTGGATCAGTGTTCCAACTTTATGACCTCATTTAGCCTTAGTTACTACCTTAGAGGCCCTATCTCCAAATATAGCCATACTGAGGGTTAGGACACATAATATTCTGCTCCTCTTCCCCCAAATTTTATGTTCTGTTTGCATGCAAAATAAACTTATTTCATCCAAGCATCCCCTAAAACATTAACTTTTTTCCTGTATAAACTCTAAACTCTCAAATAATATCACTTACATCAGATATAGGTGAGAATGGAAGTATATAGTTCATCCTGAGGCAAAATTCCTCTCTAGCTGTGAACTGAGAAACTAGACAAATTACGTGCTTCCAAAGCATCATGCTGTGACATGCATAGAATAGGCGATCTATTCTAAAAGAGAGAAAGGAAAGAAAGTTGTGATGGGTCCCAAAAAAATTCCAGTACAATGCAAACTCCATTAGATATTAAGGCTCATAAATAATCCTTTTTGGCTCAATTCCCCACTTTCCAGGCCTACGTGGGTGGTGGTCCACTTTCTGGACCAACTTGGGTGGTGACTCCACATCCATGACTTTAGGTCCATGTCTTTAGGTGGCAGCTCCGCTTCCACAATTTTCCAGGCAGGCAGCAAGAGCCTGTCATGTTGAAATCAAGGAGGAATCAGCCTTTTCCCCTGGACCTATGCTGGGAGGGGCGGTTCAAATGATCTCTGAAGAATCTTCGGGTCATCCTTCCCTTTTCTTCCCTTTTCTTATGGGAAAATTTACATTGGCAGCTGGATAGCTTTATAATCCTCTCCTGGTGGGATCCCAGAAGTTCAGCAGTCTTTCTTCATTCTTTCCCACTTTCTCTGTCTCCCTTAGTTCAAACTGGCAGTGTTTCGGTTTATATAATTCTTATTTTTTTGTAATTTTTTTTATTTTTTTGAGACGGAGTCTCGCTCTGTCGCCCAGGCTGGAGTGCAGTGGTGCTATCTCGGCTCACTGCAAGCTCTGCCTCCCAGGTTCACACCATTCTCCTGCCTCAGCCTCCCGAGTAGCTGGGACTACAGGCACCCGCCACCACACCCGGCTAATTTTTTTGTGTTTTTAGTAGAGATGAGGTTTCACCATATTAGCCAGGATGGTCTCAATCTCCTAACCTCATGATCCGCCCACCTCGGCCTCCCAAAGTGCTGGGATTACAGACATGAGCCGCCGCACCGGGCCTCAGTTTATATAATTCTATAATCAGTTTATCAAGTAATGGTCCAGTCACAGCCTTATTGTTCTCTTTAGAACATGCTTTCTCTTTCTATTCCTTTTTTTTTTTTTTTTTTTTTTTTGCAATATGCATGGGCCGAGAATTCTCCAAATCTTTAAGTTCTGGTTTCTTTCTGATTAATAATTTCTTCTTCCATTCATCTCTTGTATCTCATTGTTTTACTATAGGCAGTCAGGAGAATCCAGAATGCACCTGCAATATTTTGCTTAGAAATCTCCTTAGCTAAATATCTAGTTTCATCATTAACATTTTTTTCTTCCTCTAAACACTATAACACATTCATCTGAGTTCTTTTTACAAAGACTCTGGTGACCAATAATCTGCTCGTAACTTCTGAGACCTCACCAGAATGACGTTTATCATCCATACCTCTACCACCATTCTGTTTATGATTGTTTATATATTCTCTAAAAAGAATATATATAAAATATATCTAGTGGGTAGAAGCAAGGGGTATTTCTAAACATGTTCTAACCCTCTTCTTTATTTGTGATTCCTCACCAGAATTAACTTTAACATCTTCCATATTTGTACCAACAAACTCTTCATGACAACCTAGTACTTTTCTAGCATGGACCTCAAAACTCTTCTGGCCTCTACCCATGACCCTGATCCAAAGCAATGCCTACATTTTGAGCTTTTCTTGGAGAAGCACTCCACTTCACAGTACCAAAATCTTTATTCATATGTTTGGATCGTCCTAACTCATCTGCATAGGCTAGGCGGCTTAAACAACATACATTTTCTTCTTACAGTTCTGGAAGCTGGAAGTCCAAGATTAAGGTGCTATCAAGGTAGGTTTCATTCTGAGGACTCTTCTCTTACGTTGTGGGTGGCCACAGACTGTGTGCTCACATGATTGCTTTTGTGCAAGCACAGAGAGAGAGAGCTCTGTTATTTCTTTTCATGAAGACACTAATTTTAGCAGATCAGGAGCCCACCCTTGTGACCTCATTTAACTTTAATTACTTCCTTAGAGGCCCCATTGTCAAATACAGCCACATTTGGGGTGAAGGCTTTAAAAAATAAACTTTGAAGAGACACAATTAATCAGTCCACAGTGCAAAGAGTGTTATGACACTAACTAGACAATGGGTATGAGAGCACTGGTTTTCATACCGGAATAGGGGAGAATAAACTCCCTAGCATATGTATGCCACCTTTAGTGTTCAGTGTGTCACAGACTCTTTTATAAACCTTTTCATCGCCTCCTACCTCCCCGATCCTAGGTGATAGACAGGAAGAGAATGCAATTCTATCTTCTGTATTTTCTCGTCAATCTTCCTAGGCTCTGCTTGGACAACCAGTTAGTTCTCTCTTTTCCATCAGTCATACTACATAAACTCTACCCATCAAGGGGATAGAAGTGAAAATACACTAGTAGCTTGTTGATGTTATGTTATTTAAACACAAACTTCCTGTTTCACATGACATAAACTCTATTTTTTAAAATGCTCTGTAATTTACAGCTTTCATTAAAGAGTTGTACCCTGGTGTGTAGAGCCATGTTCCCACCATGTTGCCCAGGCTGGTCTCAAATTCCTGACCTCAAGCAATTCTCCCACCTGGGCCTCCCAAAGTGCTAGCACTTCTGGCATTAGCCACCACACCTGGCCTACTTAATTAGTCTAAATCAATGAGTTTTGCTGCATGATGAGTTAAAACAATCATGGAGACTTTACATGTTTTCAGAATGATAAATACAAATTATCTGCTGTCCTGACAAAAGGCACTTTGAGTTTCCGTATGGAAGCCACATAAAATTAAATCATAATACACAGCAGAGGAAGCTGCACACCTTCATTAAAGTAGTTTGGGGTGAAGGGTAGTTAGTAATGAAATCAGAGTTTGAGAGGTGAGGGTAGAATTTTTGGTAAGAAAAGCAGAAAAAAGATTAGGGCAGAGAAAAACAAAAATAATATTATAGAAATGGTGTTGAGGAGATCTAGATGCCCAGAAGAGGTTATATTCTGGGTGATGGCCAAGAGAAATAATGAAGTGCAGCGTAATGAATTTATTTAACTCCCCTGGAGTATGTCAAACAATCTAGATATTCAATTTAGCTTCATTCTGAAATAGGAGCTACTGGAAGTAGTCTGTAAAGGTAATGCTCTGTAGCAATGGGGAATTGCAAGCACGTGACCATGCGGGTACATGCTGGAGCGTGGTATAACAGTTAGAGCCAAGTCAATAAGCCCTGTGATCTTTGGCATGGGTAGCGGCTGTAGTTGGGGGTGGGTGAGTGGACGATTTGAGAACAGCTTTTGCAAGCTATTCTCTGTAGTCTCACACATACAAATCATCTCCTCCTATGATTTACTACCACAAATGGTGAATTTCATGAACTATGTGTCAATGCTTATTATTTCCAGTGTCAGAGGACATCCTTTTTTAGTCCCCTAACATATTAATATTTGAGCATCAGGTTGCTTTAAAGCAGAAATAAATTTAATGGTCCTCCCCTAAGTTTCTGCTTGTCGTTATTGCTTATTTGCTAACATTTTGAGGTTTTAATTATTTTTCTTTTCCTTTAAATTTATCGCTTGATGGAAATAGTTGGGTGGTTTGAATATTTTTCAACAGCGAGAGTTCTTATTAGCTTTTAAGTAGATAAAAATACCCTTTCTTCCCTATAGTGCAGAGTGGAATGGGCTATTACTACCATCTCAGTAAATTAAATTACTTAAAAAAAATAAAAGAAATAGATTGTGAAAGTGTTTAGCCAAAGGAGTTCTCCAGCTGACTGAACACTTATGGGCACTCCACCATCAATGCAAGGTAAATTCACCTACAAGTAGCTATTTAGAAAACATGTGTATAATGATGGCTGTTAAACTTACCCAACTGAATTATACTTAACTTCAGACAAAAGAATGGAATATATACAGAACCAAATTGATGGTAACTAAGAGGATGGCAGTTTAATCACCAACAAGGATATAAATAGGGCCAAGTGAAGAGGCTCAAATTGGTGATACAGAATAATTAGTGGTAATGAGATTAAGAAAAAAGGAAGTTTAGTTGGAGGCTCAAAAAACACAGGTGTATACCACATTTGGTGGTTTTTTATTGGGAAGCAGTCTGCTTTGTTTTGAGTCAAGCGATCTCCAGACAGGCACAGGGAATTAGTTAAATCATACCGTGTACTCCCTGCTCGGCCTACATCTTTAGGCAAAAGCAACCTAAATTTAACATTAAGTGGTGTTATCAACCTAGGTTGCACATTTGAATCACCAGGGATGCTTTTTTTAAACATAGCGTGGCCTGGACCATAACCTAGAAATTTTGATTTAATTTATCTGGGATAGGGACCAGACACAAGTATTTTTAAAACCACTACAGATTTGTCAAAGTTGCAGCCAGGACTGAGAACCACTGCTCTAAAGGCACCTTGCATGACTGAAGAAATCTCAAATGGCTCCTCTTGGCTTCTGAATTGGGGTGGCAGGGGTTGCTTTGTTTTCCTGCAGCAGCTGAGAAAGCAACCAAATTCATGACCTGTCCTTACACACCCCAGGCCTATGGTTAGTTTTCACTGCTCATTAGAAGGTAGAGATGATTATTTTGCAAAAGACTAAGTCACTGTTGGGCTGGGAGGTGAGGATAAAGGCTAAAGTGATCGAGGGTGTTCCATTCTATACAAGGGCAAGTTGTGAGTGAGTTGGATAAACCAAGATTTGACAATGAGTAGCTTTTTGATATGTACAATCTGGGTAGTAGGCTGTTTATCGTACATATGTGGCCAGCTACCAGGGCAACAGTAGCAGAAGTGCTGTGTGTATATGGAAGCTACACATAGCACCAGTCTGTCTCTTGCTGACTTCATAAGCACCCATTCTTTGGCTCAGAAACCACCTGACAGTCATTTCCTCCCTCTTCTTTCCTTCCTTGCCACTTTTCACGCATCTCCAGTATGGCATTTCACCACAAATGAAGTTACGTTACAAAAATCTGCTTACATTTGTATTCCATATTAGACTACAGGTTCCTTAAGGTTATGGACAGCTTTAGTCATTCTAATATCTTTGGCTTTCATCACATGCCAGGTATGCAAATATTTGTAGACTGAAAATGGTGGCCTGTGATTCTAGATTCCCTGTTTTAATTTGAAAGTACGAATGGGTGGGACATAGTAGAGAGAGGAAAAGGAAAGGGAGACACTCACAGCTTTAGAGGCAAACTTCTTCCAAATACAACTCAATTTTCTAATAAATATCTCTCAAATGCATACATTCTTATAATATATATTTATTGAAGCATTCTACACACAGCAGCAAACTTGTCATAAAAGTTCTCTGACATCGTGGAGCTTACGTTGGGGTAAACTATTAGCAAAGGAGAAACATAAGCATCATTAAGAATATTTAACTTTTTTTTAAATGTTATGAAGAAAATAAACAAGGAATTGAAACAGGAAATGGTTTACATATGTGAATCAGGGTGGGGTGACATTTTAAACAGGTGGTTAGAGAAGGCCCCTCCAGAAGCATGACATTTACGCTAAAACTCAAGCCCACTGCAAAAAAAATGGGGGGGAAGAAGGAGATCCCAGGCAAAGAGAATAGTGAATACAAAAGTCCAAGTACAGGAGGAAAAGGCTTGGGGAAATTGAGAAATAAAACGAAGGCTCATTTTTAACTTCTACATACACACACACACACACACGCACACGCACGCATAACACATACATAAAATAAGTGGGAAAAAAAAACATTTTTTATGATTAGATAACTCGTGAACCTGACCCCTTTTACAAAATGACCAAAGTTCTCCCAGGCCTTGAGTTATAAGCCATCATACACCCAGGGGCAGGTTTGCTGGCTTAAGAGTGTCTCTGTAAGATCGTCTCTAAAAGGTCAGTGTGCTTTTATCCTGCCAGATCATGTTTGATCAAAATGACCTGAATAGTGACTTCAGCACTCCCATCTGAAGGTTCAAGTCTGACTTCCAAGTACCAAGGTTACGTGAGTCCAGCTCATTGTCTGGGATGCACTGAGAGCTTTATTCTAGAGAAGACCTGGACCTTCACAGTGAAATCTGCAATGCCCGCCAGCTGGGAGTGCTTTTCTCCCTCGGCTTTACTGATTTGTATTATGCAGTCTAAACCACTGGGAAGTGGAATTAGGTTTGTCTCATTCTGTCAGTTCTTAATAAACTCCGTGAGTACAGCACCCTTACTTTATTCTTTATGTACGCAGCTCCTAACGCAAGGCCTAACTCTCAGAAAATTGGCCCAGAAACTAAATGATTTTAGTTTTTTTAATGGTTAGAAACAAAAAAACCAAATGAAAATAAATATTTTTAACACGTGAACATTAAATGAAATCCCAAGTCAGTGTTTGTAAAGTTTTATGGAAACAGTCACGTTCATTCATTTATGTTTTGTCCAAGTCTGTTCTCTCACAATAAAGGCAGACTTGAGTGGTTGCTACAGACTGCAGTAGTTATGATAGAGACTGTATGGGTTGCAAGTCTAAAATGTTTACTATTGACCCTTTATAGAAAAAGTTTGCCAACCTCTGTGATAAATATTTACCATGTGAATAATGAAATGAATACATAAATAAATGAACGATTAGGACAAATTCACTTTCATATAAGTACTCCTTAATAGTATACAATCTATGGCAGAGATCCAGGTATGAACCTAGACCTTTACACATTTTATTTAAAATATGAGACAGTATTATTTGTGAATCATTTTGCCATGCTGTTCCAAAATATATTCAATCAGAATAAAAATTTTAATTGCATTTTCGAAATGGGCTTCTCCCATTTTTGTAATTAAATGTGCATCTCAATGCCTCTTTTCATGAGGACCAGCCAGTCTTCCAAGAAGTTATATTTGCATGGTAATCATTTTACTGTATCAAGCATGTATATGTCCTCTGCAGTTTTCTTCCTTCTGTGTCTGTCTGTAGGTTCTAAACTTTTACCATGGGATATGCAATTCTGCTTTATAGAGGTACATGATAGAAAGAAACCCAATCACCTCCCTGACATGTGAATTTCATTTCACTTTTACATTTGTTAACTGATTTCCTAGGTTTTACTGAATGCCCACTACACTGTCAGATTGGAGGCATTAGGGGAGTCATGAAGTGTGTATATTTTCAAAATCTGCAAAAGGCAAGCAAATCAGTTGCACTCGCCTCAGGCAAGATGCATGTTCTTACGTAAAACAAGTTAAGGGCACTAGAAATGGTTTAATACAGATCCAGATAGAAGACTACACAAATTCATATGAAAACTGGAAGAGGTTACTCTGAGTATTAGAGAAACTGCAAGTGAACTTGAATGGAAAACTCTGTAATGCTGATTACACCTTCTTAGTACTGGCATTCCTGCTTTCATTTCCTTTTTCAAATTGCTGAGAAGGGATTAAAACAAACATATCTGAAATTGATCCTGTTGTGTAGGCTGATAGGATTTGTTTCTGTTTGTTTACTTTTGTATGGTTTTAATTTTCCTGGAGGGAATTTGGGTCCAAGTAATAATCACTGTTTTCCGTTTTAGGAGAAACTCGTCTTCTGTACATCATTAAAACTTCTATACTTATTTTTTTCACAGAGGAGAAAGTTATGTGATTGGAAATTCTATCATTTCTATTTTGTATTAAGTACTTTGGAGGCAAATTTATATAGATTCACTTAAATAGGGTGTTTGCTTACAATGCACTATTGGGGAGACTTTACTCTTTCTAATTTAGGGGCTGGAGCTACAGAAGGAAAGCCTTTAGAAATTCATACCAGCTAATTAATCCAGCTCATTAGCCTAAAACCTCACTGAATGCTGAGAGTGCTGCTAATGTAATAAGTTTCTCAGTTAATGGAGTCAAAGCTAACTTCAAAGATGGCTAGTACCTCATTCATTAACTTAATTAACTCTCTGGGCACCTCATAGACAACAAATCCTGGTAGGAGAGCAATAAAGATGGAAGTGGATGTTTTGTTCTCTTATCCCCTGACTGACTTAAAAGTTAAAATTTGGATAACTGTTGAGTGCACAAATAGTACACGTTCCCACCTCTGTATAACAACAGGACAAGACAAACAAATGCTGTAGAGAAATTTTTGTCAAAATGAAAGTTTGAAATTGTCCCAGTACTCCAATCAGTATAAAAAGCCAACATCTAGTGTGTTGAGTATTATGCATTTTACATGCTCAATCTACTATACACATTTTAGCCCATAAGAAAAGAAATGGAAATGAGGCATCAATTTGCCCCGTTATCTTCTTGTTTTCCTTTTAAGATTTTCTAAAATAAATGTCAATAAATTTAATGAATTGTTCCATAAATTAAATAGATTATTTTTAGATTTATTATTTATTCCATCTTCAAAACAAAATAAAAAAGGACATGATTATTGTTCTTTCATTCAACAAATATGTGAAAATCTACTAGGTATCTAAGCAATGTTTTAGATGAGGGAGTTCAATGAGAATACCTTTTAAATTGTTTCTATTTTCATTCATTTTTAGTAAATCTTGCCTTCATCATCTTCTTTCAAATTCTTGAATTTTTCTTATTTCTGGAGATTTTTCACTACTATGGCTTCCCTTTAGGGAGGGAAATTTTTGTGTTTATCAACTATTAGGAGCTCAGACATTGCATGGGCCTCTATTTAAAGAGAGGTTTGGTTTGATTAATGAACCAGTTGACTATGACACTGGAGAAAGAAAAATTGCTACTGGTAAAGGCAGATGAACAACAAGAAATAAAACAGTAGGGAAAGAGATTTTGTTTTAGGAAGTCACTTGAAGAATTACCCTCTTCTTTAAATATGATGATAGAACAAATTAAACTGTTTTAAATATTTCAAAGAGGTTTATTCTAATCCAATATGAGTGAGCACAGCCTGGGGAAGAGATAAACCCAAGAAGCCTTGAGTAAGTGGTCGCTAGGCAGTCAGAATGCAACTCTTTTTTATAAAATTTAGGGAAGCAAACATCACAGGCAAACCCATAAATCAATACATGGAGGTTATTCATTGGTTTGGCCTAAAAAGGCAGAATATACTGAAGCCAGGGCTTACAGGTCATAGGTGGGTTCAGAGATTCTTTACTTTGCAATTGATTAAAGGAACAAAGCTATGTCTAAAAACATGAAGTTCATAAAAGTGAATGTTTAAGTTAAGATAAAGAAGTCTACCAATTATCATGTGATACCATGCCAGAGTCAGGCTGTGAGAGCAAACCACAACATACTGGGTCAAAATGATCTGTAGGGGTGCATGACTTAATCCCTTGCCTGGCATGGCCTTATGTCTTGCCTATAATTTGGTATCTTATTGCCACAAAGCATCTGTTCTTTCAGTCTTATAGCTATTTTAACATCAATGTTGGTCACTTGTGTTTAAACTTCCCCAGGGAGTGGGTGTAATGAGGCATGTCTGACCTCCTGTTTTTCCATGGCCAGGAACCCACTTTTTTTCGAGGTCCCCTGGGCCAAAAGAGGGTCCGTTCAGTCAGTTTGGGGGACTTAGTTTAATTCTAGTTTACAAATAGAATGTGAGTTTCCTGGTTCAGATGTGCCCTTGCTTTCTTTAGTATTCTACACCGTGAACCCTGTGAGTAAGGCCAAGGCTCCTTTTCTTCCTATAACTCCAATGCTCTCCCTCATTTTACACAGGTTCAGAGAACTGCTCAAAACTCTGCATTTTTCTCCTTTTTTACCAGACCTGGATATACCATGCTAGTGACAGATTCATTGTTTTGCAAATAATTTTTCTCCAGTTTTTTTCTATAGCTGCATCGAACGGTTCACTGCTACATTTTTCGTTTAATATATTGTCCTCTCTGTCTTGAAGAAGTTTCTAAGAATTTTAGTTTGGTGATGAAAAAAGAAACACAAAAAACTAAAAACACTTCATTTTACAAAACTAATTGGAATGGGAAATTGGAGTTAGTAATCACAGTTCAGGACTCAAATTTCCATCTTAATACAGAACAGTTAACTTTTGAACTTAAGGTACTTTCTCAAAATAGTGTTGTAAAATGAGTTTTCTAGTCATCAGAATAATCAGATTTAATTGTATGAGAGCTGTCTTATCTTTGCAAAACTTCCTCCCCATGACCAGAACTGAGAAGTTACTTCAACTTAATCTATATAAATATTGAACATGGTAAGTATAGTAAAATGGTTCAGGGATAGACTACTAAGATAAAATAATCAAGATTTTTCATATATTTATGAACGTGGTACCAGGGACCACATAATATAGTCCCCTTTGGTAATGGAAGCTGTGCTGTTGGTTTTACTGCATAACAAACCACACCAAAACTGATTAGCTTACAACAGAAAACATATATTTGAGTCTGTGGAGGTTGGCAATATGAGCTAGGCTTAGCTGAGCAATTCTGCTTATCCAGGGCCTTTTGCGGACTTTGCTGTTGTGCTCATGTGCTTGTGATGAGCTCCCGTGAGTACTGCAGAGACCGGCTGGTCTAAGATGCCAGTCACTCCACATAACCTCCATCCTCTGGCAAAATAACCCGAGCATATTCACAGAGCAATGGCTAGATAGGTTAGGCTCCTGGAACTCACAAAATGTCACCGTCACTGTGTTATATCAGTCAAGAGAAGTTACGAGGCCAGCCTGTATTCTAGGCAAAGGAAAGTAGACACCTCACCTATTGGTGAGGGGTGCTAGAAATAACTGAAGCCATAATGTTATCTACCATGAGTAGAATACATAAAACTTGGGAGTTTTCACACTTACATGTCTGTCAGGTGTAGGAAGCCATTTGGCAGCCAGGATATGAAGATAACATGCTAAAACTATCAGGCACGTTTGATCAGCAGGACCCTGACAGAACCCTGATGACACTGTGTTCCTAGGTTCAGTTGTTCCTAATACTCAGTGCTGTCTTTGCTCATCCTTTAGTTTAGCCATTATATTCTGTCTTGTATTCTATGAGCCAATTAAATTTCTCTTTTGTCTAAGTTAAATGAGTTGAGGTTCTATCAGTTTAATAAAAGTTCTTGAAAAAATCCACTACCCAAACTTGTTTACATATACTTATTCCTTGTCCATTGTTGTCACATACTAATATAGTCAGTAGAATAACAGCTAAGTTATATATTCATTTAGCTATGGATATTCATTTTAAAATTAATTTTACTTCCAATAAGTGAAGTGTCTATCTTCATTAAGCAATTCAACTGCATTGAATTCTTCATCTGGATTTATATGGTGGTACTTTGTAAATGGCCTGAGTAGTTAGACACTATCCTTTAATTCTGAAAATTAGGGACCAAATGTCATTTAGAAAATTGAAAATCTACTTTTATGACTTCAGTTGAAAGAACTCATGCTGAAATGTGAACAATGTTCATGAAAAGTTAATAAATAAGACTAATGATAGTCCGTGGTAATTTTAAAATGATCCAACTCTTAAACGACTTACAACTAATGCTACTACCTTTGAGAAAAGAGGGTCACAATATTGGAATTGCATGCTCATAGCAAAACTGAACTGCAAAAGCCTTTCATGATCATATATATCAAGAGTCTATTTCACATTGTTCTCACATTTACTACACAGACACGTTCATTTCTCACTTTAAATATAATGAAGATAGATGTAGAATTATGGGATGTGAATCAATTTTCAGATTGTGAAACTCCACATAGTCCTCTATAATTATCCTGCCTCCCAACATTGAAAAATACGCTCTCTCCCTGACTTCTCTTTTTGAATCATTAACACTATGAACCCGTATAATTGAAAAAAACGTGTCACTTTTAACTTTCTTCATTGTATTTGAAGAAAAAAAATACTCTGGCCAAATGAGAAATGAAGTTTTTGGAAAACCAGAACATACACAAAAGTTTCTAAGCTTCTTAGCACAGAAAATAGGACTGAAGGGCTTGTTAATGAGCCAATCTGTGAGCCATCATGTGCTAGCATCTCTCTAAATGGAAACTGTAAGACAAAAGACATGTCACCTTTCAAGAAAGACACTGTCAGTGTTGAGGAAAACCAGAGTGTGACTATGTCCCTTCAGTGTATTCCTTCTTTTTTCAGTATCAGGGAATACTGTCAGCATTTTCTGAAATTTATAGAGGTCAATGAGTTGTCACTATTATCCCTATTTTCAGAGGAGTTACTTGAAACTCAAAAGGATTATAATTAGTCACAATGGTTCCTCCTTTTCACAACCTACTTCAGATTTAAACTATCTCTGCATGAAAGAAAAATTTAATGTGATTTATGTTAAAGTGCTCATATACTTCAGAGTATCAAATGGCAGAATTTCAGGATAGTAGAATATATTTCTCTATGTGTTTTTAAAATTCTATGCTCCACATCCATTATCTGTAAATAAAGTACAGCTTCCAATGCAGTCAACGAGCAGTCAAGTGTGCTAACGAGGACATCTTTAAATAGTGTTGTTCTGCTGTGCTACAGAGTGGAGCTCATCAGAGAGCTGATGGAACACAGAACCATTTGGAGAGGCTCTGAGAACACATTTACAAAAATACCAAATCTGAATTAAGCAAAACTTAAGGATACTTTGTTTTGACTACTGGAAAGGAAACAATGACACACACAGGGAGCCAGGTGGTTAATGTACTGTACACTATTACTATAAAGTACAAGACCTCAGCCTCTAAGCTCTTCAGAACCCAGGAATTCAGTTGATTACATAGTGCCCTATAGAAAAGACTTGAAGAGTAAAAGAGCAAACATTTCAGATGCTCTTTCAAAGCTTGCCAATGCACTTGGCTATTGAATTCTTGCTATTGGTCTGTTGTGCAGGAGGGAAGTTTACAATGGTTTTTACTCTCCAAGAGGTTTTAAGCCTGTCTCAATTACAATAGAGAATATGATATGAGCCCCCCCTTTTTGTGTGCTGTAAAAAAATAAACTACAATTGTAATAGCAAAACAAATTTTCTCAGTTCAGAAATGGTGTAATATGTAAACCTAAAGCTTTGCAGTTAATGCAGGTCCCTTGACTTTTAAGTCAACTTAATTCGAAGACAAATACCATGATTTATTAGCTATGAAATTGTTCTCTCCCACTATAGTTTAAATTAAAAGGCTTTAAGTAAACATTGCAAATTCAACAATGTTCACTTATGAGCTACTTATTTTCATCTGTAGATTCACCTGGTTGTGCCAAAAGATCCCTAAGGTCCTGATTTCATCTCACATTCACTGTTCTGTATGTGTGTGTGAATTCAAGTATCTCCTCTTTGTGAAGACCATTGACAGTGCTATAAGACGGTGAACACCACCACAACCCATGTTTAATGTTCATGTTGATGTCTTTTAGTAATGTGGATAATTTGCAGAAAATCAGTCATTTATTTAAGTGAAAGTGTAGAACAAATGTTCTATAATCAGTGAATGTTGTTTCCATTTGGAAATAATTTGCTGAATTTTTTATGTGATTTTCAAGTTATGCTACTTCACCCATTAACGAGAGAGTACGAATGGGCTATGTTACTTTTAGGAAGTCCTTTTTCAAAACATTCTTCCTGCTGAAATGTCAGCACAAAGTGTCTTCTTACATTTCGATGCTTTCTTGGAGTTTAAGTGACCCACGACACCAATCACACATATCTCCAGGAATCTGACACACTGAAAAATCCTATGAGGTTTCCTAAAATAGATCCTGCTGACAAACATTTTACGTCTGAACCTGTACTGATTGAAAGAGGTCTCACTGATAAGAAATAATAAAAACAAAACAAAGCAATCAATTTGGGGTGAGGTAGATTAGAGCTAACTTTTATTTAGTATCTAGTAATTCAGCCATGTCACTTTACAGTCTCTTCCTAGCTCTCTCTGTCAGCACAGAAATTAAGGTTCAACTTTGAAAACATCACTTCATCAATCACAACTCTGACCTAGTATGTATTTTTTGCAATTCTCCTTTTTAAAGAATAGAATGGTATATTCAAGATTTTATCAATAACTTTTTTGATGAGAAATTCTCTTGTTATCATTTCATAAAAGACTTCCTGAAAATAGTTTTTACCCTCCTTTAGAAGTAAAACAACAACAAATCAGAAACAAAGCATTACATATTAATTTTCCAATTCATTGTGAAAAGCAGTGAATTATGCGAGTTAATAGAAATGAATAATAAAAAGAGAATTTAGGCTATTGTCAGTCCCTGTAAAATAAATTGTAATCTGAATATGTGCTTTGATCAAGTATTTTTTCAAAAGCATGTTCTACTATGATTCCCAATTTTCGAAATTCAAAATGTGACCCAGTACACACATTGATGTTCCCACACGTAAATTTAAGACAAAACTCTTATGAACAACTTATCTTTACTCTATACTCTGATACTTTCTATTCTAGCTAATTTAAGTTTTTTAAATGCTTATTTTGGATTCACAAAATTGATTTCATAACCTACTAATGAGTGGCAATCGCCCATAGAAAACATTGCTTTAATCTAAGTTTTAAAAACTGTGAGGAGGTGACTTTCATCTTAATAAGCAGAGAAGTGTTAAAAACATAATTGTCATACAAATAGATAGTGAACTTGTGTCAAAGTTGTATTAATCACATTAATAAAAATACCAGCAAGAAAATACTAGAGCTAGTTTTAAGAGAATTTGAGAAACTTGCATAGTAAACAGAGGAATGACTTCTAAAAATAAGTTTGCTAAATTATATTTAAGACTGGTTAACTCCTTGCAGTATAGGGAGCCATAAGACCTCTGGTGGTTAACTCTAGTAAATTATAAAATCAAAACAACTTAATTTCCGCACTTTTAGATACAGAAGGATTCAAACATAGTCCAGTCGGGAGACTGACACAATATCAGTTATTTTAAGAAAGAATTTTTAGAAAGGATGCTAAGTGGATATAGAGTTATTAACCAAATTTATGCAAAGGCTAAGATATTGCCATGGTATCACAGAAACAGCAATGTTAGGAAGTAGCTACCACCCCTACCGTCTTCGAGGCTGAGGCAACAAAAGGAAGATCATTAAGACTTAAAAGCTTGGAGGAGAGGCTTTGTGATGATGAACCTCAAACCCCTCTGGTGCTAGTGTTGGTGTCTCTGAGGAGGGCTTGATGAGATCAAATGTTGGATGTACTGCAAGTGTTGATGTACTGCAAGTGTTGGAAATACTACAAAGAGGCAGCACCTGCTGCTATGGGAATAAATTGATATAGCCAGAATGAAGACGTGCCATTACGATAAATTCCTGGAGCAGGGAGAAACAAAAGAGGAAACCAACAATGGGAGCAATTCCCTCTCCCTGCCAAGCCTTGCCATCTCCCTCCATTGTCAAAGCCTAACAGGAAACCACTAGTAAAACAGATACATGGTTTGCAAAGTCCCAACCTCGGCATCCTAAAAGCAACCACAGAAGGGAATTTGGAGCTAAGAGTCAATAGTTTAAAAACTGCCACAATATCTAACCTTACAGGGCAATGGAGCCTTTGCACTTTTCTCATCTGTGGATTGTTCAAGAGTGTCAAATTGTATCTCACAAGTAAGAGAAATATTCTAACATGAGAGCAAGAAGTAAGCAAGCCTCATTTGCTTTTTTTCTAAATTTAGAATACATTTATCTTTATCAGAAATGTGTGGTCTAATAAAAAGCTCCACCAAACTTCAAAATTATTATAACTGATATTTTCTGCTTTTTATATTAAAGGAATTTCTGCAGACCATTACTCAAGTCTATTATGCTAACATTAGACATACATTTGGCTTGTTACCTTGAAAACCAATAATGACATTACATATTATGAACATAAAGATGTGCCTTCTCCCATGATTCCAGAGTTCTTTGGTCCGGTGTTGATATGTGACAAAGTGTTAGAATTAACATATGGGAAATTGTGATTATTTTTTAAAACTAAATAAAAGTTACATATGATAGTAAAGATTTCAATTGTGTATAGATATCAAATAAAAAGTTATATATATGTTTATATATATGTAAAAGTGTAAATATATTTATTTACACAAAATAGATCATGCCATACATTCTTTTGCACCTTAATTTTTTTTCCACTTAGTACCATATCTTGCCATATTACAACAGATAGATCCTCCCCTATATTGTTAAGATCTACATTCAAATATAGGATCTACATAATCAATTTTAAAATTCCTTGGGCATTTAGGTTGTTTCTAACTTTCTGTTATTGAAATGGCTAGCTAGCTAGCTAGAGCAATGAAAAGTTGCAAGATATTGTTTTATGTACGAAGTATATACACACAATATGCTGACAAAACAATATTGAGTTAAATAGTAATCATGATTTTGTTAATGTTTATTTGTAATTGAATCTGTAGCTGATGACTTGAAACAGCATGAAAGAGAACAAAAATACAATCTGATGAGTGTTGTCCTATCTTTCCAAAGCAACTTTATAATCAACCAATCTTTCTATTTCTCATATCTAGATACCACACCACGTGAAGCCCTTGCCATATTACAGCTATGACCAACCGGTGATGGGGTACTGCCAGGCCCACCAGCCACTCCATGTCACCAAGGGCTATGAGACAGTGTCTCCAGAGCTGGACGAAAGCCCCGGCCTGGAGCTGGGGCGAGACCACAGCTTCATCGCGACCATCGCCAGGTCGGCGGCACCAACCATCTACCTTGAGAGAATTGCAAACTAACGCTGAAGCCAACTCCTCACTGGGGAGCTCCATGGGGGGAGGGAGGGCCTTCATCTTAAAGGAGAATGGGTGTACACAATCGTGCAATCGAGCAAGCTCATCGTTCCTGTTGAAACATTTATGGCATAGAGAAAAGAAAAAGAAAAAACAAACAAAACTGCTTCAAGAAGGCAGCGAATGCACCTGCAGCATTACCGGGAGGACTGCAGAACTTTCTTTGCTTTAAAACATAAAACGAACAAACAAAAATGCTCCCGGATGTAAATAATAAGAGTGTCAAGTTCTTATAAAAATAGATTTCACCCTAGCTACATATAGGTTTGTTTGTATATTTGATTTTTCTACACTGCATGGTTCCTGGGCTGGAGAACCACAGGGGAGCAAATAAACAGGGGTGGGTGGGAAGCTAGGGAAACAACAGTTTTCCTCTTTAGGTGTGTGTAACTCTCAGAGATTTTATTTAAATTGCTTTCATTTATTTTTTCTTTAAAAATACTGTCCGTGTTTTATTTTATTATTTTTTTCTTTCCTGATCAAGTTTCTAATACAAAACATGAGCATTAAAGCTTATGTTGTACCAAAAGAAAATGTGCTTTACCACGGACCACAGAGAAAGTCGACCACAAAGTTTGACAAAACTACTGGAAAACCCAATAAGTCTGGGTGAATGATCCTTCATGACAAATGCCATATACGGGACATGATAGAAGGAATTTTGTTTTGTCCCATTGGCAGCCCTCACCGTGTAGGATGTCTGAGAGAGCCATGAAGATCACCGAATGAGAAGACAAGCAGAAGCATTCTCACATGGACTAAGGCTATAAGAGAGCCATGACCATGGGCTCGATGAATGAAACTGCCAAGCTGATGCATTTCTAAACACAAGATAATGTGTAACATTGCTTTTTAAATTAATTATCAATTAGCTTTTGTGTAGTTTTTATCAATAAAAGAAAAAATATTGAAAAATAAACATATTATTTTGTGGTTGGTATACCACAGCCCACCTAATGCTGAGTGCTTTATCTGTATATTGTGGAATGCTTCTAATCTATATCAGGGTACCTCAATAAGAATCAGTTGGTATCTATCAAGTGTTTTCTGTGCGTTCCATGGTCAGATAGGAAGGCCCTATGAAGTGTAGAAAAGGAATATGAGATGTGGTTTATGCCTGATATGGTTTGTCTGTGTCCCCAGCCAAATCTCATCTTTAATTATAGTTCCCATAATCCCCACATGTTGTGGGAGAGACCCAGTGGGAAGTAACTGAATCATGGGGGTGGTTACTCCTGTGCTGTTCTGGTGATAGTGAGTAAGTTCTTACAAGATCTGATGGTTGTATAAGGGGCTTCCCCCTTAGCTTGGTTCTCATACTTCTCCTTGCTCCAGCCATGTGAAGAAGGACGTGTTTTCTTCCCTTTCTGCCATGACTGTAAGTTTCCTGAGGCCTCCCCAGCCATGCTGAACTGTGAGTCAATTAAAATTCTTTTCTTTATAAATTACACAGTCTTAGGTATGCCTTTATTAGCAGCATGAGAATGGACTAATACATGCCCCAATACATTTCACAATTATTTTCAGAGATATGTGACCTTACTCTAATAAAATTATATAACAATATGAGAAAAAGTAAGTATCCATGGAAGGGTTATAGGTTGTCAGATCTTATAGAAGTGAAAGAACTATGTGGAAATTGGTTACTATCTAGGAGGAAGATGGATAGCATCCCCATTTTTTAACAAAGGAGATCACTGCATGCACATCAGTTGAGACATTTTATCGTAAATTCTTTCGTGTTATAATGCTACATCTTAGCAATTCTTTAACTGTGGACATTCTCCTAATGTGTCCACTGGTGTAATTTGCTTAGTTTTATTTTTAAAACTAAATTATGCTACAAAATTTATGTCACCCTTTATTTGGACGAGTTTCATATTTTAAGGCCTTCTCACTTATAGTGGCCCTGCTGAGTGTTCCAGATCCAAGTTAATAGCTGCCATACATTTAATTCCAAATTCTGCTGAATTAATAATGAAAGAGCCTTGTAAATACCATCACATCACAGCAAACTAGCACAGAGTACTACTGAACATGTTTTGTTTTTTCTCCCTCAGAGAAGTTCTGTTTTACTACCACTTTAAATAAGGCTTGAAGTTAAATTATATCCCAAATGATACAAATAGTATGTCACATTAAAGGAAAACTCAATCGAGGGAAGTTTTTTTCATGTTGGAACACATGGCTATTGCTGTTGAATTCTGGTATCTTTCCTCTTAATATTATATTCTGGGTTACATGTATTTTCTTAACCATTCAAGTTGAATCAACTTACCATAAGTTTAAAAATTAAAGATAATTCTTTGGCATTATGATTTTGTTTTCAGAAACTATTCAATACATTTGGAATATGTCTTCCCAAATTACAAGGATTTTTTTGGTGGGGGTCTTACCAAATTACAAGGATTCTCTTAATCCTTCTCATCTTCTCTATCTATCCAGTGTCCCCCATATACCATATCCACCACACTACCCCTTCCAGAGTTGATTTATGAGAGGTCACATATGAAAAATCCCGATCAAATTTGGCTGATGTAAGCTTCAGTTTTAGTTCTGTTTCTTATAACCAAAAAAGTCATAAATAGATAAGAATCTTCATGTTATTTAAAACTGCCATATTTGGCCAACAGTTGCCTCAAGGTTAATATGAAATAAGTGAACTACTAGCAAAACAGATAGCATTATAAAAAATGTTGTGTCCTATTTATATGAAAATTTTCAAAGAACTTATTTAAAATGTAATTCACATATGCCGAAAAAAGTTTACACTGAGCTCCAGAAATCTACGATTAAAACAAGCAAACAAACAAAAACTCAAACCAAATTACTTTAGTAGGCTTGGAAAAGTCCTCAGCTGAAAAATTCAGGTTTGATATTGTCTGAAGGGTCAAGCAAGTTTTCAGATAAAACAGTGTGTGTGTGTGTGTGTGTGTGTGTGTGTGTGTGTGTGTGTGTAGTGGTATTTCAACAAAAGGCTTAAGAAGAAAATAGGATTATTCATCACTTAAGCCCAAAAGTCAATTATTTTTCCCGCAACCCTGGTGTAACCAAGGAGGATGAAAAACTTCTGTTAGTCAACACTCAGGATAAATTATCTTCTGGGCCTATAAATGATAGGGAACAAACTTGTCCATGGAGGTCACTTTCATCCCTTTTTTTGTTAATTTTTGTGCTTTGCTATGCAAACTGATTGCCCCAGAATCCTTCTTCCTTAATGTAGAAGAGTGTAACTGTGAATTGTGACCCTAGCTAATATAAAGGTTTTTTCACTTTCTTCTAGAAGTCAGGAATTATGTTGATTCTACTTATTTTTTACGTTGAAGTGTTAAAGAGCCCTCTTAAAGAAAGTTATGCTTTATTTGAAGACTATTCTAATTAGTAATTTGATTTTACACTATAGTGTTTATTGAACTTCTGAAGGCTATGCAGGTTGTAATTTCAAAGTTGAGGAGTCTCATGGAGTATTTATAGAGCAAGGGCATTAAAACCATGCCTAAAAGCAATTGTGAATGTGACAGAATACAGATTGGAACAATCAATTATCCAAACATTCTGATTAACTTTTTTTCATAAATATTCTTTGTAATGCTGCGTTTGCTTTACTGATTCTAAAATGAAATAAAGAAATAGCTTAGAACGAGGCCTGATCGGTATATGTTTAGGTGTAACTGCGGTTTAACTTCACATCTTATTGTACCTCTACTCATAGATTGGCGGACCTAACCCCAGCATGACTGATTCAGGTCTGATATGGGGTCTGAGAATGTCTTTCTAAGTCCCCAGGTGATGCTGAGGCTGCTGTGTGTGGACTACACTTTAAGAACCACTGCCATAGAGTGTAGATACTTCTATCTGTTTAGGTTGATGACTCTGTATGAAGACTCAAAATTTGCATTTAATGTTTACTTAGAATTTAATGTTAAATTAATCTTTAAAATAAGAATTAATTTAAAACAGGTAGTAGTTTTATATGTTCATGCAATATGAAAGACTCGTACCTTTACATAAAGAGCATTTTCTAAAACATGCTGTGTAACACTAACAGACTATGCTCTCTGTGAAAGCAAAGAAGTGAAAAATAAACATCAGCAGCAGTAACAACAACAAAAGAGGTTTATATGATCAAATTAAATTCAGAAAATATTGCATATGATATGCTCCCTTTGGAAACTCACAAGGCAATTTAACATTTAAACAATATCAGATATACTGCAGTCAAGAAACCCATTTAACTTTGTTTAACTTGGAGTTTTCTAAACATATTAAACTACAATATCCTTCCTTAATTTAATATCTAAAAAAAATCCTGCAGAACTAATTTTCTGCAGAACTCATTTGGGAAATGTTAATTTAAGGAATGTTCTTTCTTTGGCCATCAAGAAAAGCATGTACCTTTGCAGATAACAATTTCTACATTTACAAATGATACAATGTACACCTATTTCTGAGATGTATGTGGATTTTTTTAATCAAAGACAATATATTTTAATCTCTCTAACAATAAAGCAAATGTCAAATACACCTGGATTAAATGAAAATGAATAATTAAAATTATGAAAATTTGATATCGTGAATGAGAAGTAGATCTCTCCATAGACAACATTCCTGTTCCATTGGAGATTAGACTCATTGTTTCTAAAGTGTAAGGCATTTTAAAATCAAAACAAATCACCAAAAAGTGCACGAAAATGTGGAGGGCCTTTATTTTCTGGGTTAACAAGTTCCTGGTAAGTCACTGGGCTTGGGTGATGTCAATCATTCATCTGCTTTCTGGGCCAGAGGTGCCCCTCAGACAGGTAATAGTAATGCTTGCCGGAAGGGAAGAAAGACCAACACGAACCTTGGCTCATCCTGTCATAGTTATTTCCTTATAGAAACCAGGAAATTGATTATAGTGTTAGAATAAATTTTAGACTTACTTTATTCATTATTGTTTCCTTTTCAAAATGACATAAGAATAAAAACGAGGTTAGACATGAGTTCAGATTTTGTACTAGTTAAGAAAACTGTTCTACTGAAAATAATGGAAGAACTATGTCATAACAAATCCCTGGAATCAAAACATCCAAATTCTTGAGTTTGGCTATAACCCTTCTGGGTGATATTCACTTGTTTTTAGTTAAAGGAGGAAATACAACTGAGGATAACTGATGTGAGGATTAATTAGGTAGTTATATTAGTCTATTCTGACTTTCATAACAAAATGCCATAATCTTAAACAATAGGAATATATTTAGAAATATATTTTCTTTACAGTTTGGAGGCTGTAAAGTTCAAGATCAAGCTCCCAGGAGGCTTCGGCTTTCTACCTTGTTTGCAGACAGCTCCCCTTTCTCTGTGTCCTTATAAGGTAGAGAGAGAGTACAATCTCTTTGGTATCTCCACTTACAAGGAAATTAATCCTCAAATCAATTCTTCACTCTTATGACTTCATTTAACTGTAACTGCCCCCTTCTAGACCCTATCTCCAAATACAGTCACTTTGGAAGTGAGGACCTTTAACATACGAGTTTTAGGGAGACACAATTCTGTCTATAGCAGCCAAGAATGCATAAACACACACACAAACAAATAGCTGCAAGATATCTATGAGAGTGAGCCAACTGATTTTAAGAAGAAAAAGTACATAATAAAAATAGCCAGGTTACTCTAGCAAATGAATGCTTGAAGGAAAGATTAGCTGGAATTATGGGTAGGTCTGAACTCCAAATGAGTTTATGAGGAAAGACTATATGGTTTGCTTTTCTGTTTTAGACACGTGGGGTATTAAAATATTTCTTAGTAAGATCATAGAAGATTTAAATTAACTAAGTTTTCTACAGAATGTCAATGTTTTCAAGTAGATCTATTGCTTAGAAAAAGCATTTCACAAGCTGGTTTTGCACTAGTCCCAAAACGTACTTTGCACAAGAAGGGGTCAAAGGTCAAGTCAAGCTAAGGGAAAAGCTTCATATTTTATCCACCAGCTCAGATATTCTCAGTACTCATTAATATATTCAAAACTTTGTGAATTTCTGTAGTAAAGAAGCTATTTTAATTCAGTATTTCCCAATTTTATTTGATTGTGTCATATTCTTCATTTAAATGAATGCTATTGGGAACCTGTGGAGTTAGTTTTCCCCAAAATACATTTAGGAACACATTGTGTGTCTGATGAAAGGCCACCTAAGAAAGAGAAATGGGATCTTTTAGTGTCCGTGTAAAGTTCTAACATTTACCAATGCAAGTTTCTGGAAATGTTCAGAACTTGTGACCAGAGTAAGTCATGTAAACAACACACAGAACACCAATTCCTATATAAGCAGAGGATCAGAATTATCAGTATTTTATAATGGTTTGACTAAGATTGGGACACACAATTTGTTAGCACTGTGAAATTTACCCGGAGTTTGTTGAGTAGTAGGGTATTCAGATGTTGGAAGTCATAACAGAATTGGTGAATAAACTGGAAAATTTTAGACAAAATAAGAGATATGCTTTTTCTCTTTTCCAAATGCAAAAAAAAAAAAAAAAAAAAAAACAATAACGGCTGGCAGCTTTTAGTTAAAATGTATTCATTCATTAAGCTAGTGTTTATTAAGTATTACCCTGTACCAGCCACTCATTTTTGTCCTATTAGAGATAACAGTATCTCCTGGGATATTTTACAGACTAGAAAATGATCAATTATTCTGCATACCAAAGATGCTACAATAAGGAAGAACTGGGTAAAACTGAAACATACTAGAGTAGCATAATTGAAAAGAGTGGAAGTACTAGCATGGAGGGTTGATAGGGTGGAAAGAGTATTCCAGGAAGGGCAATAGTCAACCCAGAGATAAGAAAGAATATGAATGATTCAAAGAACTGGAATACAGTAAGCAAGGGAAGAGGTGGTCCATAATGAAGTGGAAAAGGTAATTAGAGGATAGATAATACAATGCGGGGGCAACTATATTAAGGAACTGGGACTTGAACTTTAGGAGTCTAGAATTTATACTACTAGCAACCACGGGGGTGGTGGGTGGGGTCATAGTGGTTCTTACTAATACAATAAACCTATTTTGACTTTTGTATGAGGTCTGGATGGAAGGAACCAGATAAGAACTTTGAATACCAGTAACTTTTAGAGAAGTTATTGTAAGATAGCACTTGAGAAAGGATGAAGATATTATCTAGAAAGATTCCAATGGGAATTGACAGAAGAAAAAAATTAAAAGGATAATTAAGATTCATAAAGTGCTTATCATCTACCATGCACTGTTCCAAGAATTTGATTTTAATAACCCACAAAAACCCTTTTAAATTAAATGTGCTTCATGGGCCCCATTTTACAATGAGGTTTCAACCAAGGAGAGATTAAGGTAGTAAGTGATAGAACCATGATTCAAAGCCAGGAAGTCTCCTCAAGATAGAAGAACTCTTAGCACCTATGGACTACGGCTTCTTAACACTTCATGTGAGAGTTATTTAGAAAGGAGAAATGGTAGGTCTTGGCTATTGGAAGCAGGCAATGATTGAGAAAATGGGCAGGAGTTACTAAGGAAAGCGCCCATATATCTGCCTTGACCTGTTGATATTATTCTCTGAGAAAGCAGCCACAGACTGGGACAATCTTGTATGTGGTATAACATAACAATTTTTTTTGACGTATTGAGTTTTAAAGGCTTAAAAACTTTCAAATGATACCATTCAGTGGCCAGAGAGATAAGTAGATCTGAAACTCAGAAAAAAAATGATGGTTCTGTATATGTTAGAATTTGAAGCTGAATCCTAAGAATCAGAGAAATGAATTATGGAGGGTGTGTAGATTCAGAAGGGAAAGAGGACCATATCATAACCCTGAATAACAGTAAAAGTACTGTGAAAGGAAAATATCTCGGGCCCTCAAAATCACTAAACTAAAAGGAAAATTCAAGCTGGAAACTGTTCAGAGCAAACCTGCCTTCTATTCTATTCAAACTCATCCTTCTGCTCACTGAGATAGATGCATATTCTGATTCACAATATCAAACGAATCTCAAAAGAATGCAACCATTTGTCTCTTACCTACCTGTGACCTGGAGGCCCCTCCCTGCTTTAAGTTGTCCCCGCCTTTCTGGAAAGAATCAATGTACTTGTTACATATATTGATTAATGTCTCATGTCTCTCTAAAATGTATAAAACCAAGCTGTGCCCCAAACACCTTGGGCACGTGTCGCCAGTACTTCCTGAGGCTGTGTTAACCTTGGCAAAATAAACTTTCTAAATTAAGTGAGACCTGTTACTAATTTTTTGGGTTTACAGTACCATCAAAGAAGAATCAGAAAGATTATCCAGAGAAATAGCTTCATAATAAGAATGATAGATTCCATTGAAGCTAAGGAAAGAGAAAATTTTTCTACTTTGACAAGTAACCAAGTGACCTGTCTTGCAAGTAGTGAAAACCTGTTACTAGAAATATTAATGTTGGATATCTGATGACCAGCTGCAGGGATAGTGTACAAAGTGGTTTACATTAGTTAGAATCTTGAACAAAATGACACACTTTGATTCCTTTTTTTTTTTTTTTTTTCCCTTTTTGGAGACGGAGTCTCAGTGTGTGGCCCAGGCTGGAATACAGTGATATTTGTAGACCTGATTATAGCATACTACAGCCTTGAACTCCTGAGCTCAAGCGATCTTCCTGCCTCAGCCTCCCCAGCAGCTGGGACTACAGGTGCATGCCACAGTGCCTAGCTGATTCGTTCCAACTATAAGATCTGAAGATTCTGAACATTTTTTCCATTCTGTGGGAGATAACACATATCCCCTGAGCTCCAAACTGTGATGACTTTTAGTACTTGAGATGAAAAGCACATCCTGGAGTTCATTTTCTCCTTGTCAATTTTCTGCCAATTTCTAATGTGTTATGCAGGTATGGCAGACAGGAGAGGTAAAATGAAATACATATTATTTCTCAAATGTTCCAGTCCCTAAATTAAACATTGAATGACTGGAGAGCTTATGCTGTACTTGTTTTAAATTGCCTATCAACTACTTAAGGACTTTGCAACTTGCCAAGACTCTGGAGCCTGACATACATTAGGAGTCCAATAAAAAGAATAAAATTGTGGTTTCCAGGGGCTAAGGGAAGGGAGAATGGAAAATTGCTAATCAACAGGTATAAAATTTCACCTATGCAAGATGAATAATTTTTAGAAGTTTGCTATATTGTGCCTACATATAACAGTACTGTATTGTACACTTAGAAATCTAAGAGTGTCTACTCATAGCCTCATATTGTGTTCTTATAACGAAATTTTTAAAATAGAAAATGAGGCTGGGTATGGTGGCTCATGCCTGTAAGCCCAGCACTTTGGGAGGCTGAGGCAGGTGGATTACCTGAGGTCGGAAGTTCGACACCAACCTGACCAACATGGTGAAACCCCATCTCTACTAAAAATACAAAATTAGCTGGGTGTGGTGGCACATGCCTGTAATCCCAGCTACTCTGGTGGTTGAGGCAGGAGGATCGTGTGAACCCGGGAAGCGTAGGTTGCAGTGAGCTGAGATCGCACCATTACACCCCAGCTTGGGCAACAAGAACAAAACTCCATCTCAAAAAAAGAAAAAAAAAAAGAAAAGAAAAGAACAAACCTATGTTATATTTTTCATGTTTAAAATTACTTTCAGGGCCGGGGACAGTGGCTCAGGCCTGTAATCCCAACACTTTGGAAGGCCAAAGTGGGTGGATCACCTGAGGTCAGGGGTTCAAGAGCAGGAGTTCCAGCCAACATGCTGAAACCCGGTGTCTACTAAGAATGCACAAATTAGCTGGGCATAGTGGTGCATGCTTGCTGCTTGGGAGGTTGAGGCAGGAGAATTGCTTGAACCCAGGAGGCAGTGGTTGCAGTGAGCACAGATCACGCCACTGCACTCCAGCCTGGGCAACAGAGCAAAACTCAGTCTCAAAAAATAAACAAATAAATAAAAAGAAAAAGAAATAAAATTACTGTGAGGATACTGTTTTTGAATAGCATGTTTTAGTTTTTTAACTTCAGCATACATTCCAACTTTTATTCCATGGAGATTTCTTACACCAAGGACGGTCAAGGACTCTGCCTGACAGTAAGAGAATGATTATTTGAGTAGTGCATGATTTTTACTTTTCTGATATTAAATATCTATGTGTGTAACAAATCTCAAAGCTTGTGTAAAGAATCTTCTTAGACCTTGAAAGTTAAATTGTCCAATTTCTTATTAATATTCACAGTACCCCCATACGCACATAAATTTCTTTGAAAAATAGGATTAACTGTGTTGTTGATATAATGAGACTGAAATAAACTGGATCAGATCGAGATAAATTATCATAAACTCTGACTCCATTTTGATGTTTGACATCATGACATCTTTCATGCTGCACTCTTCGCACCTCCCCTTCTGCCCAACATCTAGGTAAATTGATAGGAAAGCCTAAGTGCTGTCTTTTTTGGTGTCAATGGGAAGTTCAAATCACACAAGCCTCAGGCTATACATAGGAACCTACCCTCCGGGCCCAGCTTGTAAGCACCATAAATCCCAGGCCTTTTTCCCTGCTCTCTCAAGACCATTTTCAGACCAGCTTGGGAGCCTGCCCTATTCTCCACAGAAAGATTCTTCATGTTAATAAGAAACCTTTTTATATCCTCTCAGTGCATGTGAGGTGTCATTAAACTCAACATCCAAACCAAAGCACAAACAAACAAAAATACCCACACAGAATAAGCATTGCTGGCATGTTCTAAGAATTCTGGTCCCCTCTTTGGGCCCCAAAATTATCTGACAAACATTTAATATCAATTCTATGAAAAGAACACTTGATAATGGCCATTTGTTTTAATGGTCTTTCACACAATATTTTTCTCCTTCCAGAAGAATGATTTTCACCTGCTTCCCCCTTTATTCTCACGTGTCACAACTTATAATTCATGTCTTCTTTCTCCTAATAAGTAGAATAAATGAATGAACGTATGCGTGGCCCATGGAAGCCCTCTTTTACAAATTTGTAAAGCTTTATCAACTAAATGTATAAAAATACACACACACACACACACACACACACACAGCTTTATCTTATTCTCTGTATAGAAATGTGGGAAGTGTTGACTAGCTGCTGCTTGGGTGACATAGTTTTCCTTTTCAAATACATATTTTATTATACTTTAAGTCCTAGGGTACATGTGCACAACGTGCACGTTTGTTACATATATATACATGTGCCATGTTGGTGTGCTGCACCTATTAACTCATAACTTACATTAGATATATCTCCTAATGCTATTCCCCCCCCCACCCCCTCCCCGCAATAGGACTCGGTGTGTGCTGCTCCCCTTCCTGTGTCCAAGTGATCTCATTGTTCAGTTCCCACCTATGAGTGAGAACATGCGGTGTTTGGTTTTCTGTTCTTGCGATAGTTTGCTAAGAATGATGGTTTCCAGCTGCATCCATGTCCCTACAAAGGACACAAACTCATCCTTTTTTATGGCTGCAGAGTGTTCCATGGTGTATATGTGCCACATTTTCTTAATCCAGTCTGTCACTGATGGACATTTGGGTTGATTCCAAATCTTTGCTATTGTGAATAGTGCTGCAATAAACATCCGTGTGCATGTGTCTTTATAGCAGCATGACTTAAAATCCTTTGGGTATATCCCCAGTAATGGGATGGCTGGGTCAAATGGTATTTCTAGTTCTAGATCCTTGAGGAATCGCCACACTGTTTTCCACAATGGTTGAACTACTTTACAGTCCCACCAACAGTGTAAAAGTGTTCCTATTTCTCCACATCCTCTCCAGCACTTGTTGTTTCCTGATTTTTTAATGATTGCCATTCTAACTGGTGTGAGATGGCATCTCATTGTGCTTTTGATTTGCTAAAACCATAAAAACCCTAGAAGAAAACCTAGGGAATACCATTTAGGACATAGGCATGGGCAAGGGCTTCATGTCTAAAACACCAAAAGCAATGGCAACAAAAGCCAAAATTGACAAATGGGATCTAATTAAAATCAAATACATATATTTTAAAAGCCTTTGATAACTCATTTTACTGTTCATATGTGCCACAGAGTTAAGTGGTAGAGACTATGCCATGCCTTCACCAGATCATTTTCTTTCCCTGTAGAACACAGGAAAACTACCATTCTCAGTATCCCTGATGGTTAGATTTGAGCCATGTGATTCGGTTCTTGTGAGTATAAAAATCAGTGGAAGTGATTTGTTATTTGCAGCCTGTGGCAGTTAAGAACAGGTAGGTGGGAATTCTCCATTCTCTTTCTTTCTTGTCCATGTAGCTGGTGAAAAGATCCTGGCTCCCTGAGTTAGTGTTAAGTAAAAGGTTCCAGATACAGCCACCTAAATACATTCAACAATCCTTGAAATTAGAATATTGTGCAAAATACAGACTTCAGGGATTTTGTTACTGCTACAAAGCATAGCTTACTATGACCAATACCAATACCAAAATATCCACCCAAACCAATTAATTTGTGAATACAAGGATGTCTCTGTGACCCTGAAATGTCATTAACCAGTTACTTTAGTATCCAGTGAGTTACATCTTACATATCTGCATAGTGAAAAAATTATTCAAGTAAGCATAACAAAGAGGACTTTTATTCATGACCATCAAGATAGGCATAGGGACCAAGGCAGTGGGGGAAATAGATGGGGCTGAACTCTGAATGCAGCATAAGCAAGTGGAAATTTACAGCCAAAGAGCAGGTCTGGGGCCAGTGGATGGAAAATTGCTAAGAAGAAACATCAGAGGTAAAGCAGACTCTGGCTAAACCAATCTACCAAGGTTCTTGTTGAAGACAGGCCAGGGTGATTAGACATCACCTGGGGAATGGTGGAGGATGAGAAACCTGATCAGCAACCTGAGATATTGGGGGATCAGATATTGAGAATAGGAGGTTCTTGCTAAACTGACTTAGCAGGGTTCCTTGCTAAAACTGGATTTTACAAGGAAGTGTACATATGGGCCTAGGATAAAGTTCAGAGCCCACTAAAGTGTGGTCAAGCAGAAAATCTTTTGCAGCATCCACTGATATGGTATTTTTAATTACTCTTTCTTTTTCACAACAATTATTTTTAAATTTTCTACCCTCAAAATCTCTTGATTGCTCTTATTCATCCCACAGTCACGTTTATTTTTCACAATTTTATTGCCCGGTTCTTTTCCAGCCCTTTGTTGTATTTATCCATATTCAATGTTAGCTTCTCAAAGAATATCTTAGCCTTTTGGAATCTATCTTCTTAAAATGAGTATATCAAAAAGGGCAAGACAGAGGTACCTTGGCTTGGCACTGGAAATTATCCCCAGAGCAATCACAGAAGTCATTTAATAATGTATCATTAAAAGTAAGATAAATTACTTTGCCTGGAGTATGTCTTTAATTTGTATATGTCAGTTCTCAAGGTCCTATTTCTTATTTCAAAGAGCGAGGTAAATTGCCTACATGTATGCTAATGAACTAGCTATTTGAAATCATTACTTCTTTACAATTAGTGCTGTCAGATCCCCGAGGATCCAACTCTTGTTGGCTAAATGTAGTTTTATCCTACCTTGTGTAGAAATATGGAAAATGTCATCTAGACTGCATGGATAAAGTAATTTTCCTTTCCAAGTGTATTTTCTTAGTGAAAATATATTGTCAGGCTTTGATAACCCTTAAATTTCCATCTTTTTTTTAAAACAGAGAATAGTAAAAATACACAAAAAATTTTGAAACATCAACCCAAATATTAATTTGATTTCTTCAAGGTGTCAACAAGTAAATCATGAAATATAATGCTCTGAGTTATACACGGCAAATGCTTAAATTGGCTTTAATTTAGTTGCAAATAGTTACCCTTTGAAGCTAGAATTATGAATGGTTTGTAAATATCTTTTGCAAGAAATTGTGGTGGTAGTGATGAGACAAATACATTTGGGTGTTGCAAATTTGGAAATAATTCCTAGAGATATGACTTCTCCCACAACTTTTTAGATTGAATCTCGAATCAGTGATAGTGTTTTCTGTTCCTTTATTTAAATTGAGATTCTGAGTGTGAAAACAGAGTCACACTGAATGTAATTTTCTTCTTCTAAACTCCTGCGATTTCTTTGTTTTGATTTGGAAGTTAATCAGATACCAACTCATCAATGTCTTTTATTATTATCTTACATTTTTATGGATTCTATATTATTATTTAGCATTGTTTGTAAGTCTTGGTTCTCCACCTAAATTGTAAAGCATTGAAGAGCTTTATGCATAAAGCTTGTTGCATAGTAAAATGTCCCTAGAAATTGCCTTCTGAAATATATAGCAAGTAACTCCCCACAATTTTATATAGTTCTGCAAACCTATAGGGAACTCCCAAAATGTATATTCCCACATGACCATGTCCACGTTGATCACAATTAGGTTGTGATCCCAAGAATATTATATAAAATCTTAGAGTTTACTAGACACAGTCAGTGATGGCAGCATTTCAACTACTCAACTACTCCCTCTTATAATTATGCAAACAATATCTAAGTATTTAAGCATCAACTCATTGAATGAGTTTAAAGAATTTTTCTAGGTGAAGACAGGCCAAAATGACAAAGACACAAAAATTATTATAGACACTCCCAGCCACAGTGAGGATCAGACTATTTCACTGGACATTTTTGGTTCACAGAGACCAAAAAGAAGGAATTCAATGATTGTAGTAACCCATAATGGTCTAGTAACTGTTAGTTAGTTGGTGAAATGGTACATGTCTTAATAAGAGAAAAATGATTTTCCATGGTATCCATAACAAATTGTGCTTGCTGTGCTGAAGATTTCATGATGATTGACTAGTAGATTAGCATTTAGGAAGGACAGCTTTACAAATGTTTACATTTGAGATTGAAATACATTTTATTGATTGACTTCCAAGTAACAGAGAATGTTTTGAAATTCCTTTTTTCACTTACTAAGATCTTTGTTGTTTTCTCTCTAGAAATGGCTAAAAATTTATCTTTCACCAAATACTGAACAGATTTTAACGGTGACTGTGGTATAATAAAAAAAAAAATGTACTGTGTATTTGGTCTTTGCCTTGATTTCTAGCACAGAACTTCAGAAAAGTTTGGATTTTTTCTGAGTGATTTTGTTACGCGAATGAGGCAACTCTTAGCAAGGTCTCTAGACAGCTTCAGGATAGAGCCTGGTTGGCAGAAAAAACACCACTTTCAGCCCCACTCCCCTGTTGATCTCTGAGGAGGGGAGAAAGTCTGGAAATTGACTTTAATCACCAATAACCAATGGTTATTGTTGCTCAACAAAACTTTTGAATGAGATTTGAGAAGCTTCCCAGTTTGGGAACACATCAACTTACCAGCAAGTTGAATGGGTGCTGCACCCAGAGAGGGCCTGGAAGCTCCATGTGCCAACCCCCTTTCCCCAATACCTTGACCTGTGCACCTCATTCATCTAGCTTTCCCTGCATTGTATCCCTGATAATAAAAATGTAATCGTAAGCATAATGCTTTCCTTAGTTATATGAATGGTTTTAGTGAATTATTGAACCTGAATAGAGGTGTGGAAACTCCAAAATTTGTAGCCAAGTCAGACAGAAGTGTAGGTTGCCTGTGTTCCCTACTGAAATCTGGCATCTGAAATGGGGGCAGTCTTGTGGAACTAAACCTTTAACCTGTATGGTCTGCACTAACTCCAGGTAATTAGTTCCAGAATTTGACTGAACTGTAGGACACCCAGAGATCTAGTGTTGGAAAAACAGTGGCATAGCAAGTAAGCAGTGGATGGTTCATATTTCTCATACTTTTTCTCCTACAGTGCCATAATTGCCAGTCTCATCCACATTAACTTTCAAGATCCCTCAGAAACAGTTAAATAAGATATTGGGGAGCAAATATAGTAGAATTTTTTTAGAAGTACTTTTCTCCCTTATAATGAGATTATTATTAATGAAATGTAGAAGATGTTTAAAAAATAGGGTAATATAAAAAAATACTTTATAATCACGAAAGTCCAGAAAAAAAAAATACAGCACCTAAATACTTTCAAGACTTGGATATATAGTATATAAAATATACAAAGAGTTTTTAGAATTTTTATAATTGCTTACATACTGACTTTGGCTTGCTTCTCATATATTATTACAATATTTTATTTTTCCATGTCAAAAATAGTCTTCTGACTCTATTGGTTCTCCAAGCCATCACAAAGAGATTCCTTACTTCACTGCCCTAAGCAGTATTTCAAAGACTGCATGTTGAGGTTTTAATAAGACCCACAGATGCTCACCACAAAGCTGGAATTAAAAGAGTAATAAGTTATTTTGTGTTTGTATGCTTGTGTAGTTTTTTTGTTTGTTTGTTTGTTTGTTTTTGCAATCTGTATTCAGAAGGAATCAGATCTAGCCCAAAACAGAAATAGAGGGGTATTTTCGTTTTTGTTAATATTTAATTTTTAGACATCAATTTGATTTTTTTATGTGTATCTAAGTACTTTAATTACATTCACATATAATTGCATGTGTTTATTAGTGTTGCATTTGTCGACGCCTAAAAATTTATCTAGAATTCATTTGGGTTGATAACCACCTGGTTAAGAACTCTGGATCAGCAGTCAGACAGAACTCAGGAATTTGATGATGTTCTTAGCCCCTACTAATCTCGGATTTCTCATCTGCAAAGTGGAGATGATTATATGACTCACCTCTTCAGATTACTGTGAGAAATAAGTGAGATATTGAAAGTATCGGGTTTAACACAAGCCTAATAAACAATAAAGGTTAGCTCAATATATATTTTTTCTTCAAAGTGTTAAGTAATTATCTCAGGACCAGCTATGAAATAATTTTTTTCTCACTGATTAAAAGTACCATATTTACTATGCAATGAACAATTATAAACATCATAGTGTGAAGTACTAAGATCCATTCTTTTACTGGGAGTTTACAAAATATGATAGGAATCATCCTAGAGAAAATCAGCCCATTCGAAATAGAATTATCAAATTATCCAGGGCCATGTTCAAAGTATGTCTGATTCTTGGCAAATGACTCTCAATCCACGGCAGACACAAAAGAAGGGACCTTGGGAAAAGTCAAAAGAAAGACACTGAGAGAAGGGGACAAAACAAGGAAGAATATCTTGCAGGCATAGAAGTTTTGTATTGAGCGTTACTTTTTTATCCTCCAACCCTCCCTGTCCCAGGCCAGAGTGATGAACCTCTGTGCTGACAGATGTTCACTGAACGTTTGCTAAATTTAAACTTAGCAGTTAGTGGACTGTTATTTTCTGAATCTTTCAGAAGGCTTGAAGCTCCATGGATTGGCTCCCAGGAGCAGCACCCTCATAAGGACAAAATTGCTACATTTTCCAAAATTATTTTGTAAGATTCTTTCCAAAAATTTAAGTACTACTGTTACTTAAGGGGAAGATAAGGATCATATCTTTACTTGGAGCCTAAGAAAGCATCAAAGAGAATAAATAACCTGGTATCAGATGAGAAAGCACAGAGCCTATGAAAACTGTTCCTGCAGGTGTAGTGGGGACGGACACAGAGTGGCACAAAGAGAAGCATGAATGAAGAGCAGTGAATTGGTCTGACAATGCCCTGAGTCCTGCAAGAGGCCACAAATACCAACTGTATGGCTTAGAATTAAATTCCCCATCAATAATCACCACCGAGGGGACTTCCACCAACACTCAAAACATAATTGTTTATAAATAACCATCTTGATCAGGAAGTTTGTCAACACAGATACACAAATACTCATATAATAACAGTCACAAGCAAATGAGAAGGGCCCCTTTGAAACTCCAGCAGTCACAAGAAGAAGCACCCCACTTCCACCCCATCTAACTTGCGAGAAGCTGGCACCAGAAAGCAGATTGCTGATGGGGAGATGACATACTCCTACCCTAGCTTCCCCTCCACAAGTTCGGCCTGAAGTTGGGGATGATAGAGTTGTAGGGGAGAGGGGAAGCTTTGAATTATTCAAGCAGGCTGGTTCTCTGGTACCATCGATGATATAATTTAATGAATTTAGTAAATTGACTAATTGAAATTTAATGAAATTGACTAATTCCATTAAATTATATCATCAGTGGTGCTAGAGAATCAGCCTGCTTGAATCATTGTAGTATTTTCTTTTTTGCATGATAAAATATAGCATTCTCACTATCATTAATATTCTTTTGAAAGGTATTTTAGACCAGTGATCTTCAAAGTGTGGTTTCCATCTCAGCAGCAGTAACAGTGCCTGAAAGTGTGTTAGAAATGCAAATTCTTGGGCATCAACCCAAACCTGCTGAATCAGAAATTCTGGGAGTGAAAGCCAGCCAGCCAGCCATGTTTCGACTAACCCTCCAGGTGATTTTGACGCACATTCAGGTATGAAAACCACTGTTGGAGGCTACTGTTTACTTGTTTTTTTGCTTTTTATCTACTTGTTTATCCATTCACCCTCATGTTAATGATAAAACCATCAGTTTAGAAGACATTAGGTGTGATACAGAATCCAATAATTCTCAAATCTCAGTGGTTTAAAATAACATAGGCTAATATCTTGTTCATGCTACATGTTCACTGTGGGCTGGTAGGGTGCCCTGCTAGTCAGTAGTAAGGGACTCAAAATGATGGGGCAGTCACCTTCTCAGGCATTGTTGCTTGTCTTGCCAGAGCTAAAAACGAAAGCACTCAGTAACTCCGCCAAATGAAAAAAGATCAGGAAAGTCATGAATATGAAGAAGCAGCTCTACAATTGTGTAGAGCTCTCAGAGCAAATAAGGTGCCTGCCTTTCTACTTGGAGTACAGCTCAAAGCTATCTTATGTTCAACGTATATAACTGCCCACAGAAACCCAATATGGTTTTACGTTTCCAAATCTTGTTTATCACAGATTCATCAGTGTGGCATCATGAGTCTCAAAAAGAAGTGTTATGACAGATTTATTGCTTTTGGCCCTGAAAATCACATTTAATCATATATTGAATTTTCAGCATGTACATTTATAGACATGCTACTACAGAGGAATTAGTTACTTGTGGGCTTTAAATCATTCTTGCAAATAGACAAGATCTGGCTATGCAATGAATCTTAGGCAACCTCAGGTCCATTTCTCATCAGCTTCTAATATGATGTAAAATTCTCTAACCAAGATAAAAGTATATGGTAAGCATTATATACAACATTTTGAACCTTATCTGCGAGTCCCTTCCAGTGGTTAAGTAATTCAAATACACAACAAACATAGACACACACATATTCACTCCTGCTTCAAATATTTCAGTGTAGTATCTTATCCAAGTTCATCAATTGTCTTGCACAGTTCTAACATCATCTTTTGAGTCTCTTGTCTGAATAAACTATTAATATTAAATAAAATGGTATTTCTAAGACTGGATTAAGGTAAGAGAAATCATGATGAGAACTTGAAGAAAAAAAATACCTATAAGTGTAATGGGGGAAAATAGAAGAAATAATAGAAAACATTTGAAATTATAATAAGATTTTTTCATTCTGTATCTTGGACCTGAATCTTGAATCTTTTTCTCTTTATTTCTAAAAGTTTGGAATTCAATGGGACACTTCATGAAAAAATGAGATATAGAGATATCCTCAATATTCTTTCAATGTATCCAAAAATAAGGCAGAAAAGATGGGTAATGAATTCTTTCCAAATTATATGGGGGAAAAGGCAACCAAGGATTCACTGGGGAAATATATTTAGTTCCTCTCATTTATTCTTGAGTAAAGGATTTCAGACTTAGTGTGAAGTTAGCTATTAACTGGCAGGTTTTGTCTGATAGAAGTGCAAGTAATTTCTGTCAGGTGAAACAGGTAACTCCAACAGGTAATTTATAGCATGTTGGGTACTAAAGAGTTTTCTAACTAACTCAATAATTTTATTCTAACACTTCTTTGTCAAATTGACTATAAATGCTCCTTAAGGTTTTTTTAACCAGGCATGCCATCTTCTACCTTCCTCATTAATACACTAAGTGAAACATTTTAACATATTTATTCTGTTTCCCTTAGTAGAGCCAGAATTTACCTTTTTGAGAAAATATACCTAACAATATGATTGAATTGAAAACAAACAAAATTTTTGTCTGTTTATTTTTGGAGACAGAGTCTCACTTTGTCTCCCAGGCTGGAGTGCAGTGGCATGAACTCAGCTCACTACAACCTCTGCTTCCCAGGTTCAAACAATTCTCACGCCTCAGCCACCCGAGTAGCTGGGACTACAAGTGTGCACCACCACGCCCAGATACCTTTTGCATTTTTAGTGAAGACAGGGTTTCACCTTATTGACCAGGCTGGTCTTGAACTCCTGACCTCAAGTTATCCACCAGCCTTGGCCTCCCAAAGTGCTGGGATTATAAGCATGAGCTGCCACACCCAGCTACAAATGAAATTCTTAATGCTTGAGAATGGTTCTGTTATTTGGAAGGCTCAAAAAGCAAAAGACTTTAAAATCTAAATGTATTCTCCTCAAACCTGGGAGCGGAAAAAAAAAAAAACAAAAAAAAAAAACCATTCAGTTCAGCTGGCAAGAACACATTTGTAGAGGTGAAGGCAGTGTGAACATGGCGTAGGGAAGGAGAAAAGGTCAAAGACGTAGAGCGACAAACATGTTGCTTGTTTTCCAGCTAAACCATGACTGTTTTCCACTAAGGTTAGAAAAATTAACTTTGATCCAGGAGATTGACCCTAATTCCAATAGAAGCATAGAAAATATGGAGGATAGGGATAATGGAATTGACCTCATTTAATATTGCCCATATTCTTTAAATAACTATACCCATTAAGAGCAAAGTCTTAAGTGAAGTGTGAGTAGAATGCACTGAATTAATTACTCCCATGGCCCAAACCAAGAATTGTGCTAAAATGACAACCTCATGTATAGCTGGATGATAGTGGAAGAATTGAGTCTCTGTCTTGTAGGAATTCTCTTCTGTAGAGAGACTGATACTTTGAAGGCAGAGGTATCTGGAAATTAATCTGTTAAAAATCAAATTATAGATCCTGAATTCTGGAGAAGAATTATGGGAGGGGAGGATGGCTAAATATAGGAACTCTGCAGCCACACTGCTTGCTTTCAAATGTTGGCTACATCCCTTAATAGACCTCAGTGACCTTTAACAGGACAATTAAGTGCCCTCTGCCTTTCCACACCATGGCATTATTATCTAAGGTACTCAGGGTAGCACCTGGTACATAATAACTGAATATTATTTATATTATTATTCTCTTCCACATTAGAATTACAGGGTCAAAGTTCATGCCTGTTTGGAAACATGCAAACTGATTATGGTAATTAGAATGGGGCTACAGTATTTCTAAAGAGCAGTAAGAAGTGAAGAATGTTGACCTGCAGAGGCCCGCAAGCACTTTCTGTTGGTTCTACCCCCTTGCTGGGAAGACTGATGATCTGATCCTTTTTACTGTGACTCAATCATTAGGACTTTACTGCAGCATAAGCAAGGTGGCAATATGTGAAGATGACTAGGGGATAAAATAGTGCTGCTGAGACTCCCAGTGTCCTGTTACTCTCCAGGTTCTGGGAGCAGGACAATTAATAAAATATTCATGGGATGGGAAGAGCCTTGCCCCAATCTCTACTAAATTACTGATGTCCCAAAGGTGAAGTTGTTGTGGAATGCCTACAGTTTTCAAGATGAGTACACCAACAGGTATAGTGAATCTGAGATACTGGCATTGCCTTTAAAAATTTTTTTCATTGACGCATTCTACTTGTATATATTTATGTTCTAAGGCACAGTAGGCTGAGAATGGTTAACAGTAAGGTATTGTATATTATAAAATAACTAGAAGAGAGGCTTTTGAATGTTCTTGCCACAAAGAAATGATAGATGCATGCAGGGATGGTCACACTAAATACCCTGACTTGGTCACTATACAACATATGAATGTAGTGAAGCATCAAATTGTACACCATCAATACGTACAATTTTAATGAGCCAACTGATACTGCCTTTTAAGCAAGATAAACATAAATGCTGGTGCATCTTGGTCGGTCCCAGTTTACGCAATCTGGATGTCTTACCTTGTTAAACATTAATTCAAATAAAAATGGCTAGATATGAATGGTAAATTATATTTTTATGTCCTGGCATCCTCAAGAGTTAAATCAATAAGTAACCCACTACATTGATGATGGAGTTGTACATAATATCAAAAATTGCTTCCTGGATAAACAGGCTTCAGTTGACATTAGTTGGAAGAGAACTGCTATAACTATCCCTTAAGAGAACTCCTAAAACTCCTCTCAGGGTGTCTCCAAAAGAAAATAGAGAAGGGAAATTATCTCAGGGGTCAGAACTCGGTTGACAACAACTTCTTCCCAATTAATGTGTTCAATTTTTAAGGAAATCAGCCAAGGTAATGCATATGATATTCCCTATTGTCATCATACATATTTTTTACATTCCCAACTGCTGGGCCTTGCAGCATCTGATGGTGGACACACACTGCAAGAACTGGGAATTCTTCTTCAGAGTTCAATGGGAACAGGAATTCAATAACTGTAGTTGCCTTGGAACTTCCTCCCTTTTTATCTTTTTCAGCTATTATACTTTAGATTTATTGTTAGTACTTAAAAAGTATTATTTATCTCCCAAGCTAAAATTTGTGTTTTCTATTAAAAACTATGTGTAAATAAAGGTAAGGAGAGAACAGTTACTAAAGGGAAGTAGAGGAAGTGGGAGAGAGAGGAATGAGAAGAACAGATTTTAAGTTCCCATGAATCCCAGCTTTGACTTATTTTAATGTGAATTCTATTCCTACAGTGAAACTCTCCTTCTACCGTTTTCTTAGCGTAGCATATTGGGAGACGTCTCTTAAAAATAAAGGGAGTTGATTAGATCTGATTTTATATGCTTTTTCTGTTGAAAAATTGCCTGATTCAATAGAATTGCCTGAGGTTAGAGTGAGGTTGTACATGGAAACAATACACCAAAATATGCTAG
This sequence comes from Macaca mulatta, assembly GCF_049350105.2. NCBI lineage: Eukaryota > Metazoa > Chordata > Mammalia > Primates > Cercopithecidae > Macaca > Macaca mulatta. Next base: position 47,963,673 of record NC_133418.1, read on the forward strand.
TGTAATTTCATTTACACTAATGAAATAAGTGTAAAAATTATATTTATAGTTTAACCCCAATCTTGTTTGCATATCTATATATAAAAGTCTATGAGGATTTTTCTTTTAAAGTTTTGGTTTGGGATTATCTCATCTTCAGAACAACAAGAAAAGGGAATTTGATTGCTATCTTCTTTTTCCACAGCTAAAGTTTTATTTCTGTGAAGGTAAAGACCAACTTGTTGATCATTATATCACTAGCATCCAGCATGTTGTAAAATGAATGAAAGGAAGAAAGAAGAAAGAAGAAAAGAAAGAAAGAAAGAAAGAAAGAAAGAGAGAGAGAGAAAGAAAGAAACATGTAATTATATTTTATGTATTTTCATAAAAAGCAAATTTAAACTCCATTTGACAATAATTTCTAATCTAAAATCTGCTGCTTTTGAAAATATTCTGTCCTCTACAAAAGGTATTTAAAGATAATAAGTTAATAGACAAAGAGTTGTCATTTTTTATTACAAAATAAACTACAAAAAATGCCAAACCAGTGTTCCTCAGGTGAGCAGCAGAATGAGATCCACATATGTCCCCACTTCACTTCATGGTGCAGAGGTCTGGTGAGCATATCGTTTCCTGGTTCTAGAAAGCTGAGCAAAAGAAGAGAGAGCAGTGGGTGGGATCACAGGATGACCTTCTATGAGCTCCCTTTGAATTTTATTTTTGGTCTCCTTGTAAGGTTCTCTTATTTAAATGCCTGAATATATGGAGCTGTGGTTCTCAACTTGGAATGATTTAACTCCACCCTACTCTTCTCCAGGAAACACGTATAATGTCTGGGAACATTTTTAATGGTTGTAAATGGTTTGTGAGGTCTTACTAGCATCTAGTGAGTAGAGTTCGAGAATATTGTTGACCACCTTACAATGGACAGGAAAGCCCTCTGCAACAAATAATTATTTATCCCAAAATGTGGAAAAGCTTTTACATAGAGTGTTCTGATGTGATCAAACAGCTATGAATTAGTGAGGTTGATACATAAATGATTAAAACTAAAACAAATGCAGGAGGCTCTGCTGTAGGCGAAGATTGACTCACTGGTAGTTCCACACAGTGTGGCCACAGAGAGGTCTGGAGACTCCTGCAGCAAATAAACAGAAGAAAGCCACCAGGTCCCAGAAATAACTGCATTAATTGCTAGGGATCTGTTATAGGTCTGGCAATAAAGGAACCTCCTAAATAAGTGTTTTTCAAACTGCAGATTGTGTTCCATTACCTACAACCCACTAAACATATGAATTTGATGAATCACTGGTCACATAAAAAAATGAAATAGAAGAAGTGAGAAAGAGAATAGAGAATATTAAAATGTATGTCATTATTATGAAAATTATTTTATTAGACTTTAAAAATATATGTGCATAATTGCTTACAGTGAAAAATGTGTTTCCTAATATTTATTGCAGCTAAAATGTTAAAACAAAAACTTGCTCCATGATTTGCCAGTTTCCTCAAAAACATTCCCAGTTTATGAATCAACATTTGTCCTCATTCAAAGACCTATTTTTCACGGCCTACAATAAAAATAAAATTGGGTGCCATCTGCAAATATATGTGATAATATATAGTTATTAAACAACTAAAATGACTAAAAAAATGGAAGATATCTACCCAAACGATAATAATACATATTTTTGACGGTACTTTACATTTGTCTATTTCAGTTTTTCTGTACTGTACAAAAGCTCTATTTGTTAATTTATGTTAATTTTCTAATCAGTACATATAGACATGCATAAATCTTATTATTATGGGAAGTTATATCCGACTGGGAACACAAGTTTTAGTGTGTTCGAGAGGGAATGATATGATAGGAAGCAAGTGTTTAAAAGTGAAGGGAATAGCGTATGCAGAATAAACTAGAACATTTTTGGTCTTGCTTTTAAATAAACTCTGTACGTTTATGGGCTAAATCCAGAAAATGTTCACGTTTACGAAGAAGACTGCTCCAAGAGAAAGCTCCTGAAATTATTTTTAAGATAGGAATATTTCTTGTTATGTAGGCCTCCAAAATTATTACTTGGGGAATTGGTGTTCATTTAATGTTATGAAGTATTAATTATTATTAAAAATTAGCAATCTCACCATTAATAATCACCTCATTTAACTAGCTAAAAACATAAATACATACAGTGCTGCTAAAATGAAAACTAAAAACAAAGCCCCACAATGCCTTGTTGCTATTTTTGCCAGCCACAGCAAACTACGATAGATTTCTCTGGAGCTCAGTAGCTTTAAATGAATTTCCAGGAATTCAAATACTTATGGTAAACAGCGGATCATAAGAATGCGGTAATATATAAATCACAAATTATTTATGTGTTATTATATGAGATAAAATGTTTGCAAATATTTACAAACTATTTACCAGACGTGCTAACCTTTTGAAATGATTTATCGTGTAACAGAATACCTAACATTATGATGAATAACAAATAAATCCTTTATAAAATATTTACAACGTATCAGTTGCACTAATGTTAATCGGTATACTCATTATTCCAAGTAATTGGTAAGTGATTTACAAGTTAGTTGTCAGCGAGGCAGATGAGGCTTTGCGGCTGGATACAAATACATCCTAAGAGAGCATTAGGTGATCAGCTTTTTAGACCTTCTCCCTTAGTTTTTCTGTTGAAAACTGAATGCAACTATTATATATTTGGGCAACAGAAGAATCACTATTTGTAGGAATTAGTCAGCTGGCTACAATTTGGTAAACAGATCAAGATTAAGAAGTTGTAAGATTTCCAGTAAGGTAGAGAACGGCCCCAAGTCACAGTAACTTAAAACAACACACGTTAATTTCCAGCTTCTGCTATAGGATCAGTGCAGCTTGGTGGGGTTCTGCTTCCTTTGGGAGACAGTTCTCCATGCTTCACTCACATTTATGCACAACGTGTGAGCAGAAGCATGGTATGACTTTACTCTGTACTATCTTTGCAGAAATGTTTGTTTAATGAGCTACCTTGGAAAATAGAGATAGTGTCTCCCTCTGAAGTAAAGAATAGGCTAGTTTACTATCCACTAAAATAAAGATAATTTCTCCTTTCTGGGACGAAGTCATTTAGGTTTGTTTAATCCATTATGGAAGCATTGAGTTCTCTAATTCGGAGTTCCACGCATGTATTCCTCAACCTGAGCTCCTTCACATCTCTCCCATGGGACTTGGGGAGCTAGGAAGTTAAACTGTCATGAAACATAACACTCACTCTGCTTGTCTGTCCAATGAGTCATAATATTTTACACATTATTATTAAGTAAGTAATAGAGGGGGCATCATTAGCTTGCAAATGGGGTAAATCCCTGGCCCTTCACAGTTCTTGGTAGTTTCATGTGTTTTACTCTAGAAACCAGGCTGGTAGAGTAGCCCCTCTCTGGGACATGATCAGATAACCTAATGACTAATGTAATTACTGTCAAATTTGCTGCCTGGAAAGAAAAACATTCTTTCTTTTCACATTTTATTCCCTGAAGCAGGGTTCCTCCACCTTGGCATTATGGACATTTGGGGCTAAACAATTATTGGTTCCAAAGGGTTGTCCTGTACACTGTTTAAGCAGCATCCTAGTCCTCTCTACCCACTAAGAGCAAGTGACAACAGTTCCTTCTAGTCATGACAACCAACATGTCCCCAGATATTGACAAATGTCCCTTTGCTGGCAAGATTGCCCTTAGTTGAGAACCACTGGCCAAAAGCAAGTCCCATGGTCAGACCTAATTTCTACTGAATAAAGATATATAATCTTCCCCTTGGGAAGGGCATTGCATGGAGAGGCACCAATTATGGAGAGGCACCAAATTGGTTGACCACAGGGGAACACTGATGTCAATTGTTTAAGTTAGTAGATGATGACTGGTCCTATCTAGCATTGGCTAACTCAACAAATATGTAAAAGCTTTACTCAGTGGAGAAAATATTCCTTGTCTTGACAGTCTTCACCTCATTGTGGATACTTCTTACTTTCTCACTGGTAAGATACAATTGCAAAGATTCTGCACCATTCTCATGTTTCTTATTCTGAATTAAAGAGAACGGAAATTAACTGACATGTATTCTGGTTCACCTTGACTTCCACTACAGGCATATACATTCTTCAGTGAGGAGGATTAAACAGAAAATACGATGTTTCAAAGAAATGGAACAATTTGAGGAAGTAAAGCCATTGTCCTAATATGAAAGATGAAAATACAGAGTTTAAATATAAGACTTAGGGAGAAAAGTTTCTGAAAATTGAATATAGATATAGTGCACCAACTGATTTACCATGAAAGTAAATGGAAATAGATTTATCAAAAAGCTAAATGGACTGTAAGCTTCAGGATTCCATATTTTTATGGTTGTCTTCTAAGGAGTATTATAACCATGTGCCCACATGTTCACCGATTTCTATAAAATTTGTAAAAGTAATTCAGATTATTATATTGCTGTGTTATGACTACCCCTTCCTTACCCTTTTTTTTCTTCTATTGGCATTGGAGTGGCCATTGGCAGTTGGATGTATAGGATTCAATGGATGGAAATTAGGGCATATATAGTAAGTTTTGGGGGAAAATGAACATCTCTACATTAAATGACTTAGAATTTTTTTTACTTATGAATAGTATCAGTAAATTACAGTAAATAAGCAATACCTGTGGTTGTTTTTTACTAATAGACATGAGAAATATTTAATATTATCATAGAGTTATAATAGTTATCTCATAATATCAATTGATTTTATGGCTGTAAAATCACAGGAATTAGGTTTTGTTACTTAATGTAATAATAAATATACACATATATTAATATATTATGAGTGTGTTATTTCAATATCTGTATTTCTATAAAATTCATTTATTTTATGCATTTATTATTCTGAGGTGACCACAGGCTTCAGATTGCCAAAGAGTTTCATGAAAAACTTAACAAGGTTAAGTTTCCTTAGGCAAAGCGGAAATTTTGTAGTGAATGCACATAGTTTAGGTTTAGAAGAATATATTTATATGTTTTATAGTCAATTCTGTGCATAATTATTATGCCTTCCTGCTCCAAAGTAGAAACGGCTTTTAGGAAGAATCCTACCATCCTCTTTGCTGACTCTCTCACAATTGAAGGTGTAGAGGCAGCAGTCAAATCACAAAATGGCATGGCTTATAACACCAGGTATTAAAACATGTGGATGGTGGAGAAGAAGAAATAACTTTTGAAATATACAGAGCCAGATGCTAATCTGTGCAAAATTCTTCTAATCATCAGATTTATGAAACCGTACGCAGAGGATTCAAGTCTCATCTGGCCTAATTAAAACAGAAATTTGCTTCTGTCAGAATATAATTTAAAATGTGACACATTCTACTTATTTTGTAGGAGAATTGACCAAAATAAAAGTGATCATAACTATTACAGTTGTAAAACACAATTCTATAAGAGTAACACAGGCTGGGCGTGGTGGCTCACCCCTATAATCCTAGCACTTTGGGAGGCCAAGGCGGGTGGATTACCTGAGCTCAGGAGTTCGAGACCAGCTTGGGTAACATGGTGAAACCCCGTGTCTACTAAAATACAAAAAATTAGCTGGGTTTGGCAGTGGGTGCCTTTAGTCCCAGCTATTTGGGAGGCTGAGGCAGGAGAATCGCTTGAACCCGGGAGGCGGAAGTAGCAGTGAGCCAAGATCGTGCCACTGCACTCCAGCCTGGTGACAGAGCGAGACTCCGTCTCCAAAAAATAAATAAATAAATAAATAAATAGTAACACAAAGAGTATATCTGAGTGTAGAAATTCATGTATTTGTACCTAAGTGGTAATAGATTACACTTCTCATGTATCTTGACCCGATCAATGCTGTGGTTCCACCTGCGCAGCAAAAGAACCTAAAGAAACAAATGTCCCTGTAATAAATCTCTAGATGCATTCATCAATAAGTCAATATAGTCAATGTAAATAGTGTAAGAGTAATCTGATTACATGGTTATGTAGCTCAATAGAAGTGTTGATTTAAAATGCATTTCCATTTTTCCTATGCATGTGTTAGTTTTAGACTAATTTTAATTATCTTCAAAGTTATTAATTACACCAAAATTCATATGCAATGAAAAAGAAGAATCTTCATGGGAGCTGACTATGTGAAGTAAAAGAAAGAAAACTGATGGACATTATGATACAGGAAAGCAGTGGCATATTTTACATTCACTGAAAAGAATATGTGGTTGTATATGAACAGATAGTATAAAAATATGCTGTAATCTGTTTGGGAAAAAACATATGTTTATGAATGAATGTAAATACACGGAACATCTCATGATATAGAAAACACATGTGCACAAATATATGTAAATATGTGGATCATCTCATACGTGATATACAGTTATGAAGTAGTAGTGTTATCTCTAAGAACACAAAATGCGTACCTGGGAGAAAGGGGAGAGAGACAGATTTTTTTTTCACATATACTGTTGTGTATCTTTTGAATTTTACAACATTCCAAAAGAATTAGCTACTTAATAAATACATGTATAAGTAACTTTTTATTAACATACAATTTTTAAAGAAAGGGTCAAAACACAAAATGCGTCTATATGGTAATTATGAGGCAATCCATACAAAAATAATCATAAAGGGATTAGCACAACCATAGCAGGCAAACCATATTACCAAACCAATATTAATGGGCAAGAGAATAATCCAGGTTGAAGAAATAAGATTAAAAGGATTATATCATTTACATTAAAATTTTACTCTAGAGTGAAAATATTTTGTCATAAGCATTTATCGAATGAGATATAACATTTAAATGCAAGAAGCCCTTATCCAAATCCCAATTTTAGCAGAAAATTTTGATTTAACTTTGTTAGACTTGAAAAATTAAAAAGAAGCAAATTGAATATGAAAAACCCAGGTTGGAATATTATGATTAAAATAATGTTGTCTTAAATACTGTACCCTACAGAGAATATATGCTGTTTTTAAATGTCTGAGAATGTTTTTAAACAGTGAGGTAATAAAAAATATCTTGTAGAGATCATATTGTCAGACTTCCACTAGATGATTCCAAAAATTAATAAAAAAAAACACTGAAATAATCAAACTAGTTGGAAACCAAAAGCACTATCCTTAATAACTTTGGGTCAAAGAGAAATCAAAACTGCAATTATAGGCTTTATAGCAAAAATGAAAATGACAAGACTATATATCAAAGCATTCGCGATGCAACTAAAGGTAAAATGAGATGAAAAACAGTAGCAACAAATACTTTCATTATGAAACAAGAAAGAATAATAACAAATGAAGTCAGCATTTAAATAAGTAAGTGAGAAGAAAGGACAATATGATCTGTATTTCTAAAGACTATAACTAAAAATATAGGGAAAAATATTTAAAATAAAGGAATAATATAAATAAAATGAGTGAATTGGGAACTATAATAATTTAAGAATTGATGAAGAAATTCTGGCACCAGTTATTTAAAAAGATTAGTACAATAAATAGCCTTCTCAGTAGGCTATTCAGAAATTACTAATTCAAAGGATGAATAATTAGAAATGTTATATAATCACAGAAAACTGCAACTTGAGTTGACATGTGAAAATTGGATTTTTTTTTTTAAGATGGGAAAAGCTTGAGTGTTTCTAAATTTGAGGGTAAGAGGCGAGTTGATAGAAAGTTGTTGAAGAAAGACAAGAGGGAAATCAATAGGGCAAGGTCTCCAAGAGAGCAAGAGTGCAGGCTGAGAAACAAGCTATGAAAGGAGGAATGGCTTTTCAATTATTACAAGGAGAAGAAAAAATGGGTGGGTGCAGACTCAGGTAAACTGGTAGGGATGTGGTGGAAAGTTAAGGGAGATCACAGTATAGTAGAGCTGCTCTTGTCTTGCGAAGTAGGCTACAGGGCAGCTGCTGCAATAAGAGGAGAAATCTGAGTTTTGAAAATACAGGTGGTGGTTATAAATAGCCATCGCAAAGAGTATAGACGGAGATCTCTCTAGGGAAACAGCATCTAATTGCTGAGTAGTGACAAGAGAAGCAGGAGACAGCATCTCCTTGTGTTGCAGCCAGACTCCCCACTGAGCCATTGTCTTTGCCAGGTTGCCACTGATAAGGCTTCCCTGAGGACCAGAAGTTCTGCAAAGGCAGACAGCAAGTCAGACTTGCTGAGTTTCTCCAAAGCCTGCTGGGTGGAGAAGTCTGTCTAATCCCTACCCAGCCTGACTGGAAAACATTCCCAGTCACATTTGATTTGGTGCAACTGACTAGGGGCCCTTAGAATGGCACTACTTGGCAAGAGACTATTAGGGTTAATTGAAGGCATGCAACTTACAAAATAGCTAGGAATTTTCCTAACAATAGATGCGCAAACCTTGTATGAAAACTGGTCCACACATATCTTCCAAGACAAGAAACTTGAATAAAAGGAGAAGCATTGAAAGTTACCAAGTGAGAAATAATACTGTATTGATGCTGATTTTCTCTGAAATGTTATGAATTTAATATTGTTATATTTGTAATCCCAATGATAGTTTCATGTTTTTGAAAAACATATGAGGAATCAAACGTGTGAGATTAGGAATAAGAAATTGAAAAAGAAGCAAGATAAAGGGAAAATTACATCTTCAGAAATTAAAAATATAATTAAGTTACATTAGTAGGAAGAAGGATACACAGTTTCCAGAATAGAAAAATGGTTCACATAAAACCTAAAAATCTCAGAAATAGGCTCAACAACATATTATAAGATTATAAGTGTGTAGAAGTATGTATGTATGTATATAATTTACCATTCTATAAAGCTGTCTTTTTCAAATTCTACAAGAATGTATATAACCTACCTACTGATATTGGGAAGATGATAGTAGTTTGTAGCGAGTAGTTACTATAACAAAATAAAGCTTCTATTTCCAACATGTAGCTGAATAAAACCAAGGTGAAAATGTTCAAATGTGAAATTTTAAAAAGTTAACAAATTTTAAAATATGCACATAAATTGCATAAGAATACTAAAGAGTATACGGAAAATGTTAAAGGCAGAAATCATAAAATAATATTTTAATAAAAAATAAACTTCTATAAAAGAAATATCTCAAAATTAAAAGTCAAGTGGTCTTTCAAAATATTTTCCAACAAAAAGACCAAAGCTGAAGGCATCAAACTACCCAACTTAAAACTAGACTACAGGACTACAGTAACCAAAACAGCATGGTACTGGTAAGAAAACAGACACATAGACCAAAGGAACAGAATAGAGAGTCCAGAAATAAGGCCACACGCCTACAACTATATGATCTTTGACAAAGCTGACAAAAACAAGCAACGGTTTGGAAAGGACTCCCTATTTAATAAATGGTGCTGGGATAACTGGCTAGCCATATGCAAAGGATTGAAACCGGACCCCTTCTTTATGGCATATACAAAAACTCAGGATAAATTAAAGTAAATTCCAAATACTATTCTGGACATAAAATTATGTAAAGATTTCGTGACAAAGATGCTAAAAGCAATTGCAATCAAAACAAAAATTGACAAATGGGATCTAATTAAACTAAAATGTTTCTGCAAAGCAGAAGAAACTATCACCAGAGTAAACAGACAACCAACAGAATGGGAGAACATTTTTGCAAGCTTTCATCTGACAAAAGTCTAATATCCAGTATGATATGCTTTGGCTGTGTCCCCATCCCCATCCCCAGTATGATATTGTGTGGCTCACCCCATAAAGATGAGATTAAATCTCATCTTTAATTCCCATGTGTTATGGGCGGGGCCCAGTAGGAGGTAATTGAATCATGGGGGCGGGTCTTTCCCATGCTGTTCTCATAGTGGTGAGTAAGTCTCACGAGATCTGATGGTTATGGGAAGGAGGAGTTTCCCTGTGCAGGTTCTCTTCTCATTTCTGCCACCATGAGAGAAGCGCTTTTCACCTTCCTCCATGATTGTGAGGCCTCCCCAACCACGTGGAACTGTAAGTTGATTAAACCTCCTTCTTTTGCAAATTCCCCTGTCTTGGGTATATCTTTATTAGCAGCATGAAAATGGACTAATACACAGAATCGATAAGGAACTAATGCAAGATAAAAACAAACAATCCTCTTAAAAAGTGGGCAAAGGACATGAACAGACACTTATCTAAAGAAGACATACATGAGACCAACAAGCACATATGAAAAAAAGTTCAATATCACTGCTCACTAGAGAAATACAAATCAAAACCGCAGTGAAATACCATCTCACACCAGTCGGAATGGCTACTATTAAAAAGTCAAAAAATAACAGATGCTCAGGTGGTTTCAGAGGACAAGGAATAATTATACATTATTGGTGGGAATGTAAATTGGTTCAACCATTGTTGAAAAATCTGTGGCAATTTCTGAAAGAGCTAAAAACACAACTACCATTCGACCCAGCAATCCCATTACTGGGTGTATACCCAAAGGAATATAAATCATTATAAAACAAAGATACATGCATGTGTATATTCAATGAAGTACTATTCACAATAGCAAAGACATGGGATTAACCTAAATGCCCACAAGTGGTAGACTGGATAAACAAAATGTGATGGCTGGGTGCAGTGGCTCATACCTGTGATCCCAGCACTTTAGGAGCCCAAGGCGGGCGGATCACCTGAAGTCAGGAGTTTGAGGCCTAGCCAACATAGTGAAACCCTGTCTCTACTAAAAATACAAAAAATTAGCTGGACGTGGTGGCAGACACCTGTAATCCCAGCTACTTTGGAGGCTGAGGCAGGAGAATAGTTTGAACCCAGGAGGTGGAGGTTGCAGTGAGCTGAGATCATGGCACATATATATCATGGAATACTATGCAGCCATAACCAAGTGTGCGATCATGTCCTTTGCAGGGTCATGGATGGAGCTGGAGGCCATTATTTTTAGCAAACTAACACAAGAACTGAAAACCAAATACCATATGTTCTCACTTATAAGTGGGAGCCAAATGATGAGAACACATAGGCACATAGAGGGAAACAGCACACACTGAGTCCTATCAGAGGGTGGAAGGTGGGAGGTAGGAGGTGGGAGAGGATCAGGAAAGATATCCAGTGGGTACCAGGATTAATACCTGCGTGGGGAAATAATCAATACAGCAAACCCCAATGATACAAGTTTACCTATGTAACAAACCTGCATATGTACTCCTGAACTTGAAATAAAAGTTAAAACAATTGCAACTAAACAATTCCAAATGTGTGATATCTCTCATATATGAGGATTTCTAAAAAGATGAATTGGTGAATCCATTTATGTAACATTATTGAAACAGCAAAATTAAACAGATGGAGAAGAGATAAATGGTGTCTAGTGGTTAGGGATGGTGAGGAGAGATGGGTGGCTGTGACTATAAAGGGTTACCACAAGTGAAACTTCAGTTCTGTATCCTGAATATATTGTGGTTATAAAAAATAAAAATGATGTGGAACTATACACACACTATACCAACTTCCTAATTTTGATATTGTTTCATATTTAGGTAACATGTAAATATTGTGGAAAACTAGGTAAGGTTATATGGGAACTTTGACCTATTTTTGCAACGTTCCAGGAATCTATAGTTTTCTCAAAATAAAAAGTTTAAAAAGTAAATAACATAGAAAATCTTGAGAAAAGTGGTCAAGGTTTTATAAACAAAAATTTTATATACACATTTACACACAAATACAAAATAAATAAAAATACCCAATAATCACATTTCATTCCTCAGTAATCAAATGATTCTAATGAAAACAGTAAAGATAATCTTGTTCTTTCTTTATTTATTAAAATGGCAAAAAAAATATTCTTGGGTGTGAGAACGTGGATATTCTTACACTCTACTGCCAGTTTAAGCTCTGAGAAACTACATATCAGATATAAAAAGACTAAAATTGCACATTCTTAATCCCAACAGTTCTTTTGTGTTGTCATAAGAAAATGATAAAGGAAGTCTTTATACATGTAATCTTAAGATTATATATTAAAGTATAATTTATAAAAGCTAAAAATTACAAAAGTCCAAATATGGAACCAATGAAAACTGGTGAAATGAATATTAAAAATTTATTAGAGTAATAATTTGCAAAGGTCAATGATCCATATATTTTGTCATAAAGTAATTGCCAGAGATGTAGAAAAAAGAAATACGTCTGTGCATATGTGTGTATCTGAAAACACATATATCTAAAATTATTTTGTGATGGAATCATCAGTAATATGTATTTTGTATTATATGAATTCTCATCTTAGTTCTACTTTCTTAAATGACATGTATTTTCTTAATTTGAAAAATGTTATTTATTTTAGTTTAAAATGCATTTAAAGAAAGAGCATATCCTATCCACATCAAGTGGTTATGAAATATTATTTTCAAAATGTATTCGTGGCTCTCTGCTTCACAAGCTAAAATGACTTACTTCGTGTACAACAACATAAAATGTTATTAGCAATTTTATACTGACTAATGCATGAATATGACATTGGACATTATCACTTGAGATTTTTTGGCTTTTTACTTGTATAATTTAGCCAGACTGTGGCGTCTTCAGGAAGAAAGCGCACACCTTTTCTTTTCCTATTCTTGTCTGAAACAACATCGTCAATCTAGTTAACAGTGAATAAGAATATTAGAGACATGTGTGACAATTGATGTGGAAAAATTAGGTTCCTGCTGGCAATTACCCATCAAGAGCAGATTGACTGATTGCCGGAGTTGAAACACATGCAAGCTGTCAGCCATCATAGTAGGGCAAATATCCCAGAACTTTGGTGCAGCGTCAGGTAGAAATTTTGTTTTCACTGCTGGGAATCTGCCCTCAATGCTACACATTCATAATCTTCTGCCATCAAGCCAGGTCTACACATTCGGATACGTCCATCATTCCAGCAGCCAAATATATGTCCTGTCAAATACATTCAATGGCTCTCATGATAAGTTGGACAAGAAGTGACATGCTCCACATGATTGAGTAGAAGGGCATATCATACACAATTCCTGCTGTCATACTTTGTCATTCTATTCCTATATCTAGGTGAGGGACTTAACCTTGACATTTCCTAAGTTCAGATATTATGGCCAAATAATAGAAAAGACAAATGTAAAAACTATTTTAATAAATTATATATAAAATATAAGTATGATGATAAAGTAAGTCAAAAAATGAAATTAGTTTACTCTCTTTCATAATGTGTAAGTGAAGTTTGCTGATTTCTTTTTTTTTTTTTTTTTCTGAGACATGGTCTTACTCTGTTGCCCAGGCTGGAGTGCAGTGGTGCAATCTTGGCTCACTGCAACCTCCACCTCCTGGGTTCAAGTGATTCTCCTGCCTCAACCTCCCAAATAGTTGGGATTACAGGCATCCACCACCACACCCAGCTAATTTTTGTATTTTTAGTAGAGATGGGGTTTCACCATGTTGGCCAGGCTGGTCTCAAACTCCTGACCTCAGGTGATCCACCTGCCTTGGCCTCCCAAAATGCTGGGATCACAGGTGTGAGCCACCGCACCCAGCCAAGTTTGCTGATTTTTAATGTTGAAAACAAGTGTACCAAGATTCAGTGATAAGAAAATCAAAATGGAAAGCATGTGAAATTCAACTTCAAATTTTGCCTAAATTGCCAAAGGCATACTAAAGATCGAGCATCCTGCTGATATGTTTGTAGGTATTTTCTCCTTTACTATGAAAATGTGTTTCTCATCACACAAATGAAATATCTATAAATCAACATGATCATTGTATTCAAAGGGCATTAATCGAAATTTTGGGCAGGGGATAAATACCAGATATTTCCATGGCAGATAATACATTCTTAGCCATGAAAAGCAGCTGTGTGAATATTTCCTTCATCTCAGATTTTTTTGAAATCTCTATGGACAGAACTGAGTTGGTGTGATCTCGCCAACTTTTCCAGCTAAAACTTCTTTTACTCTGTATCTCAGTGACATGAGACAGGTGAAAACACTTCTGGTTCTCTCTGAAGCTTCTCTGTAATTGTTTTATAATATTTCATTGGAAGAGAGAGAGAGAGGAAAAAGGAAGGAAGCGGGGGAGAAAGAGAGAGAGCAAGAGAGAAAAAAAGAACACTAACTTCCTCCTCTTTGGCACCATTCAGTTATTATTCTGAGGCTGTTACTTACAAAATTTTACATGAGCAATCACCTTTAAGATTACATCTATTACTTAAACCTGCCTATTTTGACCCATCCACCATACTGGCATCACAGATTTTTGACCCTTCTCTCAGAAAGCTTTACACTGTCCTCCCTGTAACACCCACACCTGTCATTTTTGTCATCTTACACTTTTCTCTGCATTTCTGAAATCTTCTATTTTAACATATAATTCTGAATACTCTTCCCCAGCTTACTACATTTATATCTCCCTCACTCCCACTAGTCCTGTGCTTTGAGACTTATAAAGAAAACTTTTTTTGTTGTTTTTCCTTTTTCTTTGATTTTATGGTTTTTATAAACTTGGATCACTCTAATTACACACTCAATTTTTCCAATGTCTTCATACTAATACTTGCCATCGTGTTTTATAAAATTGACCCAATTTCCTTTCTAAAATATATTCTAGTGAGAGAAACTAGTGAAGAGGGAAAAAATGTGCACGAGTATAGAAAAGACCATGGTGCTTGATATAAAAAGTGGTACCCAGATTTAGAGAGCAGAGCTTGAAAATGCTTAGTAGAGCTAAGGTGAGTGGACGAGATTCCAAGAGAGTGAGTCAAAAAGGAAAAACAGCCGGTCTTGAAAGAAATTAACTTGAGCCTTCATTTATTTGTTCATTCAATAAGTATTTATCAAATATCTACTAGGACGCAGACAAAATCCAGACACCTGGATATTAACAGTGGACCAACCAAAAGTTCTGCCCTCACGTACTTTACATTCTGATGCAGACGGTCAGAAAACAATAGACATAATAAGTATGCAAATTATACAGTATGTTAAAAGATTAAATAATTCTATGTATTTTTTAAAAAAGATAAATTCATCTGGGTTGCCTGGGCAAAAGGGCGGTTTGGACTCCCTAATCTCTTCATAGGAGGAACTGTCTCTGAATCCAACTCCTCATGGGTGTTCCTTCCCCTGGAAGGAGGGCAGGCAAAATCCCAAGAGTTCCAGAGTCTCAAGGTGCTGCAAAGCTGGCTTTCTCAGACAATCTGTATAGGACAGTTTCTAGACATGTCTGCCTGACATTCCAGTAATCTGTGTTGCCCCCATTGACTCAGCTGTTTTCATGATGGTCCTTAAAAAGCAAGAGGAACATTGATGTGGAGATCTGCCCTGGATTGCAAGCTCATAATGTGTATCCCACAGTACGTCCTGGCCTTATCATGCTTCCTTCTGGAGAAAATGCTTGCTTTGTGAAACTCTTCCTTTCTTGTCTTTTTGTTGATCCCAGGTTTATAACATTTCTGAACATTGCATCTTATTAACCCAAGCAATATGATGTTGCAGAATTTGTTATCCCTGGTGCATATGAGATGGCAACTACAGAAGGACTTTTTGCTTTATCTCTTCCCCTTATACAGTTTTGTGATCTAATGTACGTAGTCTTTTTCATTTAATTTATAATATAAAATTATTATGAACTGCCTTATACATATTTTTTAAGTATTCAAAATTTGTATCTATCAGAAAAACAAACCCCGCTAAGTATTTTAACAGAGAACTTCATATAGGGAATTGGTAAAACAGATATTTAAACAATGAAAAAATTAGGTGAAGGAGATACTGAATTAACAGAGATGGTAACTGCAGGAAGTTGCTTCCACTGGTAGGACTGAGGTTGGAATTATCAGATCCTAGAAACTTAGAGGAGGTTTTCTGTGGAACTGGGGCTCTGACTCCTTAGAAGAATCATTGCAGATAAAGGACTGGTGTCTTAACATGTTGAGGAAAGTCACATCAAGATGCTCTGACCTCTGTGGGAAGGGCATTTCTCTTCTTCTAAATAAATAAAAAAAAATGTTATTTGCTCATTCATGACTCATTCTTTTTTCCTTTTTAGTTTATTCTGTTGTTAGGCTTTGAACCTAGTCATAAGTTTTTCTGCTAACATTTTTACAGTTTTTTTAAAGTAACTCTTTAAAATTCATTATCTAGAATTTAATGTGTTAGTTTGAATTGCAGATGTAACTTTGTTTTCACAAATGGAAAGTCAGTTTTTTCAATACCATGTGGAAATAATATTACTTATTTACATTGCCACATTTTCAATACTAATTTTTCTATATTATTTATATTGTTATTATTATTTATTATTATTATTTTTTGAGATGGAGTCTTGCTCTGTTGCCAGGCTGGAGTGCAGAGACTGGATCTTGGCTCACTGCTACCTCTGCCTCCCGGGTTCAAGTGATTCTCCTCAGCCTCCCAAGCAGCAGGGACTACAGGCGCACACCACCACACACAGCTAATTTTTGTATTTATAGTACAGATGGGGTTTCACCATGTTGGCCAGGATGGCCTGGATCTCTTTACCTAGTGATCCACCCATCTCAGCCTCCCAAACTGCTGGGATTACAGGTGTGAGCCACCACACCCGGCCTTTATTTATATTATTTTTAAAGTTATGATAAAACATAACATAAACAAAACATATGATAAACAAAACATAACATAACTTTTACCATCTTAATCATTTTTAAGTGTGCAATTCAGTGGCATAAGGTACATTCACATTGTTATGCCACCATCCCCACCATCCATCCACAGAACATTTCACTTTATAAAGCTGAAACCCTATACTTGTGAAACAAGAATTCTCCATTACTCCTCTTCCCAGGTCTTGGTAACCACACTTCAACTTTCTGTCTTTATGAATTTGACTACTTTTAGGGAGGAATTTCATATATGCAGAATCGTATACTATTTCTCCTTTTTTGGTTGGTTTATTTCACTTAGTATGCTGTTCTCAAGGTTCATCCGTGTTGTATCATGTGTCAGAATTTCCTTCATTTTTAAGACTGAATAATAGTCCATTGTAGATACGTACAACATTTGGTTTGTCTATTCATCCATCAATAAAACTTGGGTTGCTTTCCCATTTTCTCTACTGAAAATAATGTTGTTGTGAATGTGGGCATATAAATGTCTTCTTTGAGTCAGACTGATTTTAATTCTTCTGAGTATATACCTAGAAGAGGAAATTGCTAGAACATATAATTCTACTTTTAGATTTTTGAGAACTGCCATATTATTTTTCATACAAGCTGCATCATTTTGTTTTCTCACCAACAGTGTCTGAGAGTTCCAATATCTTCACATCATCATCAGCACTTGTTATTTTCTGTTGATTTTTGATACTAGTCATTCTAATGTATGTAAGGTAGTATTTCATTGCAGTTTTGATTTGCATCTCCCTAATGATTAGTGACTTTAAGCATCTTTTCCTGTGCTTATTGGTAACTTGTAATCTTCTTTGGAAAAAATATATATTTAAGTTATTTGCTGATTTTTAATCATATTTTTATCTTTTCGCTGTTTAATTGGAGGAGTTATTTTTTTTAATTTTTTTATTATTATACTTCAAGTTCTAGGGTACATGTGCACAACGTGCAGGTTTGTTACATATGTATACTTGTGCCATGTTGCTGTGCTGCACCCATCAACTCATCAGCACACATCAACTCGTCATTTACATCAGGTATAACTCCCAATGCCATCCCTCCCCCCTCCCCCCTCCCCATAATAGGCCCCAGTGTGTGATGTTCCCCTTCCTGAGTCCAAGTGATCTTATTGTTCAGTTCCCACCTATGAGTGAGAATATGCGGTGTTTGGTTTTCTGTTCTTGCGATAGTTTGCTGAGAATGATGGTTTCCAGCTGCATCCACGTCCCTACAAAGGACACAAACTCATGCTTTTTTATGACTGCATGGTATTCCATGGTGCATATGTGCCACATTTTCTTAATCCAGTCTCTCACTGATGGACATTTGGGTTGATTCCAAGTCTTTGCTATTGTGAATAGTGCCGCAATAAACATACGTGTGCATGTGTCTTTATAGCAGCATGATTTATAATCCTTTGGGTATATACCCAGTAATGGGATGGCTGGGTCATATGGTACATCTAGTTCTAGATCCTTGAGGAATTGCCATACTGTTTTCCATAATGGTTGAAATAGTTTACAATTCCACAAACAGTGTAAAAGTGTTCCTATTTCTCCACATCCTCTCCAGCACCTGTTGTTTCCTGACTTTTTAATGATCGCCATTCTAACTGGTGTGAGATGGTATCTCATTGTGGTTTTGATTTGCAATGCTCTGATGTCCAGTGATGACAAGTATTTTTTCATGTGTCTGTTGGTTGTATGCATGTCTTCTTTTGAGAAATGTCTGTTCATAACCTTCGTCCACTTTTTTGATGGGGTTGTTTGTTTTTTTCTTGTAAATTTGTTGAAGTTCTTTGTAGGTTCTGGATATTAGCCCTTTGTCAGATGAGTAGATTGCAAAAATTTTCTCCCATTCTGTAGGTTGCCTGTTCACTCTGATGGTAGTTTCTTTTGCTGTGCAGAAGCTCTTTAGTTTCATTAGATCCCATTTGTCAATTTTGGCTTTTGTTGCCATTGCTTTTGGTGTTTTAGACATGAAGTCCTTGCCCATGCCTATGTCCTGAATGGTATTACCTAGGTTTTCTTTTAGGGTTTTATGGTATTAGGTCTAACATTTAAGTCTCTAATCCATCTTGAATTAATTTTCATATAAGGAGTAAGGAAAGGATCCAGTTTCAGCTTTCTACTTATGGCTAGCCAATTTCCCCAGCACCATTTATTAAATAGGGAATCCTTTCCCCACTTCTTGTTTTTGTCAGGTTTATCAAAGATCAGATGACTGTAGATGTGTGGTATTATTTCTGAGGGCTCTGTTCTGTTCCATTTGTCTATATCTCTGTTTTGGTACCAGTACCATGCTGTTTTGGTTACTGTAGCCTTGTAGTATAGTTTGAAGTCAGGTAGAGTGATGTGGAGGAGTTGTTTATACATTCTGGGTGATAATCACTCAGCAGATGTATTATTGCAAGTATTTTCACCCATTGTGTGTCTATTAATCCCTTCTCACATGGCTATAAACAACTGTCAAGACAGGGAAATTTATAAAGGTAAGAGGTTTAATTGACTCACAGTTCTGCATTGCTGGGGAGGCCTCAGAAAGCTTACAATCTTGGTGGAAGGGGGAGCAAACATGTCCTTCTTCACATGGCAGCAGAAGAGAGAAGTGCAGAGTGAAGTGGGGAAAAGTCCCTTATAAAACCATCAGATCTTCTGAGAACTCACTATCACGAGAACAGCATGAGGGAACTGCCCCCATGACCTAATCACCTCCCACAAGGTCCTCCCCCAATACCTGAGGATTACAATTCAAGATGAGAGTTTGGGTGGGGACAGAGACAAACCATGTTAGTGCATAATGCATTTTTACTCTGTTGATTCTGTCCTTTGATGCAAAGTTTTTAATTTAGACATTGTCTAGTTTATCTACTTTTTATTATAATTGTTATCTTTGCTTTTGTTTCATATGCAAAAAAATCATTGCCAAATCCAAGGTCATAAAACTTTCCCCTTATGTTTCTGCTTAAGAGCTTTATAGTTTTAGGACTTAAGTTTAGATTTTAGTCCATTTTGAGTTAGTTTTTCTATATAGTGTTATGTGGGAGTTTAACTTCATTTTGTCTATGTTGTTGAGTCTCTTCCTGGACTTTCTCTCCCCTTCTATGACTGTCTTTCTATTCCAGTACCTTTTCCATGTTTTCTTCGTTAGAGTGGCTGACCACACATATATACAGACACATCTGTGTCTATATGCGGAAGTACAATGCCTTTGATATATTTCTTTACTCCTAGCATATTAGATAATCTAAATCATACTGAATATGTATTGGGAAAAAAATGGAATATATATTAGAATCTCTTAAGGGCTCTTAATCCTGTGACTATGAGAGTTTGACCCCATAATTTCTGATTCAGAAAGTCTAGTGTAAGGACTGAGAACTTAGATTTCTAACAAGTTCCAAGTGATGTTTTGGGGAATCACCCTTTGAGAACCACGGTACTATGGCACTTATTTTTCAGAATAAACTTTGTAATCATCTTTGCCATGTTGCAAGAAAAGCTAGTCATATTTTTTATCTGATCCACATTAATTCTTAAATTATTTTGAAGACATTGCCCTCATGACCTTCTCTCATGATTTCATCCTAAAGACAAGATCAGTGTTTTGTTCTTTATCTCACTGATTGGATTTATTGTAGGAAATCACAGGTTGACACGCACAACTAAATATTCAAATACTGACTTCACACACATTTACAGCTCATTATATGTATTCACTGAAAACAGAAAAATATTTTTTCTACGTGCTACCTAATTTTCTGATGTTCTAAACAAATTTAGTTTATTAGCAATCATAGTACTAAGATACATGGCTAAAGTAGATACTTTTATTTCTATCCAGTCTACGGTACTGTTATCTTATAGAGCAAACATTGGTTTTATTATATACATCCTCTTTCATATATACATATATTCTCAACTCAATCCTGGTTGTGTCCAAGCCAGTGTTTTCTTTTTAATATTCCTCCTGGTTTGTGGGTAGTTGAGGGAAAGCAGGATTAAGGTCCTAGATATGTAGGAATAATATTCTAATCTATTCATTACAAAATATCTGGACAAAAGAATAAAAACAAAACAAAACAGACTGGGCACAGTGGCTCACATCTGTAATCCCAGCACTTTGGGAGGCCAAGGTTGAGAGGATTTATTGAGCCCAGGAGTTTGAGACCAGCCTGGGCAACATAGAGAGATCCTGTCACTACCAATAATGATAATAATAAGAAATTAGTCAGGTGTGGTGATGTGTGCTTGTTGTCCCAGTTACTTGGGAGGCTGAAGTGAGAAGATTGCTTGAGCCCAGGAGGTTGACTCTGCAGTGAGCAGTGATTGTGCCACTGCATCTAGTCTTGGCAACAGAGTGAGACCCTGTCTTACAAAAAAGAAGAAGAAGAAGGAGAAGGAGAAGGAGAAGAAGAAGAAAAACGAAAAACAATGTAAAAACAAAACAGAAAGACAGCTGCCTATTTTTTGAGATGACATAAACTCTGTATTTGTTAGACTGAGGGAAAATGGACAGGAGAGTAACAAATGGTGCCCCCTACCTTGTTTCATGAAAAGATTCAGAACATGTCTTTCTGGTTATTACCACCCTGATACAAATTTATCAGTTTTATCTTGACTGCCACTTCTTTCTTCTCGGAAGTTGAAATTGGGATGCCTACTGCTCTTCGTAATGTTGTTGTAGCCCCTTCTCCCACATCTGTGGTTAATTTAATGAGAAGCCTAGGAGGGGCTGTTAGATGGCATTTAAGCATATTCCAAGTATGGCCATTTTATAATATAAGCCAGTTTAATTCCAGCTTCCTAAACAAATGTTAGAAACCACCAAAAACTGGATAAAAAGTTGTTAATCAGAGTCTTATGAATCAATTAATTTATGCATATGTATAAGGCACTGACAGACACAGAAATAAATTATTCTCATTAATAGTTTTGATTTACTTAATCTTTTACAAAATTACAGTTAGTCTTTTCTCGAACAGTCCTTAAAAACAGGAAATAATTCAGAGTTTTTCAGTACAACCAGAAACTTAAAATTAAGAAAACAAACTGTATCTGTTTCATCCATAGAAAGGAATATTAGGACATTAGTCTTTAAAAACAAATTGGTTAAAAATCAGCCCCCATACTTAGTGTTAATCATAAAATGCTTAGTGCAATCATTTACACCAAATGATATTTAATTAATAATGTTTCTTTCAAATATTGTACTTCCTTATCTTCAACAAGTCATGCAAAATTGAGAAAGGAGGAATAAGTTTTTATAATGTAAGCATTTTAGCCTAAACATAATAAATGACTCTTTTTAAGGCTTTTCTAATGAATAAATGATGATTTCATAAATGGTGACAGGAATAAAATTACTGGAAATTTACTTATGAAATAAGTGTACTTGACTTGCTTTTCTTTTTTAAATGTAGGATAGTTTAATAATATCTACTTCTTTACTATGATTCACTTATTCCAACAGAAATTCTCATTAAGTTTTCAAAAAGTTTTTTCATAGGCCAGGGCACAATGAAAGCTCAGAAAGCAAATAATTTTTTGAAACTTGAAGGCAGCTTTTGATCACTGCATAGTTGGATTTTTCCTTCTGTTTTCAGAGTAAACACAGGATCCCAGAGAGGCACTACAGGAAACCGCTAGTCTCTGCAAGTTGGCGCCATTTTCCATTTAGAAGAGTGGAAGGGCCCCCTTTAATGACCTAATACTGATTTTTTAAAGTCATTCTTTGATTTTAAAATCTCTAACATTTTATTTTTAAGTTTACCTCTTATAAATGACAGGTTTGGGTTTTTTGTTTTTTCTCAATTTGAGTGTTTGTTTAACATATAAGAATAACTCTCCATCAGCTAAATTAAAAAAAAAAAAATGTTGCCCACTAGGATCAAGGACAAAGCAAATATATTATTCTCATCACTCCTATTCAACAGTGTTCTGGGAGTTTTAAATAGTACAATAAGACAAGAAAAAAATAGAAATTATACAGATAGGGAAGGAAGGATTATCTCCATCTTTATTAACAGATCATTTGATTCCTATAAAGAAACACCAAAGAATCAATAGCAACAAAAACTACTAGAACTAATAGGTGAATACAGCTAACTTTCAAGACACAAGGTTAATGTACAAAAATTAATTGCTTCCTTATATACCAGCAATGAACAATTGGAATTTGAAATTTAAAACAATACAATTTATATTTGTATACACAAATGGTATACATTTTGAAAATGTGTGTGTGTGTATGTGTGTGGGTGTATATATATATATATAAAGTTAAACAACCTAAATAGCCAACAAAATACTCAAAAAGACAAAGTTGGAATATCCAGACTACTCAATTTCAAGACTTACTGTAAAACTACAATAATTAATACAGAGTGATATTGGCAAAATAACATGCATATTGATTAGAATCATGAGACAGAATAAAGAGTTCAAAAATAGACCCATGCAAATATAGGCAAACTATTTTCAACAAGGAAAAAAAGAAAATAGAGAAAGAATAGTGTTTTTAACAAAAGATACTGGAAAAATTCTATGTCCATATGCAAACAAACAAACAAACAAAAAACAAAAAACAAAAAAAAGAAAGAAAAGAGACAACCTAGAAGCTGATTTGATACGTTTTACAAAAATTAACTCCAAATTGAACATAGACCTAAAATGTCACATGCAAAACAGTAAAATTTCTAGAAGAAATTATAGAAGAAAGTCTAGATGAACTTGGGTTTGGTGATAAATTTTAAACAAAACACCAAATGTGATCCATAAAAATATGGTTGGTTGGATTTCATTAAAATTGTCTGTTCTGCAAAAGGCACTGCTAAGAGAATGAAAGGAGAAGTCACATACTGGTAGAAAATAGCTGCAAAACATTTATCTGATAAATAACTTATATTTATAATATCCAAAGAACTTTAAAAACTTTAAAAAGAGCTCTTAAAAGTTAAATCAGAAAACCAACAACTGAACTAAAAATTGGGAAAAAATCTCCACAGACATCCCACTAAAGAACATAGGTGGGGGTTCGGAGCAAGATGGCCGAATAGGAACAGCTCCAGTCTCCAACTCGCAGCGCGAGCGACACAGAAGACCGGTGATTTCTGCATTTTCAACTGAGGTACTGAGTTCATCTCACTAGGGAGTGCCAGACAATCGGTGCTGGTCAGCTGCTGCAGCCCGACCAGCAGAGCTGAAGCACGGCGAGGCATCGCCTCACCTGGGTAGCGCAAGGGGAAAGGGAATTCCTTTTCCTAGCCAGGGGAACTGAGACACACAACACCTGGAAAATCAGGTAACTCCCACCACAATACTGCGCTTTAAGCAAACAGGCACACCAGGAGATTTTATCCCAAACCTGGCAGGGAAGGTCCCACGCCCACAGAGTCTCCCTCATTGCTAGCACAGCAGTCTGCGATCTCGCAGCAAGGCAGCAGAGAGGCTGGGGGACGGGCGCCCGCCGTTGCAAGGCTTAAGTAGATAAACAAAGCCTCTGGGAAGCTCGAACTGGGTGGAGCTCACAGCAGCTCAAGGAAACCTGCCTGTCTCTGTAGACTCCACCTCTGGGGAAAGGGCACAGTAAACAATAAAAGCAGCAGAAACCTCTGCAGAAACAAACGACACTGTCTGACAGCTTTGAAGAGTGCAGTGGATCTCCCAACACGGAGGTTGAGATATGAGAAGGGACAGACTGCCTGCTCAAGTGGGTCCCTGACCCCTGAGTAGCCTAACTGGGAGACATCCCCCACTAGGGGCAGTCTGACACCCCACACCTCACAGGGTGGAGTACACCCCTGAGAGGAAGCCTCCAAAGCAAGAATCAGAAAGGTACACTCGCTGTTCGGCAATATTCTATCTTCTGCAGCCTCTGCTGCTGACACCCAGGTAAACAGGGTCTGGAGTGGACCTCAAGCAATCTCCAACAGACCTACAGCTGAGGGTCCTGACTGTTAGAAGGAAAACTATCAAACAGGAAGGACACCTACACCAAAACCCCATCAGTACGTCACCATCATCATTAAAGACCAGCAGCAGATAAAACCACAAAGATGGGGAAAAAGCAGGGCAGAAAAGCTGGAAATTCAAAAAATAAGAGTGCATCTCCCCCAGCAAAGGAGCGCAGCTCATCGCCAGCAATGGATCAAAGCTAGACGGAGAATGACTTTGACGAGATGAGAGAAGAAGGCTTCAGTCCATCAAACTTCTCAGAGCTAAAGGAGGAATTACGTACCCAGCGCAAAGAAACTAAAAATCTTGAAAAAAAAGTGGAAGAATTGATGGCTAGAGTAATTAATGCAGAGAAGGCCCTAAACGAAATGAAAGAGATGAAAACCATGACACGAGAAATACATGACAAATGCACAAGCTTCAGTAACAGACTCAATCAACTGGAAGAAAGAGTATCAGCGATTGAGGATCAAATGAACGAAATGAAGTGAGAAGAGAAACCAAAAGAAAAAAGAAGAAAAAGAAATGAACAAAGCCTGCAAGAAGTAAGGGATTATGTAAAAAGACCAAATCTACGTCTGATTGGGGTGCCTGAAAGTGAGGGGGAAAATGGAACCAAGTTGGAAAACACTCTTCAGGATATCATCCAGGAGAACTTCCCCAACCTAGTAGGGCAGGCCAACATTCAAATCCAGGAAATACAGAGAACACCACAAAGATATTCCTCGAGAAGAGCAACTCCAAGACACATAACTGCCAGATTCACCAAAGTTGAAATGAAGGAAAAAATCTTAAGGGCAGCCAGAGAGAAAGGTCAGGTTACCCACAAAGGGAATCCCATCAGACTAACAGCAGATATCTCAGCAGAAACTCTACAAGCCAGAAGAGAGTGGGGGCCAATATTCAACATTCTTAAAGAAAAGAATTTTAAACCCAGAATTTCATATCCAGCCAAACTAAGTTTCATAAGTGAAGGAGAAATAAAATCCTTTACAGATAAGCAAATGCTTAGAGATTTTGTCACCACTAGGCCTGCCTTACAAGAGACCCTGAAGGAAGCACTAAACATGGAAAGGAACAACCGGTACCAGCCATTGCAAACACATGCCAAAATGTAAAGACCATCGAGGCTAGGAAGAAACTGCATCAACTAACGAGCAAAATAACCAGTTAATATCATAATGGCAGGATCAAGTTCACACATAACAATCTTAACCTTAAATGTAAATGGACTAAATGCTCCAATTAAAAGACACAGACTGGCAAACTGGATAAAGAGTCAAGACCCATCAGTCTGCTGTATTCAGGAGACCCATCTCACACGCAGAGACATACATAGGCTCAAAATAAAGGGATGGAGGAAGATTTACCAAGCAAATGGAGAACAAAAAAAAGCAGGGGTTGCAATACTAGTCTCTGATAAAACAGACTTTAAACCAACAAAGATCAAAAGAGACAAAGAGGGCCATTACATAATGGTAAAGGGATCAATTCAACAGGAAGAGCTAACTATCCTAAATATATATGCACCCAATACAGGAGCACCCAGATTCATAAAGCAAGTCCTTAGAGACTTACAAAGAGACTTAGACTCCCATAAAATAATCATGGGAGACTTCAACACTCCACTGTCAACATTAGACAGATCAACGAGACAGAAAGTTAACAAGGATATCCAGGAATTGAACTCATCTCTGCGCCAGCAGACTTAATAGACATCTATAGAACTCTCCACCCCAAATCAACAGAATATACATTCTTCTCAGCACCACATCGCACTTATTCCAAAATTGACCGCATAATTGGAAGTAAAGCACTCCTCAGCAAATGTAAAAGAACAGAAATTATAACAAACTGTCTCTCAGACCACAGTGCAATCAAACAAGAACTCAGGACTAAGAAACTCAATCAAAACCGCTCAACTACATGGAAACTGAACAACCTGCTCCTGAATGACTACTGGGTACATAACGAAATGAAGGCAGAAATAAAGATGTTCTTTGAAACCAAAAAGAACAAAGATACAACATACCAGAATCTCTGGGATACATTTAAAGCAGTGTGTAGAGGGAAATTTATAGCACTAAATGCCCACAAGAGAAAGCAGGAAAGATCTAAAATTGACACTCTAACATCACAATTAAAAGAACTAAGAAGCAAGAGCAAACGCATTCAAAAGCTAGCAGGAGGCAAGAAATAACTAAGATCAGAGCAGAACTGAAGGAGATAGAGACACAAAAAACCCTCCAAAAAATCAATGAATCCAGGAGTTGGTTTTTTGAAAAGATCAACAAAATTGACAGACCACTAGCAAGACTAATAAAGAAGAAAAGAGAGAAGAATCAAATCGACGCAATTAAAAATGATAAATGGGATATCACCACCGACCCCACAGAAATACAAACTACCATCAGAGAATACTATAAACACCTCTACGCAAATAAACTAGAAAATCTAGAAGAAATGGATAATTTCCTGGACACTTACACTCTTCCAAGACTAAACCAGGAAGAAGTTGAATCCCTGAATAGACCAATAGCAGGCTCTGATATTGAAGCAATAATTAATAGCCTATCAACCAAAAAAAGTCCAGGACCAGATAGATTCACAGCTGAATTCTACCAGAGGTACAAGGAAGAGCTGGTACCATTCCTTCTGAAACTATTCCAACCAATAGAAAAAGAGGGAATCCTCCCTAACTCATTTTATGAGGCCAACATCATCCTGATACCAAAACCTGGCAGAGACACAACAAAAAAAGAGAATTTTAGACCAATATCCCTGATGAACATCGATGCAAAAATGCTCAATAAAATACTGGCAAACCGGATTCAGCAGCACATCAAAAAGCTTATCCACCATGATCAAGTGGGCTTCATCCCTGGGATGCAAGGCTGGTTCAACATTCGCAAATCAATAAACATAATCCAGCATATAAACAGAACCAAAGACAAGAACCACATGATTATCTCAATAGATGCAGAAAAGGCTTTTGACAAAATTCAACAGCCCTTCATGCTAAAAACGCTCAATAAATTCGGTATTGATGGAATGTACCTCAAAATAATAAGAGCTATTTATGACAATCCCACAGCCAATATCATACTGAATGGGCAAAAACAGGAAGCATTCCCTTTGAAAACTGGCACAAGACAGGGATGCCCTCTCTCACCACTCCTATTCAACATAGTGTTGGAAGTTCTGGCTAGGGCAATGAGGCAAGAGAAAGAAATCAAGGGTATTCAGTTAGGAAAAGAAGAAGTCAAATTGTCCCTCTTTGCAGATGACATGATTGTATATTTAGAAAATCCTATTGTCTCAGTGCAAAATCTCCTTAAGCTGATAAGCAACTTCAGCAAAGTCTCAGGATACAAAATTAATGTGCAAAAATCACAAGCATTCGTATACACCAGTAACAGACAAACAGATAGCCAAATCATGAATGAACTTCCATTCACAATTGCTTCAAAGAGAATGAAATACCTAGGAATCCAACTGACAAGGGATGTAAAGGACCTCTTCAAGGAGAACTACAAACCACTGCTCAGTGAAATAAAAGAGGACACAAACAAATGGAAGAACATACCATGCTCATGGATAGGAAGAATCAATATCGTGAAAATGGCCATACTGCCCAAGGTTAATTTATAGATTCAATGCCATCCCCATCAAGCTGCCAACGAGTTTCTTCACAGAATTGGAAAAAACTGCTTTAAAGTTCATATGAAACCAAAAAAGAGCCCGCATCTCCAAGACAATCCTAAGTCAAAAGAACAAAGCTGGAGGCATCACGCTACCTGACTTCAAACTATACTACAAGGCTACAGTAACCAAAACAGCATGGTACTGGTACCAAAATAGAGATATAGACCAATGGAACAGAACAGAGCCCTCAGAAATAATACCACACATCTACAGCCATCTGATCTTTGACAAACCTGAGAGAAACAAGAAATGGGGAAAGGATTCCCTATTTAATAAATGGTGCTGGGAAAATTGGCTAGCCATAAGTAGAAAGCTGAAACTGGATCCTTTCCTTACTCCTTATACGAAAATTAATTCAAGATGGATTAGACACTTAAATGTTAGACCTAATACCATAAAAACCCTAGAGGAAAACCTAGGTAGTACCATTCAGGACATAGGCACGGGCAAAGACTTCATGTCTAAAACACCAAAAGCAATGGCAACAAAAGCCAAAATTGACAAATGGGATCTAATGAAACTAAAGAGTTTCTGCACAGCAAAAGAAACTACCATCAGAGTGAACAGGCAACCTACAGAATGGGAGAAAATTTTTGCAATCTACTCATCTGACAAAGGGCTAATATCCAGAACCTACAAAGAACTCAAACAAATTTACAAGAAAAAAACAAACAGCCCCATCAAAAAGTGGGCAAAGGATATGAACAGACATTTCTCAAAAGAAGACATTCATACAGCCAACAGACACATGAAAAAATGCTCATCATCACTGGCCATCAGAGAAATGCAAATCAAAACCACAATGAGATACCATCTCACACCAGTTAGAATGGCGATCATTAAAAAGTCAGGAAACAACAGGTGCTGGAGAGGATGTGGAGAAATAGGAACACTTTTACACTGTTGGTGGAATTGTAAACTATTTCAACCATTATGGAAAACAGTATGGCAATTCCTCAAGGATCTAGAACTAGGTGTACCATATGACAAAGCCATCCCATTACTGGGTATGTACCCAAAGGATTATAAATCACGCTGCTATAAAGACACATGCACACGTATGTTTATTGCGGCACTATTCACAATAGCAAAGACTTGGAATCAACCCAAATGTCCATCAGTGACAGATTGGATTAAGAAAATGTGGCACATATACACCATGGAATACTATGCAGCCATAAAAAAGGATGAGTTTGTGTCCTTTGTAGGGACATGGATGCAGCTGGAAACCATCATTCTTAGCAAACTATCACAAGAACAGAAAACCAAACACCGCATGTTCTCACTCATAGGTGGGAACTGAACAATGAGATCACTTGGACTCAGGAAGGGGAACATCACACACTGGGGCCTATCATGGGAAGGGGGGAAGGGGGAGGGATTGCATTGGGAGTTATACCTGATGTAAATGACAAGTTGATGGGTGCTGATGAGTTGATGGGTGCAGCACAGCAACATGGCACAAGTATACATATGTAACAAACCTGCACGTTATGCACATGTACCCTAGAACTTAAAGTATAATAATAATAAAAATAAAAAATAAAAAAAATAAAAAATAAAAATAAATAAAAATAATAAAAAAAGAACATAGGCAGCAAATAGGAATATGAAAATATGCTTAATACTATATTAGGTATATTAAATATGCTTATATATACACATATTAGAGAATTGGCAATTAAAATAACAATGAGATGCCACTACACACTTGTTGGAATGATTAAAATCCAAAAACCTGATCATTCTAATTGCTGATGAGGATACAGACGAACTGGCATACATTGCTCCTGGGAAAGAAAAAGGCCACAGCTTCTCTGGAAATCCTTTTGGCTGTTTTTCCCAAAAGTAAGCATAGTCTTATCAGACAATCAAGCCAATGTGCTCCTAAGTACTGACTAACGGATCTGAAAACTTATCTCTTTTGAAAATCTGTATGTGAATGTTTATAGCAACTTCATTATCACCAATCAACCAAGATGTCATTTAACAGGTGAATGAGTAAACAAACTGTGACACATCCATGCAATGGAATGTTATTCAATGATAAAAAGAAATAAGTGATGCAGCTATGAAAAAGACACAAGAATAATAAATAAATTTATATCGCTTAGTGAAGAAATACATTATGAAGAGACAATGTATTATATGACACTAGTACATACACAGTGTATACATTCTTTAAAAGGCAAAACCACAGTAATAGTAACAAGATTTATAGTTACCAGGGACTTGTGGATAGGTTGAGATAGTTAAATAGGTGAAGAATGGAGAATTTTTTGGGCCTGTGAAACTCTTGACTTGCATACAAGTGCCCTTATAATGGTGGAAAAGTGACACTGTACATTTGTCAAAACCCATAGAACTTTACAGCACAAAAAATGAGTCCTAAAGTATGCAAATTTAAAGAAATCATTTAGATGTTTAATAAGCCTGTGAGGTAAAGGCTCTTACTTTCCACATTTTCAGATACAATTGTGTTGTAGAGAGGATTAGCATCTCTCTATCTCTCAAAGTCAAAAAGTTAACACATGGCCAGCAGAACTGAGAATGGAGATGAAGACTTCAAGTCAGTGACTGCAAAGTGACTTAGGAGTTGGTAAATAAATGACAGTTGTCTTAAGGAGACTGAATGCTTCAGGGTCCAGAACCTTAGAAAGTGGGTATTTTAGAAATCTTAGAAAGTAATGGTATCATAGATCGCACACAAGAGGTAGATACAGTTTTTTGTTTAAACTACCTGTAGTGGAATATTATCTCCCACACTGAATGAATGAACAAAAAATACAGTCAATTTGTGATAAATCTCAAAAATCACTTTTCTTCAAATATAAGTTCATTTTTAAGAATACTATTTAGTTGGCTAAATTTATAGTTAATTCACACTGGCCATTGAATTACCAGCTCACCTCTAGGAAGGGGGAGGATTGGAAGGAATAAAGACTGTGTATGTTTGTTTATTTTAATTGGTTTTGCAGGCGTTTGTGTTTGTGTGTATGCCTTTCAAAGCCCACAACCGGACAAGTAAAATTAAAATCAACACTCTGACTCAAAACATGTAGAAATGTTAAAATAAGAATGACAGCATAATAAATTAAGAAGACAAAGAAAAATTAAGAAAAGAAAAGAGAAGAATGCAACAAGGAAGAAAGAAAGGGATAATTCTGGGCTAGAGAAAGTAAGAGCAGAGATAGAGTGAATAAAAAATAAGTGTGAATGAATTACATAGAGGAAAAATAATCCAGGATGGAATAAATCAGCAAATGGAAAATTGGGATAACATGTTTTATTTGTTCAAATTAAAATTTCCAAACAAGTTCATAGGTAAAGACTTAACAAAAAATACTCTACTGGCCCAAGTGCGGTGTCTCACACCTGTCATCCCAGAACTTTGGGAGGCCAAGGCAGGCGGATCACGAGGTCTAGAGACTATTCTGGCCAACATAGTGAAACCCTGTCTGTACTAAAAATACAAAAATTAGCTGGGCGTGGGGACGCGTGCCTATAGTCCCAGCTACTTAGGAGGCTGAGGCACGAGAACCATTTGAACCTGGGAGGCAGAGGTTGCAGGGAGCCGAGATCATGCCACTGCACTCCAGCCTGGTCACACACACACACACACACACACACACACACACACACACATACACACACACACCCTACCAAAGGAGGGAGGTAGAAAGATACTTTCAAGAAAACACCATAAACCCCATAAATAAGTGGCCAGTAGCATTTGATCAGACTCTGAGTATATGTTGATAAGAACATCTTTTCAAGACTGTTTGTAATGACATAATAGAATTGGTGGTAGAGGAGTGTTGGGCCACTAAAATGGATTGGCTTAAAGCAATGCCTTACTGTGGCTATAAGCAGTTGAGAAGTACAGTAATTAGAACAGAAGCTAGAATGGGATATTTTATATTTCCACGACTTATAGAAAAAACTCATACAAAGTATTCAAATATACAATGTAGAGATTATACCAAATGATCCGTAAAGATATTATTTTCAATTTTCAGTATTTTTTTTTACTTTTGTGACTACTGCTATATTAATTTAATATATTTTTCTTTCAAATATGATTTTGATAGGAACAAACAAGAATTCAATAGACTCTTCAAACGCCTGGATCAAGATGCTGTGATATTCAGGTTGTCTGACTTTGCTAAAGCAGTTATTCCCAAAGATGCAAAAAAAAAAAAGAAAAAAGGAAAACACATACATGCATTCAAAAACAAAAGATAAGACGTAATCAGAATCCATGCTGCCTAATTCCTATATTAAAATAATGCTGAAAACAGTATTATTTTAATTAAAAGGTACGTACTGGCCTATAATACGCTCTATTCTCTGGTTTTGCTATACTGATGTTAGCAAATAATGTTTAACAGTTGTTGTCTCAGCCCATTAGCTTCTCCATCTGGTTATCTTATTATAGTGGCTCAGTAAATTAGTCAATGTTCTTATAACCTCCAGGAAACCCAGAACAGGTCATGTCTTTTGCTAGATTGACTGGAAATTGCTATCATTAGATGGTGTGTCTGTATTCTCTCCAAGAGTTAATGGGCACAACTGTAGAATGCGTCTGGGCCTGCGGCCTGTTTGTTTTTGTATCTCTCTGTGTAGACCCTGGAGCAAAGCAAAGATGAATGACCAAGACATTTGCAGGTTTATTCCTGAAAATACTCCATTAGCCTCAACAGCTCTAGCTTTATCTTAACACTGAATTGCACTTGTCCATTAATATAATACCTTGAGTGGCTTGGTTCTGGGATGCTGTGTGACGTGTAAATGCCTAGCAGAGATATTTTAAGTCTTTATCATTACTACAGTTGCCATGTGGCTGTGGATGACATCATTTGGGATCAGATCCCTAACAGCCTTTATAATATTCTGTGACTTTTCATTTTCATTTCTGACTGAGCATCTATTATATTAAATGGTTGCCAATAATTGAGATAACTGATTTTCTATAAACATTTTTCTTTTACTTGTAATATCCCACCCTATGTGCTAACCACATAAAAGTAGAAAACTCGAACATTGACAGTATATTTTATAAATTGTTAACTATAAGAAAGAGACATTATAGTATATACAAAAATTTGGGCAAATCTGAGGCAAAATTTAAGATTATAATGTCTATCGTGTAAAACTTTGTATTATGATAATCTATATAAAATACCCAGCTTACTGGTTAAAATATACAGAGACACAGTAAGATAAAGAGACCCCAAAGGGGGATTAAGGAGAGGAGTAGATATGGCTGGACGTGGCTAAGGAATTTGCAACGATTACTTTAATTTCGGGAGATAACAAGATCAAATCAGTGCCTTGGGGAAGAATGAGCTGGCAATCTAGAGAAAATAAGCTTGTTTTTGGAATTCAGAAATATAGCATCACATTTACTACATGGAACAGTGAAAAATGGAACTACATAAGTTTAACATATAATGCGACTTGCAAACAAATTATAAAAGTACTGAAGATGGTATCCTTACATAAGTATCAATTCCATTTGAAATTACAATGTGGCTCTTATTTCTCAAATTGGAATATATTTACAAAATAAGGAACTCCTAGGATGGAAAAAGAATATACAGTCTAAACTCTCTTCTAATGTACCGTTTTCCTCCATAATATTCTGTCTTCACCTGCTGTGATAAAAAGCTTACCATTTAACAAAACAGCAAATTTTAGTGTGGACCGAGCTATTTGGGGAGGAAAAAACCCTTCTTGCTTGTGTTTGAAATGTTAAATATCTACCTACTAATCCTACCTTTTTTTCCCATGCAAAAGAACTTGCATCTGTTTGACTGTATTCTGTAATAGGGATTCTTTTCTGTGTTTAAATGCATATAAATGTATACTTTTATTGATAGGAATTTATTTATGTCACTGTTTGTGAGTGATATATACATACGTCTTTTACAATATGGATAGAGAGAGTAGGAAAGAAGATACATAATTGAATGGACCAGTTGGTGTTAAACTTGCCTGGTTTCATGTCCTGAAACATTGGGAAAGGGAGCAGTTTGCTTTGTTTTATCAAATTGTGTCAAGTAGTTTTACTTCGCAAAGGCTGCTACCTCTGGTGTGTAGGAGACAGTAGCGGCAGGCTAATGCACCAAAACAGCATGGAATAAGTGCAGGGTCAGCCAAACCTGATAACAATGCCAGCAGGGAAAAAAATCACCTCAACTCAAGGAGAATTCATTTAGCTGCGGCTACAGCTGTGCTTTAGGTTGTGATTTCTGAATCTGTTGCATTTGGACATTTCCTTTGAGTTTTATTTCTTATTTCTGTGGGGGGTTTTTTGGTCCTCAATTCTGATTAGAACTGTTGTGGTTCATCCATATCATCTAATTCAGTTTACCTTGCCACTGTGCTGCAGAGCCCCTGAGGAAGGCCTGGTGGAACAGAGGACTCCAGTGAGGAACTGACTGCCATGTGAAAATACACTTCCATAAGTCCACTGGACCCTGAAGATGGGTGCAGTGGAAAAGCTGAGTCACTGAGGACAAATTAAGGCTCTTTGCAGTGCGATGCTCTTCCTGCACTCTCTATTTGTGTTCTTTAGACCCTGTGCATACACTCATTGTGTTCTCCAATCTTTTCTGCTTTTAAAATCTATTAATTCGGTCTAACAGCGTTCATTGAACAATGGAAGGATAGCGCTGAGCGAGGCCACTCCTTGTCTCTGAATGCACCTCCATTATTTTCAGAAAGTCCATGATTGCTCAACTGTGGTCAGAAATAAACACATATGTGTAGACAGTATGGATTTTTTTTTTTTTTTTGCTGGTTAACTAACTTTGCTTCTGCTACAACAAATTAATAGTTATAATAATAATAGCCACCAATACTGAGTATCTCATATATGACAAATATCATACTCAAACCTTTACATTCATTTCTCATTTGATCCAAACAATGATCAATATTTTATTTAAAATATTTAAATATTAAGAATGTTTTATAAAACATTCTATACATGTAGTTATATCAATAGATGATAGATACATAGAAAATATGTATTATATATAGATATATGGAGATAGAGATGTACTTTATATGTATCTAGTAAATATACATTTATATCAGAATATACTTAGAAATTCTTTATCCTTTTCATGGTTTCCTCCAGTTTTCTACTTCCTTTTCGTCTGAGTCGGCCTCTAAGTTTCATGTTAGAGGTTGTCCTCTTAGGCTTGTAAATACTTGGTTCTTTTCTTTCTGTTTAGAAAGCTCATTGAAGCTTTATAGATATGGGTTGGGATGTGAGTTTCTTTGAAAGATCATCTCTTTGGGCTGTTTAATTAAGGCCTCTCTGATACTCAGTTTCCTTAGGTCTTTCTTCTGGAGCTGGTCAGATTCCACAGGGAGGACATTTTCAATATCCCGCCAAGAGGGTATAGACCTGGCTCAGAACATCATGGAAGTGGGAGTAGAAGAGGGCTGGTTGTCTGACCATGTGGCATATGCTAATTTATTTCCCTACTTCAATGTACATATACCTGTATCAATTATACTTTCTAAATCATTCTCTAGTTTGCTGTGCCTGGAATAGGAAGGGACAGTCCCCAGCTGTACAAAGTTGGGGTAAGAATTTTCTATTGTCAGAGTACACCGTATTTATAATAACCAATTTCCATTACCTGCCCTCATATCTTGTTCCAGTTTTGCTCTAGATTGGAACCCTTCTGTTTTTAGCCTCATCTTTACCCTGACTTCTTGAAGACCTGCTGCTGATAATTTCAGAAGTTTTCTATAATGTCTCAGCTTTTTCCATTTTGGTTCTATATGATAAGTCAGTTACAATTCACCTTTTTACTTTTAGATTTAAAACGTTACTGTTAATTCCCTTCCTTCTTTTTTCTTTATGAGATTATGCCTTTAAAAAATAATCTTTTACTGATATTATCTTGGGTTTCAGCAGGGGCTAAAAGTTGGAAAGAAAAGCCTTGATGGAGGAAGGGCTTTATTTCTAGGAATGGAGTCACGTTACCTGCAGAACTTCAGTGGAAGGATTTGACTTGGAGAGTGCTATGGTCTGAAGAGGTTTGTTCCTCACAGAATTGATGTGCTGTAATTCTGACCCCCAAGCCAATGGTATTAGAAGTGGAACCTTTTGGAAAGTGATGAAGTCATGAGGCTGGAGCCTCATACGAGAATAGTGGCCTTCTAAAAGAGATACTAGAGAGCTCCCTCACTGCTTCTGCCCTGTGAGGTTAGAGTGAGAATACAGCTGTCTATGAGGAAGCAGTCCTTCATCTAACACTGAATCTGTTGGCATCTTGATCTTGGCCTTTCCAGTCTCAAGAACTGTGAAAAAAAAAAAATCTCCGTTGTTTAGGAACTACTCGGGATACAGTATTGGGTTATAGCAGCCTGAATGGACTAAGACCGAGGGTCTAGGCACCAGTGTGTGAAACTGTGTGTAGAATTCAAAGTCCTCTTTTGCTTTTAGGGTGAGTGATTGCCATGCAAATCCAGAGAAAAATAGAGGCATATGCTAAAGCAGAAAAATAATATCAGAACAATCTACTTTCAGTGACTTTGGAGGAGCAAATTCCCAAAGCCCCGGATAGGCATAATTTTCAGAAAAGCACTTGATTAAAGATCACGGCTTAAGGAAGGCCAATCAGAAATAGCACTGAGATACTAAAGCATTGGTATCTTTTCTGAGCAAGAATATTGAGTCAGAGATGTTGTCTATTCAAATTAAAGAGGAATCTCTGACAATAAAGGAATTAGGAATGTATCCCTTAGACAGGAACTCACACTAAATCCAGCACTGAAATACCAGAAAGAAAGAAATCAAAGGGGGATACAAGGACTTTCAAATAAGAAAAACGAACAGAATAATTAATACTATATCCTCAAGAGAGCAGTTTTGAAACCAACTCTTGGATTTGGTTTCTAGATTCATATTCTAGAATTCCTTCAAGCACAGGGCTAACAGTCTGATATTTAGATATGATGTGTGTCTTGTTGATTCACTGGAACCTCAGAAATGGGGGAGACACATGATTTGGTGTTAAAATGATCACTTGTTACTGGAGAAACAATAATGGTTCTATTAGATACAGTGCCAACAAGACGGATTACAGGCCCTCTGCATGGAAATTGGCAGCATGAGAAAAAAAATACGTGTAAAGAGTTGTTTGAACATATGTTACAATTTTAATTTGCCTGTGGAAATAAAAGGTTTTCTGACATAGTGAAGGCCAATTTGAAACATTTTCTAGTAAGTTTGTTATAATATTTTGGATATATCGTCATCTGTTTCATATTGACTAATAAGCTTAGATAATTCAGACAAGCATCTTTTTTGACATGAGAGAGAAGAGGTGTGATTTCTTGTCTTTGAATATCATTGTTATATCTTAAGTTATACTAATTGAAGCCAATAGCATGGTGGTTATGGATCTATATAGCAAAGAGTAAAACTTGAGCTTAAATCTCAGCTCTGGGGCATTCAAGTAATTTAAAATATTCCTGCCTTCATTTTCTCATATATAAAACAGGAATAACAATTTTATTTATCTCATAGGGTTTTTTGAAGGTTAATGGAGATAATACAGTTTAAAATATTAACTCATTTATTCACATGCGAACTGGTGTTCTGCCATTTATGTGCACCAGAATTATCTCAGTAATTTTCTTTTTAACATTTTTGAATGAACCAAAAAACTTTCATGAGGGGTTTTTCAGGCCACACTGATCCAGGTCCTTGTTTTCTGCTAATAAACAAGGCTTGAAAGGGAATTTATCAATGCCTTTTATATTGACATGTTAGGCCATTTCTACACTGCTATAAAGAAATACCTTCAGAACAAGGATCTCTGAGAAAATAAATAAATAAATAAGTACCTGAGGCTGGGTAATTTAGAAAGAAAAGAGGTTTAATTGGCTTATGGTCCTGCAGTCTGTACAAGCATGGCTGCAGCATCTGCTCCTGGTGAGGACCTCAGGAAGTTTCCAATCATGGCAGAAGGTGAAAGGGGAGCAGGTGCCTCACATGGCAAGAGGAGAGCAAGAGAGAGACAGGAGGAAGTGCCCCATTCTTTTAAATAACCAGAATGTGTGTGAACTCACAGTGAGAACTCACTTATCACTATGGGGACGGTGCTAAATCATTCATGAGAGATCTGTTCCCATGATTCAGTCACCTCCCACCAGATCCCACCTAGGACAATGAGAATCACATTTCAACATGCGATTTGAAGGGGATAAACCTCCAAATCATATCCATTGGTTAGAAGAAAAAAGCCTAAAGAGAATTATTCTCATCTAGGGTTGTTGGTTTTAGCAAAGAGCAAAACAAGAAGAAACAAAAATAGGATGCCCAGTGAAATTTGAACTTCAGAAAAACAATAAATGAGTGTGTTTTGTGCAATATGTGAGATAAATGTGGGACCACTAAAATATTATTCATTGTTTAGCTGGGTGATTAGGTACATTTGAGAAAGAGGGTCTGATGTGTCCACTTGAGTTAATTGGCTACCTCTGTCCTCACAGTAAAAGTAGCCACTGCTTTTCTCTACTCAATCTCTTATGAGGTGAGAAAGATTTAATTAAAGCATGGCTGAAACCCAGCCTCAATACTAATCCTGACCCTAAATACAGTAACCCAGCCACAGTTATAGAGGTTTCTGCAAACGACCTCAACCAAGCAGGGGGAGGGGTTGCATTGCACAGGAGAACAGACATATGAGTGAAGGCTTTGGTTGGTTGGTGGTTATTCCACAGTGTCTTAATTAATACACCTCTGCTTAAGAGAAGCGATGCTTGACATGAACATTACATCTTCGATGTTCTTTGACTCTTCAGTTTAAAAACTTCGTCCACACTTTGCAAGGAATAATTGTTTTCTGAGGGTTGTTTTCTGAATTTTTACATTGCTTGGGAAGCGTGTGCTGTTGTTTCTTCCTTGTGCTAAAGTAGTCTGCCTCTTCTGTTCCCCAGCTCTTTAACCTCATGCCAGCCAAGAGAATGATAATAAAACTAACAACTTGATAGCTAAAACATATGCCAGACACTCTCTATGATAAGTTCTATCAGAAAGATTTTACAGACATTGCCCCATTATCCCATTTGATCTTACAAAAAATTAATAGATAAGAAAATTGAGGCTCGGAAATTTTAAATAATTTCCCCCATGGGTATGTAGCCATTGAGTGCCAGAGTCTGAATGTAATCTCAAGTTTGTCTGAATCTGGAAGTCATAATGTTTACTGTCATAATATATTGCCCTTCAATGACAATATGAGACTATTTTCTTTAGCTGGTGCATTGGTCCTCTAACGACATTCCACAAATATTTAATGAGCATTTACAAATGTTGGTCTGGGTGTTAGGCTCTACAGACACAGATGAATAAGACATGATGATGTCTGCCTTCCATGACTAGTACAAAGCTGCCATGTATTAGGTGCTCATGAAATATTGGTAGAATGAACAAGTAAATGCATCTCAATAACTTAATATTTAATGGATTTGACATTATTAAAACAGTGTATTAAGTTTATAAAATGCATGCACATGATAATTTATACCACACCATTGAAGATTTTACTTTAAAAAATTCACAGAGAAGCTCATTTAAAGCTTTATTTTTTCTGTTATGATGGCATCTGACCTTGTAATGTCATTGTAAATAGCTGGGTGATCAGTCTCCAGGACCCACGAAATTTCTGGGATGAAAGAGACAGGTATGGTAAAACTGTTCTGTTAGCTGTACTACTGGGTTAGAAGAAGCAAAGAAATCTTAAATGATGGAGGAACTATGCAGCAATCAGGCTGTGGAGAAAGGAACCTGGAAGTAGAGAATAAAGTTGGGGAAAAAAAAAACAAAAAAAACATGATGGGAGACAGTCTCCTAATAACTTACATCTGTGCCAAGGGGAAAAATCAGGCAATTTCCACTGAGGTGGAGAGGGGGCTGTGAAGAGTTTTCTCTTTGAAAATCTGAAGGGCAATAGAACATGTACAGTGCATATTTTTTAGCAGAATTGTAAGGGGATGAAGGAAAGAGCACTTACTGGAACATCTGCTGTGCAAACCACTTCAAGGAAAATAAGCAGGCAGCAGAATGAACACATCTGCCTGATATTCAGCACGTGCAGCGAGGTTGTGGGAAGAGAGTAGCAAGACATGGCATAATAAGGAAAAGCTTTGAGGGCTCATGCGTCCTTCAGATTTCCCCTGAGCTTTGGAGGGAGGAAATGAAGAAGGGTTAATCATCCAGAGGGTATTTAAGATTGGGAGACACTCCTCTCAATCTGGCTACCAAATGGAAAGCTGCCTGTTTAGGAAATGTAATCACAGCAGCCAAAATGTAAGAACAGATCAGAGTCAGTTGATCATCACATGTGTGAAAATCACTGTATCAGACAGTTGGGGGGTGGGCTGCTGATGAAGCTCCAATAACTTCTTTTGTCTAAGGGAGCAAGTCTTCCTGGAGAACCATGACATGTTCAACCCCAGCAGTGTCCATACAATGTGACTGAAGTCTTATGTTTTGTGACAGAATAAGCACTTATATAGAATTCTAAATCCCCCCGCCTTTTTTTTCCAAACAGAGCTCTGTGCCATTTTATGTAAATGGGACTCTATCAATAAATCTTGGGAACCCTGTCAAAGAGCAGAATTAACCACAAAATTACCCTGGAATATTACTATGGATTTCATTGGCAACATGGTATCTGCACTCAAAGACTTCACTTCCTCCTGTCTGGATAGACTGTAATATCCCATAATTCCAGTTAAAACTTGGCTCAGAAAATGATGTGAATTTCATTCATACTAAGATTTAAATGACAAATTTATCAAAATACTTTAGAGTTTTTTCTTTGACAATTATTTGTAGAATTTTTTGCTTGTCAACATGCTAATTTCTGGAACCTGCGAATATGTTACTTTACATGACCAAAAGACTTTGCAGATATAATTTAGTTAAAGACCAAACATTTAAGGAAGAAATTATACTAATTCTCCACAATCTCTTTCAATAGAAAGAAGCAGAGGGAATGCACCCTAAGTAAGTCTATGATACCAGTACCCCACTATCAAAAATAGACAAAGAAAACTATAAGACTACAGATCAATATTTTTTATGAAGTTAGATGCAAAAATTTTCAAGAAAATATTAGCAAATAAAATTCAACGATGGGTGAAGATAATTATACATCAAGACAAGGGAGATTTATTCCAAGTATGCAAGGATAGTTCAACATTGAACATTAATTAATGTAATAACATCAACAGACTAAAGAAAAAATTACAGGATTATAATATAGAAAAAGCATTTGACAAAATTCAATATGTGTTCATGTTCACGACAAAACATTCAGTAAACTAGAAATGGAAAACAACCTTAACTTGACAAAGAATATCTTCAAAATAACTATATCTAATATATCTAGTGGTGATTAACTTGAAGCTTTACTACTAAGACCAGGAACCAGGGAAGATGTCCTCTCTCACCATTGTATCCAACATCATACTAGAAGTCTTAACTAATACAATAACACACAAAAAAAGAAATGGTATCAGATTGGGAAGCAAGGAATAAGACTATTCACCGATGATGTGATTTGTGTAGTAAATCCAAAAGAATTATCAAACAAAAAGAAAAAACCTCCTGAAACTAATAAGTGATTACTACAAGGTTGCCTGATACAAAGTTAATATACAAAAGTCAATCACTTTCCTATATACACCAGCAACGAACATGTGGAACATGCAATTACAAACACAATACCATTCACATTGATTTTCTCCCAAATGAAATACTTAGGTATACACCTAATAAAATATACACAATTATATATGAGCAATACTACAAAATTGATAAGAGAAACCAAATAACTAAATAGATGGAGATATTTTTCATGTTCACAGATAAGAGGACATAATTTTGTCAAGATACTAATAGTTTCCATCTTCATCTATAGATTCAATGCAATGGCGGTAAAGATCCCAAAAAGTTATTTTGTGGATAGTGACAAACTAATTCAGATGTTCATATGGCAAGGCAGCAGATCATAAACTGTCAGGATGACAGGCAAATTCATGAAGCATTCCATATACTTTTCCCATGTAAATAAAAATAAGTAAATAATAAAAGACAGAAATAAGTAAAAATTAAAAATGTTTTCCTATTTCTAGAATAGTCATATACTAAAGTAACTGGAGATATCAGGAGTCCATCCAAAAGAGAAGACTAATGAAATAAAATTTACTCCATTAAAATTTACAACTAAAAAAGTTTTGGTACGTATGTGAAGAAAATATCAACAATTGGCCACGAAGTAAGAAACAAATAAACAAATGATGAAAACAAATTTAGTCTTCATAAATAAGAAAATCATGAATAAAAATATCAGGATTGTGTAACTTCTTTTATTTAATTCATAA
The DNA here is from genome assembly GCF_049350105.2 of Macaca mulatta. Lineage (NCBI taxonomy): Eukaryota > Metazoa > Chordata > Mammalia > Primates > Cercopithecidae > Macaca > Macaca mulatta. The sequence continues at coordinate 48,006,373 of NC_133418.1, forward strand.
ATTTAATGCAGTTGAACTTAAAATTCCCCAAAGGATTTGTATAGGATTTCTCAAAGTGATTGAGTACATCTCAAAGAATATTGAGGTAAACTTTGAAAAGGAATGACTTAAATTGCTCTATACTACCCACTATTTTAATGCATTCTACAGCAACAGCAATTTAAACCATGCAGCACTTGTGCTAGCACAGACAAGCAGGCAATGAAACTTAACAGAAATCTTAAAATATCAAAAAGGATTATGAACAAGTTAGGCTTTAAAGAATTAATTATTCAACATTCTGTGCTATGTATTTAGCTGCTTACATTGGAAACATACATTAAATGGAATTTTTACTCTCACCATGTATGCCAAGTAAATTTCAAATAGTTTAATATATGTAATAAAAAAGAACAATAATAAAATATAGGAAATATTTTTGTTTATAACCTTTATAGAGAAAGCCATTTCAGAGGTAATGCCAAAGATAAACTATAAAGGTAAAGCAGTTATTCAAAAAATGTTCTTGGTCAGACTTGGTGGCTCATGCCTGTAATCCTAGCACTTTGGGAAGCCAAGATGGGCAGATCACTTGAAGCCCGGAGTTTGAGACTGGCCCAGCTAACATGGCAAAACCTCATTTCTAATAAACATATTTTAAAAATTGGATGGGCTTGGTGGCGCACACCTGTAGTCCCAGCTACTCTGGAGGCTGAGGCAGGAGAATCACTTGAAGCAGGTAGGTGGAGATTTCAGTGAGCTGAGATCCTGCCACTGCACTCCAGTCTGTGTTATAGAGCTAGACTCCCTCTCAAAAAGAAAAAGAAAAAAAAATTGAATGTCACAAATCATCAAAAACAATATTAAGACACAAACAGCAAGCTGCGAATTATGGAAAGGATCGAGAAGGGAAAGGAATCTGTCATAGAAAATGAACAAAGGGACTGTGTCCAAAGTTGGTTCCTGCTGGTGTGTTCGTGGTCTCGCTGACTTCAAGAATGAAGTCGTTGACTTTCACGGTGAGTGTTACAGCTCTTAAAGATGGCATGGACCGAAAGAGTGAGCGGTAGCAAGGTTTATCGTGAAGAGTGAAAGGACAAAGCTTCCACATCGTGGAAGGGGACTCAAGTGGGTTGGCCCTGCTGGCGGTAAGGGCCAGCTTTTATTCCCTTATTGTCCCCACCCATGTTCCATTTCTGTCCTATCAGAGTGCCCTTTTTTCAATCCTCCCCATGATTGGCTACTTTTAGAATCCTGCTGATTGGTGCATTTTACAGAGTGCTGATTGGTGCATTTTATAATCCTCTTGTAAGACAGGAAAGTTCCCCAAGTCCCCACTGGACCCAGGAAGTCTAGCTGGCTTCACCTCTCAGGACTTCCCATGTATGTGGCACACATAGCCACTCAAATCCTCCAACATCCTTGCAGCTTGCCTCAAAGCCAGAGACCACTTTCATCAGGCTCTCTTAAGCAGTTAGGGCCTAAGATCTCATGAAGAGGATGGTATAGTACAAAATAAAAGAGACCAGTAAGCTGGATGCATGCCAGGCTTTTGCTGTTTCCAGGCAAGTTCAATTGTGGAAGTGACGGGTTCTCTGGCAACAGCCGTCATGATGGCCCTTGTTTCTACTCCATAGCTTTATCAAGATGCAGAGTCCAGGGCACATGCTATTCTCATGTGTATTCGAACTTGAGCTGCACTGGGGCAGTAGCTATCCTGACTCCCCAGTTTTCAAATTGTTTCAGCAGCCTCCCTGGTGAGCCAGCTTTGCAGTGTGGTTCTCAGGGTCCTTGTGTTCTGTCAGGATCCCTAAAAGCAGAAGTTGGATGAGGATTTGGGTGATTGGTTGAAGGAATGTTCTTAAGAAAAGACCACTTAAGGAGAATGGGAGAAGAAGGAGTCTAAGCACGGATGTAACCTGTGCTGAAGGTGACCTTTATCTTTGCAGGAAGTTCTGGAGCCTCGATTACACTATCTTGAAGCAAGGAGTCTGGCTTTTTGTATCTCATGTCGGTTGATTATTGGCTGTTAACTCTGGGAAGAAGGATGGTCTAACTTCCAAGATGAGGTTGTTATCCAGCCAAAGAAAATTCTAAGGAGACAGGTAGCTGTGAGCTTACAACTCACAGCAACTGGGACATGGTATATCGTCTGGTAAAGGAAATGTGGCATTTCACCAATAGCATCCACTATGTTATACATGTCCAGTTTCCAGTCTATTTTACTAGGTCTTCTACTCATTTTATATACGTGTAATGTCCTATATATATGTACATACACACTCATGTAATTTCTTATATATTGCTTAAAAGAGCTTTAGTAATTTTTGCTTTGCACAACTAAATTCTAAGAAAATCATGAACAATGATTCATGATATAAGAAGTAGAAATTTCCAATAATATTATTAAAGTTGTTCAGGCTTACTAGTAACCAAAAAGTGTAAATTAGAAGAAAATTTATGAATGGCATTTTTCCTATGTAAATAAGAGAGGTTAAAAAAAGATAAAGTTCAGCTTTAGAAAGGTATAGAGAACTGGACATTCTAATAATTGCTGCTGATAGCTTAAATTGGTACAGCTTTTCTGGAAGAAAACTTGGTTAAAATATGTCAAAGATTTAAAAACTGTGCATCTTCTTTGGCCAACCAAATCTACTTTTAAAAATTGTAAGAAAGCAATTTTAACTATTCAAGAAATTTATTTTTAAAATAAATGTAAATTTATATAGACAACAATTTCATCCCAGTAGTATTTATAATAACAAAATGTTTTATCCCAGCAGTATTTATAATAACAAAACAAAAAATTTAAGTTAAATACCTAATACTGTCTGGAAAGTAGTCAGAACTACATATTACATGTGTATGCATATATATGTATATGTACGTGTATATAATACAATGAACTGTCTATAGTTGTATATATGTAGGAGCTATTATATATATACATATATACTATATCATATATGCATATAAAAATATAAAGCCATTAATATTATAGAATTCTATTACTCTGAATGTTGTTAAGTAAGGTATGTGAAAAAGCAGCCTACAAATTAGTATGTAAAAAGTGGTATTTTTGCAAATATAGCCATGTGTGTATGAAAAAAAATTAGAGAACCAGTACCAAAATGTTTATAGCCCTGACCTCTAGGTAGTAGAATTATTAATATAAACAATTTTATTTTATCTTTCACTTATTTTTCCTTTCTATTTCTTCTACAGTGAGCATGTATTACATGTGTATTTTTTTTAAAATGTACTGTATTATGTTTCAGAATCAAAGACCACCTGCTTATTAGATCTATCCTGTTAGTTGCAGGACTCAAGTAGCTGTGTTGCTAATTCAACCAAAAATTTTATGTGAGTTTTGAAATCTTTTTTCTTTCCTTTTCCTTGGTTTTCTGAATTTGACACAAAAGAGAGAGGGAACAAATGACTTGTCAATATTATTTGTCATGCTTTTCCAGATAGATTGTTCACACCTAAATCTGTGGTGTTTACCTACCCAGTGGATCCAAAGAAACACTGTCAGGAAAATACAGTGTTGTGAAAGGGTGTGATGATTCAGGAAATGGAATTTATCATCTGTCAACAGACTGCAGTTCAGAGAGCCAGGTAGCCGTAGCCTTCAGATTGTAATAGGAATTTGAGCTGTGAGTTTCATCCTTGTGTTCTGTTTTACTTGCTCTTTTGGAATTAATGAAACGAAAGTTGAGAATTAACTGCCGCTGCCCCAGCCCCTGCTCCATATTGTTATTTTAACCTTATTCACTGCATCAGCTATTTCCTGTGGTTGATTCGAAGTGGGAGCAAACTGTGGATTCATACTACATAAATTCATCGTCTCCAAACTTATGTAGCTATTCTGGAACATTCTGCAGGGTTGTCTTTTATTATGACCTGCTATAAAACCTGATGGTGTGTATACTGTAAACATAGAAAGGTCTAGCTAACAAATGGGGCTCTAGTCATTTTTTTAAAACCCATTCTTACTTTAAGATATTTTACTTGTGTGTTGGAGCATGCACTTTATTTAGAAGTTCCTTTATTATTATTTTTAGGGTTTTAAAATTATTTTCCTCTCAAATGCCACAGAATGTCTTACCACCCATCTGCTCAAGAGGCATAATTATGAAACTGACAGTCTTTTTTGACACTTCCCTGAAGTGGGAGGAATGAACACATTTTCATTCAGTTTGGGAGACCAAATTTTTGGTTTTCTTCTTTTATTGGATTGAGCCTTTTGAATAGGTTCCATGTTACATAAGTATTTGCAAGATGTGTACAGAAACAAGGACTCTTTGGAAGACAATAGCCTTGTTGACATTCTCAACCATTTATTCCACTAATGGAATGGGTAAGTCATTTCAGCCAACAGCTGGCTACTGCCAGCCAAATATTTAAGTAAGTTTCATACATCAGAGTTGCCTACAAATGTGCCTTTTCAGAGCAATGTAGCCAATACAGGACACTGCAATAGTTTAAGTTCCAACAGTGAATAATAACTACAGTATTTATGAATAACCTTACAGGACAATACAGTAAAAAAATGGGAAATGATATTTACTTAAAAATACTGAAACTTTATTGTTTCTAATCTATTTTTAAGAAACAGTACAACATTCTCTACTGAAAGCACTGTGCTTCTGTGGATCTTCATCTCATTTGTTTTTAAAACAGTCTTTATTAGGACACTTGAGATGGGTCAGCTACTTCAAAGATTATGTTGGGACAGCCTGTAATATGTTCATGATAAGCTGGAATCCATTCAGTATGGCCTATGGTCACTTCTAACAAGGTAATAATTCTACAGATGACTTTCAGTGTCAGTAAATCAGAATTTTTGTGACTAAGCGACCCTTTAGAAATAGCTACTTTTATAACACTGGACAGATTTCAATTCTGGTAGCAAAAGCTCTGAGTAACAAGTTGTGTATTTGTAACGAAAATAACAGTTTTATTTTAAGAATGCACAAAAATAAAACAAAATCAATAAAAATAGAGAGGCAGAGATAAGGACGTAAGAAATTACTTGGGAAAGTGAGAGTATTACAGGTATTCAAGAAAATGGCTTATTCTAAAATGCTAAATGTGAGGCTAGATCAATCAAAACTTTTTTTTTTTTTTTTTTTGAGACGGAGTCTCGCTCTGTCACCCAGGCTGGAGTGCAGTGGCCGGATCTCAGCTTACTGCAAGCTCCGCCTCCCAGGTTCATGCCATTCTCCTGCCTCAGCCTCCGGAGTAGCTGGGACCACAGACGCCCACCACCTTGCCCGGCTAGTTTTTTGTATTTTTTAGTAGAGACGGGGTTTCACCGTGTTAGCCAGGATGGTCTTGATCTCCTGACCTCGTGATCCGCCCGTCTCGGCCTCCCAGAGTGCTGGTATTACAGTCTTGAGCCACCGAGCCCAGCCAATCAAAACATTTTTTAAGATACCAACAGTATGATCTACAACAAAGCATGGAACATAAGCCTTGGCACCCTGGCAAAAGCCGGAGCCCCAGCTAATGATGTAATTAGGAAAACAAAAATAGGTGAAAAATGTTAGAATTACATAAGAGTTCAAGATTATGAATGTGTGAAAGAGAAAAGGTGATCAATGGCGTATCTCATCAGTGAAGGCTTAAAACTGGCTTGATAGTGTCATAGGAGGAGGTTATGGGGAAAACCTAATATTACATATGTTCCTGTAGGGCACCTTGCTCTTTCTATCTAAAGGCCCCTTATATGATATTCTCTCTATCTAAATGTCTTCTGCCACAGTAAGAAACATTAGCAGGTCATCACCATACGATGGTATGAAATAACAAGAGCCAGAATGAGAATGATGACTGCAATCAAAAAGCATCATGCTTCCTTTGATAAAATACGGTGATGATGCAGAGACTGTGTAAGTATTAGAGATGATTTAAAAGTAAGAAAAACATATGACTATAAATAAAAACATGGTAATATTAATTTCAGTGTACATTTTGATTTTTAGCAAGACATTGTATTTAGATTTGAGGTAGAAGGCTGTTTTACAGTGGAGCCTCTAAGCACATATATGCATTGAGCAGTTAAAATGTGGGTTCGTATGTATGAAAGTATGTGTTTCATGCCATTAATGTGGTTATTTACACTAATAGAAACCTAAAAATAGTTGTAATTTGATCTAATTGAGTTTTAGAATAAGCCACCTTCTTCTGCCATGGTGATATTTTTAATTCCAAAATGGTTTCTCATGTTTTCATCTCCATGTGTGTAAGAAGGACATAAAGGAGAATATATGGCATAGCTTGAATCATTTTATAAATGTAGCTTAGTATCAAAGACATAATATGAGTCAGGATTCAGTTGCATGTGGAAAACAAGTTCTCTTAAACATGAAGAGATTTAATCCTGAGAATTAGAGGTTCACACAAATAACTGTAAGGGCAGCTGAGATTCATGGAAGGATCTGACACAGAAACTCCATAGAACTGGCCCATCAAAAGAAAGGATGTTTCTGCTAAAATCCACAACCTTGAAAATGGGGGTAGCCTCTGACCCAGCTGCTTGGGTCCACATCTGGGGATAGGGAGCTACTGTCCAAACTGCTGGCCCCAGGGCTCTGGTATAGTTGCTTAATATGCAGCAGTAAAATGGATGTTTTAAGGCATATTGCCTGTCTCCCTACTTAGCTTAATTGCAGATTCAGTGCTCAGGCAAGTGCATCTAAATGGTGGACCCTAAATTACATCTGGGACCCCAGGTGCAACCGTGTCTGGGAAATGTAATATTTCACTGTCAGCCCCTGCAAGGAAGGAAGGTCCCTGTAAAGAAGTTTGAAACAGATGGTAAATAAGGCAACATAGCATATCTACTACAACAGACAAGTATAATACACCAGATAATTTCTGTAATGCATGTTACTGAAGTAGAAGGGGGAAACTAGTGGACAGTTGCCAGCCAGTGTCAGGTATATGATCATTGAGGAAAGCAATGATTACTGAGTTCAGAGCAGCCTTGGAAACCATTAGCATAATGACAAAGACATGGAAATTGGGGAATTTCATAAATCCTATAGTATAAACTTGGAGACTTTATTCTCATCTTTTCCAAGATTCCTTTAGTAAGGTGATATAATGCCAGAATTAAAACCATTTCAGACCAAGACCAGGGCTTTTCTGGACCATACTCTTTTCTCTATTGCATAAATAAAGAAGGTGAAGAACTCCATTACAGAGATTGAATGGATTGATCCTAGAATCACAGTGATGTAGTTTATTTCAACTGATCTTTCCAAATCCAATTGTGCTGTATGTTCTCAATGCACTTGGAAAATGATCATTCCATATGATAAATTCATACTGCAAATCCTTGTAATGTGCCAAATGAGCTTTTATGTGACATAGTAACTTTTAAAGCTTGCCAAAACTCTGAAATGTTGAAAAAGGTGTTGCTAGCTTTCAACATGTGCTAATTGGGTTTGCCTACCCAGATGGCATAGAAGAAGAAGAAAAAAAAGAAAGAAATGAAAAAAAAAAAAAAAAAAAAAAAAGGTTACTGTTTCTAAACTGTTCTAATCCGGAAAAAGAATAGGGATAAACCATACAAAAACACAACATTTAATCTCATTCTGCATATTGGTGAATATAAAAGGGGATTTTTATTTATAATATTTTGAGGAATTTGTGTGTACTGTTACTATTTAGGGAAAAAAATAGAACCACAACGGCATAATGTGAATAACTAAGCTCCTCTAAGTTTCTGAGCTTAGCTTTCAGAATCTCTAACTTAAAGTGAACCATTCAAATTTTACAATTATATAAATGGATCTGGTGTAGCTGCTTAAACAGAGTTGCATCTTTGTGTGAAAATTGGTAGGATTTCTTGTTTCTCTATAAGATTTTTGTACAGAGTTTTATACCAATAATAACTTCATTCTTTTCTTTTTTTTTTTTTTTCTTTTAAGCTGGAGTTTATACTGTGATTGAAATCTACTAAACTGAAATACAGCTAATTTGTCATGGGTAAATGACTAAAAATCAGCTATCTGAAGACAGCGTGTCAGTTTCTGTTTTGAAGGGCTATGCTTTTTAATGTTCCTATTAACCCATGATCATGCATTTCACTATTTTGTGTCAACAGTTTACATATTGCCAGATATTTTAAAATAACTTATAGCATCCAAATTTTTAACAACAATTTTCTGCCAAATCAGTCACCAAACCAATTAAACTATGTCATATTTCATTGGTCCTTCTTTCTCATATTATCTGATATTTGATTTTGTGAGAAGGCCTAGCAATTTGACTAAGAATTTATAACCAAGAGGTCTGACATCCTTGAAAAGTAGTTAATGAATTTGGAAAACAAACAAGATCATTTATTGAAGTCAATGACAATTATAATTAAAGTTTAACTTTGAAAATTAAGTGAAATTTTTGTGAAATTGTCATTTTGATGAGAAATCGTAAGTACATTAGAAGCTATGTTTTCATGTATGTCAGAATATTGAAACACTTTTAACAGACTCAAAACAACTTTCCTTCTGTGAAAGAAATGTGGCATTGCAGGAGTCTAGTAGAGAAGATTATTACAAAGTCATGTTAATGCTCAGTCATTTGAAAAGTCAAGGACTGACGATTATACCATGCCCTGGTACAGAAAATGATTATTACGATCCTGGATTTAGGTTTAGGGGCGGTTGTGTGCAGTGGGTTAGGGCAAATATTATACCGGAAAGAAGGCCTTCATCATAATACAAGTCTTCTCTGTTGTAGTCAGAAGAACAAAAATGTATTCTATTTAAAAATATTTTTACATGAATGCAATAAGTACTGTACATATACAATAAACTTTTTAAAAAGGAAAGAAAAAAAGCAGGACTATTAAAATATAAGCTGTCATTTATTTTAATCCAAGAGAGTCAAGTTTTTATTTTTATTCTAATCAAACCAGGTAATGCAGGGCACTAAAGTAAAATCACAGATACATAGAGATTTAGAAAAATAGATAAGCACGGCTGGGCGCAGTGGCTCATGCCTGTAATCCCAACACTTTGGAAGGCGGAGGAGGGTGGAACAGGAGGTTAGGAGTTTGAGACCAGCCTGGCCAACATAGTGAAACCCGGTCTCTACTAAAAATACAAAAATTAGCCGGGCATGGTGGCACATGCTTGTAGTCCCAGCTACTTGGGAGTCTGAGGCAGGACAATCACTTGAACCCAGGAGGCAGAAGTTGTGGTGAACTGAGATCATGCCACCGCACTCTAGCCTGGGCAACAGAGTGAGACTGCGTCTCAAAAAAAAATAATAATAAAATAAGCACATCAATGATAGGACCATATTAAATATCTGGTAGTAAAAAATCTTCAAAAATTAATCTCCAAAGGTTAATTAAAAGCTAGTAAACTTTTGAAGAAAGATGTTAACATACTTAATAAAAAAGAACACTTCAGAATCAATTAGAAATATTCCTAATTGTCTCTACAACATAAAAAAGTTATTTAGAATTTCTGATCCTTTATTTTATCAGTTTAGAAGACAGTAATAAAATGATTTTCCTTTTTCTGTATGTGTTAGATAAGTTAAGGCATGCAAAACTTGTTTCAGTATTGCCTGGCATGTGCCAACTATTTGATAATAGCTATTTTAAAAAACCATTTTATTCCATGGTTGATTGTAACCTCTTTATTGTGATCCATAAAGTCCCATATGAGATATGAGCCAGCCCCTCCCTATCTTATGACACTCCACCTTTTGGGGACTTTGCACTAGCTGCGTTTTGTTGCTTAGAGCTTTCCTCCCCAATGTCCCTATGTTACTGGCTCCGGCCCGTCATTCAAATCTTAGCTCAATGGTTACCTTTCCAGAGAGGTCTTTCCTGGTCACTGCATCTATGTAGGGCTCCTAATCCATCCCTGGTCACTATCTATTACGGAATTTGAAAGTCAAACCTTTGTTTTTCTCCTAGTGTTTTATCACTGTGTAGTCAACTGACTTGTGTCTCCACCCGCAGAAAAAGAGATACGCTCTGGTTGTAAGCCCCAGTACCTATGAATGTAACCTTACTTGAGTGAAAATAAGGTATTTGCAGATATAATCAAGTTAAAATGAGTTAGTACTATACTAGGGTAGGCCCTAAATCCAATGACAGGTGTCTTCATAAGAAAAAGAAGGCAGACATTTAGACACAGAGAGATGCAGGATACAAACAAAGAGATAAAGACAGAGATCAGAGTCATGAGGCCACAGCCAAGCAATGCCTGGGACCACTAGAGGCAGGAAAAGGCGAGGAAAGATTCTCCCCTAGAGCCGGCAAAGAGAGCACAGTCCTGCTGACACCTTGATTTCATACTTCTGACCATCAGAACCGTGACAGAATAAATTTCTGTTGTTTTGAGCCACCCAGTTTGTGGTAATTTGTTACGGAAGCCCCAGGAAACGAATACACATGGCTTGAAACTAACTTGTTTATTTTTGATGTTCTGTGTATTATCTGTCTGACTTTAGGAGCGTGTTTATCTTGTGCAAGCGGAAGTCAATTGTCTTCTTCACCACTTTAATTCCAAGGACTGGAATGATGCTGCCTAGGGCACAATAAGTATATATTAAATGAATGAATACATGAATGAATAAGTGGGTATGATGAAACAGTAAAAGATCACCTATGTACAGATGACCAATGACTATTTTGGAAAAGTTTCCACTTAATAATCAAAGACCTACAGTTAAATAAAACTGAGATAAATTATTTAATCTGTTAAAATGGTGTTTAAAAGTCTCACAATAGCCACTCTCGGCAACAATAGAGACATAAACAATTTTCTCTAACAGCTAGAAGGTATTAGAGTGTTAAAACTTTTTAAAAAAATTAATAATACATATTCTTTGAAACTTTTCATTAATTTATTCTTAGAAAACCATCACAAGGGTTGATATCATCCTTTTTCTGTAAGTATATTCTTCCTGGGATTGCTTATAATAGTTTAAAGACTAGAAAGAAACAAAATGATAATACTAGAGTATTGACTAAATAAATATTGATACATAGTTAATTTTATGTTTCTAAAGATAATTTTATATAAAACAGTTTAATAACATAGATATCTGCTTCCAGCTTACTGTTAAGGGAAAAATTATCAGGCTATTAACAAGTCATTTATTCCAGTTTTGTAAACATCTTGTTGTAGTTACATCTGTGCAAATATATGTTTAAAGACTGTATGCATTAATAACAGTTATTCTAGGTTGTGGGATTCAATAAATTTTTATATTCTTCTGTGTGGTTTCCTACATCTTCCTATATTTTCTACAATAAATAGTTTTTATATTTATAGTCAGAAAATAACTATAAATTGAGAAGAATTGAGAAAATTTCTCTCATGGCTTACCTATAGCATATCTTTGCATAATGCCAGTGTGCTTTTTATAAATAATAGGCTTGAATTTTTCTGTGAATAATACATTTAAATCTAAAGACTTTCTAAAGCTAATGATGTAGCACAAAAAATAATTAGCCAATTTACAAATCAGAGTTCATTTACACTTCTCTTGGGAAGACTAATCATTTGTTACCTTAACCTGTATCTTGATTATGGTGCAGTTTGATAAAGTGTGGAACAACAGACAATGCAGCTATAAATACAGAAGCAGGAAGCTCAAACATTTTCTATTTCATAGAATAGTAATGGCTTCAATAAAGCCTGAAAAGTTGAGCTTAAATTATTTTCTTTGAAGGAAAAATGCCATAATTAATAAATTAATTTTTAAGTATTTTTTATCCTGTGGCCATTATTTTTGTAAACTATGGGGAAAAAACGAGGGGAAAAAAAGATGATTGTGCTTAAGAACTCAAGGCTTCCTAAAGAAATTTGATATTTCTGGCCCCATACAAAGATGCCATGAGTGGTTTGTGAAGATTGAAATTAAAGAATGTAGTTAGCAAAGTCTGTGCTCTGAAATAATGGTGAAAATGATGCCTTTGTCATTCACCCCCCACTTGGTAAAAGGGAACAGCAGGCTTAGAGAGCCCCAGCAAACGGGGCAGCTGATGCCTGCATGCCAGTCCTGCCTCTGCCAGGTGCTAGCTCTGCATTCTTGGGTTATTTACATAACTTCTGAGAATCCTTTCCTTATTCTTAAAGTAACGTAATAATATACACATTATCTGAAAAATTGTTTTGGTGCCTAGTAAATACTTAGAACATTGTAGTAATTTTATTTTCCTATGGGAAAAGGGAGCATATTTTCATTTGATATGCCTGAAATTCATTGTTCCTGCTTAGAAATATACCGATCACCTTTGGAGTAGTTTACTTCATTCTAATCCGTTTACTGAGCAGTTCAGTTCCTTCCTGTTGCTCTGTCAAAGCCAAGAGAGAGCCTGGCTTCTCTGCTGATATCTAAGCCTTCAGAAGGATGAACTGGCACCTCATTGACCTATTTCTGATGTAACTACCATCTAAGAAATTCATACCTCCCAAGTTACAACATACAAAGTCAAACAAAGGACAAGGAACAAGCCTTTCCCTATCATGAGTGTGAGTGTGATTCCCAGTGCTTCTGCTCCAGCCAGATTTCTTGCTCCCCTGTGTTTCTGAGTCTCTTGGGCATGAGCCATAGGTTGAAGCAGCCAACTCTGTGATTATTCAACTCTTTAACTTAAAACATTGGCACTTGGTGAGTTAGTGAGTGATGGTCCTGCACTAACACAAAATTGAAAACCAAAGCACTGATCAGTTATAATTATGTTATTCTTTTCTTTGTGCCATATTCCTGTATCTTATTTGTGTTTAATTACATTGTACATCTACTTAGTAGATTAGTATAACATACTATTTTTTCAATCGAAACCATGATTTTAATATGTTTCACTGGAAATGGTTAGAAAATTATGAGCCCTCGAACTTCATTGAACTGTAAGTTTTATCTTTCCGTTAATTTTCTTTGACCCATTTGTTTTGGCAATGCAAATATTTATTATAATTGAAAAGGCTTCCCTCTTCATGGTTCAAACATGAGGCTCTTACATGGTTTTTTGAAACCATGTAAGTACATACACGAAACTGTATCTGAGTACTTGGTACATATTTGCTACTGGGTTGCTATTTGTTGATTAAATAAATAAATAAAGGAAATATTGAGAGTCTGTGACCTGTATCTTAAACTTTGCATCAGATATAACCAGACAATACCAAAATTATTACAATGATTACCGAAGTAGAATCTGACCTACGTCTAGTTCAGGATGCCTTTGCAGCTGTTAAAGAAAAGACAAGGTATCTGCTTCAGAACTCTTCTTCAGACTTTGGAGAAAGGACTCCAGTGAGGTTAAGAGCTGATTTAGAATTACAATAGTATATCCATCAATACAGTGCTCCAGTCCCACAGGACACTCAGAAAACATTTTTACTGATTATTTCTAACCTTTACTTTCTGTCTCTTAGGCATTTCACAATGAACAACAAAGAAACAAGTCTTAAACTTACAATCTTCATTTGGCAGCAAGTTTTACTAGCTCTCCACATCACCCAGACCTATTTCCCCAAATGATTTTACACATTAGAGTTCATCCACATACATCTCCAAGGTTACTTAAGTTTGAATAGCCTTCAGTCTGGGGGCAGTGTTTTTATAAGGATGATAATAAACAAATTTTAAAAGTTACACTGAATTAATTGTAATAAGACTCGAAGTCACCATAAAACAGATGATAGTGACCCAGTATCATTTTTTGTTTGCTTCTGTTGAATAATAATCATTTTATAAAAAGCATTTGATTTTCTATTGAGCTAAAGAATGCTCAGCTCATTTTCTCTTGTTAGTTTGTTTATATTTTATATAAATCAAATTAAATACAGTGATTTTGTGATTTTTAATTTGAGAAATCTCTCATTTGAAGAGATTGCAGTGCTTACTGAGTTAACACCAGACAGGATGACACCAGTTGTGGTGGAAATACTAGTAAAATGTGATGTGATATTGTTAATTGCAGTGGTATGAGAGCAGCATTAAAACAGTATTTTAAAATTATGCACTGTGTGTAGTACTGTTTTAGGAAAATATAATGATGCATCACCTCCAGTGAAGGATATATTGCTACTTCCTATTCTATATCTTGAACTTTAATTACCTTTCAAAGGCCAGGGCTTCCTCCTTTCAGATGTTTGCAGTCATTTTAGCTGCTGAATTATACTGTTCAGAATAAAAGGATGAATTAAACTGCCTTCTGAACTCTGGGAAGTTATTATTCTTTCCATAATCACTGTTAACAGGAACATGCCTTGGCTCTTTCACAAATTAAAGTGAAATTTCACAATAATTGCAATTTGTTTCATTGGATGAACAAATGAGAAGTACTGCTGCAAATGCTCTTGTATGTACAGGCACAAAACACATTACATGATTGCAATATTCTTTCATGTACAAAATATTTTATTTATACTCAGTGTACATGGAAACACTTAAGAATGCGGCAAAGTGTGAAAAGGAAGGCTATTAAAAGATCAGCTCAGTATCTTCTTGTTGAAAACTCACTGCTGTGTTGGCCTTGACATGACCTATAGAATTTTGTGCTGGCAGGAAACCAACTTTGAAATTTGTTCTGTAGCAAATCATCATGGCAATATACTTCCAGGAATTAAATCCTTTACATCGCACGGCAGTGTTGCCAGAGAGCGTGTAGGGTCTCCTCTGATAAGAACCATGAAGGAGTCTTTGGCCAGAAATCCAAAGCCATATGTTAGTCCTGTCAAAAATGATATGGATCTGCTTACAAAAACCTTGCTCGGTGGCTCTGCCAGGAACCCCGTGGCTGTGTCCTACCGGAAAGCCATCGCATGTGTTATCACTGCCAGAAATTGATACTGCCCTGGGATAATCTAACAGCACTAAAAACTCAACCTCTGGGTTTCTACTGCCAGGCTTTAACTATTAACAGAGCCTGCGAGTGTATTACAGGGAAATAAGGCCTCTATGACTTTTCTAGGGTGAGGGTGGGCAATCTTGTTGGCTTCCAGTACTTGGAACTTATTAGCTCTTTGGAAAGGATTCTGGCTGGGATTGTATTAGTCATTTGTTTCCTAATGTACGTGAACTCTAACTAACATTTTCCCCAAAATGGACTTGAATGATAGCTTTATGTATAGAAGGAAACAGATAAAAGTAAATGTCAAGGCATTTTGTTTATGGGAGAGTAGTTAATGTAATATAAAATATATTACCTTAGTATTTGTTATACAAAACCTCAAAGTTCCCTGAGATTTTATGGCACAAAACCAATTGATGACCAATAATTCCTGTATTCTGCGGTTTACGTAGTATTACACATAAAGTCTTTATTGTGATAAAGGACATACCATAGTATAAAACATTCCAAGCAAACCCATGTATATATATGGCACATTTTGGCTTAGATTTTTAAAAAGCCATTTCAATTTTGAATTAATGAATGTGCTTGCCAAGGTTTTATATATCTATTCTACAAAAAGTATTCTCTATGGCCTGATACCAGTTTCTGAACTACTTGTAATCAGTCCACAAACAGTAAGTACAGAAAATTGGGATAAGTGCTTAGATAAGTTATGGCAATTTGATATTGTTGAAAAAATTTCTTATGTTTTATAAAATGTCAATCTGAAACACATTGGCTATTGGAAAAAACAATCACTACACTACAGAAAGTTTGAAAAGCATTTACTTCAGAAATGGCCAACTCATCACCATTTCCCAAGCTTCTGCTCATGTGGATGTTAATAATCAATCACAAACTGATTTAACCAATTCTTTATTACAGTTCATCTAGACTTTGTCCATTATTTTTCTATTATAAGTAACTCTGTTATTAAATCTTTGTGCATTAATGTTTGGGTAGCTCTAAATTTCTACAGATAAATGTTGGTGAGTCAGCCAGTGAATCCACTGAGCTCCTTCTCCTTCTTACCCAGTTCCATCCTAGAGAACTAAGAGAAAAAGGTTATTTTACCAAAAATATATAGAGTTCTGGTCTATAACTTCCCTTACCTGCATGCTTGGCCCCCAGTTAAAGAAGCAATATATAATTCCTCTGTATTAGAGATGTATAAATTTCACAACACTTACTTTGGCCCTTAGTTTCACAAAGGGTGTGACTATGTTAGGTCCATGGTCACATGGCTTAATGATAATTATTTCTTATAATTTATTTATTGTACACTATTGTTACCACTCAGGTCCTTAACAAATATGAATTTCAAATTCTGCCACTGCCCATCATGGGCTATATAAGGTCTCTATTATTTTTTTCATAATTATATATCGTAACGTATCTAGTGTACCTCTTTTACCCACCAGCTCTTTTGGAGACCCCAACATAAGCTGGGCCCTAAGATTACACCAAGAAATGTCTTGGATGCCATTTCTGATGTTAGGGAACTCACTACCAGGCAAGGGAGAATAACTGTTAACAATCAGTCACACACACTATTATGCAAATGCTAACAGAGGAAAAGGGAACAATTAAGTGAAGTTTTCTTTAAGCCATGAGATGGAACAATATGTAGTTATTTAACACAATGATATAAACCTCTCTACTTTTTAAAATTAGAATATTTACAGAAAACATTGTTTGGAAAAAACAGGTTATCAGAACAGCATACATAAAAAGTACAGTTATATCCTTGCAATTTTATGTGTATCAATGTAGAGAATCTAATTTGGAGGAAAATTCATTAAAATGATAACTGTAATAATCTGTGTGGAAGAGCTTGGGAATCATTTTTCTTTTATTCTCTGCACTTTTCTGAATAGTTTTAATATCTTACAATAAGACTTGTGAGTTCTACAAAAAGAATAAAGGTTAACTTTGAATGGTATAGGTTTTGTTCTAATTATTTGTTGTGCTTTTGATGATGGAACATTTAAACTTATCAATATTTTTATTTATGATTTCTTCCTTTGGTGTCATTTATAGAAAGCCTTCTCCAGATTAAAATTCTATATTAATATTTACATTATAGTTATATTTTGTTTCATGCTTTACTGTTACTTATTTAATGATTTTAGAATTTATTTTGATGTATCAAGCAAGATAAGCATCTTCTTCCCCATCTCTAAAGAACTGATCAATTATTCTTGTTTTCTACCTTTATAGAGTAATTTGTGTATTTACTAATAACTTAAAATGGCATCTTATTCATAAACTAACTACACTCTGATATATTTTTGGGCTTTCTGTTCACTTTACTTGTCTAATCAATGGCCAATATCATATTATTTAAGTTAGGTTGACTGTATAAGTAATTTTTATATTATTTAATATTAGTGTCTATACATTCTTTATATTTCTCTTCCATTTATTCAAATTATTTTCCCTAGAAAAAAATTAGGTAAAAATTATTTGAGGGAAAATTATTATACGTTTTATATTGTAGTTGAAGGAATTTTAGAATAATTTTATAAAATTTTATCAAGAGATGCATAATTAAGATTTTCACTTGAGTTGAATTAAACCTTAGCTGAATTTGGAATTATTTCGTGTTTTTACTATTCAGTATTTCCATTCAACAGTATGATTAACCAGTATCTTTCAATTTATTGAAGTCAATAAAGTATTATTTCTATTTACTTGCACATATTTATTATTGTGATAGTCCCACATATTTTATATTTCTTGTTATTGTGCCCGGGATGTTTTTCTATCCGTTATGTATTATGTAAATATTTGTTGTTTTTGTGTGCACAGTCTTAAAATTATCCATCAGAATTGGATAAAAATTACATGTTAGGTAAATATTGAAATGGGTGGACTTTTCATATTGTTCTACTCTCTGGAAAAGTTCATACCGGAAAATCCTTTCTCCTCCTTGTCTTTCTTTTACTTTTCTCCAATATGAACATCTCTTCTCTTAAAAGTTTGTATCTAGCTATCTTCTGTTCTTTTCCTCTTGCTTTATATGTGTGGTTTCACATTTGATCTATTGTTCTTTCATCCCTAGAGCCCTTTCATATCTTCACAAGGAGCCAGAGGGGGGAAAATCTATTTCTCTTTTGAGCACCAGTTTTAAAAATTAAATAAACTGTATTAACAAAACCTCACAACATGGGACTGGATAGGGTAGATTAGTACAAATTAGTTCAAGGCCTCATAACAAGTCTCCAAAATGTTTAAAAAATTGAGAAGCATAATTGAGGCTTAAGTTTTATTGTTTTCATAAAAGCCTCATCTACTACTGAGATGTGGTAGTGTAGTCAAATAACTCATATGAAATAGACTTTCACACCATGCCAAAGGACAGCTGTTTGCTTGTTTCCTTAAGTACATGATGTGTGTAATGACAGATTCCCTAAAATGCAGTTCAACCTTGTAACAATTTTAAAACTGATATGCTGTAATTGAGAATCAAGGATTTGGTCTTGTTTCATGTTACTGCTTTTACTAAATACACATTTTTGAGATTTTACTATGTGCCAAGAGCTGGTCTTATAACTAAGGATGTGTTGGTGACCATGCCAGAAGCTTGACTTAATATAGCTTATACTGATAGGATAGACCATAAGTATATAAATACATGAATATTTTTAGATAATAGTATGTGTCTCCAAAATTTGTAATAAGGCAAGTGAGTTAGAAAATGTAAGTGGTTGTTACTTTAAGCTAAGATTCTTATATGAGGCCTCTTTGAAAAGGTAGCCTTTAGGATAAATGTTGCAAGGAAGACAGTCATGGAAAGTGTTTCAGAGAGTGGACAGAGTACATGCAAAGAAGCTAGAGCAAGTCTAAGCTTGGCCAGTACCGGGGATGGGAGAAGAGACTTGTCTTTCTTGAGCATAGTGGACAGGGAGAAATTGACAGGAGATGAACTTAGAAAGCTAAGCAAGGCCTTATTCATCATGCAGCAAACATTGAGCTTGAATGTTGGTCTCCCTCACAAATACCACACCCTATTAATCATTGTATCCTATTGTCTACCTCAGCACAAGATGATAAGTGCTCAATGAATAGACTTGAAAGTAAATAGAGTCTCTATAAAGGAGAGCACATCTTTAATTATAGCTATTATCTTAAAACATAAATACACAAAAACTAAAACTGAAGGTTGCTCATATTATTTTCTTCTGTGGAGCAAAACATATGACTCAGAAGTTGACTTTTTTCTTCCTTACTCACAAATTCTAGAAAATGAAATATAATTAACTTTCAATAAGAGTTTTCCATTTGGTTAGAAGAAAACATTGACAAACAAAATTAAATTTCCCTTGAAAACTAATTGTTTCATAAAAGCAAGCCCAAACATTATGGAGTGTTCCTATTTCCAAGAATAATGAGTCACTTTTTTTATTCTGTTAAAAGGTATTGAATAGCTGTAGTGCTTTGAAATTTCAAGGACATCATTTGCATTCAGTTTACAACTTTCTTCTTTTTTACCCTATACCAATTATGGGTGGAGTATTTTTTTCTTAAATTATCTTACTATTAGTCTTTTAATGTTTTGGATGATTTATCTCTTTTTGTTTATCCTTACTGTCTGTATTTTTGTCACACCTACTATCACCACCCTTGTCACTCCCATCCATATTACTTGTTTCTCTGATGGGCTGGTAATCAGCTATTACACACTAGCTTTCCCAATTGTTATACCACTGACGGACTCCTACGTGGTTTGGTAAAACATGGCTTCCTTATAGTTCCCCACATGGCCCCAAATGCAGCAGTATTCACCCCCATAAGAGCCAATGCCAAGGCTGCAAGGCCCTCCTTGAGCATTAAGACCTGAATCTGCTCTGATTGGTGACTATGATGTGCTGGTTGCAAAATATTTTAAATATTTCTCTAGCTTCAATGACTCAAGCACTCATATTCTTAGTCAGTGTGCTCAACACTTTAACTAGTTGCCATATTAAAAGAATAAAAATACAACATCCCTGAATAATTGGTGTTATCTCCCTTATAAACAATGGGAAAACTACAGCTCAAAGGGTATTAAGTGACTTGCCCAAGATCACACTGCCAGTAACTGGCTTGGCTAGAATTAGTCTAGAACTGTCTGACTCTAACATCCATGGTGTTAACTAGGATTTGATGTTTCATGTATTGGAAATTATGAGGGTACTTTTGATGAATGTATCCATCCTTTTAAAAATCTTCTAAAGGTAAAAGGAAAACCAAATTATAATATTTTTGTCAGTCAGAAATACTAGGTTAGGGAGGGACTTTCCAGGGAAGGCTGATATTTACAGAGTGGAACATTTCACGTTTCTGGGGTAGCAGCAGGTGCTCTCACAATTATCCCACTGAGTCAACTGGCAAAATATTTGCTTCCTATTCTGAACTCTGTTTAGAGATTTTAAAACTTAAGGGAGAAATATTTCTGCTAGGGACACAACAACATTTACTCTGAATTGGAAGCTGAATAAGACTGCCACCAGGCCATTTTCTGATGCTTATGAAGTCTCTGGATAAATAGGCTTAGAAAAAGTGTTATGGTGTCATCTAGGTAATAGCTCTTGAATGTTGAGAATTAATTACAGAATGTCGTGCTGCTACATTGTGGAGTCAAGGGGGGGAGTACAGATGGCACCCGCGGGAATCTCTAAGGTGCCTGTTATTACTACCAGGTTCACAAGTAACAAGAAATGTAAGACTGCAGCAACCCTACACAGACAGAACCACTGAAAGTTTAGATCTGTTAGGACTGAAGATTTGAGTCACCACCCCGTGGACAGATCATTGACTAGCTGAAGTTCTGGGTGAAGAGAAAAGGGACTTTTAGTTGGTACTAGAGAAGGGGAATCTAAATCCATCTCTGGCTACTAGTCACATAATTATAAACTATAATATACACAAATGTTTTCTTTCTTCCCCTGTGTGTTGGGAGAGACAGAGAATACTTTTAAATTTTTTTTTTTTCTAATTTTGCTCATTGAATATAACGGGTCTGCCTCCTTTTTTTTTTTTTTAAAAAAAAAAAAAAAAAAAAAAAAAAAAAAAAGAAGACGGAATCTTGCTCTGTGGTCCAGGCTGGAGGGCAGTGCTGTGATCTCGGCTCACTGCAAACTCTGCCTCCCGGGTTCACGCCATTCTCCTGCCTCAGCCTCCCGAGTAGCTGGGACTACAGGTGCCTGCCACCACACCCAGCTAATTTTTTGTATTTTTAATAGGGACGGGGTTTCACCATGCCAGCCAGAGTTGGTCTCAATCTCCTAACCTTGTGATCCGCCCGCCTCGGCCTCCCAAAGTGCTGGGATTACAGGCGTGAGCCACCGCACCCAGCTGGGTTTGGCTACTTTTATGATTTTGTCAGGGAGAAGTCAAGAAATGTATCTGGGCACAGTGATTTATGCCTGGAATCCCAGCATTTTGGGAGACCAAGGCAGGCAGAGTGCTGGAGTTCTAGACCAGCCTGAGTTCAAGATGACAAGACTGTTTCTAAAACAACAACAACAACCGCAACAACAAAAAATGTTAGTAGTTCATATGCCTGTAGCCCCAGCTATTTGGGAGGTTGAGGTGAGAGGGTTGCTTGAGCCCAGGATATCGAAGCTGTAGTGAGCTGTGATTGCACCACTGCACTCCAGCCTGGGTGTTAGAGTGAGATTCTATCTCAAAAAAAAATGGAAACATAAAAATTCATAAGTCATGGTGAAACTGTACTGAGCTGGACTTTGCCTGTCTTCTTTTGGTGAAAAGGTGACATGTTTTGCTTGCAATTTAGGATAACTGCATTATGATAGACAAGAGCATTATTTTGAAATATGAGAAACACATACATGATGTCAAACCGCCAAAGTTTTAGATTGTAACTATTTTTAATCATTTATGCTCATCCATCATTTGAATATCCTTCTCATTTTGGGAATGTTTTCTATTTTTAAGTCTTCATAGACACCAGGACCTGCTGCTTACTATAGAAACTGAGATGCCAGCCTCCCTTGCAGTAAAGGAGCAGGCAAAGGATATAATCCTTAAAGCTCAGACACACTGATTTTAAAATGGAAGTTAGTAATACATAGAAGCTGAAACACTGTAGGCTCAATTTTGGCAATGGTAGTGGTGGCAGGAAAATCAATTTTCTGGATACAACAGTGCACACAGTGGTATTCTGAGTCCCGTACATCAGCATCAATGGGGTGAGCTAGAACATTTTAGCACCCACTGACAGCATCAGTAGAGAGATCTCATAGTTCATAGCTGTGCTTGATTCCACCTGTTGTCCAAGTCTGATATCAAGGACCCCTGGTGATTCTGTTAGCATTTCAACAAATTAATATGCTTTAAATAAATTTTAGCTTTTAAAAGTCATTTTCATCAACGATAAAATGTTGTTTGTTCCTATTCTGTTTGTGTGGTCATTTTAGCTCAGATGTGGCAAAATAATGTCATATTAAACACACAGATTCGGATTTTCATAATGGACAGAGAGCTCCTGTTATTTTCTCATATTGAATTTTTAATTGGAACTCCAAATGCATCATTAATAAATGCTCAAGAGAAATATGACAGCCTCCAGCTAAAGTTTAAAAGTCAATTTTGATAAAATGAAAGCAGTTCAGACTGTTGCTTTTTAAAATTTTTTCCAAGTGAGCATGACTGATTAAGGCTATTTTTCCCTTAATTTAAATTCTCTAGTTTGGTTTCAAATAATATTCTAGTAAAAATCATTTTTTACATGATATAGTTGAGGCCTCCAGTTATAATGAAGCTGATTTTCAGTGTGTGCAGTAGAAGTTTCCAGTTAATAAGGTTAAAGAATCTGAGCATTCACCTCTTTCTCTTAACTATATTTCACAATGTTTTTTAAAGGTTAACTCATCACTGCTTCAGATATCCATGTTTCAGATCTATTGTGCTTTCATTATTGAAGTAGATTTTAGTATATCTACACTCATTATGGGTCCCAAAATGCTATGCCTTCTTCAGCTCTTTCTCTAACATCTAGGGTGTTATAATTGTTCATTAAACAGTCACTTCTGAAACAATTGTGTTTTATGAGGCAGCCCATTATTCTCCTGCATGAGGTTCTGAAATATTTTATGGTGTTTTTATTGACCTTGCTTCTTCTGTTGCATATTTTCAGCAATTTGCACCCACAGTTATGACATGGTCATCACATTCTACATTATTGTTTTGATAACTGAGATCTCTTCAAAATAAAATACTTTCTACTCATCATCTGACTTTTTTATTGTTCTAAAAAGAAATGCCTGGACATCGATTTCTGGTTCAGGATATAAGGAGCTTGGAAGTCACCACTCAGTTATAACCAGTAAGGAGATGAACAAACTGAAAACTCAACAAATCTTAGACCCATAAGGAGAGTCAGGACACAGGGCAAAGCACTGCTTGCAAAATTAGAGAGACAGACAGGTAGATGCAGAGAATCACAACTTACTAGAGCAGAAACCCTTGAGTAGAAACCTCTGTAATAAGAATGAGTGCCAGGGTAGTAAAACCTAAACTTTGGTTCACAAATTACTGAAGCCTCAGTATACACAAGTATGAGAGTCAAAAACTCAGGGGGACCCAGCTATCCAGGGAGCAATCCCCACAATTTTGTGAGTTTTTTCCTTTGGGAGTTTGACCAAGTTCTCACAGCAAATGTTGGGGAAAAAAAAAATCTCTGATTCTTTCAGGAGGCATAGAGAAAAAAGAGCCATTTTGAAAGACACTAGACCATTCTGTTCTTAACAAAGTCTGCCAAAGATACTACTTAATCAGAGCCTAAGATGCTGGAGTTTTATCAGAATGCAACTGACCTGGGGGAAAATAAATATCCTACTCTAGCGCTAAGCTTCCATATGAAGAAAGAGAAATACCTAACACTGGCTCATCCAGCTTACCTAAAGGTTGATGGAGAGAGGCTGAAAAGCACTTGTGAATTCACAGTCCAGAGACATGTGTTCACCAAGAAACTGAACCATAACATAGGACAATAAAATGCTTCTCCTCCTCCTACAACTTACTAGCGCATTACTAAAGATTTATATAGAGCAAGTCCTTTTATTCAGGACAACATATTCATGTATTTAAAAAAATCCAAAGACAAAAACAATACAGTTTGAAGAAACAAGAAGTATCAGAACTGGACTGGAATTCATCAGGGATACAGGAATTACCAGAGCAGAAATGTAAGACAACTATTAATATGCCAAGGGCTCTGATGGATAAAGTAAACGGCATATAAGGATAGATGGGCAGTATGAGCAGAGAGATGGAAAATCTAAGAATCACAAAGAAATGCTAGAGTTCAAAAACACAAAATGAAGAATGCCTTTGATGAGTTCATTTGAATATGGGACATGGCTGAGGAAAAAGTATCTTAACTTGAAGATATCTCGGTAGAAACTTCCAAAACTGAAAAGAAAATAGAAGAAAAGACTAACTAAAAACAAACAAACAAAAAAATGTAATATCCAAGAACTGTGTGAAAGAATAGAACAACCAATAACTGGGACAAATACAAAGTATGTAACATTAATGTAATGAGAATATCAAAAGAAGGAGAAAAAAAAGAAACAGAAGAAATATTTGAATCAGTGATTAAATTAACATCAGATACCAACCTACAGATCCAGGAAGCTCAGGAAACAGAAATGTAAAAACAAACACACAAAAAACTACACCCTAGAAGTAGGTATAATCAATATTCAAGTTGCAGAAAATCAAAGATAAAAAAGAAAATCTGAAGGAAGCCAGAAAGAAAAAATATTTTACCTATGGAGGAGCAAAAACTACATCCAACTTCTCAGAAACCATGCAATCAAGAAGAAAGCTGACTGAAATACTTAAAGTGTTGAAAGAAAAAGTTTAAGAACCTATCATTTAATAGCCTGAAAAAATATTCTTCAAGAGTGTGAGAAAATTAAAGACTTCTTCAGACAAACAAAAGTTGAAAAAATTTTTTCCAATAAACCTGCCTTGCAAGAAATGTCAAAAGAAATTTACAGAAGAAAAATGAAATAGCCCAGAAATTCAGGTATACTTAAAGAATGGAAGTGCATCATGGTGGGAATAAGTGAGGATAAAATTTTAAAAATTGTATTTCTTGTTTTTAATTGATCTAACAGCTAACAGATTGTTCAAAAGAATAATAGCTGCAATGTATTTCATTATGTATACATATAAATGTGTATGCTCACTTATGCTTATTATAAGTTATATATGCATGTAAAATAAATTGTTTTATGTATGTAAAATAAATGACAGTAATAGTACAAGAGATAGGAAGGAGGAATTAAGATTATTTTGTTATGATAAGATACTTGCCCTACCTGTGAATTGGTATAGTGTTATTGGAAAGTGGACTTAAATTAGTTGTAATACTACAAACTCTAGGGTAACCACTAAAAAAAGTTAAAAAAAAAAAAGAAGGTATAACTTATATGCTAAGAAAGGAGAGAAAATGCTCAATTAAAACCACCAAAGGCAGAAAAAAGAAGAAGATAATAGGAACAAAGAGGAAGGGCAACAAATATAAAACAGTAACAAATATTGAAGATATTTATCCATCTATATCAATAATCAGTGTAAACGTCAATGGTCTAAGTACACCAATTAAAAAACAGAGATTGTAAGAGTGGATCAAAAATAAGACCCAGTTATCTCTTGGTTATATGAAACTCACTTAAAAATATAAAGATACATCTAAATTAAAAGGTAAATGGGTGGAGAATGATATACCATTCTAACATGAAGCCAAAGAAAGTGGAAGTAGCTATATTAATTTTAGACAGAACTTCACAGCAAGGTAAGTTATTAGGAATGAAAAGGGGCCCTACGTAATAATAAAGAGTTTAATTCTCCAAAAAGACATAACAATTCTCATCATGTCTGTGCCTAAAAACGGAGCATCAAAATACACAAGCAAAAACAACAAATCAAAGAGCATGAGGCAAAAATTGATAGAACTGCAAGGACAAATCGATGAATTCATGATTGTAGTCAGAGAATGTAACACTCCTGTACCACAAAGGAACAGATCCATCAGGTAGAAAATCAGCAAAGATATAGTTGAAATCAGAACTCCCAATCAACTGGATACAGTTGCCACTTACAAACTACTTTATTCAGTAACCCTAGAATAAACATTCTTCTCACACTCAAATAAGGCATTCACAGAAATAGACCATGTTCTAAGCCATAAACATGTTCTTACAAATTAAAAAAAATAAAAATCATACAGTGTCTGCTTTCAAAGCACAATGGATACAAAATTATAAGTCAATAGCAGAAAGATGGCTTGAAAATCCCAAAATATATCATAATTAAATGGTTCACTTCTAAATAATGCATGGGTCAAAGAAGAAATTTCAAGGGAATTAAAACAAAAGTTGTGGACTAAATGAAAATGAAAATAAAAGAATATGTTGAATGCAGCAAAAGCAGTGTTTAGAGATAAATCATAATACTGAATGTTCTTATTAGAAAAGAGAAAATGTGCCAAATTAATAATATAAGCTTTTACCTTAAGAATGCTAGAAAAAGAAGAATAAATTAAATACAAAATAAGCAGAATAAAATAAATAGCAAAAATTAGAGAAAATATCAATAAAATTATAACAGGAAATAAATTTAAAAATTAATAAAACTAAAACCTGGATTTTAGTAAAGATCAAAAAATTTGATAAGCCAGTCAAACTAGGAAAAAGAGAGGTTCCTAATAACTCATGTCAGATAATGAAAGAAGAAAATATCACTGCAGATATCCTGGGCAATAAAAGGAAAATATAAACTTTATACCCACAAATTTGATAACCCAGATAAAGTGAGTAAATTCCTTTAATGACATAATCTGCCAAAATTCACTTAAGAACAAGTAGACAACCTGAATAGGCGGTATCTAGGAAAAGTTAAATTGATAGATAATAACCTTTCAAAATAGTTACCTCCTATAAGTTCACTGGTAAATTCTTCCAGACATTTGGGCAGTAAGTTATACCAATTTTATAAAATCGTTTTCAGAAGATAAAAGCAGAGTAGATATTTCCTAACTTATTCTGTAAGGCCTCCATTACCCTAGTATCAAACAAGATAAGGATATTATAAGAAAACTACAGACAAACCTTTCTCATGAACATAATGCAAAAACCCTAAATGAAATATTAGCATATTGATAAAAAAGTGTATAAAAAGAACATACACCACAACAAAGTGGGATTCATCTCAAGTATGCAAGTCTGGTTCAACATTCAAAAATCAATTCATGTAATTTATCACATCAACAGGCTAAAGAAGAAAAACACAGAATCATAGCAATAGATGCAGAAAAATATTTGAAAAAATCCAGTGAGTGAACTACAAATAGAGTGAAACTGTTTTTAACATGATAAATAATATTTACAAAAAAACCTACAGTTAACATGATATTTAATAGTGAAAAAGAAGATGCTTTCCCATTAAGATCAGGAGCAAGGTACATATAGCACCTCTCACCACACTTTTTCAACATCATATTGGAAGTCCTAGCTAATGCAGTAAGACATGAAAAGGAAATAAAAAGTATCGCATTGGAAAGAAAGTCTCAAAACTCTTTTTGTTTGCAGATGTCTTACTGGCTATATTAAAAATCCAAAATGATAACAAAAAACTCCAAAATCTAAGAAGTGACTACAGTAAGTTTGTACCACACACACAAAAATATATACAAAAGTCAATCACTTTTGAATACAGCATCAATGAATAGTGCATTTCAAATTTAAATCATAATGCCTTTTTATATGAGCACCCCCCCAAGATACTCAGATATAAATATACCATGTACATATAAGATCTATATAAGGAATACTACAGAACTCTGATTTTAAAAAATCAAAAATTAAATACATAAATTGATTCTATGTTCATGGATTAAAACAGTAAATATTGTTAAGATGTCACTTCTTCTCATCTTGATTTATATATTTAATTTAATCTCAATCAAAATCTCAACAAGTTATTTGTGGATAGCAACAGGCTTATCTAAAGTTTATCTAGAAAGGCAAAATACCCAGAATAACTAACACAATATTAAATGAGAAGAACAAAGTTGGAGGACTGACACTACTCAACTTCAAGATTTGTGATAACACTACAGTAAACAAGGAAGTATGACTCTGGTGAAGCAATAGAGAAACAGATAAATGGAACAGAATAGAAAGTCTACAAACAGACCACCACCTATTTAGTCAACTGATCTTTGGAAAATAAAACACAAACTTTACATCCTTCACAAAAATTCACTCAAAATGGACTGTAGACCTAAATGTAAAAAACAAAACTTTAAAACACCTAAAATTTAAAATAGGAGAAAATAAAAATAATTTTGGGTTTGGTAACAACTTTTTAGATTTCAACACCAGAAACACAATCCATGAAAGAAAAAAAATAAATGGACGAACTGGACTTCATTTTAAAAAACTGCTCTGCAAAAGATACTGTCAAGAGAATAAAAAGAAGACAAAGACTTGGAGAAAATATTTACAAGACATATGGGATAAATTCAAAATATACAAAGAATTCTTAAAATTCAACAAGAAAACCAACAATTTGATTTTAAAATGGGCCAAAGATCTTAGCGCACACTAAATCAAAGAAGATATACAGATGGCCAATAAATATACATAAGGATGTTCTACATTATATGTCATCAGAGAGAGGGTCATTAAAACAGCCATGAGATACCACTATGAATGTATTAGAATGGCCAAAACCTGGAACACTCACAACAGCAAATAGTGGTGAGAATGTGGAGCAACAGTGACTCTCATTCATTGCAGGTAGTAATGCAAAATAGTACAGCTACTCTGGAAGATAGTTTGGTAGTTTCTTACAAAATTATATATACTCTTACAATAAGACATAGGAAGTGTATTATTTGGTATTTATGCAAAGCAGTTGGAAACTTAACATCCACACAAAGATGTGTATGGCAGCTTTATTTATAACTGCAAAACCTTGGAGGCAACCAAGATGTTGTTCAGTAGTTGAATGGATAAATAAACTGTGATATATCCAGACAGTGGAATATTATTCAGTGTTAAAAACAAATATGCTATAAAGTCATGAAAAGACATGGAAAAAACTTAGATACACATTAGTCAGTGAAAGAAACCAATCTGAAAAGGCTATGTACTATATGATTCCAACTATATTTTCCATTCTGGAAAATACATAAAAGGCAGTAAAATGATCACTGGTTGCTAGGGGCCGAAGAAAAGGCAGGGATGAGTAGACTGAACAAAGTAAATTCGACAAATGTAGAGCAGGGAAACTATTCTGTATGACACTATAATGGCGGATACATGTCATCATACATTATTTCAAACTCATAGAATGTACAACACAGAGACACCCTAAAGTAAACTATAAACTTTGAGTGATAATGATGTATCAATGTAGGTTCACAATTGAAGCATGAGGACATTTTAAGCAACATTCTAACAAAATCATTTTCAATGACTTTCCCTGGAATTTAGTGGCTGGCTTGTATTGTGCTCTGATAAAATGATGACCTGGAAAATGATACTTATTTTTTTTAACTGAAACGAGAAGGTGGTCAGTTCTGTGGACCCCAATTTAAAAGTCATCTTACTCCTTTTTAAACACGTTTGTTGCAGTTAAAATTTCATTACAAATTTCATTCATATAAATCATATTTATTTAAAAGAACTAGAAGATAGAAATGTATAAATAATCAAATATAAGAAAACAAAAATCATCCATAATCCTCTGAATGATAGCAGGAAGGCAAGAGGTAATACTTTGGTGTTTGCCTATAGAGTATGTCTCTTAATCCTCCATCTATTCATAGATGTATTCATTCACTCAGCAAAAGTGTTTTAAATGCACATTAATGCCAGGTACTGGTTCTGGGAATACAGTAGTGAAAAAAAATACAGTGGTGAAAAAAAATCCATATAAGATCAAAAACATCTTAATACATATTCTGTTAATAAAATGCATTTTCAGCATTTTTCATGTCATAAAATATGTAAAACATTGTACTTTTAAAAATTTAAAATCATACCTAAAAATCTACTGTTAAATCCAAGGACATGAAGATTTATCTTTATGTTTTCATCTAAGAATTGTATAGATTCAGCTCATATATTTAGGTATTTCATATCTTTTGAAATATATGGGGTCCATGGATTTTATTCGGGTCCAACTTTGTTCTTGTTCATCTCAAAAAATATTATAGTCCCCTTCATATTTGAAGAAGAGTATTGTTGCTTTCTATAGCATAGTATTTTTGTGGTACTTGTACATAATAACTCATATTATTGCTTCATTTCTTTTAATGATTGAAAATATTCTATTGTGTATATATACCCTATTTTGTGCATCCATTCAATAGTTGATGAACATTTGGGTTATTTCCCCTTTTTTTGCTACGGAGAGTCATGCTGCTATAAACATTCATTAACAAGTAGCTGAGTACCTCTTTTCAATTCTTTTCAACCTAGAAATAAAACTGCTGGATTATATGATAATTATATATTTTGAGTAACTACCAAAGTGCTCTTTTAGTGGCTACATCATTTCACATTGCCATTAGTAATGTACAAATGTTCTAATTTATCTATAGCTCCATAACACTTTTCTTTTTGTTGTTTTGTTTTGTTTTGTTTTAGTCATCACAGTGTGTGTGTGAAGTGGTAACTCATAGTGGTTTTTATTTGCATTCACCTTATGACTGATAATGTTCAGAATATTTCCATGTGCTTCATGGCATTTGTATATCTTCTTTTTCTTAACTTTTATTTTAGGTTCAAGGGTACATGCGAAAGTTAATTATATAGGTAAACTCAGTATTAGGCCTAGTACTCAGTAGTTGTTTTTTTCTGCTCCTCTCCCTCTTCCCACCCTTCACCTTCATGTAGATACCAGTATCTGTGTTTCCCTTCTTTGTGTTCATGAGTTCTCATCATTTAGACCCCACTTATAAGTGAGAATATGTGGTATTTAGTTTTCTGTTCCTGCATTAATTTGCTAAAGATAATAGCTTCCACTCCATTCATCTTCCACCTCCATTCATGTTCCTGCAAAAAAATAATGATCTCATTCTTTTTATGGCTGCATGGTATTCCATGGTATATATGTACCATATTTTCTTTATGCAATCTATCACTGACGGGCATTTAAGTTGATTTCACATATTTGTTATTGTGAATAGTGCATAAATAAACATTTTTGTGCATGTCTTTCTGGTAGAATGTTTTTTATCCCTCTGGGTATAGACTCAATAATGGAATTGCTGGGTAGGAGACATATATGCTGCCAAGAAGCAAATTAAAAAAAAAAAAAAAATTGTGAAAAGCAGTGTGGTGATTCCTCAAAAAGTATATATCGTCTTTGAAGAAATGTCTTTTACCCATTTAAAAATTGGATTGCCTTTTTGTTATTGAATTGTAAGAATTTTGCATATATTCTGGATACTAGACCCTTATCTAATATATCATTTGCAAATATTTTCTCCCATTCTGTATGTTGCTTTTTTATGTTCTTTATAATGTCCTTTGCTGCAAAAAAATTTAATTTTGATAAAGTCAAAATTATCTATTTTTCTTCTGCTGTTTATGCTTCTGTTGTCATACCTAAGAATCTATTGCCAAATCCAAGAACATGAAGATTTATTCCAATGTTTTCTTTTAAGAATTGTATACTTGTAGCTTATAGATTTAGGTATTTCACATATTTTGAAATATATGGGGTTGGTATATCTGGTAGGGGTCAAACTTTGTTCTTGTTCTTCTAAAACTATCTTGCTATTCCCTTCATATTGAAGGAGAGTAATGTTAGTATAGAAATCTTTCTTGGCAGTGTTTTTTTCTTCAGCAGTTTAAAAATGTTAACCCACTCTATTCTCACCTCCATGGTTCATAATGAGAACTCAGCTGTTAATCTTATTAAAAATCCCTTATGTATAATGAGTCACCTCTCTCTTGCTGCTTCCAAGATAATCTCTTTGCTTTTGTCTTTTAAAAGCAAATTGATCATAATGTGTATCAATGTGGATCTTCTTGAGTTTATCCTTATTTGATTTTACTGTGCTTCTGAGATGTGTAGAGTCATAAATTTTTATCAGATTTTGGGAGATTTCAGCCATTATTTCTTC
Source organism: Macaca mulatta (assembly GCF_049350105.2). Classification (NCBI taxonomy): domain Eukaryota; kingdom Metazoa; phylum Chordata; class Mammalia; order Primates; family Cercopithecidae; genus Macaca; species Macaca mulatta. The sequence continues at coordinate 48,038,394 of NC_133418.1, forward strand.
AAGTATTCTTTCTGCCTCTTTCTCTCTTTCCTCTCATTTGAGATTCCTATTACATATAGTTTGTACAATGATACTGTCCTTCAGATCTCTAAGGCACTGCTCACTTTCTTCATTCCTTTTTTCTGCTCCTCAGACTGAATAATTTCAATTAATCTCTCTTCAAGCTCACTGATTCTTTCATTCCACCTGCTATGAAAGCCCTCTACTGAGTTTTTCATTTCATTTATTATACTTTTCAGCTTCAGAATTTCTGTTTGGTTACTTTCTAATAACTTTTGTCTCTTTACTGATACCTCTATTTGCTTACTCATCGTTCTACTGCTTCCCACTAGATCTTTGTCTATAGTTTTCTTTAGTTCTTTAAGCACATTTAATATAGTTAACTTAAAGTCTTTGCCTAGTAAATTCAATGTCTGTATTTTCTCAGAAATAGTGTCTGTAAATTTTTTCTGTGAATGGGTTATGCTTTCTTATTTCTTGCATGTTTCATAATTTTTGTTAAAAACTGTATATTTGAATTATATAATTTGATAATGCTGGAAGAAAGATTTTGTTCCATCTTCAGGGTTTGTTTTGTTATTTGCTGTGGGCTGTAGCTATTTGTTTACTGAGTAGTGTTTCTATGCTGTTTTTAAAGCCTATGCTTAGCCTAAGAATGTCCTAGATAGGGGCTCTCTGTAAGCCCGAATGCTGTAACAAGAAAAAGAGTCAACTTACAATAGACATAAAATTTAAGTTAAAAACACACTTTTTGTTGTGAGTTATTGAGATTTTGGTGTTATTTGTTATAGCATTAAAATAGCCTCAACTAGCAGATACCGTTTGTCCACTCAGGGAATGGCTTACCCCATGCTCAGATAATAAAAATAGATTTGTGTATTAACACTTATTCGATAATTTCTTAATTTATTTGACTTTGTCTCCTTCTCACTTGATACCTCATTACTCATCCAGAGCAATTTCAATTATCTCACTTTCATTCTTAATATATGCATAGCTAAATATAATTTGCCTTACCAATTAATGATTCATGATCTACAGCTCTAAACTGGGTATAGTTTACAAAGATTGGTTCCCTGTCTGGATTGCATGATCTGCACATAGGAAAAGTTGGACAAAGATATCTTAACCTCCCTGAGAAACCATAGTAACTATCTCTGATGAATCCATTCATATCAGGGATTTTATTTCAGCCTAGATGTCCATGATAAAAGTCTGGGAAGAAACTTTCATTTTAGACTTCCTAAATTGGAGACAGTAAAGAAAAATCTTTGAGTTAGAATTGCAGAAGTGAATATATCATGAGATAGAATCATGTGAATAAATACCTTGAATGGGTTATTAAAATTTGGAGGCAAATGGACAGAAAATTCATTTCAAAATATAATCATTATCTGTGTGCATTTATTTAAAATGCTATCCAGAGGTAAAAATTTAATGAGTTTATCTTAAGAGGCAGGTATTATACATATAAACAGTGAGGTTGGACACCTCTACTCTATCCTCTCTTATATAGGCATTCTTACAGAGTGATATAAACCATTCCTGCCCAAAAAAAAAAAAAGCCTATAATAGTCAGATTGAATGTCTGAAGATCTGAGTACAGGATGAATTCCACAAATGGAAAGTCAGAAAGTCAATACAAATGATTTCCAGATGTTTTCTTAATGTTAAATTATCCTCCACAAGCTACCAGAAGATGCCTGGCAATATTCTATTGGAAATTAAAACTTGAAAACATTGATGACATTTTATGGAAAGAACAGTATACTGGAAATTAGATAATCTGAGTTCCAATCCTGGGTCTGTCACACTTAACCTTTGTGTATATTTTAGTTTTATTCTTTATAAAATGAAGTTACTTGACTGAATATTTTTGCATGCTGATCTATCTAGCAAATTTTTTGTAAGACTCTGGATATATCAAATTTGTCTTCTTCCTGAAAATTCCAATTTTTAATTTCTATATTAGTGTTACTTTTGAATAGGAAAAGTCTCAAAGGATCACCTAATCTAATATCGTAATTTAAGAGAAGAGATCAGGTCTTGATCTAAGGGATTGCAAATGTGATAACAGAGGAATTTCCTTAGCTCAACTCTGGAGTAGTGAATGCTGACCACTACTAATGATATATCTCTTTTCTTATTAGTTAATTTCTAATAAAGCTGGAACACTGATATTTTCTCCTTTTATATTCTCGTTTCTGGCTGCAAGACCAGGCTTCTTTCATGACATATAATGCCTTCTTGGAGAAAGAATGAGTGTAAGAAAGACTTGTGAAACAGCAAAAGACACTGGCAACATCAACTTGGCTGGCAACTGAGGGAAGAAGGGGGTTGGGAAACCTGTCAGTGTTCACAGCTCTAGTGAATGATACTGAGCATATGCAAGCCTTGCACCACTTCTTATCACTGAGAGGAGAACTGGTGGATTCAAGTAAACTCAAGCTGTCTCTTTCAGGTAGAGGGGGAGGATATTTATATAACAAAGAGAAGTGCTGGGTGCGTTTCTCAAGGTTTGGAGTATGGTGTAGGGACCACTCCAAATACATCATTTTTGACTAAACTGTAAAACTGGAGTGAAAATTATAAGGCCCAGTTTGTTCATGCTCTTAGTTCTTAGAGATTTCAGTTGTTGTCCATATCAATACAGTAATGTAGGAGGGTAAAAATTAGAAGAGAGAGAAAGTAAGAGAGATAAAGGACAATTAAATACAGTTTTTTAGAGCTTGATTGAATGGTTTAAAATCTATATGGCCTGCTTTGAAAGAAAGTTCTATCAATGATAACAAATTATGTCTTAGCCAAGTATTTCTGTTAATAATGAATTGTCAGGCAAATACCTCAGAATTCTTTTGGAAACATGCAGCACAGAGCCAAATCTCTCCTTCTCAGAAGAGTTTTTTTAATTGGAAATCTTAAGACTCATATATCTTAGAGGGCATCTGATGTGATATTTTTCTGAAAATATATAATACTTTTACCTATGACTTTAACAAAGAAAATATTTCTAACAGTATCCCATAAGGGCAGGTTTATATGTGAATTCTTTCTAACTGCATGGATTTCTTGTGATACACATAATGTAATATTTTTATAAACAGGTAAGTAATTTCTCAGGAGAAGATTAATTCAATAAACATTTTCTGAGCACCATCTTTGCACCACGCCTTATGCCAGGTTTATTTTTTCATATGTTATGACCAGGAATAAAATAGACAAAAATAGCTAATGAAAACTATAGGTAGAAATATTGAACACTTACTATAGGCCAAGCCTCTTTCTGTTTATTTATATATTTTATATGTATTGCCTCATTTGCTGTCCTCAACAACTTAATAAAATAAGCATTATTATGATCCGCTATTTTACTCATAAGGAGACATAGATGTAGATAATTAAAGTATCTTTCTCAGGATCATTCAATAAGTAAATGCCAGAGAGACTCAAACCAGGACTCAAGTCAACACCTACACTGTGAAATAATTATTTAGAGTATGTGGTGTGACTTATTTAGACAACTGCATCATTTGTTTCTCAGCATACTGGAATATATTTAGTCATTCTACCCACTGGCAGTGAGGGGGTGACTGAGACTCAGAGGCCTGGGCATGCACACTTATGTTCAAGAGTACAGATCTATTGCTGTCACCAGATTCTATCCATCTGTAGCTGGCCAAGCTCACTCAATTGTTTATTTGTCCTTATCCACCTTGTCTCTTTCTAATCTTAGATCACTAGATTCCCTTGACTTGACAGACAAATAAACTTCTCACAACTTTATCCTTTCTACGTGGCACTTTCGTAGAGGCTTACTTCCAAGCCTTGTAGAGGCTTTTACCTCAGGATTTACCTCAGGGTTTACCTCAGGTGTTTAATCCTGAGGTGTTTAATCCTGGAAGCAGATGCAGATATATTATTGAGATTTTAAAAATTGTTAAAAATGACAATAGTATTATATGTAAAGTGTAGTATCCATTTATTCTTTATTAAAGGCCAAATGAATATTTCTGAGAAGAATTCTAAAGCTTAGGACCCAATATGTAAGGAATCTGATTTTAATTGTTTAAAATATTTCAATAGAAAAATTTAAAACTACATAAAACTCTTAAAATGTAAATAAAGAGTATAATCGACACATCTTTTAATATATGTCATGCAACATAATTTAAAACCCCAGGGGGAATTATAATGAGGTACTTCACAGTATGAGTTCTGGAGTTGTCTCATTTTTTAAATTCTAGTTTTATCTTTTGTTATCTGTATAACCATGAACAAGGTGCATCTTGATACCAGAGTTCATTGTATTCATAAATGAAAATGGAGCCAGGTTAGTGTGTTTCTCAGATCAGTACTATGAAGGGTTTAAACCATTGCAGGTAAATTGTTCTACACAGTGCCTCAAAGAGAATAATAGATAAAGAGGAAAACTAAAAGAATCCACCACAAGTGATATAGGAAATCACTATAATAAATGATCATGGATATGTTGTAGGCAAGGGTGGTGAAACCCTGCAAGTCATTAATATTTTTAGCACCCACTTGCCAGTTCTTTGTGAGCACTGTATACCCTAATTAGATCTTAGTGTGGTGCCTCTCCTGAGAAAATTTCCACACCTTGAGCCAAAAAGCCTGCTGATTTTTGACTCTTTACATGTTTCACAGGGTATGTTATCAAAACCCTAGTGTAAGTGAAAAGCTTTAAACATTAGTTTTGTCATGGGTCTACCTGAAAGGAACAGTTGACTTTCAAATAATATTTCTATAGTACTTTACGATGTCAAGATGCTCTTATTATTTGATACAATAACTCACGCACTCTTCATGGTTCCAGAAGTCCTGAAAGTGTCCATTTTTATCCACATTTTAGAGATGACATGTCGGAGAAGCCCAGTCCAACTCAAACACCTATCATTCCATTCCAACGTCTTTGCTTCTTAAACTTCACCTAGTCTATATGAGAAATATGTTTTAAATTTATATCGTTTCAAATAGGTGGTTTAGCTAAGTTGATTTAAAAAACACACAGAACAATCTGAAAGCCCAGGTTCTGTGTCCATCCCAAAACTATTTTGAGTCTTCATCTGCATTCAGAATAATCCTATTGGATTTGCCTAATGTGTAAACCTGACTCGCTTATTTCATTGCTATTTCCCCCTTCATAAGTAGCCTGTTGAGGGCAATTTGGGTATAGTAGTGGTTTCATCCTGCCAACAGAGTGGAGAAATACTGAGAGATCATGCACAATCAATCATGCAAATATAACATATGTCCATATGCCCGGGGACCAGGAGAAATCACACCACACCTTGAACATGCCACACATTCTCGCTAAATATTTATTGTTGATTGATGAATTGCTTAAAATATGACCAGGTCACTGGGAAATCAGGCAATGAGCCAGTAAGAATTTTAATGAGCTTGGCATCCTGCCCACTCTTATCATAATTTGTGCCCTTCTTTCCCCACTAACATTTAAGGGTGTGAAGCACAAGCTGTCATCAATTCTCCATTTGACTTTATTTTTCTTTTTGCATATACTGAATTTGTAAATAAATTCAGTTATATTGGCTGTCGCAGGTAGCTTTTAAACTATAATGTGCATAAAAGTCACCTTGGGGAGCTTATTAAAAATGCAGATTTCCTGCCTGGTTGCTCCTCGGAGATCTGGTGTGAGACAAAGCAATGTGCACTTTATACTTCACGTGTATTGCCAGGGCCATGTTACATGAAGAGATGTCATAAGGAACCTTTAGATTTAGTTTTGGGAAGAAACAGAGGGTATTAACAACACATTGTTTGTAATGTTTGTTCTAATAAAACGTATAATCCTTTTTAATAACAATTTTAATATAAATCTTATCATTAATCAAAATAGATCTTTGATGGCAAAGAACATTACTGGATGATCGATTCAATTATGGCACTACCTCTCTAATGATTTGACCTACAAAATAGTTGTCAAGTTTATGTTAATGATAATAATAAGCCTCGGTCATTATTAACATGAAGTGAATATTAAGCTCTTAGAAGGAAATATGTAATATAATAATACTGCATACATATTAATTCATCATATTATTTTTATAAATGTTATGTGCATCTTTTCCATAAATCACAAATAAAAGAAAGAAAAAAGAAGGGCAGAGTATGAGAGAATTAACAAACAAATTCTGTAATTTATTATGATGAGTATTACAGAAGTTGATTTTAAATAAAATTTAATGAGAATTCAGTTATCTGGTGATAGTATTGCAATTCATTATTTGACTCTCAAAGTAGATTATAGCACCCATTAGTGAGTCTCAATATTATCATTTGATGAAATTTGAATTTGAATTTGGCTTATAATACTGCTATACCTTTGATGATGTTAGTGATGGTTGATTGAATTGTATTCTCATTTTTCTTGGTATTTTAAATTATGGGTTAATACACATTTGTATTCTTCTATAGTACAGATATTAATAGATATATTTCCTATCCTATCAAAGTTGATTGCATCCACATTTTTTTTCATTTCAGAAATATATTAAGGACCGTCTACAGCATGGTCTACTTAATTCTTGTCCAGGAACTATTCATTACCCTTACAGGGTAACTACATATGTAGAGTATCTTACACACAAAAAAGCTGGGTTATCTTTTGTTCCTCTTTTATCTCACATCCAAATGTTACTGGCAAATTCTTTGACCCTTTCTTCAAAATGTATTCAGAGTGAGATCTCTTTTCACCATCTTTACCACTAGTTTTCTGATCCAAATTCCCATCACCTCTCATCTAGATTATTGCAATAGTCTCTTCTATCTTTGACCCTCTACAGTTTACTCTCATAAAAGCAGCAGAGAAATTCTTTAAAAATGTAAAATCCTGTGATTCCACTCTTCAAAGTTCTGTGACATCTCATCAGTTCATTCATACTAAATGTCTAAATAATGTTAATTGCCTAAGAAAAGGTCTCTCAAACTTGCAAATCAAAATCTCTATCTAATACATGCCAGTACTCTGATAGCTTAATCTTAACTTTGTAAGTGTTTGTTTTCACTGACTTTCACAGTTTGTAGTTACTTTAGGCAAGTCTTCAAACCCGTCTAAATCTCATTTTGCTCATCTATAAATGGGAGTAATGTCTGCTCTTCTACTTTCATGGTATCCTTGTAAGGATCAATATCAGGACAATATGCAGAAGTGCTACAGTAAACTATTATCATCAGAAAGTAACACAGATTTTGTACTTTAATATTCAAATAATAGAAAAATGAGTATGGTATCTAAACAATTCTTCTTTTGGAGTGAAGAAAGAATATGAATTCAGTGTTACTCTTTATTGAACGATTGAATTATCTTAAAACTTCAAGTATATAAATGAATTTGAGTGAATTTCTGAGAGAAGTTTACAGTAGAGGATGGAGTAGAACTACAGTCACACATACAGAAAATGATGTGTGTAACCTGAGTGCAAATTTTTTAATATGAAAAAATATTGAAATATACAAATAAGTATATTATTTTCCATAGACAAAGTGAAAGAAAATGTAATGAGAAGATAATCAAAGGTGATATAATCTGAAGGGAGTTTTCTTTCTCTACTTAGAAATAAAATATGTAATAAGTCAATGTACAAATTCTAATACACTCTGTAAGTTATTTCACGGATATCTGAATTTAGGGCACCAAGAAACTGTAATTCTGTCTGTGCTGCTGTTTTGATTCAATAAGAACTATTCCATGGTGTCACATAATGATTGCAAACATTATAGAGCAATACAATAAGAGATTTTTAAAAAATGTGATTGTTTGACATAGTTGTGAAATTTTTACTTGCCTAGTAAAGTTATTTGAAAAAAAATACTAGCACGCAATTTTATAAAATAAATTAGGCGGCCGGGCGCGGTGGCTCAAGCCTGTAATCCCAGCACTTTGGGAGGCCGAGACGGGTGGATCACGAGGTCAGGAGATCGAGACCATCCTGGCTAACACGGTGAAACCCCGTCTCTACTAAAAAAAAAATACAAAAAAATAGCCGGGCGAGGTGGTGGGCGCCTGTAGTCCCAGCTACTCGGGAGGCTGAGGCAGGAGAATGGCGTGAACCCGGGAGGCGGAGCTTGCAGTGAGCTGAGATCCGGCCACTGCACTCCAGCCTGGGCGACAGAGCGAGACTCCGTCTCAAAAATAAATAAATAAATAAATAAATAAGGCATTCATATAAAATATTTTAATGAGTACTTTTGGCTTTACAAAAAGTACTACATTTACTAGTTTAACATACCTTTCCATTTCATAACTTTATGCATCTCCACTTGGTAACCATCACTTTGTATTGAACCATGATGATTGACACTCAATAATAATTCCTCCTTAGTGCCCCCATCCCATTGTAAGGAAACAGGATTCTTTTGTGTCTCTTCTTCAGTAACTCAGAGAATCTTCCCTTTCCAATCAGCTAGAAGCAAATAATCAGCTTTACAAAGTGAGCATTTGGTAAAGGTATTTTCTCTTTAGAAAAGAAGTTGAGGATAGATCCTGAAACACAGCTGAGCTCATCCTTGCTGAACATGATGAACTCACATTGTCCCCCCTTCGTGAGAACCGACTTATAGAGAACAGACTGACTCAAAAGTGCTGAAACTAGTCATTATAACCCAACCAAAGAAAGCCTGAAGGACAACAGACATTGCTGGCCTTGAAAGGTTCCTGGGTGACTGGGGAGAGTCTTCTGCTGTAACACAGGGGAGAGGCAGCCTTCATACATCTGGCCTCCTTACTCTCAATCCACAGAAGCCTTTATTTCTTTATTCCAGTTTAGAAGATTAGCTTTTGCAGCCTTGCCATAGACTGAATGGTAATACCACCCCCAAACGCCTCTGTTGAAACCTAATCCCCAATTTCGATGGTATTTGGAGGTGGGGCCTTTGGAGGGTAATTAGGTCATGAGAGTGCAGCTCCCATGAATGGGATTGGTGCCCTTATAAAAGAGGCCTGAGAGGGATCCTTCACCATTTCTGCCACGTGAGGTTACAGTAAAAAGACAGCTTGCTAGGAAGCAGACATCAAATTTGCCAGCACCTTGATCTTGGACTTCCCAGTCACCATAACTGTAAAAAATAAACTTCTATTGTTTTTAGGCCACCTACATTTTTTATAACAGCTTGAACATACTAAGATAAGCTTCTACTTGCTACATCAACATGAATTATTAAGGGGAAGTAGTCGAGTGAAAGTGACTGATTGGAAATGAGTATGTAAGGAGAACATAGGGATAAGAGTCTTAAGACGTAGTCAGATGGTGAAAAAACAGCCACATACCATAAGAAATATTAGTCCTTGTCCTGGAAGTAACAGGCAGAAACCGAAAGTTTTAAGTCATATTTCATATTTACATAAACAATACCTGGTGGGTGCGGAGGATAAACGGGTCTGTAAGAGGACGATAGAGGAAACAGGGGACCCAATGAGAAAACTGGAGCATCAATTCATGCTGGAGACAATGAGGCTCTGAAATAGGGCAAGAGAGTGAGAATTTGAGAAGAGAGGAAAGGAATGAGTAGTATTTCCCTAGATTTCATGATGTGAGAGATTGGAAAGAAATAAATTGTTGTTGTATTAAATAATGGAGTTTAGAAACTTTCTTGCTCTAGGGCTAAAACACCAAAACCTAATTAGTGTTCTCCCTCTGGCATTTTAGAACTAATTTAGAAAATGTTTCCCTATATGTAACACTTCCTCTTCATTCTCTCACACATACTCCCCTGATTACAGTGGTGTCAAGGTACGGAAACTCTTTTGGAGAATTACTATCTACTCTCCAGGGATAGTAAATCTGGTCAACCAGCTATCTGGATTAGTACCAGCCCTACTTCCAGCTCTATCTCAGGGTTGTACACTTGCCATTGACTTTCTTTATCTTGCATAAATTGATGATATTGTTTAATTGCCTGTGCTGCATCAGACCTAAAAAAAACTCCTAGTTTTGTTCCTGGACCAAACTGAGCTGCAATTTCTCGTGGCCCAATAAGGAGATGCAGATGAACTGGGGAGGAAGAGAGTTTTATTCCTGTAACCAGTTACAGGGAGAAGGCCTGGAAATTATCACCAGGCCAACTCAAAATAACATTTTCCAGAGCTTATATACCTTCTAAGCTATATGTCTACGTGTAAGTGTGCATTCATCTAAAGACGTATGTCATTAACTTCTTTTAATCTATAGCGAAGGTCTGAGTCTTGAAGACCTTCCTCTGGAGCCCCAGTAAATTTACGTAATCTAATTGGGTCCAGGTGCAGGGGTGATTACCCTGATCTGGTCTCCTGCTAAATCACGGAGGTTTGGGGAGTTCCTTCAGACTCCCAATAAACTTGTTTGTGGAGTCCTGGGGAGTTTCTTCAGAGCCTCAGTAAGACTTGTTTAATCATGCTTTAAGGTTTAGGAAATGTCTAGGCCAAACTCTTAATGGATTTTTGTTACATTCCAGCCTTTGTATTACAGCACTGGCTTTTAATATTTAACTTAACCACTCAGTCAGTACTAAAACAGTTGTTATGGAGGCCTGCATTACTGAGACCTGGCCTGCCACAGTTTCAGTACTCTGAAATGTATCCTAATCCTAGTTCTTCAGGTCAGAATATCTCAGTATTTACAATGTCTAGAATTGCCTTAGATTTTTCCATAACACTTTTCTTACTTAAGTTTTGATTGTGGCTATTTGTTCCCACCTGTGCTCTAGGCAGCTGCTTTAATTCTTTCTAGGTTTAGTTATTGTTTTGAGGTATGCCAGATGACTTGGGAAAGCTGGTGGATACTAGTGTCCTGTTGTACAATAATAATGTTAATTTAGGATGTAGAAAAGACTTGTAGGAGCGGTTCTCAATGCTGATTATATATCAGAAATACTTGTAAAATTAAAAAATACTAAGCAAAAAAAAAAAAAAAAAAGAATAAAGGATCGGAAACAATAAATGCATGAATGAATTAATTCCTGGGTGGATATTCTGTTCCAGTTGTTCTAGACAGGACGTAAATATCCTGAGTGTCAGGCCTCTGAGCCCGAGCCAAGTCATTGCATCCCCTGTGACTTGCGAGTCTGCCCAGATGGCCTGAAGTAACTGAAGAATCACAAAAGAAGTGAAAATGTCCTGTTCCACCTTAACTGATGACATTCCACCACAAAAGAATTGAAAATGGCCGGTCCTTGCCTTAAGCGATGACATTACCTTGTGAAATTCCTTTTCCTGGTTCATCCTGGCTCAGAAAACTCCCCCATTGAGCACCTTGTGACTCCCACTCCTGCCCGCCATAGAACAATTCCGCCATTGACTGGAATTTTCCTTTACCTACCCAAATCCTATAAAACAGCCCCACCCTTATCTCCCTTTGCTGACTCTCTTTTCGGACTCAGCCCCCCCTGCACCCAGGTGATTAAAAAGCTTTATTGCTCACACAAAACCTGTTTGGTGGTCTCTTCACGTGGACGCGCATGACACTTAGTTTTTTCAAAAGATCACTAAATGTTTTTGATGAGCTTCCAAGATTGGGAATTTTTGAAAACAGGTGATATAGCTTAACTTCTTATAAAATGGGCACATTGGACTCAACTATAGCGAGAGACAAAAGTAAAGCCTAGAACTCCTCTCTCAGACTCATGTGTTTTATATCGCTAAATCCCTTGCCTTATTTACTGGATTCAAATAGTTTAGTAATAATTAATATGTATTCTTCTTGTAAAACCTAACCCATAAGTTCTTTCAGTATGGTGGGTCAGCATTGAAACCATATGCTATCACCTATTGCTCAGCCAGACCTCATCAGTATATTATTTAATAAAGCCTTATCAACATCAAAGCTGGTTATAGTCAGAATAGTGGCAACTATTTATGTAATCAACCAAATGTGCACAGCTAAAGCTTTCTGGAGCAGCCCAATAAATATCATAACATGGACTCAAGTGTGCAACTGCCATTCTTGCTGATAATTCCTTTTTTTTTTTTTCCTCCAGTGTTTAGAAGTTTGGACTGCTAACAAATGTCTGTTAAGCATTACTCCAACCTGTTTGAAAAGATGTCACAGAATTCACGATTATGAAACTGTGTTCACACCAGATGACAAGAATCTATTAGCAAACTGTCATGTAGTTTTGAGCCTCTTAGGGTATAACAGGTATAAACAATATAATGGGTACAAATTGGGTATAAATAACAAAAGCAATTGCATACTTACCTACAGAGTCTGTGTGAGTCTTCCTTTACTCTTGCCTTTATTATTGTTATGTGTGACCATAATTGTTACCATCACATCCAAAGCAAACATTATCTTTTCTTCCTTTACATGCAAGGTTTTTATTTAAACTTGTTGGGTCTGTGTAGTACTTTCTCCTTGTTGGTGAGGTAGAACAACTCACTTGAAAAATTATGCCCCTATGCCAGCATTTTTCACAATCGTTTATATTATATAGGTGAGCCATATTGTGCTGTGGATAAGTGATCTTAGATGACTCAATGAATAAATCTCTTTGACAATCTCTTTTTTTCCTACATCTTGGCAGAGGTGTTATGATTCAAATGTGTTTTACTCTATGATTTTCTCTATTTAAGGCATGATCCAACTGGACCAGGCTGTCCTCTAGTAAATGTTGTGAAATTGAGAGTTTCTGTTCTTCATGATTAATTCTATCAGGGTATTCTGGGGATTCCCTGTTTGCTGCTTTACTCTGTGGACAGACCTGAAGACACAAAGAAAATATGCTTACTTGAGAATAACTACTCACCCTCTCTACATACCCCATTCTTCATTATTTAACTAAAATTTATAGAAATATGTGTCTGTGTGTATGTGTGTATATGTGCATGTTCCCATGTGTATATATGCATATAGGCATTTACATATGCATAAAACTGAATACAAAAGATGATGCACAAAACTGAAAGAAAGATGATGGTTGACTTACAAATACCTAATCAAGACATATGTGCACAGTTATATTAAATATTGGATGAAATCCTGGAAGAATACCACTCTACACTATAATTTGAAGTGTTGCCCAAGGAGTAGCAAAAGGAGCACCCAGGTTAACATAACATTGACTGAGAGTAAACATTATTCAGAAGCAGCTAATCTAGAATGCTCAGACAGGTAAAAGAACACCAAGAAATAAAAATGACTCCAGTGGGTGTGTGTGAGGGGTTGGCCCTAACATAGTTGTTAACACCTTGGGATGAATTTAAATATAACGTGCTGTGAATTTTGAGGGTAGCTTAACTAAATACAAAGGAGTGAAAATGTGTGAGTGAGTTTATATTCCTGAGACTATTCATGCCCGATTCCTCTTTGCTTGATTACCAAGAAACATTACTTTGTATAAACCACCTTTTGAATTTTGGCTTTTGGTACAGAATGTAAGGAGCTTGAAAGTCATCACTACCATTTATACCAGAAGAAAGCTCAATAAACTGAATACCAACAACTCTTCATAGACCCATAAAATATTTGAGGCCACAAAGCAAACCTATGCCCCCCAAATTAAAGAGAAAGGCAAACACAGATAATCGTAACTTAGCAGAGCAAAAACTCATGGGCAGAAATCTCCATGGAAACTAGTTCCAAAATAATAAAACCTACAGTACAATTGGTGAATTGCTGGAGCTTGAGAATAGACAAGTTTGAGAATTAAAAATGTTAGGTATGTCCAGTCTTAGAGGACCACTCACACTTTTGTGAGTTTTACCTACAGGAGCTATACCAGATTCTCAGTGAAAACTGGAGAAAAAACCTTCTTTCTTCAGGAATGGGGAGGGGAATAGTAGCTACTTTAAAATACAGCAGAGCATTCTATTCTTCTTAACAAGGCCTGCCTTCAGGAGAAACTATTTTATCAGAGCCTAACTGGCTTAAAGGAAGGAAAATACCAAACTCTGGCCCCCTTTAGCCTTATATCCTTGACAAAGTGGAGGGGTTAGGATAGCTGAGAAGCACTTGTGAAGACTCATTAAAATATTAAAACCTAATCACAAGACTTCTCATCCCCCATATTTTACCATACCAATAGGGCTCCTCTATAATCACAGGAGAATACAACTAAAAGAACTGAACAAATAGTATTTTATTAAAGATGTCTATAAGAAATGCCAACTACAGGCCGGGTGCGGTGGCTCAAGCCTGTAATCCCAGCACTTTGGGAGGCCGAGACGGGCGGATCACGAGGTCAGGAGATCGAGACCATCCTGGCTAACACGGTGAAACCCCGTCTCTACTAAAAAAAAATACAAAAAACTAGCCGGGTGAGGTGGCGGGTGCCTGTAGTCCCACCTACCGGGGAGGCTGAGGCAGGAGAATGGCGTAAACCCGGGAGGCGGAGCTTGCAGTGAGCTGAGATCCGGCCACTGCACTCCAGCCTGGGTGACAGAGTGAGACTCCGTCTCAAAAAAAAAAAAAAAAATTAAAAAAAAAAATTTTAAAAAGAAATGCCAACCACAACAGAGGAGATATAAACAAGAACACTGGTGGAAATTTTAGCCTCTGAAACATACAAATACAGCCAATAGTAAATGTAACCTACCTCAAAAAAACATAAAACTTCACACTAAAGGCCTATATAACTCTGTCCCTTTTATCTGGTATATTATCTCAGATTCAGATATGGCAGAGGAGTTGAAATTATAAGACACAGAATTTAAAACAACTATGATTAATATGTTTAGAGTTCTAAAGGAAACAATGTGCAGCATGAAAGAACAGATGTGCAATGTAAGCAGAAAGATGAAAACTAAGAAAAGATCAAAAGGAAAAGCTAGAAATCAAAATCACTGTATCAGAAATAAAGAATAAAGTCTTTAATCGGCTCATCAATAGCCTAGGCATATCCAAGGAAAAAAATCAGCAAACTTGAAATGTCAATAAAAACTTGTAAATCTGAAATGCAGAGAGGAAAATAAATGAAAAAGACAAGAGAATATTCAAGAACTGTGATACAATTGCCTAAGGTTTAACATACATGTAATGGAAATACCAGAAGGAAAATAAAATGAAAAGGGAACAAAAGAAATAATTTGAACCAATAATACCAAGAATTTACAAAAACTAATGACAGACATCAAACCACAGATCCAGGAAACTCATAAAGCACCAATTATATAAATACCAAAAAATCTACACCTAGGCACATCGTATTTTAACTGCAGAAAATAAAATACAAAAATAAAATTTTGAAAGACACACGAGGATGGAAAGATACTTTACCTACAGAAGGCCAATAACAAAAAATTAAATTGCAAATGCCAAAAAAGGGAAAAAGGTATATGTATGTATTTTTTAAATAAATAAATAGATGAAGGGTTCAAGATGGGTGACTAGAGACATCAGACATCTGGCCTCTCCAGAATGAAGAACTCATAATATGACTAGGACATCATATCTATATAGAACATACAGGAGAAAACCCTAGAATCCAGTGGAAAACTCACAGGAAACACCTGAAGCACAGAAGGAGAAGAATGAAGTTGCCAGTTGGGCCACGATTGACTGGGAACCCACAGCGGCTTAGAATTGCAGGGAAAGAATAAGTGAAAGAACTTGGGGAGCCCACATCCCTGCCAAAGACTGCTGCAACCCAAAGCACAGGAGAGCTCCACTACACACATGAAATCTGACACTACTGTGGGCAGTGATTTGGAGACTCCACGAGAGCATTGCAGCAGATAGAGAATGTGGGCTGGGTTATTCACCCCTCTCTGAGAACTGAATGACTGCAACAGGGCAGCATTTTGTGAGTGCAGCTGTACAAGGCTGCATTCGGCCCTGGGAATGACAGCTCCCATAAATTCACATCCCAGAAGCTCCTGCTGGCATTCCCCAATGTCCACTCAGAAGGGTGCAGCAGCAGCACAGCACAGGCTATACTCAAAGGTGCTGGAAGGTCCCCAGTACTCTAGTCCACAGGGAGTACTACTCCTTGGGGAAAAGATGGTGCAGTTCACCAAAAGGCAGTCCCTGGAACAAAAGAAACAAAAGTGTGCACCCTCTGGAGCCTGAGCACTCATTGTCTGGAGCTGTGAGAAGTGATGCTACCCTGAGTAACAGCACAAACTTAGTGCTTAGCTTGACAAGTGAAGAGTAAAATCCCCTTATAGGTGGAGTGGTCTCTGTGCTTGAGCTCTTACATAGAGAACAGGACTCCTCATTCCCCTCCATGCCCCCAGTTCTTCTCTCACCAGGGGCTGAGGTGGGCGAGCCAGAGGGCTACCTGTCCAGTGGTGAGTGATGACTGTGACCACACTGGTTGGATATGGTGTGGCCTCCATATCCAGACTTGCACATGAAAACAGTGTCCCTTCTCACTGGTTGTGTTACAGCATTGCTGTCACAGAGAGCAAGAGAGCCTGAGAGTAGCATGTTTAGGGCTGTTGGAGGTGACCCCCTATAGCAGCCACTGCCACCAGCAGTTCACACCAACTGAGACCCAGAGGGTGGTAACGTCACTGTTAGTGCAAGTGCCCACACCACACTGGCTTCCCAGAGACCTAAGAATTCACTAATTCTGTTGCCACTACTGGAATTTGAGCAAGCCCCCTGGAGGCCAAAAAATCAGCCTGCCAGTAAACACCAACACAGGTGCCAGAGTATATTGCTAAGACACACAAAAACAGGCATGCTCAGCCCACCACTTCCACCAGTCAGGTCTAAGGACTGGCCCACCTGGCTCCCCAGTCCCCAGTACAAATTCACATAATTTCCACTATGAAAATCCCAGAAAACCCTAATGCTGTTTACGGCCAAGGAAACCATACAGAGACTACACTATTGTGCACACTAGGAAGTACCCTACCCAGCCAACATTACAGACACATCTTCAATAACATGTTCTCTGCTATAAAATGAATTCAAAAATAGGAAGAAGTGACTGTTACACCACATGCACGGATATAAACACACAGATATAAAAAAATATTTAAAAAATTATAAATATGAAACCTGCAGAGGGAGAAGAGAAAATGAAAAGATATAAAAATCTATTTAACAAAATCATAGATAAAATTCTAAAGTCTAGCAAAAGACATAGATATTCACATATCAGAGGCAGAATGATTCCCAGTTACAATGCAAGAGGGTCTTTTCTCTAAAATCAAATACAAAGAATGAACATTAAAAAATAGAAAGAAAAAAGACTCTAGTCACTTTTAAAGGAAAACCCTTTAGACTAAGTGGATTTTTCAGCAGAAATCTTAAGGGCCAAAAGAGAATGAGATAATATATTCAAAGGACTGAAAAAAATTGTATGTGAGCCAAGAATACTGCATCCAGCAAAATTATTATTCATAAATAAACAAGAACAAAAGTCTTTTCCAGGCAAGCAAATGTTGAGAAAATTTGCTTCCAATAGACCTGCCTTAAGGAAAAGCATAAGGGTGTCTTAAACATGGAATTAAAATGATGACATTTGCCATCATTAAAACACATGAAAATATAAAATGTATTGGTAAAGCAATCATACAAAAAGGAAGAGAAAAGACTCAAGTAGTAACACTGCAGAAATCCACTAGACCACAATAACAAACACTAAGAGTAAAGGAAAGAAAAAAAGAATAGGTACAACAACCAGAAGTGATAATACAATATGACAAGAACAAAGCCTCACATATTAATAATAACCTCGAATGTTAACAGATTAAACTCTCCACTTAAAAATTATAGAATCAGTGAATAGATTTTAAAAAAGAAAACATGATGTAACTATATGCTACTTACAGGAAAATCACCTTATCGTTAAAGGCACATATAGACTGAAAGTGAAGGGATAAAAAAGATATTCCATGAAAACAGAAACAAAAGTGAGCAGGAGTTGACATGTTTATATCAGATAAAATAGACTTTAAGTCAAGAACAATTATAAAAGATAAGAAAGTTCATTACATAGTAGATCAATTCAACAAGATGATATAATAATTCCAGCATACATGCACCTAATACTGAGGGTCAAAGATTCATAATGCAAATATTACCAGATCAAAAGAGAGAGATAGGCTGCAATACTATAATAGTGGGGGACTTAAACACCCCATTCTCAGTATTAGACAGATTAGCTACAGAAAAACTATTTTAAAGAGACTTTACACCAAGTGGATCTAACACACAGTGCAGCCTCTGCTGCCCAGCCAGGGTGCTTTGCTACACCTGAGTGAATTCCAGAAGCCTGGGAGACAATTCAGATTTCCCAGGGCACAGGGAACCCAACCCCAAGGGTCCAGAGGAGGGAGGCATAAGCAGGTCTTGGTATCCCAGGACTTGGAAATGCTAAGCCAGGATATATGCCTGGTACATGAGCTGGGGAGGAGCCCACACTCTCAGAAAACAGAGAGAGGTGAGTCACAGAGGTTTACAGGCTGTTGGGAGAACTAGGTATGCCTTGCTTCACAAGGCTAGTCTGGTAAACGTGGGGCCTGTGTCACTCCCAGACCTCCACTGAAGGGAGCCCTGCAGCCTAAAACACCTAACAACAAGGACAAAATCATGGACACAAAACCAATTATTGGAAGTGACTTCCCCAAGGCCCAGGAGTAAGCCTATTGAGGTCTCACTACTTTTCACCCGGCACCACAGCACAGCAGAAAATAAATGCAAGCATGTGTCTGAGTAAGAGCCTATTTACCACCGTTGCTCTTAAGCACCATCACATCCTAAACAACAATACAAAAAAAAAAAAAAAAAAAACCCACAAAACAAACAAACAAAAAAACCATTGCTAATTCTCTCTCCTGTAAGGCCAGGGGCAAAAATTCCACAACAAATACCCTGTACAGAGTATAAGTCCTCTGAAAACTTTCAGAAATGAAACCAACTGACTATATTCAATTTAAACCACAGTTAAAGGAACATTGACACTAACAGATGAGAAAAAAAAGTAGTGCAAGAACTCTACTAATTCAAAAAGCCAGAGGGTACCCTTATCTTCAAACAAGAACACTAGTCCTCTAGCAATAGTTGTTAACCAATCTGATATGACTGAAATGACAGACATGGAATTTAGAATCTGGATGGCAAGGAAACTCATTGAGATCGATGAGAAAGTGGAAATTCAATCCAAGAAAGCCAAGCAATCCAGTAAAACAACTCAAGAGCTGAAGGGCAAAATAGCCATTTTAAGAAAGACTCAAACTGATCTCATCAAGTTGAATAATTCATACAATAATTTCATGATACTATCAGAAAGATTAACAGCAGAATAGACCAAGCTGAGGAAATAATCCCAGAAGTCAAAGATTGATTCTTAGGATGCACTCAGTGAGACAAAAATAAAGAAAAAAGAATATAAAAAATGAACAAAACTTCTGAGAAATACTGGATTATGTAAAGAGATGAAATCTACAACTCATTGGCATTCCTAAGAGAGGAGAGAGAATAAGCAACTTGGAAAATATATTTGAGGATGTAGTCCATGAAAAGTTCTCTAATTTTGCTAGAGAGATTGACATGCAAGTTCAAGTAATACGGAGAACCCCAGCTACATACTATAAAAGATGACCACCCCCAAAGCACATAGTTATTAAATTCACTAAAATTAATGCAAAAGAAAAAATCTTAAAGGCAGCTAAAAAGAAATGCCAGGTTACATACAGAGGGACCCCCATCAGGCTGGCAGCAGAGTTCTCAGCAGAAACCTTACAAGCCAGAAGAGATTGGGAGTCGATTTTCTGTGTCCTTAAAGGAAAGAAATTCTAACCAAGAATTTCATACTCCACCAAACTAAGCTTCACAACTGAAAGAGAAATATAATTCTCTCACACAAGCAAAAGCTCAGGAAACCTGAATTAACTAGACAAGTCTCACAACAGGTTCTTAAGAGAGTGCTAAATATGGAATTGAAAGAACACCTGTTACTACAAATACACACAGGGCCTACAGACACTAAAAAGCAATTACATAACCAAGTTTACATTAAAATCAACTAAAAACACAATGGCAGGACTAAATCTCACATATCAATACTAATCCTGAATATAAGTGGGCTAAATATACCACTTAAAAGACACAGAATGGAAAGCCGCGTAAAAGACAAGACTCAACTGTCTGCTATTTTCGACAGACCATCTCGCACATAATGACACTCGCAGGCTGAAAGAAATGAGTTGGAGAAAGCTCTACTATGCAAATGGAAAACAAAAAAGAGAAGAAGTTGCTATTCTTATATCGCACAAAAATAGACATTAAACCTTTAACAATTAAGGAGGACAAAAAAGGGCATTGCATAATGATAAAGGGTACAATATAACAAGAAGATATTATTATCCTAAATACATATGGACCCAACATTGGAGCATTCAGATTCATAAAACCAATCCTTCTTAACCTATAAAAATACTTAGACAGACACATAAATAACAGTGGGAGGCATGAACACTCCCACTGACAGCATTAGACAAATCATTAAGGCAGAAAACTAACAAAGAAACTCGGGACCTAGACTCAACATTTGGTCAAATGAACCTAGGAGACATCTACAGAACACTATACCTGGTAATTACAGAATATACATTCTTCTCACCTACACACAGAAAATATTCCAAGATCAACCATATACTAGGTCATAAAGCAAGTCTCAATAAGTTCAAAAAAATCAAAATTATACCAAGCACACTCTCAGACCACAATGCAATAAAGATAGAAACTAATATCAAGAAGATCTCTAAAAACTACACAAATACATAGAAATTAAACAAGTTACTCCTGAATGATTCTTGGGTAGAGATTGAAACTAAGACAAAAATCAAAAAAAAATCTTTGAAATTAATGAAAATTGGGATACAACTTACCAAAATCATTGTATACAGCAAAAGCTGTGTTAAGATGAAAGTTTATAGCCCTAAATACCTTCATCAAGAAGTTAGAAAGATCTCAAATTAACACTTCAACTTTACACCTAAAAGAACTTGAAAGAAAAAGAACAAACCACCCCAAAGCTAGCAGAAGAAAAGAGATAGCTAAAATTAGAGAACTGAATGGAATTGAAATGCAAAAACCCATGCAACAAAAGCAATAAAACACAATAGTTGGTTATTTAAAATAATAAATTGATAACCCCTAGCTAGATTAGCAAGGGAAAAGAAAGAGAAGACTCAAATAAGCACAAAAATCAGAAATAATAAAATCAATCTTACAACTGATCCCACTGAAATACAAAAGATCCTCAGAGACTATTATGAAGAATGCTTTCCACACAAACTAGAAAATCTAAATAAAATAGATACATTCTGGAAGCACATAGTATCCCAAGATAGAATCAGGGAGAGATTAAAACCCTAAATACACCAATATCAACACCTAAAATTGAATCAGTAATAAAGAATCTATCAACCAAAAACTGCCCTGGACCAGAGGGATTCACAGCCAAATTCTACCAGACCTACAAAGAAGAACTGATACCAATCCTACTGAAAGTATTCCAAAACATTGAGGAGGAAGAGCTCCTCCCCAATGCATTTTATGAAGCTAACTTCCATCTATACCGAAATCTGGCAGAGACACAACAAAAAAAGAAAATTTTTGGCCAATATCTTTTGTGAACATAGACACCAAAATTATCAACAAAATATTAGCAATTCAAATCCAGCACCACATCAAAAAGTTAATATATCACAATCAAGTAGGCTTTATTCCAGGGATGCAAGGTTGGTTCAACATATGTGATTCAATAAATGTGACTCAGCACATAAACAAATTAAAAAGTAAAATTCATATGATCATCTCAATAGATGCAGAAAAAAAGTGTTCAACAAAATTCAACATCTCTTCGTGATAAAAGCTCTCAATAAACTAGTCATTGAAGGAACATAACTCAAAATTGGAAGAGCCATCTGTGACAAACCTACAGCCAACATTATACTGAACGGACCAAAGTTTGAACCACTCCCCTTGAGAACTGGAACAAGACAAGGGGATGCCCCCTGTCAACATTCCTATTCATCATAGTAATGAAAGCCCTAGCAAGGGCAATCTGGCAAGAGAAAGAAATCAAAGCATCCAAATAGGAAAAGAAGAAACTAAAGTAGCTGTCTTTACTGATGATAATGATTCTATACCTAGAAAATCCTGAAGACTCTGTCAAAAGGTTCCTAGAACTGATAAATGTCCTGTTTCAAAATACAAAACCAATGTACAAAAATCAGTAATATTCCGTATACCAATTATATCTAGCCTGAGAGGCAAATTAAGGACACAATCCCACTTTCAATAGCTACAAACAAAATGAAATACCTAGAAATACAGCAAACAAGAAGGCGAAAGATCTCCACAAGGAGAACTAAAAAACACTGTTGAAAAAAATCAGAAATAACACAAATAATTTGAAAAACATTCCATACTCGTGAATTAGAAGTATTAATATCATAAAAATGACCATACTACACAAAGCAATCTACAGATTTAACACTATTTCTTTCTTTCTTTTTTTTTTTTTTTTTGAGATGGAGTCTCACTCTGTTGCCCAGACTGGAGTGCAGTGGCTGGATCTCAGCTCACTGCAAGCTCCGCCTCCCGGGTTTATGCCATTCTCCTGCCTCAGCCTCCCGAGTAGCTGGGACTACAGGCGCCCGCCACCTTGCCTGGCTAGTTGTTTTTTTTTTTTTTTTTTTTTTTTTGTATTTTTTAGTAGAGATGGGGTTTCACCGTGTTATCCAGGATGGTCTCGATCTCCTGACCTCGTGATCTGCCCATCTCGGCCTCCCAAAGTGCTGGGATTACAGGCTTGAGCCACTGTGCCCGGCCAGATTTAACACTATTTCTATCAAACTACTATCATTCTTCACATAATTAGAAAGAACCGTTCTAAAATTTATATGGAACCAAAAAACAGTTTGAATAGACAAAGCAATCTTAAGCGAAAGGAACAAAGCCAAAGATATCACATTACTTGACTTCAAACTGTACTATAACGCTCAAGCAACCCAAAGAGCATGGTACTGGTACAAAAACAGTCACATACACCAATGAAACAGAATAGAAAACTCAGAGATAAAACTTCACACCTACTATCATCTGAACTTCAACAAGGCCAACAAAAACAAGCAATGGGGAAAGGACTCCCCATTATGTAAATGATGCTGGGATAACTGGCTAGCAACACGTAGAAGATTGAAGCTTGACTCCTCTCATTCAACATACACAAAAAATTAATTAAAAATAGATCAAAGATTTGAATGTAAGACCTCAAACTAAGAATCGCAGAAGACAACCTAGGAAATTATCTTCTTGGCATCAGCCCTGGCAAAGAATTATTGGCTAACTCAGCAAAAACAATTGCAGCAAAACCAAAAATTGACGAGTGAGACCTAATTAAACTAAAAAGCTTCTGCACAGCAAAAGCGACTATCGATAGAGTAAACAGACAATTTACAGAATGGGAAAAGACATTCACAAACTATGCATCTGACAAAGGCCTAATATCCAGAATCTAAAGGAAACTTATACAAACCTACAAGCAAAAAGCAAATAACCACATTAAAAAATGGGCAAAGGACATGAACAGACACTTCTCAAAAGACATACAAGCAGCCAACAAACATTAACAACTGCTGGCTGAAATACTACCTATCAAGTACTATGCTTACTACCGGGGTGACAGGATCCATACCCCCAAACCTCAGCATCATAAAATATTTCCATGTAAAAAACCTGCACATGTACCCCTTTTTTCTAAAATAAAAGTTGACATTTTATAGAAATAAATTTATAAATATTTGTATATATACTACAAGGCTCCTTCCTTGATTTGGACTCACTGAGATCAGGGCTATATCTTATACCTTCTCTTAATCATCGACAATTGTGAGCAACAATTTTGAAATGACAAAATTAAATGATTTGATTCCTTATTAATAGACTTGCAAAGTTTGTGACAAAGTTGCCACAAGGCTATAGTATACAAAACAGTATGATTTGGGTATAAAAATAGACACATAGATCAATGTAAAAGAACAGAGAACTCAGAAATAAAGACAGTAACTTACAACCAACCAATCTTTGACAAAGCTGATAAGAACTTACATTGGGGAAAGAAAATATTCAATATGTGGTGTTGAGGAAATTGTATATCCATATGCAGAAGAATGACATTAAACACCATCTCTCACCACATACTAAAATCAATTCAAAGTGGATTAGACTTACATATAAGACCTGAAACCATAGCAGTGACAGAAGAAAACCTAGGGAAAATTCTCCTGGACGCTGGTATAGGCAAATAATTTATGACTAATACCCCAAAAGCATAGGCAACAAAAAGAGAAATAGACAAATGGGAGTTAAAAAAATAAAATAGCTTCCACACAGGAAAATAATCAACAAAGTGAAGAGACAACTTGTTGAATGGGAGAAAATATTTGCCCACTATGTATCCAAGAGGATATATCAAAAATATACAAGGAAGTTAAACACCACAACAGGAAATAAAAAAAGCAAATAACCCCATTAAAAAGTGGGCAAAGGACAGAATATGAACAGGTAGTTCTCTAAAGACATACAAATGAGCAACAGAAATATGAAAAATGCTTAACATGAATAATCATCTGAGAAATGCAAATAAAAAGCACAACATGATATCATCATTAACCAAGTCAGAATGGCTGTTATTAAAAAGATAAAAAATTATTGATGTTGCCAAGAATACATGGAAAAGGGAATTATTATACACTGTTTAGGAAAATGTAAACTACTACTGCCACAATAAAAAAGTATAATGATTTCAAAAAAACAAAAAAACCTAAAGATACAGCAATCATTTGATCTAGGATTCCCACTACCAGCTATCTACCCAAAGGAAAAGGAAAATAAATCATTATATCAAAGAGAGACCTGCACTTACATGTTTATTGCAGTACTATTCACAATCACAAAATTACAGAATCCACATAAATGTCCATTAATCGATGAATGGACAAAGAAAATGTGGTACATGTAACCAATGGAATATTATTCATCAATAAAAAATAACGAAAGTATGTCATTTGCAGTACATGGGTGGAATTAGAGAACATTATCTTTTTTCTTTTTTGAGACAGATTCTTGCTCTGTCATCCAGGCTGGAGTTCAGTGGTGCGATCACAACTCACTGCAGCCTCAACCTCCTAAGCTCAATTGATCCTCCCACCTCAGCCTCTTGAGTACCTGGGACTACAGGCACATGATATCATATCTGGCTAATTTTTGCATTTCTTTTGTAGAGATGAGGTTTTGCCATGTTGCCCAGGTAGATCACAAACTCTTGGGCTCAAGTGATCTGCCCACTTTGGCCTCTCAAATAGCTGTGATTTATAGGTGTGAGCCACTGTGCCCAGCTGAGATAATTACCTTAAGTGAAATAACCAAGGCACAAGAAGACAAATATTGCATGTCCTCTCTTATACATGTGAGCTAAAAACTTGGATCTCATGGAGGTAGAGTGCAGCAAAACATAAAAGAGGTGGGAAGGGTGAGTGGGTATGAGAGGGGAAGGTGAAGAGAAATGGATTAAAAGGTATAAGCATATATTAAGATAGAAAGAATAAATTCAATGTTTGAAAGCAGAGAAGGACAATTAATAAAAATTTATTGTACTTGGGTAATGGTTACCCTAAATACCTGACTTGATCACTATGCATTATATATGTAACAACATTTCACATGGTCCTCATAAATGTGTACAAAATAAGTACATAAATAAATATATGTGTAAGAGAGAAAATCATAAGAAATAAATGTAAATATTTGTACTTGCAAGTATTAAAACTCTACTAAATTGCAGATGTTCAGATAGAAAACATAATGAGAATTCAAGTCTCTCACAGCTATCTAGCACAGTACATTGCAATAGAATATAATAATGATACAACAAGGTCTTGGGAAGTACTTATAGCCTGTTCCATGTTTTGACTTTGGCAATGGGAGTCACCCGCCATGCAGCTGTTGACTGGCTCTCCTTTTTGTTTAGTTTTCATAGCACTCCTTAATTTCACCTTTTTTTAAAGAAATTCTTCTTGATATATTAACTCTTTAATCTGAATTTCTAAAATTTTGTCTTTTACTACTTTTAGTCCTTAGTTTCTAGCATTTATTAATTGTTTGAGTTTTTTTCTTCTCCTTCCTTGATTTGGACTCACTGAGATCAGGGCTATATCTTATACCTTCTCTTAATCATCGACAATTGTGAGCAACAATTTTGAAATGACAAAATTAAATGATTTGATTCCTTATTAATAGACTTGCAAAGTTTGTGACAAAGTTGCCATTTTAGATGTAAAGGAAAAAAAGATAAATGAGAGCATCCTTTTTCTGCATTATCTGCTCTAATAACACTTTGAAAGGTAATTACTGAGTCTTTTTTAGGTCTGGGGCACAATTAAGTCAGGACCTTTTGATATAATCATGTTTCTTATCTCATAAGATGTCACACAGTGTGAAAATCCAAAATAGACTTGGTTTCATGCATGAGTCAAAATTTGAGATATATTTTGCAGGCCTCTGGTACATCTAAAATATATATTTAGTACACAAGTAACCTTGGAAACTGGATTAAAGATCATGTGTTAGTAAAACAAGATTAACCTATTTTCACTTTATCAGATGTTTTGTAAGCTATCCAATAGTTATTTTTAATTTAATGTAGCTATTAGACAATTGAATGTGTCACAGAAATCCTATAAACTTGCAAGTTTGTTCCAAATCTTACCAAGCAGAGCTTGATAAATAGAAAGAGACTGGGAAGCTGGCTAATAAAAATCCCCATACTTTAAAATGAGGAGCAGATAAGAAAGCCAAGCAGCAACGGCAATAACTATGTGAAATAATTTTTCTGGTGCTGCTTTAGATAGTGTAGTTCACTATTAAAATAAAAGTATTTTTCTGGAGACTAGTTCAAGAAAAAAAGAAACTTGTGCTAAGGGGAACATTTAGTGTTAGGATGAATGGTGTGCCTTATGTTAGCAATTTATATCTTCAGGTCTTCTAAAAGAAATAAAACAGTCCAAACTATGATGTTCTGAAAGGTAGAAGAGTAGTTCAGTGGTAGTTCAAGCTCTTTTGACGTCACTGGAGACATTCCAGAATCTGAAAGTAAAATTGTTGGCTTAGAAGGGAAGTGATCTGGAGGTAGTAATGAATGGTAATGAATTATAAAATATAAGAAATTCTTCTGTATGTAGAGTTTAATCTTCATGTATGTTTTGGATCTGGTGCTAATTTTCATGTACTAAAAACACAAAACAGTACATATGATAATATTAACATATAGTGATATACAAGTCACTAGAAAGTAATGGAGAGAGAATTTCTAGAAACTACATTTAGACTTACAGAGTTCTTAATTATAGTAGTCATCAAGAGGTTTTTGTTGTTGTTGTTGTCTTGGTATTTTTGTTGTTGTTAGAGACAGGACCTGACTCCCATTGCCCAGGGCGGAGTGCAGTGGCGTGATCACAGCTCACTGCAGTCTTGACTTCCTGGGCTCAGGTGACTTCCTCACCTTAGCCTCCCAGTACCTGGAACTACAGGGGTGCACCATGATGCCTGGCTAAGTTTTTCAGTTTTTAATAGAGATGAGGTTTCTCCATGTTTCCCAGGCTGATCTGGAACTCCTGCGCTGAAGTAATCAACCCGCCTCGGCCTCCCAAAGTGCTGGGATTACAGGTGTGAGCCACTGCTCCCAGTCTAAAGGGATTTGTTTAATGAAATTAACATGTATCTTAATATATACATAATATATAGATGGATTCAGTATATTGTAAATCATATTAAAAATAATTTAAAAGTTAATTTTAGTATATAAACTAAATAAACTAATAAACTAAAAGTTAATTTTTATAGTATATCTTTTTTCTCACAGATTTTATAATACGCAGGCAGTTTCCAAAACAGAATTGAGGAGTTTGGGTTGTACTGAGTTAAAACTGGGAGAGATGATCTATAAGCTATCTATTATTTTGCAATGGAAAATTATGTCTGATATAAATAATCTATTTAGGATTCTCTTTACAGTCTTTCCCTGTCTCCACGTTTCTTGTAATTTGAAACATTGAAAGCTGAGAGTAAAAATTGAAGGAGGTTTGCTAATGTCAGTATGTGGCAACAACAAGCAGATTATGGGCCCGGTTAGTAATTCTGGAAGTAGAGTTTTGAATGCTCTTCAAGTTTGATTAGCCAGCAGTTAGTGGGAGATGCCATAAATTGGTCATAGAAAACAGCTGAGAATAGGAAACAGAAAGATCAGGACCTGGGATATCAGCCAAGCTAGCCATAGATAAAAAACGTGAAGCTGATCTTATTGATTTGGCTGAACAGCATTGCTCGCCCCAAACATATTGGAATATCCATCATTTATCTTTTAACAAACATGTATTTGTACTTTTTCTTGCATCTCAGCTTAAATCATAAAAAGAGAATGGTAACGTATAAACCCAGGGCTGATGTGTAATGGTATTTATTTAGTGAGCATGGATGTGAAGAATATTTTCCTGGGTCTGCAGTATCCGAGGTTTAACTAGAAAGCAAGGGGGCTCTTGGGAGCAATGAATGAGCCTGACATTCATACTAGGAAATTTAAATTCCCATCAGATATTTTAAAGCTCTCTTGCATATGGTTTTCTGCTGGCCACTTGAGTAAAGATTTACTTAGAGACTGAGGTGGTAATAAGTTTGGATGAAAAACATCAGGGGATCCAGCTGTGCAAAGGTAAGAAGAAGGAACTGACGATAATTTTGCCTCTGTTATCAACCTCAATAAATCACATAGGATATAAGTGTTTGTTATTTTTAGATCGATAACTAGGGACAACCAGAAATAATAAGGAGGTAGCAATAGAATGGAGTTCCTGAAATAGAGGGTAGAAGATTTTTTAAAAAAAATTAGGTATATGTGCTAATGTGGCCCTATTTAAAATGCAGTGCTACTGGGGAAAAAATCAGTAGGACTTACACAAATTCAGACTCTCAAGAGAGTCTGGACTCAAGGAAAAAGAAATACCTAACTTCATCTAGGTAAGTAAAGGAGTTTTACTAGGGATAACGTTTGAAGTGCTAAATAGTTGAGAAATGGGAAGAGACTCTCAAACAGAAAAATAGCAAGTGAAAAGAAAAATATGTAGAGACATAAGAGAGCATGGCCAATTCTGAAACTGGAAGATTCAAAACACGTTAGAGTTTGGAGGCATAGGTATGATGTTCATGGAAAGAAAATGTAATGGAAAAGATTGGATCATGGAGAACTTTGCATGTCGTGGTAAAGCACATAGAACTAATTTTGTAAATAAGGGTTATATATAGGATTGTTTAGTAGATACATGATCTCATTATATTTGCGTTTGGTAATAAGGGTGATGCTAACCCTGGAACCCAATTAGGGAGTAATTATAAAAATTCAGGTGGGAAATCAGGATTTGAGCTAAGATATTAATAGTTAAGATTAATCTTAGTGACTACTTAATGAGTAAATATAAAATAAATGATGATGACAAACTAAGGCAATTATCATAAAAATTTAAAGGAAGAAGACAATGAATTAGACAAGGTGATCCATTGGGTAGGGCTGAGGAAGGTGTCTAATATTCATCTACTTTAATGGCTTGGGTAAATGTTAATGCAAATATCCACATTTTTAGGTACAAAAAGGTATTTAATTTGTTTTCTTTTAATATATGAGTTTGGATTTTTAAAATAGGTCTTATTTGGAAAAACATACTTGAGGTTCAATAACATATAACTGAGTAAAAGGTTTAAAAAGACATTTTTGAAATTTTTCATATTTTATTTTTTAGGTTCTAAGTGTAAACTCTTTATATTGTGTGTATGTGTTGTAATTAGTGCTTATCTAAGATTTAATTTTTTGAGTGTTGGAGAAAGAATCACGTATAAAAAGAGGTTTATTTATAAGGTTGGTATTCCCTCCGGAATGAAAGAGAAGACATGTTTTCCATTTCTTCAAGGACTTGCTATTACTAGGGATAATGGTAATTGTGAAATCTCCAAGGGAGAGATGAGAGTCTGAAAATCAAGTACATTACTTTCAATTTGCATTATGCCCATGTGGGGATCCCTACAGTGCCTGATGCAGAGGAGTATGGTAAGAACTTGCAGCTGCCTTTAGGAATCTACCAGCAGGAAGCCCTCAGCAGCTATTTATAGGCAACTGTCTGCAATGCTTTAAACCTCTACCACCTCCTCAGGAAAGCATTCCCAAAAACTCAAGAGAAGTTGGGCTTCCCCCAACCTACCGCAGCACTCCTTATATTCTCCTGTCAGTAATTATCTCAATGGAATCCGGTTTTCTGATTGTAGGTCTAGTCTCTGTCCTCTGTCTGGCTCAGAGCTCTTTTTTGTTGGGGACATTCTGTTAGTGCCTTCACCATTTCTAGCTTCCAGCAGTGTCTAGCAAATATATTACGTTCTTCTTAAAATCGTGTTTGATTGGTGAATGGAGAGTGAAACTGCATGAAAGAATAGCCAGAATCCCATCTACTTTTGAGGAGAGAAATAACATTTCTCAGAGGGTCAGACTGGCTTCTATTTCCAGCATTGACAGAAGCACCTTAGCCCTCTTCAAACTTCACTTTTCTCACCTATTAAAGGTAAAATAACCTGCTTTTCTAAAAAAACAAACAAAATAAAACAAACAAACAAAAAAACACTTACTTTGATGTTTAATTAAACCCATGTATGCAGCACATGTGGTTGTGAAAGTTGTTATAATCAAAGTGGAGCCACTTGTGTCAATCCCTGATAAGGAGAGCCAAGGAAAGTTATCATGGGAGGGTTTTCATGCATGTATGCCTGATAAGAAATATCACAAAAGACTACGCAAAAAACACAATCTTGCACAAAGGCCACTGCAACGTTACACAGAAAATACTTCTGCCAGGATGCCTGTCTAGCAACTGACTGTCCTATCTTGGACTAATGCCACCCTTGCTATTGATTCTGGTAGCCAAGGATAATTGATTCAAAACAACTTATGTAATCTTCCTCATGTTGCCTTTAAAGGTTTCCAATTGCCTCAACCTCTTTGAACACACACATAAAATTTACTACAGCACATGTATTCCCATTGCAATGCTACTCCCAAATAAATATCATTTTAGGACAGTCTCCTGTCTGTTATTCAGTTTGATATGGGAAATAGTAACAATGCAGCAAAATCTAATTCCTTTTTGTTTTCCAATTCTGCTTTTCTCCAGAATCTCAACTTCAGTTTCACACATGAGTTCATAGTGCCACAAATACATGTGTTTCTAGGGATGGTACGTGGGAGAATATGGTACTTGGAAATTTGTTTTTATACCTTTTAATACTTTCTCCTTTGTTCTTGTTGACATATGCAGAATCTCTAACCAGAATGAAAATAATAAAAATAAGCTGTAATGAACTCTAACATGATGACTTCTATAAATGACTCATGTGAGAATGAATCTGACACTATATATAAATTGATAAATTGTAAGATATAAAAATGAGAAATTCATTAAATGCAATATTTATACGTTAACTATGGCATGCTCTAAAACCTTCCAAGGCTTTAACATTATTACACTGTTACATGAATCTTTGTTAAATGCCTACCAGAAACCCACATTATCACTTTATATTTTTTGTTTGCCTTGATTTCTTAAATGACAATTAGTCAAAATCTAATGTATTAAAGGAGTGACACGAACATGCAGCCTTAGAATATTCCCTTATTACCAAGCAGCCTCTGAAGGCCAATTATTTGGTTCTTATGTTAGCCTTCTACTTCCTCACTGTGAATCCTTGGGCACATAACCTAGCTTCAGTTTTCCCAGGCATTTAATATGTAACATAATTCTTTATAGAGTCTGCGTTACAAGTAACAAAGATAATACATGTAAAGAGGGCCTCGCACATAGAAAATGCCTAATAATTAATATACTTCTATCATCTCAAATATAATATTGAATTCTACATATACTTATTGCCTTGTTTTTTTATAAGTTTATGTATTCTTAATGTGTCTTCATGTTAATATTGTTCTACAATATAATTCTAAGTTCTGCATGTTATATAACACTATGCACCATAATTTAACTAACCAATATCCTGCTATTGGGCATTTCATTTTTTCCATTTTATCAGTCATATCTATATAAAGTACTTTCAGGAACATCTTCTTACAGACATTTTTGCACACATCCCTCATAATTTGCTTAGAATAAATGTTTAGAATATGAGATAGTAGGGAAATAATATTGTAGGTTATAATAGAAGGTAGTAGGGAAATAAAATAAATAAATATTGTCAGGATATTTACTGTCTCAACAGGAGTTTCTCTTTCCTTATGTTTTTCTGTAAAGCACCAGATACCCTTGGGCATACGCTGCTACTCTTTTGAATGAGATTAAATCACACTCATTTTTGTTTGATTATTGCTGCATATTGAACATCTGTTGCTTTCATGTTTTATCCAGACACCTTATTGACCTCTGTTATTGTTACTGTTACAAAATGCAATCATTGGTTGCTCATTTCTGACAATGTGACAAGCATAACCTGAATATCCTTCAGACATAAATACTTAGAAATGCTGTATGAGACTTTTTTAAGTTAATGCGTGTGAGAACAACTTGCAAAGAACAAAGAAAAATTCTCAGGTACCAGAAATAAAGAACTTAAAATGACTGCAACGGCATTAGAATGGAGTCTGAGGGGATTCTTGATCCTGGTAATTTAGGCCTGAGTTTTAATACCCATGCGGGTATAATAATAATAATAATAATAATAATAATAATAATACCTTCAAACTGAGTGGATTGTGGAGTTGGAATTAAGGCCCTCATATTTGTTTGGGACTATCAGAAAGCCTGCATACACCTTATTTGAACAAATGATAATGAAAATTTTTACTTACCTACACTCGGAGACTGTGTTATTGTAGAGAAAATATTTTGGTGTCTGCATGGTTAAGGCCTTCTGAACACAGAAACTTCAGACATGGTTAAAGGGCAGACCTTGGAATTTAAAACATGATTTCCATCTCTCTGGAGGAGAAAGTTTTCTCCCCAGAGGGGAGAACATACCTTGAGCTATCATTTAAATTCCAAAGGATTTACTTACAATAGACAGGAGAGGGTTAGTTTCTTTTTCCCCCTTTCTTTTTTTTTTATTTTTTTTTATTTTTTTTTTATTATACTTTAAGTTCTAGGGTCGCATAAATCTTTCTCCTTTTCCCCCTTTCTTAGAGGGTACGAAGAAGTTCTATGCCATCTGTCTTATATAAATTCCCAAATTTATATTTCAAGATTCCTCAACCCTACTGCATAACTCAAGAAAAAGGAAAAATTGAAACTGATGCAGTTATTTCTGTAATAAAGATAATCTGTCTTGATTAAGAAAGTTTGTTCAATCTCAGATACAAATATAAATATTAAAAAATTATCAGGGATGACAAAAATGTTGCATATCTTTGCTTGAGCTATTGATGTAGAAAAGTCTTCCCTGAGAATTTAAAACCTCTAGCATATAACTTACCTAAATTTGGTGTTCCAGTTCACGCGACCTGAGTGGACCTGTAACTTTTAATCTGAGAAATTGATATAGATAGTGATATTAAACCAAACCAATCATGTAAGCATTGATTTGCAGAAAGAAATAAAAATCACTCTAGAAAGATCATCCTGAGGCACACAGAATTCTAAAACAAAGAAATAAAAGCCCTATAAATGTGAATTTATCATCAGAATTTACACAGTACACAAGAAAGGAAGAAACTGGTATAGTAAGCAAATCTTAAACAGCAATAATTGAAAGGATCAATATCAGGTAATGAAAAATAATCTAAAACATAATAAAAATACCTTTTTACAGTGGTTAAGAAACTAAGTTTCAGAGTCATGTTTTTTTTTTAATAAAAGAATGGTTAGATTTTAAAAAGAGCTAAACAATATCTACATATTCTAAAGATTATAAAGAAATCTAAAAAGCCAGTAGATGAATTCTGTAGTAGACTGGACATTTACATGGCCAGAACTCATCAAATCCAAGTTAGATATGAAGAAATTGTAAAGAATGAAGCAGTAAAAATGCTACAAAATACAGGACAAAGTGAAAAGTTGCTACCTGCGAATAATAGGATTTAGAGAAATGGATAAAGAAATTGGGGAAAAGAAGCAATAGAATTTGTACTTGCTGAGAATCTTCCTAAATTGGTGAAAAGTTTTTAAAAAATCTTAAGCAAAATAATTAAAAATAAATCTAACTTAGATACATAACAATGAACCTGAAGGACCAAGCCCAATCTTAAAAGCAACCAGAGAATTACCTACAAACCATAAAAACTTGTTGGATATAAATCTACATATAGTGAAAGAAATCCTGATGCTGGGAGGAGGAAAACAGTCAATGAAAGGGATACCAAGACCTTCATGGGGTGATAGAAATTCCTATAACTTGATTATAAGACCCCATTAAACAGTAAGTATAGAATTTACATTAATAAATTGACTACCAATAACAACATGAACGAATCTCAAAGTGTAATGTATAAATTACTCTACCTAAGAAAACAGCAAATCTAGTTAAGTTATAAAAAATGCAAACCATATTATCTATTGTTGATAAGATACACTTGTATGTTGGAAAATACAAAAACCATGAATAAGAAATGCTCAAATCAATTTCAAGATATTAATACTAACTTGGAAGTAGGGGAAGGAAAAGTGTCCACATAATTTAGGGGTGGAGCTTTAGTTTTACCTGTAATTTGTCATTCATATTTTTATAGATAAGTAATAAGATGAATACATGGCAAAATTTTATAACTATTACATTTTGGTAGTCAATATAATGGAGTTGTATTATCATCTACATATTTTGAATATTTTGTAATTAAAATGTAAAAAAGAAAATAATATTATCTGCAAATAGTGATACTTTTGACTCCTTTGGAATATTCAGAGTTTGTAATTACTGTCTCAATGCAAACTCAGTGCAAAACAGTCCTACAATCCTAAATAAAGTTGCATTATTCATGTATTGTTTTCTAGTTTTAATGAGAATGCTTCTGGTGTTTCCTAGTCAACATGATAGCTCAGCACATTTCTGGCTATTATAATTATTACATATACATTTATTTTATTTTAGTATTAAGAAAAATTATCCTTATAGTATACTAGTCAATGAGATTTGTTAAAGTTTTTTTTTAGCAATAAATACTGAATCACATCAATTGCTCTTCTGGCATGTAAAAGTTATAAACAATATAGTGCAGTTTCTAGATCAGAGGCAGACTTCCTTCACTGAGCTTCATTCAGCTTCACCACATGACTGAGCAATTTACTTGCTCTATGTCTCAGTTTGCTTACATACTTTTTCTACCCACTTCACAGATAGATGTGGGAATTAACTAGATTAAACACCTAATACAGTGCCTGACAAATAGTAAGCAATTAATAAAATGCTAGCTATTGTTACTTTACATGTATTTTTTCTTCCCTTATTGATGATGAAGAGTCATTTAGATAATGTTTATTGAGCAATTGATATAAAATACATACTGTTATAGTCACTGGGAATGAAAGAATATACAAATGCAAAGTCTCTCTTCTCTTGTATAGTATAATTTACATAATAAACTCTTTTGGTGTATTTCTTATTATTAGACTCTTTTCCCACTCCCAGAATGAATCTCACTAGCTTATATGTAGGCTTTTTTGGCTAACATTGTTAGGATTTTTGACTCTGTATGCAAAACCAACATTATCTGTAAATTTCCTTTGTGTGTCTGTGTTCTTTCTCAGGTTATACAAGTTTTGTAAAATGATTTTAGAGACTCTTAAGATTTTTTAAATCCCTAAGCAGTTAAAAATAGAACATAAATGAATTTTCCTAAAACCTAGTATTAAAACTATTTGCATGAGATTACTCTTTTCTGCATAGTTCTTTGACAACTCTTTCAGTTTCTTGAATTATTATTCAGCTATTACTATTGTACTTAAATTATTCTAACTGTTCCTGAACAATATTTTACAATTTTTTGTTCCTTCAAAATAGTATAGTTTATTATGGTTTTCAAATTAGCACATTAGAATTATGTTTTAAAAATCACATCCCTATCAGTGTTAATATATTCTTCTCTCATACATAATATTTTAAAATTTTCTCTTCCTTCTTGGTGGTGAGTGAACTTATCTGAGTTTGTCTATTTTATTATTTTTTAAGCAAAACTAGGTCTTCCCTTTATCAATTCTCCTTTTTCTATTGAATAAACGACATGCTAATTTTATCTATATCATCATTAATTACGTCCTCCAAAATTTATTCCATTTAGCTTATTATACTTACTTATTATGTTTTCTTGTTTAAATTTTAAAAAGTCTATCAGTTGACACTACACCTTTGCCAATGTCACGTTAGTTTTAATAAATGTTATTATTATTAATAAGTTGGCAATTACCTTGAAATGGCAATTTGCAATTTTGATTAATTATATGCCATAAAAAGACATATTTTACTAACTTCAAAATGATTAGAATCTCTTTCTCAGTTATTATTGATTAAAAAAATCTACCCGTTTCTGAGTAAATCCATTGCCTAGAAGATAATATATACTCAATAAATAATTTTTGCAGGTAAATTATACCTCTACTAATCGAAGTTGAAGAATATGGTTGATAGAATTTCTAAATTGTGAATGTACTGTAACTTTTCTGGTGCCTAAAACATTATCAAAGCTTATTTTTATTCCAAGGATATATGTAAACCAAAAACATATTCATTAAAGTACAAAGGTTTGATGTAAATAGGTTTATATATGCTATAGTGTATCTACAGGCATATGTGTTTATTAGATATAAATACAATCAAATGTTTTTATTTTCTTGAACAACGTTTTCATTGAACAATCATCTATGTTTCTATATAGCTATCATCAATGTGTGTGTGTGTGTGTGTGTGTGTGTGTGTGTGTGTGTATGTTTGCCTGCTTAGGTAGTCAAAGCCTTAAACACTCATGTGACACACTGATGTCATGGTGTGTCAAATGGTCTTTCATATTGAAGCAATTTTTGATTTATTTCAATTGACTTTTGAGGGTATACATATATTCAAGATATTTATAACTTTATTGTTAATTTTATATTTTATAAATAGAACTATATGAAATATTTGTTTACATATGTTTAATATGTAAGAAGAATATGTATTTATAAATATATGACATGACTATATAGATCCTTTTAGTTTAGTTATAGATTCTTTATTTTGAAGTATTATATTAGGCCCTTCTTGTATTGTTATAAAGAAATATCAGAGACTGAGTACTTTCTAAAGAAAAGAGGTTTAATTGACTCACAGTTCTTCAGGCTGTACCAACACGGCACTGACATCACTGTGCTACTCTGGAGTAGCACTACATCACTCTGGAGGCCTCAGAAAGCTTTTACTCATGGCGTTAAGGTGAAGTGGGAGTAGGTATAGCACATGTGGAAAGCAGGGGCCAGAGAGGGGGTGCAAGGAGTAGGTGACACACTTTTTTTTTTTTTTTTGAGAGGGAGTCTGGCTCTGTCGTCCAGGCTGGAGTGCAGTGGGGCAATCTCCGCTCACTGCAAGCTCCACCTCCCGGGTTTACGCCATTCTCCTGCCTCAGCCTCCCCAGTAGCTGGGACTACAGGCGCCCGCCACCTCGCCCGGCTAATTTTTTGTGTTTTTAGTAGAGACGGGGTTTCACCGTGTTAGCCAGGATGGTCTCGATTTCCTGACCTCGTGATCCACCCGCTTCGGCCTCCCAAAGTGCTGGGATTACGGCGTGAGCCACTGCGCACGGCCACACTTTTAAATGAACAGATCTCCAGAGAACTCAAAGACAGCAACAAGCCATGAGGGAACAGGCCTCATGTCCCAAACACTTCCCATCAGGCCCCAAGCCACTTCCGGCATTGATAATTACAATTCAACATAAAGTTTGGGCAAATACCCAAACTATAGCAAGTATATTTTGTCTAATATTATCATTATTCTTTCCATATTTCCTGTTAATTTCCTTTTTTCCTATTAATTTATATTAATTTCCATATTTCCTATTAATTTCCCATTAACTTTTTATTAATTTGCTTATATATGTAATGTGTCTTCAAATTTACTTTTTAGAACATTTCTCTACATTATTCTTTCTGTGTGTGATTCTTGCTTTTTTTTTTTTTTTTTTTGCAAATGTCTGGTTTTTTATCTTTATGAATTTTTATTTTGCAATTTTTTTTTCTATTGAGCTAGAATCTTTCTGAGGAGGGTAGAAAATGTAGTAAATCTATAATTTTTCTCAACAATACTGAATTCCAAATCTACTAAAATGACCTGTGATTTCAGATCCAGTTTATTAATGAACTGTTTCATACAGCTTGATATATTTCTCTTTCAAGAATTTCTTAGTATCATTTATTATTTAGGCCGGGTGTGGTAGCTCACGCCTGTAATCCCAGCACTTCGGGAGGCCAAGGTGGGCAAATCACTTGAAGTTACGAGTTCGTGACCAGCCTGAGAAACATGGCAAAACGCCATCTTTAACAAAAATACAAAAATTAGCTGGACGTGGTGGCACATGCCTGTAATCCCAACTGCTCAAGAGGCTGTGACCCGAGAATCACTTGAGCCCAGGACATGGAGGTTGCAATGAGCAAGATCGTACCACTGCACTCCAGCCTGGGTGATAGAGTGAGACTCTGTCTCAGAAAAAAATAAATAAATAAATATGTATATATATATATATATATATATAAAATTAAGTAAAAAGTCAACATTAATTCTTTAAATGTAAACCTTAATTGTATTATTTTCATCGGTATTAGTTTTTAATTTTATGTGTCTTCCTTATGTTTGGTTTGTGTTTGATTCTTTTAATTTGCTTGATTGGTTGGACTATTTATTTAAGAATTTACTTTCCAGAAAAGGTAGTATGTTTTGTGGTTTATTTTTTGTTTCAACTAATAGCCCATAATATCTTTCTATAAAATTTATGTATTAACTATAATTTGACTGAGTGTAAATTTATGCCAAGCTATGAAAATATTGAAAATGTTATCTTTCAATATTTAGTATTTGGGAAAGAGAGGCAGAATCACATGTGTAATTTTTACATTTATAAGCTATATTTTTTTAATCTGAGTAAATATAAATATTTTTCTCTCTATTTTGAAAATTAAAAAAATAAAATCACATTTTATTTGGTCAATGTGTCTTTATTTAATTTTATCTGGTACTTCAAATGCTCTTTTAAGTTGAAGACACTGATCTTTCCAAGAAAATGTCTTCTAAAATATTTATTTGAATATTTTATCTTTCCTCCTTATATTTGCTGGTCTCTACTTTGATAAATTTCTATATTTTACAAATAATATGTCTAATTATTTGTTGCTATGTTGTTTGGTTTAAAAAGTTTATATTATCAATTGTAATTTTTATAATATAATTTATCGAGTAAGAGATAAAGTTTTAAAAATCATTTTCAGCAAGAATGTTTTAATTAAATATTTTCCCTAAAATTATAAGTAGTTTATTCTTTGATTTAATTTTTAATCCTGATTTCTACCTTGTACGTGAGGAACTTGGATAAGTTACTCTGTCCTTCTAGTATGATGATGTCCTCACCTGATAAACTAGCATAATACTTGTATTTACTTTATTAAGCTATTACATAAATATAATATTTATGACAGTCTCAGAAATGTGTAATAAATGGCAAGAGAATACCATTTGATTAATACTAGTAAGTTTTATTGCTTCAAAGCATTACAACTTTTGAACTCATTTTCAGGTACTTCCATGTACTTTAACATTTTGGACAAGTTACGTAAACTCTTTTACCTCAGTTTATTCATCAGTAAAATCAAAACAACTGAAATATACCATTTGGTGATACTTTAAGTAGAAGAAAGTAGTATACACTATACATAACCCATTTAACACAACCAGCATAGCATAATTACTTAAAAAAAAAAAAAAATCATTCTTCTTAGAACCCCTAACACATTGCCTGGAACACATTGGCGAATCAAACACTGGCTAAATTAATGAATGAACTGTTTCTACGTGATTGGATATTTATGTTATTTTCAATTTAACAGTGATACAAAATTTCTGTGATTATCCCTCTAGATAGTCATACAAATACCAATATGAATAACTTATTGTTAATTCTAGATGTGAAATTAGTATACAAAATATTGCAATGCATATGTATCTTAATCATCTCCAAAATATTATTCCAATTTGCATTCTAATTTGCATACCATGGCAGTTCTGAAATCATTGAAGAGGATAACTTTTAAAAGTTTGCTATTATACAATTTGAGAATAATGGTATCTTTTAACAATTCATTTTTTCTGTTAAGCTCAAACTTTTTTTTCAAAATGCCTATTAGCCATCTATATTTCTTTTGTGATTCAATATTTCAGGCCTTGCCTCACTTTTATATTGAGATATTCCATTTTAAATTTTAATTAGCAAATTCTTTTTACAAAGGAAGATATTAATTCTCTATCTTTCATAAAACTGTAAACTGTTTCCTATTCTATTATTTTATTCTTTTGCCATTTGATGTGATTTGGCTGTGTTCCCACCCAATCTCAACTTGAATTCTATCTCCCAGAATTCCTATGTGTTGTGGGAGGGACCCAGGGGAAGGTAATTGAATCATGGGGGCCGGCCAGTCTTTCCTGTGCTATTCTCGTGATAGTAAATAAGTCTCACGAGATCTGATGAGTTTATCAGGGGTTTCTGCTATTGCTTCTTCCTCATTTTCTCTTGCTGCCACCATATAAGAATAACCATTTGTCTGCCGCCTTGATTCTGAGGCCCCCCCAGCCATGGGAACTTTAAGTCCAATAAAACCTCTTTTTCCTCCCAATCTTGGGTATGTCTTTATCAGCAGTGTGAAAATGAACTAATACAGTAAATTGATACCAGTAGAGAGGGGAGATGCTGAAAAGATACCTGAAAATGTGGGAGTAACTTTGGAACTGGGTAACAGGCAGAGACTGGAACAGTTTGGAAGTCTCAAAAGACAGGAAAATGTGGGAAAGTTTGCAACTTCCTAGAGACTTGTTGAATGACTTTGACAAAAATGCTGATGGTGATATCAACAATAAGGTCCAGTCTAAGGTGGTCTCAGATGGAGATGAGGAACTTAGGAACTGGGGCAAAGGTGACTCTTGTTATATTTTAGCAAAAAGACGGGTGGCATTTTGCTCCTGCCCTAGAGATTTGTGAGACTTTGAACTTGAGACAGATGATTTAGTGTATCTGGCAGAAGAAATTTCTAAGCAGCAAAGCATTCTAAAGGTGACTTGGTTGCTGTTAAAAGCATTCCATTTTAAAAGGGAAACAGAGCATAAAAGTTCAGAAAATTTGCAGCATGACAATGCAGTAGAAAAGAAGAACCGATTTTTTGAGGAGAAATTCAAGCAGACTGCAGAAATTTGCATAAGTAGCAAGGAGCCTAATGTTAATCCCCAAGACCCTGGGGAAAATGTCTCAGGACCTTCTCAGAGACTTTCACAGCAGTCCTTCCCATCACAGGCCTGGAAGCCCAGAAGGAAAAAGTGGTTTCATGGGCTGACCCCAGGGTTCTGTGCTGTGTGCAGCCTAGGGACTTGGTTCTCTGTGTCCCAGCTGCTCCAGCCATGGCTGAAAGAGGACAACGTAGAGTCTGAGCTGTGGCTTCAGAGGGAGGAAGCCCCAAGCCTTGGGAGCATCCACATGCTGTTGAGCCCGCAGGTGCACAGAAGTCAAGAATTGAGGCTTGGGAACCTCCGCCTAGATTTCAGAAGATGTATAGAAACGCCTGGATACCCAGGCAAAAGTTTGCTGCAGGGGCAGTGCCCTCATGGAGAACCTCTGCCAGGGCAGTGTTGAAGCACTGCCTAGTGGAAATGTGAGAAGAGGGTCACCGTCCTCTCTCCTCCAAACCTCAGGATGCTAGATCCACCCACAGCTTGTACTGTGCACCTGGAAAAGCTGCAGACACTCAGCACCAACCCATGAAAGCAGCCAGGAGGAAGGCTGTACCCTGCAAAGTCACAAAGGAGGAGCTCCCTAAGACCATGAGAACCCACCTCTTGCATCAGCATGACCTGGATGTGAGACCTGGATTCAAAGGAGGTCATTTTGGAGCTTTAAAATTTGACTACCCCACTGGATTTCGGACTTGTATGGGCCCTGTAACCCCTTTGTTTTGGCCAATTTCTCCCATTTGGAACGGCTGTATTTATCCAACCCCTATACCGCCATTGTGTCTAGGAAGTAACTAGCTTGCTATTGATTTTACAGGGATATACAATTTCATTCAGCAGTGTGTATTGAGTGCCTACTATGTGCAAAGCCTTCACCTACATATTAGAATTGCCATTGATATGCAAGACATATATCAGAGTAATGGAAAGTGAAGTTTCAGACTTACTCATGTGGTGGAGATTGGCTTTCTTCAGACTTGTAATTGCAGGTCTACCTTAATTTTTGTTAATGCCCTTATCAGTTTAGGAGCACCTGTGTCAGGTCACAAGCCCCAAACTTCAGAGTCCCCAAAATCAGATAATGAGTTACCTGTAATTCCCCACTGAGCAGTAAGCATTGCAAACAAAACCCCAAATCTCTACAATTTTTCACAGACTTTGTTATATGTATGTCTCCTGAAGTTAACTAGGACACTGCTGATGCCACAGTCCTG
Organism: Macaca mulatta; assembly: GCF_049350105.2. Lineage (NCBI taxonomy): Eukaryota > Metazoa > Chordata > Mammalia > Primates > Cercopithecidae > Macaca > Macaca mulatta. Next base: position 48,081,061 of record NC_133418.1, read on the forward strand.
TAGGATAAACTATTGTCTGGATGATTGAATCTTGATACATTGGTAACAGAAAGATGCTTCTCAATTACGATGGACAGTAATTGTATTAACCAATGGCATTATACTTAGTGATGAGATAGTATAGGCATTCTGATTACACTGAGAAACAAGACAAGATCAACTGGCATCACCTTTAAAGCATTTATTAATAGTGCTTTAAATGTTTTAGCTGAAACAAAGAAAAGAAAAAGAAATGTGAACTATTACAGTCACACCATCTAATCACTATTTATAGATGATGTGAGTTTATAGCTGGAAAACTAAAAAGAATCATATAGAGGCAAGTACTTTGTGCAGATAAAAAGTGAATATCAATATTTCCCATATACAAATATCAATATTTCCTATATACAAACATAGCCCATTAAAATTGAGTCATATTATATATACATTGTGTAAATCTCTGATCAGAATACATTACAACATATCTTATTAAATATTTTACAAAAGTATAGATAGGAAAAATTACAAATGACTCAAATAAATGGACAAGTAATAAAAATAAAACAAAAATAGGATGTGATAAAATAGGTATCTCATGCATCACTGTGGGTTTATATTTTTCTGGGAAGTAATTTATCAACACATAACAAAACATTTAAAAATTCATATACTTATTGACTGAATAATGCCGCTTTTCAGAATATATTTTAAATGAAAAACATAAGAATGTGTGCAGGGTCTTATCTAATACTTAGAGCTTTATTCTTATACTAAAAATTGGAAGCAGCAGAAATGTCTAGGAGTAAGTGATCGATCAAGTACATTATAGGCTTTTAATAAACTCTAATGCAACATTTGGTCTCAGGATACAGTAAAATGCTTCTTGTTATGAAATATGAGACATATTTTAAGTGGAGAAGTTCAATCACAAAACAGATACTGTATGATTTCAGTTTAGTAGTGGTGTATGAGGTAGATTTGGATGTCTAATAAACATTCCAAACTTAATGTCACTGAATAGTAGTAGAGCTGGTTTTCAATATCCTTTCTCCATTCTTACTACAGTAATTGAAACCTTGAATTTTAGCTGGTCACTGGCTGCCCCGCTAAAGACTGCAGCCTCCCAGGTAACTATTAGTTGTATCTCCGTGACTAGGTTATGGACAAGGGTACACATGTGGAAGCAACATGTAGATTCCAAGTCGCCACTTTAAAGGAAAGGAGCATGCTTCTCTATCTCCTTCTATCTTGCTTCCTGGTATTTAGTTGTGTTCTTAAAACATCTTTAATGAGGGCAGAGCAAAAATAAATTGTTTCCCCAAGGCTTTGGAGGTTCCATTTAAGCCTCCAAATTGTCATGTTTAGACTTTTACAGTAGAAAGTATGCTAGTTATCAATTTATTGCCCCTTAGCTTCAAATTCTCTTTTCTATGATGAAGAATTTGGACCCTATAAATATTTCTTCTTCTTTGCCAGCCAATACTATGTAAATTATCAGTAGAGGGCGCTAGAGGGACACTTGAAAAAGACCACTTACTTTCTGGTTTTAATGTGCTCCTCTGGCCAGGCTCCTGCACTGCACTGTATCTAGCAGTAACTGGTAGCCAACAGCTTCTAAAACACCTCAAATTGTGCACTTTTAAATCAGGTATGATCCTAAGATTCCTACCACTGAGATGGGTTTCCTGATTTCAATGGAGTTAATGAAATCCAGAAATAGCAGAGGTCAGGTAGCAACACTTAACCACAAAATACAAGAGGGGTATGTCTACTGGAAAGGGAAGCAGGGGCATAGCAGTAATCAGAATGCTTTGGCCTGGAGAGTTATTTGGCAGTTGCTAGTTGATCATGGTGTCTTTACTAATGAAGTAGTCAGACAGCCCTCTGGAGTATTTCTTGATCAATAGAACAGGAAAATAAAAACTCTAGATTTGATGACCAATAAAACTGAGTTGAATAATCACAATATTGAATCCCAACTTCTCATTCAGCTGTCTGACATGGTTTGGGTCTGTGTCCTCATGCAAATGTCATCTTCTAGTTCCCATAAGTCCCATGTCTTGTGGGAGGGACCCAGTGGGAGATAATTGAATTGTGGGGAGTGGGTCTTTCCATGCTATGCTCATGATAGTGAGTAAGTCTCATGAGATCTGATGGTTTTAAAAACGGGCGTTTCCCTGCACAAGCTCTCTTTCTTCGCCTACTGCCATTCATGTAAAATGTGACTTGACGTCTGCCGTGATGGTGAGGCCTCCCCAGCCACGTTGAACTGTAAGTCCACTAAACCTCTTTCTTCCTAGTCTCAGGTATGCTTTATCAGCAGTGTGAAAATGGACTAATACAGTAAATTGGTACTGGGAGTGGGGCACTGCTGTAAAGGTACCTGAAAATGTGGAAGCGGCTTTGGAAGTGGATAACAGGCAGAAGTTGGAACAGTTTGGAGAGCTCAGTAGAAGACAAGAAAATGTGGGAAAGTTCACAACTCTCTCTAGAAATTTGTTGCATGGCTTTGACCAAAGTGCTGATAATGATATGGACAATGAAATTCAGGCTAAGGTGGCCTCAAATGCAGATGAGGAACTTGTTGGGAACTGGAGCAAAACTGATTCTTGTTATATTTTAGCAAAGAGGCTGGTGGTATTTTGCCCCTGACCTAGAGATGTGTGGAAATTTGAACTTGAGAGGGATGATTTAGAGTATCTGGCAGAAAAAATTTCTAATTAGCAAAGCATTCAAGAGATGACTTGGGTGCTGTTATAGGAATTCAGTTTTACAAGGGAAGCAGAGCATAAAACTTTGGAAAATTTGCAGCCTGACAATGTGATAGAAAATAAAATCCCATTCTCTGGTAGAAATTCAAGCTGGCTACAGAAATTTGCGTTAAGTTATCAAGGAACCAAATATTAATCCCCAAGACAATAGGGAAAATGTCTCCAGGGCATGTCGGAGGTCTTCATAGCAATGCCTCCCATCACAAGCCTGGAGGTCTAGGAGGAAAAACTGGTTTCACAGGCCTGGCCCTGGGTCCCCATGCTGTGTGCAGCCTAGGGACTTGGTGCCCTTCATCCCAGCTGGACCAGTCATGTCTGAAAGGGGCAAATGTAGAGCTCAAGCCATGGCTTCAGAGAGTGCAATCCTCAAGCCTTAGCAGCTTTCACATTGTTTTGGGCCTGCAGGTGTAAGAAGTCAAGAATTGAGGTTTGAGAACCTCTGCCTGGATTTCAGTGGATGTATGGAAACGCCTGAATGTCCAGGCAGAAGTATGCTTCAGGGGCAGGGCTCTCATGGAGAACCTCTGCTAGGGCAGTGCTGAAGGGAAATGTGGGGTCAGAGCCCCCACACAGAGTCCCTACTGGGGTACTTCCTAGTAGAGCTGTGAGAAGATGCTCACCATCCTCCAGACTTCAGAATGAAAGATCCACTGACAGCTTTCACCGTCTGCCTGGTAAAGGCACAGACACTCAACACCAGTCAGTGAAACAGCTGAAGGGAGGTTGGAGGTTGTACCCTGCAGAGCCACAGGGATGGAGCTGCCCAAGACCATGGGAACTCACCTCTTGCATCAGCATGACCTACATGTGAGACATGGAGTCAAAGGAGATCATTTTGTAGCTTTAAGATTTAACTGTCCCACTGGATTTCAGACCTGCATGAGCCCTTTAGCCCCTTTGTGCTGACCAATTTCTTCCATTTGGAAAAGCTGTATTTACCCAGTGCCTGTACTCCATTGTATGTAGGAAGTAACTAACTTGCTTTTGATTTTACAGGCTCATAGGAGGAAAAGATTTGCCTTGTTTCAGGTGAGATTTTGGACTGTGGACTTTTGAGTTAATGATCAAATGAATTAAGAATTTGGGGGACTGTTTGGAAGGCATGGTTGGTTTTGAAATTTGAAGACATGAGATTTGGGAGGGGCCAGTTGTGGAATTATATGGTTTGGCTCTGTGTCCCCACCTAAATCTCATCTTGTAGCTCCCATAATTCCCATGGGTTGTGGGAGAAACCCCGTGGGAGATAATTGAATCATAGGGGTGAGTCTTTCCCATGCTGTTCTCATTATAGTGAATGAGCCTCACAAGATCTGATGGTTTTAAAAACAGGAGTTTCCCTGCATAAGCTCTCTCTCTTTGCCTGCTGCCATCCATGTAAGAGGTGACTTGCCTCTCTTTGCCTTCTGCCATGATTGTGAGGCCTCCTCAGCCATGTGGAATTGTAAATCCATTAAACCTCCTTCCCCCGCCCCCCCCAGTCTTGGTTATATCTTTATCAGGAGCATGAAAACAGACTGATACACTGTCTTAAAGCAATTCTCAGACTCCTTATTGAAGGTTCAGTCCCTTTGAGAAAGAAATTTGCATTAATTGTCAAAAATACCCACAATAAATCTTCCTCTAAATCTTTGCTCAAAAGGACTATTATGTAAGATGACAATAACAAGGTAAAATGTAAAAATGGTATAAGGTAAAAGGTAAAAAAAGTAAAAGGTTAAAATGACCATAAAAAGTAAAAAGAGAAAAGTCTGCAGTTTCCAAGGGTTTACCAAACTGTAGCTCTGAATTGATGTTCATACCCATGTATCCAAAAGATTAGTAATCCAATAAAGTCTAGTGAAGAAGTATGTGCATGAAATTCCCAGAATGGACACATACTGTGAAGATGTCTGTGTCCCATGTGAGTGCCCAGCAAATGGCATCCACTACATGGGAGATTCTTACTAATCAGGGGGACAAAGGGGTATATATTCTCTGTGGTTATCAATCAGCCTCATTTTCCAGTCATTCCATTGCTGGATCAAATGGACCTATGTACAAAGTAGCCACAAGGGCAAGACTGGAAGCTACCTACTGAGCTCAACAACATAGTCTTTCCTAACCAAAGCTGACCTGGATAACACTACTGCTGAATGCCTAATCTATTGGCAGCTGAGATCTGCAGTTCCTGATATCACACCGCTTCATGCGGGAAAACAGAAAGCTCTCTGGTAGTACATTAATTGCATTGGAATATTTAACCTGACTGAAATTGACTTGTATTCTGAAAATTGATTTGTCTTTAATGCCCCTGATGCTTCTGCCAGCACCACCACTTATGGATGAACAGGCAATTCCCCATCCCACTGCTTCTAATCAAAGAATTAACTTTACAACAGAGGAAGTCCAGCAGTGGGTTCATACCCATAGAATTAACTGGTTTACCACATTCCTTATCACCACAAAGCACTTAGACTAATGAAAGATGAAATGGCTTAACCACAGACTCAGTTACAGCTTCAATACAAAGATAATACCAAGAAAAGATGGTCTTCTCACTTACATATATAAGTTTTGGAATATGTAAGTTTTGAATTAGAAACATTATATGGTTGTTCACTTTCCATAGCCAGAATACATTAATTCAGAAGTCAATGAATGATAGAAGTGAAAGTATTTATTTCCCTAATATACTCAGTAACCAATTCATAGAATATTTGCCCTCATTCCTGCTTTTAAGCTCTGCTGATTTGGATTTGTTAGCTCTCAAAGGCAGAATGCTTTGGCTCTGCTATCGAAATGTACCCAGAATCCAATAAGCTCTCACTATCTCCATTAATATTACTTTGGCCCAAACCACAATAATTTCTTGGCTGGACTATCTCATTAACCAACCCTATCTCCCTATCTCCCTTTAGTCAATTCATATGACAGACAGTGATACACATGTGTATATGTGTGTGTGTGTATGTGTATATGTGTGTGTGTGTGTATGTGTGTGTGTGTATATATATGTGTGTGTGTGTGTGTGTGTGTGTATATATATATAGTTTGCTTGTTTGTTTTTGACGGAGTCTCGCTCTATTGCCAGGCTGGAGTGCAGTGGCGTGATAATCAGCTCACTGCAATCTCTGTCTCCCAGGTTCAAGCGATTCTCCTGATCCAGCCTCCTGAGTAACTGGGACTACAGTCACGCACCACCACACCTGGCTAATTTTTGTATTTTTAGTAAAGGTAGGGTTTCACCATGTTAGCCAGGATGGTCTCCATCTCCTGACCTTGTGATTCACCCACCTCAGCCTCCCAATGTGCTGGGATTACAGGCATGAGCCACCGCGCCCAGCCGGCAGACAGTGATTTTTAAAAATACAATTCAAATCATATACCTTCTCTGTTTAATATCCTCCAATGCATCTTTCTCTCAGCCAGAGTATAAGACCCAAATTTTTGTCATGCTTAACAAGGCACTACACAACTTGAAATCATTTATCTCTTGACCTCATTTTCTACCAATCACTTGTTCACTGTAATCTTAGCACGCGATGTTCTCGCTCTTCTTGGAACATACTCAGCATATTTTATTCTACTTATACTCTGCCCAGTGGACTCTTTTAACAGAGAGCCATATTTCTCACTCCTCATGTCATGTGTGTTTGCTTAGATGACAATGTATTTTAGACAACCTCCTATTTCCATCCTATAAAAATGGCACCCTTTACCTGTACTCTCTAATACCTCTGAAGAGTTGTTTTGCCTCCATTTTACATATTTGTTGTTCTACTCAAACAAATAGAGAAAAGCTCCATAAAAGCAGCAACTTTGTTTTATAAACCACTGAATTCCTAGTATCTACATTAAAGTTTCTACACCTCAGCACTAGTGACATTTGCGGATGGATAATTTTTTGATGTGAGAGGATGTCTTGTTATTGTAGGATGTTCTGTACTATCCCTGGCTTCTATACACTAGATATCAGTAGTATTCCTATGCCAAGTTATGGCAACCAAAATCTTATCCAGACATTTACAAATGTCCTCTGAAGTCAAAGGTGCCCTGGTTGAGAGCTGCTGATCTAGATTGAACAGAGGTAGCTCTTAATAATGAATGAATTAATTAATTAATTAATTAAAAATATGTACTTATGTGCAGAAACAAGATTGGGATGATATATACTGATCTGTTAGTTGTGGGCGCATTAATTGTGCATGTGTGCTTTTTGAATTTTGAAAATTTACCTCAGGATTATTTTACAACCTTCACAGAAAAAATAAAGCCAATTAAATCTTGGAAAAACCCACTTTGGGCTTCCATTCTCAGTTCCTCCAGTCTTTGTTTAACTTCTCTCTGCCATTAAGGATACTTGGATTGAAGATTTTGTTTTCAAACTGATGTAGACATTATAACCTTCTTCCTTTGCCTTCAAGAAGTTCTTCTCATCCCATATGGTAGTTTTTCTCAGTTAATTGTATTCTTATTCCCCAGGAGAAGGTCACAGAAAACTCTATCTATCTGAAAAGTACATGACCATTGTTTTTACTGTTAATGGTTATTAAAAGCCAAAGGTAACTTGGCAAAAATAATTTAACAAGCCAACTTAGTCATTAATATTCACAGAACTAGAGTCCTTTGGCCTTCTTAATGTGAAATCTCAATCACATAAAATGCAGAATACAGCAATGAGGTGATTAACCTGAACATTATCAGAAGCTAAAATAGATAATGGATAAAATTGAAAGTGATATCAGTCAGTCTTCACCTTCCTTTAGAAATATGAGTTGGTCATAAAGGCCATAAAGTGAATGCCTTGGTCAGAGGCAATGCCGTGTGGAATACCATGATGGTGGATAAAGCATTCGTGAGTTCACAGATGGTAATCTTGGCAGAAGCATTGCATGCAGGACAGGAAAACCCATATCCAGGGTAAGTGTCTATTCCAGTGAAGACAAACCTCTGCCCTTTTGTTGATGGAAGAGGTCCAATATAATCAATCTCCCACCAGGTAGCTGGCTGATTGCCCTAAGGAATGGTGCCATATCGAAGGCTCATTGTTGGTCTCTGCTGCTGGCAAATTGGGCACTCAGCAGTACCTGTAGCCAGGTCAGCCTTGGTGAGTGGAAGTCCATGTTGCTGAGCCCAGGTATAACCTGAATCCCTGCCACCATGGCCACTTTGTTCATGGGCCCATTGGGCGATGACAGGGGTGCCTGGGGAAAGAGGCTGAGTGGTGTCCACAGAACAGGTCATTCTATCCACTTGATTATTAAAATCCTCCTGCCACTGACACCAAAAGCACCATTGGATCTGCTGAGCAATGTTTGCAGAGCAGCTTGAACAGCAGCCTGGAACTGTTGTAGAGCCTTCTCCTGTTCTGGATCACACTAGAAACTGGCAGCCTTTTGGGTCACTAGATAAATGGGCCAGAGTAACCCAAATGAGGAATGTGTTGCCTCCAAAATCCAAACAGGTCCACTAGGTGCTGTGCCTCTTTCTTGGTTGTAGGAGGGGCCAAATGCAGCAACTTATCCTTCACCTTAGAAGGAATATCTCAACAAGCCCCACAACACTGGACCCCTAGAAATTTTACTAAGGTAGAAGGTCCCTGAATTTTAGTATAATTTCCTATCCTCTGGCACACAAATGTCTCACAAATAAGTCCAATGTGTCTGCTACTTCTTGCTCACTGGATCCAATCAGCATAATGTCATCAATGTAACCAACCAGTGTGGTATCTGGTGGAAACAAAAAGTGATCAAGTTCTCTCTGAATAAGATTATGACAAAAAGCCAGAGAATTGATATTGATATGCCCCTGAGGTAGGAAAGCAAATAGGTATTGCTGACCTTACCAGCTGAAGGCAAATTGTTTCTGGTGGGCCTATGGACAGGAATGGAGAAAAAGTGATTTGCCAAGTCAATGGCTAGATACCAGGTACCAGCAGATGTGTTAATTTGCTCAAGCAATGAAACCAGATCGGGTACAGCAGCTGCAATAGGAATCACTACATTGTTAAGATTATAATAATCCATGGTCATTCTCCAAGATCCGTCTGTCTTCTGCACAGGCTAAATGGGAGAGTTGAACGGAGATGTGGTGGGAATCACCACGCCTGCATCCTTCAAGTCATTGATGGTGGCACTGATCTCTGCAATCTCTGCAGGGATTCTACATTGTTTTATTTTATTTTATACATATGTTAAATTAGATTTACTATTTACTACAGCTTCCGTTTGGCCTTTCCCACCATAATGGTCCTCACCCTACCAGTCAGGGAGCCAGCGTGAGGGTTCTTTCAGTTGCTCACTATGTCCATGCCAATTATGCATTCTGGCACTGGGGAAATGACAGGATGAGTCTGGGGACCCACTGGACCCACTGTAAGTTGGACATGAGCTAAAGCTTCAGTAATCACCTGACTTCCATAAGCCTCTACTTTAACTGGAGGACCACAGTGATGTTTTGTGTCCCTGGAATCAACGTCAGCTCAGAGCCAGTGTCCAGTAGTCCCCAAAATGTCTGATCATTTCCCTTTCCTCAATGCACAGTTACTCTGATAAAAGGCCAGAGGTGAAATTGCTGAATCATGAGAGTTCTATTTTTAATTTTTTAAGGAACCTCCATGCTGTTTATCATAATGAGTGTTATCAATTTATATTTCCACTAACAGTGTACAGGAGTTCCCTTTTATCCACATCCTCTCAAACACTTATCTTTCCTTTTCTTTTTCTTTTTCTTTTTTTTTTTTTTTTTGCAATAGCCATTCTAACAGGTATGAGGTGATATCTCATTGTGATTTTAATTTGCATTTTTCTAATTATTAGTTATATTGAATATTTCTTCCTATACCTGTTGGCCATTTATATGTCTTCTTGTGAGAAATATCTATTTAGATCATTTGCTGATTTCTAATTGTGTTTTTTTTTTCTTACTTTTGAGTTGTTTGAGTTTTTTATATATTTTGGATATTAACCCTATATCAAATGTATGGTTTGGAAAGATTTTTCTCCTATTCCATATTTTGCCTCTTCACTCTGTTGATGGTTTTCTTTGCTGTGCAGAAGATTTTTCTCGTTGCTGGAATTCCATTTGTCTATTTTTGCTTTTGTTGTTTGTGCTTTCAGATTCATATTCAAAAAATCATTGCCCAGACCAATTTCAAGGAGATTTTCTCCTATATTTTCTTCTAGTAGTTTTACAGTTTAGATCTTATGTTTAAGTCTTTAATCATTTTGAGTTGTGTTTTGTATGTGGCATGAGATAAGTGTTTAAGTTCACTCTTCTGGATGTGGATATCCAGTTGTTTTAACCCCATTTGTTGAAGACATTGATTTTTCCCCATTGTGCACTCCTGGCAATTTTGTCAAAAATTAGTTGAACATAAATGTGTGAATTTATTTCTGAATTCTCAGTTCTGTTACATTGGTCTACGTGTTTTATGCCAGTACCATGCTCTTTTGGTTACTCTAGCTTTATATCATATTTTGAAGTTAGGAATTTTGATTCCTCCAGCTTTGTTCTTTTTGCTCACGATTGCCTTGTCTATTCAAATCTCTTTGGGTTGCCTTCTTCCTTCCTCTCAAATCCACATGCATCCCTCCTCAGACTGTGCAGTCAGTTGAAGAAGACAGTCTTCTCTGATTGAAGAGAGTTGTTCTTCAGTCAAAGGTACATGTGTAGCTGTGCTTGCTTGCTAGAACCTCTAATCAAGCGCTTAGAGCCCCTTTCACTCTTATCTTTCATCTGCTGACCAGAGGCAGAAGATTCTGGAATGGTAGGACCAAAAATTGATGGATCCAAAGTCTCTAAATTATCATATAAGGAAAGCTTCTTGCTGACCAGTAGCACTTGTATGAGCCCTAAATAGAAATTCACTTATTTTGGGCTAAAATATTTTATTAGTCATGGTTCTCTAAAGGGACAGAATTAATGAGATAAATGACTATGTAAAGGGGAGTTGATCGGGGAATTGACTCACACAATCACAAGGTGAAGTCCCACAATAGGCCGTCTGTAAGCTGAAGAGCCAGGAAGCCAGCCCCAGTCCCAAAACCTCAAAAGTAGGGAAGCTGATAGTGCAGACATCAGTCTGTGGCTGAAGGCCTGAGAGTCCCTGGCAAATCACTGCTGTAAGTCCAATAGTCCAAAAGCTGAGTAACTTGGAGTCTGATATTTGAAGGTAAGAAGCATCCAGCATGGGAGAAAGATGAAGGCCAGAAGACTCAGCAAGTCCGCTCTTTCCATGCCTTCTTTTACACTGACAATTGATTGTAGATGGTGCCCACCCAGATTGAGGGTCTACATCTTTCAGTCTACTGACTCAAATGTTAATCTCCTTTGGCAACACCCGCACAGACACACCCAGGAACAATACTTTGCCTCCTTCAATCCAATCAAGTGGACACGCAATGTTAACCATCAGAGATATGAACAACATTTAGTTTACTTGTCATATCAGTAGGCTATTTCACCCCAGCTATTTCTCAAAGGGTATGAAACTTTTCACATGGCTAAGTACAACTACAATAATTCTAAAGGTAATGATAATGTTACAGTGATCTTTTGATAATCTCTGCTTTGCCTGCTGGGGAATGATTCTTAGAATATTGTTGAAAAATCAAATACACAAATAACAGAAATGCAACACTCAAAGTAAGCTGAATGACATAGATTTTTTGCTAAAAGTTCTTGGGGAGATGAAAGAAGGATCATGTTTTATTTTGTCAGGGCACTTCTATGCTATTCCCAATATCTACTTTTTTGTTGTTTTTGTTGTTGCAACGACCTTACCTCTGCTCTCTCATACCTTTTTTTTTTTTTCTTTTTTAATATACTTTAAGTTCTAGGGTACATGTGCACAACGTGCAGCTTTGTTACATATATATACATGTGCCATGTTGGTGTGCTGCACCCATTAACTCATCATTTACATTAGGAATATCTCCTAATGCTATCCCTCCCTCCATCCCCTCTCCAGAATAGGACCCGGTGTGTGATGCTCCCCTTCCTGTGTCCAAGTGATCTCATTGTTCAATTCCCACCTATGAGTGAGAACATGCGATATTTGCTTTTCTGTTCTTGCAATAGTTTGCTGAGAATAATGGTTTCCAGCTGCATCCATGTCCCTACAAAGGACACAAACTCATCCTTTTTTATGGCTGCGTAGTATTCCATGGTGTATTTGTGCCACATTTTCTTAATCCAGTCTGTCACTGATGGACATTTGGGTTGATTCCAAGTCTTTGCTATTGTGAATAGTGCCACAATGAACATATGTGTGCATGTGTCTTTATAGCAGCATGACTTATAATCCTTTGGGTATATACCCAGTAATGGGATGGCTGGGTCAAATGGTATTTCTAGTTCTAGATCCTTGAGGAATCGCCACACTGTTTTCCACAATGGTTGAACTAGTTTACAGTCCCACCAAGAGTGTAAAAGTGTTCCTATTTCTCCACATCCTCTCCAGCACCTGTTGTTTCCTGATTTTTTAATGATTGCCATTCTAATTGGTGTGAGATGGTATCTCATTGTGGTTTTGATTTGCATTTCTCTCATGTCGAGTGATGATGAGCATTTTTTCATGTGTCTGTTGGCTGTATGAATGTCTTCTTTTGAGAAGTGTCTGTTCATATCCTTTGCCCACTTTTTGATGGGGTTGTTTGTTTTTTTCTTGTAAATTTGATTGAGTTCTTTATAGGTTCTGGATATTAGCCCTTTGTCAGATGAGTAGATTGCAAACTTTTCTCCCATTCTGTAGGTTGCCTATTCACTCTGATGATAGTTTCTTTTGCTGTGCAGAAGCTCTTTAGTTTAATTATATCCCATTTATCAATTTTGGCTTTTGTTGCCATTGCTTTTGGTGTTTTAGACATGAAGTCCTTGCCCATGCCTATGTCCTGAATGGTATTATCTAGGTTTTCTTCTAGGGTTTTTGTGGTATTAGGTCTAACATTTAAGTCTCTAATCCATCTTGAATTAATTTTTGTATAAGGAGTAAGGAAAGGATCCAGTTTCAGCTTTCTTCTTATGGCTAGCCAATTTTCCCAGCACCATTTATTAAATAGGGAATCCTTTCCCCATTTCTTGATTCTGTCAGGTTTGTCAAAGATCAGATGGCTGTAGATGTGTGGTATTATATCTGAGGGCTCTGTTCTGTTCCATTTGTCTATATCTCTGTTTTGGTACAAGTACCATGCTGTTTTGGTTACTGTAGCCTTCTAGTACAGTTTCAAGTCAGGTAGCGTGATGCCTCCAGCTTTGTTCTTTTGGCTCAGGATTGTCTTGGCAATGCAGGGTCTTTTTTTGGTTCCATATGAACTTTAAAGCAGTTTTTTTCCAATTCTGTGAAGAAAGTCATTGGTAGCTTAATGGGGATGGCATTGAAACTATAAATTACCTTGGACAGTATGGCCATTTTCACGATATTGATTCTTCCTATCTATGAGCATGGTATGTTCTTCCATTTGTTTGTGTCCTCTTATTTCACTGAGCAGTGGTTTGTAGTTCTCCTTGAAGAGGTCCTTTACATCCCTTGTAAGTTGGATTCCTAGGTATTTTATTCTCTTTGAAGCAATTGTGAATGGAAGTTCATTCATGATTTGGCTCTCTGTTTGTCTGTTACTGGTGTATAAGAATGCTTGCAATTTTTGCACACTGATTTTATATCCTGAGACTGTGCTGAAGTTGCTTATCAGCTTAAGGAGATTTTGGGCTGAGACAATGGGGTTTTCTAAATATACAATCATGTCATCTGCAAACAGGGACAATTTGACTTCTTCTTTTCCTAACTGAATACCCTTGATTTCTTTCCCTTGCCTGATTGCCCTAGCCAGAACTTCCAACAGTATGTTAAATAGGAGTGGTGAGAGAGGGCATCCCTGTCTTTTACCAGTTTTCAAAGGGAATTTTTCCAGTTTTTGCCCATTCAGTATGATATTGGCTGTGGGTTTGTCATAAATAGCTCTTATTATTTTGAGATACGTTCCATCAATACCTAATTTATTGAGAGTTTTTAGCACGAAGGTTGTTGGATTTTGTTGAAGGCATTTTCTGCATCTATTGAGATAATCATGTGATTTTTGTCTTTGGTTCTGTTTATATGCTGGATTACGTTTATTGATTTGCATATTTTGAACCAGCCTTGCATCCCAGGGATGAAGGCCACTTGATCATGGTGGATAAGCTTTTTGATGTGCTGCTGGATTCAGTTTGCCAGTATTTTATTGAGGATTTTTGCATCAATGTTCATCAGGGATATTGGTCTAAAATTCTCTTTTTTTGTTGTATCTCTGTCAGGCTTTGGTATCAAGATGATGTTGGCCTTGTAAAATGAGTTAGGGAGGATTCCCTCTTTTTCTATTGATTGGAATAGTTTCAGAAGGAATGGTACCAACTCCTCCTTGTTCCTCTTGCAGAATTCGGCTGTGAATCTGTCTGGTCCTGGACTTTTTTTGGTTGGTAGGCTATTAATTTTGCCTCAATTTCAGAGCCTGCTATTGGTCTATTCAAGGATTCAACTTCTTCCTGGTTTACTCATGGGAGAATGTAAGTGTCCAGGAAATTATCCATTTCTTCTAGATTTTCTAGTTTATTTGCATAGAGGTGTTTATAGTATTCTCTGATGGCAGTTTGTATTTCTGTGGGGTCAGTGGTGATATCCCCTTTATCATTTTTTATTGCGTGTATTTGATTCTTCTCTGTTTTCTTCTTTATTAGTCTTGCTAGCGGTCTATCAATTTTGTTGATCTTTTCAAAAAACCAGCTCCTGGATTCATTGATTTTTGGAGGGTTTTTGTGTTTTTTTTTTTTGTTTGTTTTTTTTTTTTTTTTTTTTTTTGTCTCTATCTCTTTTAGTTCTGCTCTGATCTTAATTATTTCTTACCTTCTGCTAGCTTTTGAATGTGTTTGCTCTTGCTTCTCTAGTTCTTTTAATTGTGATGTTAGAGTGTCAATTTTAGATCTTTCCAGCTTTCTTTTGTGGGCTTTTAGTGCTATAAATTTCCCTCTACACACTGCTTTAAATGTGTTCCAGAGATTCCGGTATGTTGTATCTTTGTTCTCATTGGTTTCAAATAACATCTTTATTTCTGCCTTCATTTCGTTATGTACCCAGTAATCATTTAGGAGCAGGTTGTTCAGTTTCCATGTAGTTGAGCAGTTTTGATTGAGTTTCTTAGTACCTGGCTGATACCTGTTTTTCCTTTCCATGTCTAGTGCTTCCTTCAGGAGGGCAGGCCTGGTGGTGACAAAATCTCTAGTTTCATTGCACTGTGATCTGAGAGACAGTTTGTTATAATTTCTGTTTTCTTACATTTGCTGAGGAGTGCTTTACTTCCATCTATGTGGTCAATTTTGGAATAAGTGTGATGTGGTGCTGAGAGAATGTATAATCTGTTGATTTGGGGTGGAGAGTTCTGTAGATGTCTATTAGGTCCACTTGGTGCAGAGTTGTTTTCAATTCCTTGATATCCTTGTTAAGTTTCTGTCTCGTTGATCTGTCTAATGTTGACAGTTGGGTGTTAAAGTCTCCCATTATTATTGTATGGGATTCTAAGTCTCTTTGTAAGTCTCTAAGGACTTGCTTTATGAATCTGGGTGCTCCTGTATTGGGTGCATATATATTTAGGATAGTTAGCTCTTCCTGATTAATTGATCCCTTTACCATTACGCAATGGCCTTCTTTGTCTCTTTTTATCTTTGATGGTTTAAAGTATGTTTTATCAGAGACTAGGATTGCAACCCCTGCTTTTTTTGTTTGTTTGTTTTCCATTTGCTTGGTGGATCTTCCTCCATCCCTTTATTTTGAGCCTATGTGTGTCTCTGCATGTGAGATGGGTCTCCTGAATACAGAAAACTGATGGGTCTTGACTCTTTATGCAATTTGCCAGTCTGTGTCTTTTAATTGGACCATTTAGTCCATTTACATTTAAGGTTAATATTGTTATGTGTGAACTTGATCCTGTCATTGCGATATTAGCTGGTTATTTTGCTCGCTAGTTGATGCAGTTACTTCCTAGCATTGATGGACTTTACATTTTGACATGTTTTTGCAGTGGCTGGTACCTGTTTTTCCTTTCCATGTCTAGTGCTTCCTTCAGGATCTCTTGTAGGACAGGCCTGGTGGTGACAAAATCTCTAAGCATTTGCTTGTCTGTAAAGGATTTTATTTCTCCTTCACTTATGAAACTTAGTTTGTCTATATGAAATTCTGGGTTGAAAATTCTTTTCTTTAAGGATGTTGAATATTGGCCCCCACTCTCTTCTGGCTTCGAGAGTTTCTGCCAAGAGATCTGCTGTTAGTGTGATGGGCTTCCCTTTGTGTGTAACCTGACCTTTGTCTCTGGCTGCCCTTAACATTTTTTCCTTCATTTCAACTTTGGTGAATCTGACAATTATGTGTCCTGGAGTTGCTCTTCTCAGGGAGTATCTTTGTGGCATTCTCTGTATTTCCTGAATTTGAATGTTGGCCTGCCTTACTAGGTTGTCTCATACCTTTCTTTGACTACTTTGCTCCCTTCCTTTCCTTATGCATGGGTTCCATTTCATTTCTATAAATCTATATGCAATAATTTCCCAAGCACAACACTACTGCACTTTAGACTGGCTAATTCATTGTCATGGAGAGCTATTCTGTGAGTTGTAGGAGGCTTAGTAGCATCCCGGGCTTCTATCTACTAGGTGCCAGTGGCTTCCCTCCAGTTTTGAGCATCAAAATATCTTTAGATATTGCCAAAACTTCCCTAGGTACAAAATATCCCCTCCTCATTATTACGTAGAGGGCTGCAGATCTTATTCCCTCTCTCTTCTCCCTTGCTCACTATTCTCCGGTTTGCATTTCCAGTCATCAGCAAGGGGTCTCATTTTTTTCAGAACATGTCTAATCTGTAAATCAAAGGAGCAAAAGCTCACACAATCTGAAAGTCAGCTAAGTTTTCATAATTGCAAAATCCTATATATATATGACTATATTTGTGATGTATATATGATATATATCATAATATATAAAAAATATAAAATAAAAGCAAACAAGCAAAAATTGCTTGATATATAAAATTAAATATCAAGTTAGATGAGGTCAGTTGGGCAAATGAAGTAGAAATATTCCCTTACAAATAAGATTTCTTAAAAGAAGCCAGTGAAAATCTAGAAAGTCTCCACTTTATAGCACTAAAATTATTTATCTATGACCTAGAGCCAGGATTCACAAATGAACAAATGGATTACTTCAAGGTAAAAGGAAGGAATAAATATGCCATGGAAAAATTAAGCAACAATTTGAAAATGTAGCTATTATATGATCAGCTCAGTATTATTTTTCTTGGAATTAAAAAAATGAATAAGGATAACAAAACAGTTATCTTAGTGTGAGAAATGTGGAAGACTAACATGAGAAATCTAGCATTCATGTAATAGGAATCCCAGGACAGAACAAGGCAGGTAGAAGAGAAACAGTAATCAAAGAAATGAAAAACATAAAATTTTATTTAGCTAAATGAGGTTATTATATTGAATATTCTAATCTTATTCCAAATTTTCATAGAGATACAGTAACATATAAGTTTGTAAAAGTTTGAGCTTTTAATGTGAAAATATTATCCAACAGTTACACGGGCAGAAATATAAGTGAACTTCATAATAAAAAGTAAAAAATTTTGGCATGCACAAATCATTAAAATTTTTTAACTAGAAGAACAGGAACAAAGTCAAAAAATAAATTTAATATGCAAGAAACCTTGGTGAAAAAGGTATCTTTTAAATTAGATATGAATTATTGATAATTTAAATATTAAAGTTATATTTTGGCTCAATATTTCCCTACTATCTGTGGTAGGGGTAAACTAAATTTTTTTTTTAATTATTTCAGATGAAATGAAACTGGTTTTCTTTAAACTTTTGGGAAAGCACATGATAAAATCTTAGGAGAAAAGGTGGATGTGTTCCAAGAAAATTAACGCATAAAAAAATTAGAAGTGAATAATAGAAAATTTGCAAAAAACTGAAGAAAAAATTAAAATAATCAATAAAAATATAATAAGTAGGGGCCAGGTGCAGTGGCACACGCCTGTAATCCCAGCCCTTTGGGAGGCCAAGAACAACGGATCATGAGGTCAGGAGATCAAGACCATCCTGGCTAACACAGTGAAACCCCGTCTCTACTAAAAATGCCAAAAATTAGCCAGGCATGGTGGTGGGCGCCTGTAGTCCTAGCTACTCGGTAGGCTGAGGTGGGAGAATGGCATGAACCTGAGAGGCGGAGCTTGCAGTAAGTCCAGATCACACCACTGCACTCCAGCTTGGGTGACAGAATAAGACTCCATCTGGGAAGGGAAGGGAAGGGAAAGGGAGAGGAGAGGAGGGGAGGGGAGGGGAGGGGAGGGAAGGGGAGAGAGAGAGAGAGAGAGAGAGAGAGAAAGGAAGGAGAGAGGGAGGGAAGGAAGGAAGGAAAGAAGGAAGGAATATATATATATATATATAAAGTAGGAAAGTAAAATAACATTATTAAGTCAAAATATCCATAATTAAAATGTATGTATATGACTTTTATTGAAGACTATCAAATTCTCTAAAAAAATTTTAGCAATACGGTGTTAAGCATTAAATGTAAAATGAATTGGCACTAAGTGGTTTAAAACAAAGAATGAGAACATATAGGTCAGACAACATTGTACAAATAAAGACAAAATAGAATTCAAGGAACAAAACAAAGCATGAATGGTACTGATGAGCATGGCGCTGAAGGAGAATGGCTCTGGAGCTGTCTGTGTAGGTTTGAGGTCAGGGCAGCTCCCTGGGTGGCTTCTTTGCTTGCTAGCTGAAAGTAACACTATGTGTTCATTCTTTACACCTGGTCTCTTTTCTGTGAAATGGCAATAATAATAGCAACAGCAATAATAGTATGGACCTAGTAGTGATACAAAGAATTTTAACACTGTCTGTAACATAGGAAGCCAAAGTAGATGTTAGATGCTATCTAGAATTTACCAAAATTTTACTTTATCAGCACATATAGTAATGACAGTTCTTTCTGGACCTAATATGATATTGTTGCAATACATTAAATTAAAAACAAATAACAAAAAACTTGAAATTACACAAGGGGAATGGACGAATCCACCATTATAATGGGATCTTTTACATTCACTTATCTCTGAAACTAAAATGTATCTTAAAACAAATTATAGAGGAATTGTTAGAAAGCAATTAACCAACATGTAGTTATAGATAGATATTATAAACATAGTTAGTATCAAGAAATACAGAAATAAGTTTGTATTCAAACAAATCTAGACCATTTGATACATCAGGTTACATAGTGAGCATGAAAGTAACATTCAATAATTTTCTCAAGGCAAAAATTATGTAGGCTATGTTTCTGACAATTATGGAATAAACTGAAACTTTTCAACAAAGAATGTGACTCCACCCCATACGCACACACACACACATCTTACACGTGTGAAAACAGACATGCTACTATGTTCTTCTTGATTAAGCAAGAAGAAATGATATGAAAATTAGAAAGTACTTGAAAATGAATGGCAATGAGATCACTACATATTTAAACCTGGCATAGTCCAGAATATCACTCAGAGAAAAGGTACAGCCTTAAATATACATAATATAAAATGAATATTAAAAATTTATCAACTGGATTTCAATTTATGAACTTATAAAACAACAAAATAGATTTTTAAATAGGAATAGCATAATTATAAAAGTATGAAACAATGTAATACCAAAAATACAGACTTGGTTAATATAAACACAGTTATTTTATAAGATCTATACAATATACAAACCTTGAGGAAATCCTATCAAGAAACATGAAGAAGAACAAACTAAACAAACAAACCACAAAATTGGAAAGGGGAAGAAATAAATAACTATAAACAGAGAATAGTTATAAAAATAAAATGCTACAAGCAAATTTATGCCATTAAGTTTGAAATTTAAATGAAGTTAATATATTGAAACAATAAACGTGAACAAAATTTGTCCAAGGAAAATTAAAATACCTAAATAAACTAATACCTATAGAATTTGAAAAAAAAAATCAAAAAGTGAAGTACTTCTAAAATAGATGTCAGTTCTAGACAGTTTGCAGATGAGTTTTTTCCAAAACTTCAAGAAGGAGATAGTACCTATGTTAGAAATACAATTAAGAGAAACCAAAATGAAAGAAAAAAAAATTGCTTAACTTATTCCTCAAGGCTAAAGCAAATCTGAAATCAAACCTAAACAAGTAGTGCACGTAAAGAAAAATCCATAGAGTAATCTAATTTACAAATACAGTGCAACACTTTTAAATATGATATTTATAAATAGTATTAGGTAGGCTTTATCTTAAGGATAAAATGATAGCTTACCATGAGTCATTATGCTCAAGATTAAATTTTTGAAAATATGATTATTTTAATAGATGTTTAAAAATGATCACTTTAATACCTGGTTTTGATTTAAAAGAAAATGAATTTCAAAAGATTTAGTTAAGCTAAGTATAGAAGGACCATGTTGAACCATGTGTAAGATGTTTATAAGACCCAGAACAACTCATATATATCATTTTTTCTTAAACTCTGAAAAAGGAGACGCAGATGTCCACTTTGATTACTTACATCAGAATCTCATAGATAATAATCTTTTAAAGTGATAAAATATATTAATCTTAGAAAGAAAAAGGCAAAATTTTCAACTTAACTCAAATACCCAAACTCTATGAAGCTTCCCTTTTTTTAAGCATATGGTAGACAAAATGTTGCAAGTTGGAGGGTCCTCATGTATCGTTGCATACTTGTTATGATCCAGATGCTGGAGTGGAGGGAGACAGAAAAGAAAAATGAGATGCAAGACAGAGGCAAATAGGAGATATACATCTGTGTACATCATTACATAGAATGATGTCAGATAATCTACATATAGAAATCTATACATCTATACACAGAAATTGCTGAGCTACAGAAGTGGGGAAGAAGAAGAAGAGAAGAAATACAAAGAAGCAAATAGTCAAAAAGAGAAACAGGAAAACAGAGATGGGAGAGTTATGTACAGAAGGAGATGATCATTATTTTTGACATATTTTAAGAATATATGTAGTAACCAAAACATTTTCCTCTCTGGAAGTTTGTGAAAAAAGCACTTGAGTACCAATCCCACCCCATCATCCTCTTCCCCACTGAGATATGTTTAAACTGAGAATTTGTTCTCTTAAATTTTCTAGTTCTTTTTGTTCCATTTTACAGATGTGTAACTGGGGCTAAATTCTGGTAGTGAGACCATTATAGTTCTTTCAGATTAAAAGAACATACATGTCCCTCATCAGTCTCTTGTTTTGCATCCGTAAGTAGACACCTATTCCTTGCATTTGCTTGATTTTGCTGGTTTGGCTTACTACTAGCATTCTTGGTATTTGTGCCTGCTTATCCTTGCATTTGAGACATCTCGGGCTTTGTGATTTTCTTTGTACCATTTACCTGACTTTCTTGGCTGAATGATTTTGAAAACGTCAAAGAGCCTTCCTCAGCTCTGGTTTCCTCATCCATAAAATGAGAATTATAATAAGGCTTGTTTTACAGTTTTATCAGTCACTTAAGATAATGCTTTGTAAAATGCTAAACAAGTATTAGTTATTTTTAGCATGTCAGGATGTCTGCTCTGCTACCAGGCACAATCACTGAGCTACTATCCATAATTTACCGCCAACCATTCAATATAGCTTTGAAGTTTTAGCTGAATAGATTCTAAATTATAAAATAGAATGTTAAAACTAAGGAGAAAAATAAAACAACTGACTGATATCACACAATTACTCAACTTTAGATACAAGTCTGGATCTCATATAGAAACAAATAAGCTGTCACTTCAACTCTAGCATTCTAGTCTACATTAATGTATGTGCACGTTACTAGGAAGTGAATATGGCACATTACCAAATATTATCTATATATTCCATGAACATAATTTTTGCATTTCTAAATAAAAAAGGAAAAAAGATCATGGTTTCATTTAAACTGCTGATGAATCGAACCTTGGATATACCACAGAACCTAAAAAGAGATTGATGGAACCCAGAACATAAGTCACAACTCTGACAGATCTTTGAGGAGTACGAAGTTGATAGCATCTTCTTCAAGGAAGAAAATGGGGACACAAGGTGGAGCAAGGCCAAGAGCCAAATGAGAGAATAGGCTGCAGAAGAGGTTTCTGATATGCTCATCTCTTTCCTTCAATGCAGGTTTGGAGTATCCCTGCTTTCCTGGGTCCTGCCTGGCAGGAAAACACCAATGCCAACTGAAAAAAAAATTGACAGCATAAGCTAGTGCTGTCTGACTGAGGGAGAACAAGGCAGACTGCTTGTAAGTGATCCTTCCTTCCCTTCGCCCAACCCCAGAGGCCTAAAAATGCTGTCATAAAAGGAGCACTTGGAAAATAGGAGAGCCTAGAGTGCAGGCAATACTGTTCCCTAATAAACAAGTTCATCTGATGGGAATGAAGTTGAGACCATGTGGGAGCACCAGAGATTTTTGGCCCTGATGTCTTGTCCGAAAGACTCTCTAAACTTAAGTTGCCAGGCATAGTGCAGACCATGGCTTTTGCCATTTGTCTATGTACACAATAAAGCTAAAAAAAAAAAAAAAAAAAAAAAAAAAAAAAAAAAAAAAAAATCACTGATATCCCAAGGGAATAATAAACAACAGGAAGATATAACAAAGCATGTGGGAACTTGAGATCCATGACAGAAAATGACAGAATGAACAACCCGTCAGAAAAAAACTAACAGTGGACCACACGAAGTTTGAACTTACACCAAGCACAATAATATATTTTCACAGATAAGGGATAGACTTTTTAGCAGACATACAAGCCATATAAAGAAGAACCAATTGGAGACACTGATGTGACCAATATAAAATATTAAATAAGGAACTAAAATATAATAAAGAAAAAAATTAGGCCACAAAGCAAGGCTTTACAAATTTAAGATAAGCTAGGCACGGTGGCTCACGCTTGTAACCCCAACACTTTGGGAGGCCAAGGTGGGTGAATCACCTGAGGTCAGGAGTTTGAGACCAGCCTGGCCAATGTGGTGAAACTCCATCTCTACTAACAATACAAAAAAATTAGCCAGGTGACGGGCCCCTGTAATCCCAGCTACTTTGGAGGCTGAGGCAGGAGAATCACTTGTACCTGGGAGGTGGAGGTTGCAGAGCCGAGATCTCACCGCTGCACTCCAGCCTGGGTTACAGAGTAAGACTCTGTCTCAAGAAATAAATAAATAGGCCAGGTGTGGTGGCTCACGCCTATAATCCCAGCACTTTGGGAGGCTGAGGTGGGCAGATCACGAGATCAAGAGATCGAGACAATCCTGGTCAACATGGTGAAACCTCATCTCTACTAAAAATACAAAAATTAGCTGGGTGTGGTGGCGCACGCCTGTAGTCCCAGCTACTCAGGAGGTTGAGACAGGAGAATCACTTGAACCCGGCGGGGGGGGGCGGAGGTTGCAGTGAGCCAAGATCGCACCACTGCACCCCAGCCTTGTGACAGAGTGAGACTGTCTCAAAAAAATAAATAAAATAAAATAAGATTGAAGTAATATCAAGTAACCTTCCTGACCACAATGATAAAAAACTAGGCATCAGTAACAGGAGAAAAACTGAGAAATTTACAAGTATGTGGAAATTAGCATGCTCTTGAGCAAACAACAGACAAAGAAAGAAAACAAAAAGGACATTTTAAGATATATGGAGAAAATGAAAATGAAATCTCACACAGCATACTAACACCTGTGGGATGCAGCACAAGGAGTTCAAAGACAGAAGTTCATATGGCAAATGCCTACATTTAGAAAAAGAATCTCAAATAAACAATCTAACTTTATACCTCAAGGAACTAGAAAAATAAGAACAAAACTGAGCCCAAAGTTAGCAGAAGGAAGCAAATAACAACAATTACACAAAAATAAAGAAAGACTAGATGGACAATAGAAAAGATCAATGAAATGGAGGTTTCCTTTGAAAAAATGAAAAGAAGTAATCAAGTTTTACCTAGGCTAACCACGAGAAAAAGAGAAAGGAGTCATTGCTATTTCTCCATGTATACAATAAAGCTAAAAATCAATGATATCCCAGGGATGTAATTTTATCACTGATATCACAAGGATTTTTTTTTATAAAATTATAAATAAAAGTGGAGTCATTACAACTGATACCACAGAAATACAATGAAAGGATGGTAAGAGACTACTGTGAATGACTGTATGCCAATAAATCAGATAACCTAGAAGAAAATGTACAAAATTCTAGAAATATACAACCTGACTAGATATAAACCTACGCATATACAAGGCTGACTCACGAAGACAGAAAATCTGAACAAACCAATAATGAGTAAGGAGACTGAAATAGTAATCAAAAACCTCTTAACAAAGAAAAGCCCAAGATCAGATGACTTTGCAGGTGAATTCTATCAAATATTTAAAGAAGAATTAACACCAATATTTTTTCAAACTCTTCCAAAAAAAAAATAGAGGAAGAGGAAAAGAACAATTCCACACTCCTTTTATGAGGGCAATAAGCCAGACAAGAACACTATAAGAAAAGACAACTACAGGCCAATAGCCCTGATGAACACAGATGCAAAAATCCTCAACAAAATATTTGCAAACTAAATTCAACAGCTTATTAAAGTGATCATTCACTATGATCAAGTGGAATTTGTCCCTGGAATACAAGAATGTGTCAACATACGCAAAACTATAAATGTGATATCAAATTAAGAGAATAAAGGACAAAACACATATGATCATCTCAGTAGATACAGAAAAAACATTTGACAAAATTCAACACACTGTCATGAAAAATTCTCAACAAATTAGGGAGTGCACCTCAACATAATAAAGACTATACATGAAAAGCCCACAGTAACATTATCATCAATTTTGAAAAATTGAAAGCTATGCCTCTAAGATCTGTAAAAGGCAATGGTTCCCACTCTCACCACTTTTATTCAACATAGGACTGAAAGTTCTATACAGGGTTTGGAATAATTAATATTGTACAAATGTCCACACTGCACAGAACAATCTATAGGTTCAATGATAATTCTATCAAAATTCCAATGACAATTTTTACAGAAATAGAGAAAACAATCCTAACATGTATGGAATGACAAAAGACACAATCTTAAGGAATACAAACAAACTAGAGGCATTACACATCCAGATTTCAAAGTATATTACAAAGCTATAGTAATCAAAACCCTATGGTATTGCCATAAAAACAGACACATTAAGCCAATGCAACAGAATATCGAGTCTAGAAATAAATCTACACATGTACAGCCAACTAATTTTTGGCAAGGGTGACAAGAATACACAATGAGGAAAAGATAGTCTCTTTAATAAATGGTGTTGGAGAAACTGAATATCCAGATGCAGACAAATGAAAGTGTGCCCTTATCTTAAACCATACACAAATATTAACTCAACATGGATAAAAGACTTAAAGATAATGCCTGAAAAAAAAATCCTGAAAGAAAACATAGGAGAAAAATCTCCTTGACATGGGTCTTGGTAGTGATTATTTTGAATATAACACCAAAATCACAGGCAAAAATAACACAAAAAAGCAAAAGCAAAGCAAAACAAACAAAAACACAAAAACAAGTGAGGCTACATCAAACTAAAATGTTTTTACACAGCAAAAAAATAAAAAATAAAAATAAAAAAGTCAATAAAATGGAAAGCCTATCTATAAAAATGGGAGAAAATATTTGCAAAGCATGTATGTTTTAAAGAGTTAAATCCAAAATATATAGGCAACTCATAAAACTCAATAGCACACAAAACCAAGTAACCCAAATAAAAAGTAGGCAAAGAACCTCATGAGACATTTTTCCATAGAAGACTTAAAAATGGCCAAAGGTATACTAAAAGGTATTCAATATCACTAATCATCAGGGAAATGCAACTCAAAACCACAAGATGTCACCTCACACCTGTTAGTATGGCTATATCAAAAAGACCAGAGATAACAAGTATTGGTGAAGTGTAGAGAAAAATAAACCATCGTGAAAAACAGTAGGCAGTTTTCTTAAAAAAGTGAAAATTGAACCACGTGGTACAACAATCCCACTAAGTAGTAAAAATCCAAAGAAGTGAAATGAGTATCTCAAAGGTATATCTGTGCTCCCATGATCATTTTGCCATTATTTACAATACCCAAGATATGGAAACTATGTTAAGTGTTTTTTGACAGATGAACAGACAAGGAAATATTTGAAACAATATCTAAATAATGTTTTCATTTAAAAAATATGACAAATGCCTATGTAATATTAAACAGAAAGGTAAGACCACGTTTGTATACACTATTGTAATATTTGAGATCATTCAATACAGAGACCATCTTAAAAGCTGCAAGAAATAATAGTGTAGACAGCCTTAGAAACTACAAGTATTAGATTAAAAATTAGGTTTTGCAACGGCTACACTGCATACCAGAAGGCAATGCAATAATATTTATGTGTTGACAGAAGAGAATTTTGAACATGTTTTTAATCCAGTAAAACTATAATTTAAATAGGAGGGAGAAATATTATTCTCAGGCATATGAGACTTTATAAAATTTACTATACAAACTTTTCTTTGAAAACACTCTTGGAGGAAGTACTCAAACAGAAATAGAAGCCAGATCCAGGAAGAAACAAGATATAGATGATCACACTGAATAAATAAGTCTACAAATCTTTTAGTGGTTTAAATAAACAATGTCCTGAACTAGGAAAAGAGCAGAAAAACGTAGTTTTTGTGAGGTTAGGATTTCAGTATATAGAGAAAAAGGTGAAAAATAAATGGATATTGATGAAAGAAATGGATATCACGTCTGTATGTATATGTGTGTATATATATACATATGTGTATGTGTATGTGTGTATATATATACACATACATATGTATATACACACACAGTTAACCCTTAAACAACATAAGGGTTGGGGTGTTGACCCCCTACACAGTTGAAAATCTACATATAAATTTGACTCCTCTAAAATTTAACTATTTTTTCTTTTTTTTTTTTTTTTTTTTGAGACGGAGTCTTGCTCTGTCACCCAGGCTGGAGTGCAGTGGCCGGATCTCAGCTCACTGCAAGCTCCGCCTCCCGGGTTCATGCCATTCTCCTGCCTCAGCCTCCCGAGTAGCTGGGACTACAGGCGCCCGCCACCTCGCCCGGCTATTTTTTTGTATTTTTTTAGTAGAGACGGGGTTTCACCGTGTTAGCCGGGATCGTCTCTCGATCTCCTGACCTCGTGATCCGCCCATCTCGGCCTCCCAAAGTGCTGGGATTACAGGCTTGAGCCACCGCGCCCGGCCAAAATTTAACTATTAATAGCTTACTGTTGAATGGAGGCCTCACCAGTAACATAAACAGCCAAGTAACACATAAATAAGACCTACATAAATTTTAATGGATTAATGACATATCTTTTTCTTATTTTTTGATATTTTAGGCAATACAACACATCTATGAGTTTTTTCAAATTGTCAGAAGTCTCCAACAATTTTTCCAATATATTTATTGAAAATGTCTGCATATAATTGGACCTATGCAGTTCGAAACTGTGTTGTTTAATGGTCAATTGTAGACTAAAGAAAAATACAGATATTTACCATAATGCAGTGATATTAGAAATCAACAAAAGACAAATATTTTATAGCTAAAAAGTTCCACGTGTTAAAAAATATATATTAAATGATTCTTCATTGAAGAGAAAATGTTTAGTGAAATAATCCATAAAATGAAAGTAATTTAAGAAGTTTGTAGCCGGGCGTGGTGGCTCAATCCTGTAATCCCAGCACTTTGGGAGACCGAGACAGGCGGATCACGAGGTCAGGAGATCGAGACCATCCTGGCTAACACGGTGAAACCCCGTCTCTACTAAAAAATACAAAAAACTAGCCGGGCGAGGTAGCGGGCGCCTTTAGTCCCAGCTACTCGGGAGGCTGAGGCAGGAGAATGGCGTAAACCCGGGAGGCGGAGCTTGCAGTGAGCTGAGATCCGGCCACTGCACTCCAGCCTGGGTGACAGAGCGAGACTCTGTCTCAAAAAAAAAAAAAAAAAAAAAAAAGAAGTTTGGTATACAGCTGAAACTCTGAGAAAAATATTTGTGCAACTTAAGCTGTAAGATGAGCAAAAAACTAAGTGCAACGTAGCAAGAGAGAATTTACTACAACAGATTAAATATTTAATGAATATACAGATTAGAAGAAAATATAATTCTATAATTATGATAACAAATATAGTATATAGGATATAATACGATATGATAATCTTGATGTATTGTGGTAATATAAAGATAATATAAACAGTAACGAATTTGAAACCTTAGAAGAGATGCATTATTGGAAAAATACAAGATACTAAAATTTATAAAAGAAAAAACTTAAAAAATTAAATCAATATTGAACAAATTAAAATAATGAAAGACGCTCTTCCTTGCATCACTCCCTACCATTTCAGAGTCAGGTAGTTCTATAGATAAATGCTATTTTAACATGCCCTTTCAAGGAACATATAATTCTAACTTATATATATTGTTAAAGATAGTAAAAAATGAAAGTTAGCTGCTCCTTTCATTTGTCAAATTAATAGACTGGTATTACAGTAGCAGAAAATAAAATTACATTCTTTGCTATTTATAGGTGAATGTGAAACCTGAAAAGCTAGAAATGTGAAGGGGGTTCCTTGACCAGTGCTGGAACCAAGACTGGCTGCATAACTTACAGGGCTGAGTGTAAAATGAAAATGAGTGAGCCCTTTTTCAAAATCATTAAGAATTTCAAGATGGCGATAGCAGAGCATTAAGCAAGCATGGGACCCTTTTATGCATGAGGCGCTATGCAACTATGACCTCACAGGTCTCTAATTCATAAAGCTGGCCCTGGCTGAGCCACTGGGGGGCGGGGGTTGTGGGATATTTAG
The DNA here is from genome assembly GCF_049350105.2 of Macaca mulatta. Lineage (NCBI taxonomy): Eukaryota > Metazoa > Chordata > Mammalia > Primates > Cercopithecidae > Macaca > Macaca mulatta. The sequence continues at coordinate 48,109,769 of NC_133418.1, forward strand.
GGGGAGTTCATACCTTGGAAGGGGGACTGCTTAGCAGGCACTGATGTCACAGCTAAAGACTGTTGAAAGAGAGACCAGAGGAGAATCATCTGGCTTTTTCCTCTCCTCTTTTCTTCCATTCCCCATCAGTGCCTCCTATCTACCCAGCCTAACTGGAAGCCAAAACGTATTATAGCACTGGAATTTCATTCATGGAAGGTCAGTTCCCTATATTAAGAAACAGACCAGGGGAAGGGGAGGAGGAAAAGCAGACCACTTGGATATTAGAACTGAGTGAAATACAGTCTCTACAACAGAAAGGAGCAAAGTAGACAGGGGACAGAGGCAGAAATAATAAATAATAAAATGAGGGACAAATCTTATCCTTATCCAGACTGGCTACCAGAGCACCATGTGACTTCATGTATCTGAGATAAATTATATTAAACCAATAACAATAAAAATAATGAAATAGAAACTCATACAAAATTTTCCAAATTAGCCAATCTGTTGTAATGCATGATTAATTATTTTAAATGTGATCTGTGGGTGATCAGAGAAGCAATTGCTCTGCATTTTGATAAATCCACAGTATATCCATGATATCACATTATTTCTGTTGACCAAAGACGAGACCCAAGTTAAATGCAAATTTTCAGTGATTTGGTTTACATAATTAGCTTGACATTTTGAAATTTTGAAATTATTAATCATTTCTCTGAACAAAGACGTACTCAGAATCCCAATTGTTTAATTAGCTAAAGAGAGAAAGGGAATGATGGAATATAAACATATACCCAGTGCTCAGCATGAATCAGGCCCATTTTCATGTGTTAATTCATTTGATCTTTCCAATAACCCTGTGAGGGAAGAATCGGTGGTAGCCGTAATTTACAGATGAAGAAACTGATGACCATAATGGTTAAAAGCTTGCCCATGTCTCACTGCTAGTAAGTGGTAGATCCAGGAGTTGAAGTTGCTCATCCTCTAATGAAAAATGAATTAGGATGCTAAGAAACTGAACAATTGATGGGTGACTTTTGCCCTGTAAATTCAATCTCATGGTTTCTCTAAGTTAATTGGTTTAATCACATACCAGGGAGGTTGAGAAAGATTCTTCTCTCTTGGCTTAGAGTGGATTCAAGACACATGGGCAGACTCTGATCTCTGTCAGTCTCTATCCTGGGTCCTGTGTGATTTTCCAAAAGAAGGGATGCCTCAACCCACAATGGAAGATTGCTTCAAATATGTCCTACCACAGGCTACAGCAAATAATGAAGGTCAAGATAAATCTGAGAACACAGGTTGTTTACTTCGTGGTTGTAAGTAAATCCTTTTAATTCCTTTGACTGAAAACATTACATTCCACCTACGTCTATCTTGATAGCTTGGAATTCCTTTTTATCGTTTATGTTTATGAGATGGCCTCTTCAGTTAAAACACCTTGAAGGGGAGCATGAATTTCCTGAGATGTGCATATAAAGCCATTAAAATGTTAACATTTTCATGATTGTATATATATTTGAATTGAAAAGACAATTACTAATAAGGTTAAAGTCAATTTTTAAAAAAGAAATGAAAATATTCCATCTTCTGTTCATTGTCCATTAGTACACGGTTGTCTGCATTGATTACACACAAAATTTTTAAAAAACATATTCATTTTGAGGTAAATGTCTTTTCTTGATTGACTTGCTCAGTGATTATAGGTTGAGCTTTCCAGTACATCTGAAATTTACTTGCTTCTGCTTTGATTATTCTGAACGGGAAGGAAACAGCTCCGAACAGAAAGAATCATTCTGGAATGAAACAGTGGCTTTACTTCTACATCTATTCTTCAGGAAAAGAACTTGCTTTGTTTACCGCTGTTATTTCAGGATCTGCTTCTCTTACTTTGCTAAATGGCAGTAATTCCGCCTTAGAATTTCTCGAGGAAAATAAAGCTTAAATGTCAGAATCAAGACCAGCGATTAAAAAGAGGTGAGGCTAAGGTGAAGAGTCCTTAATCCTCTAAAACAAATCTCTATAAAATCAAAAGGTAACTGAGAATTCTGAAAGGATTGTGCTGTTTGGGGAGGTTTAAAGTTGTCAAGATGATATAAAATAGGAAAAATGCAGTAATTTTCTCCAATCCCTTTGCTAGTCAGTAACATGTATCACAGCTGAAATGGCAGAGGTGACATTTGCAGAGAGATATACGGTGTGAACAAGCTCCTCAGGTGTGCAGTCAGAACAACAGGCGGCAACCCAGCTGGGCACAAATGGTGCTATGGTCTGAAGGTTTGCTCTTCCAAAATTGATATTTTAAAATCTTAATTCCTAAGATGAGAGTATTAGGGGATACGGATCCTGTGGGAAGTGGTGAGATCATGAGGGTGGAGACCTCATGAATGGAATTAGTGCCCTTATAAGGGGCCGAAGAGAGCAGAGTTGTCCCCTTCTCCTAGGTGAGGACATCGTGAGAAACAGCCATCTGTGAAACAGGAAAAAGCCCTCACCAGATGCTGAATCTGCTAGTGCCTTGATCTTAGACGTGCCAGCTTCTAGAACTATAAGCAATAAATTTCTGTTTATAAGCTACCTAGTGGATGGTATTTTGTTATAGCAACCCAAATGGACTAAGACACACAGTTAAAGAACAAAGGCAGTACAGAGCCCAGGGAGATATGAGGAGGCAGTAAAGAAGAGGTTCATCTCTAACAGTCATGATCCCACTTCTTATCTCAATGAATGTTTTCTTCTCTTAGGTCCCCACACACCAACTATTTGTGGTACCAATTCATTCACATTGGGTTTACTAAATTATTATTTGAAGCATGATATATTTTCAAAAAAGCAAAAGACAAGCTAAAAGCCCAACGAAGTAGCAAACTTAAGCTTCACAGAGTGAGAAGTTTCAATGAACTTTCCTTTCTGTCTCTGGGAATTCTGTTTCTTTCCCCTGCCCAATCTGTGCTGCGAGTAGTAACAAGTGCCCCTGAGCTGGCTCTGACAGACCCTTCCCCTTTGCCCAGACAGCATATCTTTAAAGTTATTTTAGTTACTTGTATAATAATATATTTAATAATTATAATAGTTATGCATGCTTTTTGAGACTTCGTCAAATTTTGTAGAATTACAATTTTTGCAATCCATTTGTCCATAATAGCTAATTTGCACCTTAGATGTAAGTTTGTATACGCACACACTCCATAAATTGGTAGCTCACTCAATATAAAATGTGCTCCTCTACATTCCTGACTTCAAGCACTGCAAATATTTTCTCTCACTGTTCAATATTTCTTCAAAACACCATTTACAGCTACTACTTAATATATCATCATGTAGATACGTTATAGCCTCTTTAGCTATTGAACAATACTAGACATGCTCATTTCTTATGAAGGTCACTTATGTCTACGTTGTAATTTAAAATTGCAAGGAGTTTTTCTCTATTATATTATTTTCTCCCTAATATGGGTGAGTTGTTTTCCAATTTTACATCCACAAAAGCAACTCTAGGCAAAAATCCTTTGTGTGATTTTTTTTATGCCTGACCCTTAGCAATTATAAGCCTTTGCCAGGCAAATCTTACGGGAGAAACCTTGCCTTCCCCACCTCAGACGTGGTGCACAGCCAGTGCATTAGAATGTTCTGGAGGGAGTTGCAGTTAAGGACTCAGGCCCCTCCCTGGTGAACATTGCTGTTATGTAGATCTGCATTCTTAGCCCAAGTGTCTCCACGGAGACCTTGAGTTCTTGGCTTTCAGCCACCCTCACTCAGTGTTCCTCTGCTCCTATGGCTTCCCTTCCCTGTCCCTCTTTCTCACTCTGGCATCCTGGGTCCTTAAAAAAACAGGAGCCTTTTGTTTAGTGTTCCTGGGCAGTGGGAAGACTTCTCTGGCCTGCACTGCATACATCACATTCCTGACCAGTGCTATCCCATGAGAAAAATTAACACTAGGGAGCTGGCGCTTATTTTGACCCTTGATTACATTATCACAGTAGGTGAACAAAGGCTTGATTGTTAGTTTCATTTCAGCTCATTGTCCTGACAGACCACCTGGACACCCGGCAGCTCCACACTAGTAGGAGTTTTCTTCCATCTTACAGATTATGGTTGAGAGGCTTAGCGCTGTCTCACTCATACTTTTCAGACTCCTGAAGAAAGAGGAAAAATAAGTTAATTAAAAATGAAAAAGGGTGAAATTATGAGGTTAACATTGACAGGACAAATGTTCTCATTGAAGAACTGATTCAAGCATTTTTTCATCTGCATATCACATTCAATTTGCAAGTATTTTCTCAAGTAGCCTTCACGAACAGCTTATAAGGGTGGTATATATTTACCCATTTCACAGATGGAAAAATTTAGATGTCAAATCAAAATAACAATGTCCTGAAAATATTCTGCTTTTTGTCTGCAGCAATAAATACACATAAATTTCCTCTTGATGGACAGTGGAATATGTTAGAAAGAGGAGAACCTGTATTTCTCATTATATGTAAAAACACTGTGTGCAAACAAATACTGAACACGAACATATATCTGCTCAGAGTTCATAGAGCCAAGTGAAACATTCTTCTTGATGTTTCCTCAGAAATATGTTTTTGCCCTTGGGGAGACAAGATTTTCAAAGGAAGCAAAAGTAAAAATCCTGACGTTTATTCTCGTACAGTGTCTCCTTCTCCAGTTGGAGGTGCTTGTCAAGAGAACTTTATTCATTAAAGGAAGAAAAGCATATTTAATTCCTATCAAGTTGAACACGAAAGTTTGGGCATGTGGAAAGAACACCGCAGAATAATGTAAGAAATGCACCTGCTTCCTGGTCTCATTTGCTTTACCATTTTCAATGACTCACCCAGGGGAAAATAAAATGCCAATAATAAGATGTACCTTTATTATGCAAGAGAAAATAATGCAAAACAAGGCATGATCTCCCTCCTTTAAAAGATATTTATAAAAGACAAAACAAAAATGTAGAATATGGGTTTTGGAGATGCCAGGGAGATAAAATATAAAATAGATACATTAATTATGAGCAGGCATGTTTACTAGCTTGCAGCTCTAATGAATATTCACCTGCATTCTACCTCTTTATGTTAATTCTTCTATTTTAGAAATTTATATTTGAAGAAATCTCAGAAAAATGACCAATAAAATGATTTTTATAGCTATTGGTGAAAGGACATTGCTGGTGGTACATAAATTAGGCCTGAACCCCATATTTCATTAATTAATGTGGTAAGTTTGTCAGTGATGGTTTGAGTGTGCCTTATTCAAGTATGAGTTAGACTTTTCAGGATCTTGGTGGACTAATTTATTTAGTCTTCATAGATTTTTGAGAGCCAATATTAGCTGTGTACTGAGTTAGCTTCCAGGTTCATGAGATTCTCTCACCTCAGCCTCCCAAGTAGGCTGGGACTACAGGTGTGCACCACCATGTCTGGCTATTTTTTGTATTTTTTGGTAAAGGCAGGGTTTCATTATGTTTCCCAGGCTGGTTTCCCAGCTAGCTTCTAGGATAATGAATAAGAAAAAAGCAAAACAAATCAGACCTCATGCCAATGATATAAAATCAGATATCAGAGAAAATAACTAGAATATAAGAAATTGAAGCCACACTGTCTTATAAAGTGCTGTGGAAACCTAAGGGAAAAAGGCTGAAGCCCCACGAGACAAATCAGGTTTTTCTACCTTCCCGAGTATCCTACTGTGGGTTAAAACATGACAAAATCAAGAGTGTTCAGATAAGAAAAGTAAAATTGTATGAAATAAGAGAAACTGTCAGAGCACTTTTTCAGCATATAAACACTTAAAGGGCATTCATCATAGAGTCTGTATTTGATAGCCAAAGTTAAAATGTTACTTTGTATTTTCAACAAATAATATCAAACCATTTATAATTGTGATATCAAGGTTAATTATGTTGTGCTTCACAGGAAGGACAGCTGTTCAATCAAAATGATGTATGTTGATATTTATAATTGATAACTCCTGAATGTGATCTTGATTACAGAATGGCTTCTAGGTGAGTTTAATTTACAAATACTAGCCCCATAGTTCAATCTAGTTACTTTTTGGAATACTAGGCATTTTATAGGAAGTATGAGAGAAAAATAAAATAACGTATGTGGCACTTTACTTCTACTTAGGCCCACAGAAAGTCCCAAGGTAAAAGATTGTCATAAGTTGATATTCTTTCTCAGACACAATAGCTGTGATAACGTGTAGGTGCCCTGGCTCTGCTGATCTTCCCTTGTTTGTTACTTGGATCATTTACATGCAGAAAATGCCCAGGATTCCTGGTGGCTCTTAAACCATCCTTAACAAAGGTAGGTGCACTCTACAGCAGGGGTCCCTGACCCCTGGTTAGCAACCAGACAGCACAGCAGGAGGTAGCCACAGGCAAGTGAGATAAGCTTCACTTGTATTTCTTTTTTTTTTTTTGGAAGGGTCTCACACTGTTGCCCAGGCTGGCATGCAGTGGCAGGATCTCAGCTCCCTGCAACCTCTGCCTCCTGGGTTCAAGAGATTCTTCTACCTCAGCCTCCCAAGTAGCTGGGACTACAAATGTGCAAGCCTGGCTATTTTTTTTTGGGGGGGGGAGGGTAAAGACAGGTTTTCACTGTGTTTCCCAGGCTTGTCTCGAACTCCTGGACTCAAGCAATCTGCCCACCTCATCCTCCCAAAGTGCTGGGATTACAGGAACGAGTTACAGCACCTGGCCAAAGTTTCATCTATATTTACAGTGGCTCCCCATCGCTTGCATTACTGCTTGAGCTCTTCCTCCTGTCAGACCAGCAGTGACTTTAGATTCTCATAGGAGCACAAACCCTATTATAAACTGCACATGTGAGGAATCTAGGTTGTGCACTCCCTATGAGAATCTAATTCCTGATGATCTGTCAACATCTCCCATTGCCCCCAGATGGTACTGTCTAGTTGCAGGAAAACAACTCAGGGCTCCTACTCATTCTACATTATGATGAGTTGTATAATTATTTCATTACATATTACTATGTAGTAATAATAGAAATAAAGTGCATAATACATGTAATGTGCTTGAATCATCCTGAAACCATCCTCCCACCCCAGTCCATGGAAAAATTGCCTTCCATGAAACCAATCTCTGGAGCCAGAAAGGTTGGGAACCACTGCTTTACAGCATCACCATCCCTTGACTGACAGTGACTTTTCTAAGGAATCCTGTGATTCAGGGTAGGGCTAGCTTACCATGTGACTTTGACTCAGAGCCATCACAATAAAGATGGAATTTCTTAATAACTTACTTTTTCCTAATATCTAATTAGAGCAGAGAGGGGCATGGCTCCATGACTTAAATTGAAGAAAAATGTTTTTGTAATACTAGAAATTTAAAGGTTTCAATATTTAAATTATTCTGCCAGTACAATATTACCTTACACAAGAGTGTATGTTAATACTATTTTAACATCTTAATATAATTATGTTATTTCACTATGTTTTAAAAGGCAAAATAGTCATATTTGTTGAGAAAATATATTTAAAAAGTAGGCTTTAAGATTATCAGCTGAAAGTTAGATCATCACAATGAAAACTTCAACAATATTCACCAACTTACTTGACATGGATTAATATTTAGTTATAAGCTGTTTCTAAAATATATGTGATTTTTTTTCATTTTGGGAATAAAGAATAAGTGTTAAATTTTAATAAAACACACAGTGGCTGCTACTGGATGACTAGTTAAGTAGCATAATTTTTACAAAGGTAGTTTCAGAAAAAGACATTAATAGGACTAATGGCAGAAATGCAGAACTCCAAAAGATTTAAAGGCATCAAAAATAATGAAATTTCCCAAGAAGAGCAGTTAAGAAAATTTGTAACCTAGTACTACTATTAATGTCAGATGCCTTTATATGCCTAAGATGTTTTGATATTTTAAATATGCAAAATACAACGTGATTTACTTGATTTACTGTTGATATTATTATCATATTGTGTATGTTTAAGATAAGAAGTATTAGAAAAAGATATAAGTGATTTTTTCTTTTAGATGTAAACTGAAAATATCATTGGGTGTGCATGTGCGTGTGACTGTGTCTTGTCTTTCCTTTGTGTATGAATTTTGTTTCTACTTTGCCTCTTCCTTTGACTTCTGCATCTCTAACTAGAAATAAAAATCTTAGATTATGACATAAATTATTATGAGACTTCTTATTTGGTCTTTAATTTTTTAAATTATTATTATAATTTGAACTCCTGCAGCTCATTTGCTTGGTGAGGTTTTTGCTAAGATGAGCATCATTACACTTGGTAAAAATCACAATTATTAAAAGTTGATGTGTTCCAAAAGCAATAGAAATATATGTTACTTGTCTTTGTTATTATTGATGTTGCTACAGTTGGAATTGAGAGGAAGGTATAACAATTATTAAAAGAGATGCCACTTCTGTGTGGATAAAATTTGTCTTGCAAAAGTGTTGCTCTAAGATAAAATAATTCTAAACTATGCAAAAATGTGTCTTACAGAATCTTCTATATTTCATTACTTTTATTACTTTTATTCATTTCTAAAACGAAGATCAGCTATGTGTTTTAATTTTATGATGCTTTAGTTTATCAAGCATAATATAAATTCCAAATGTTTACTAATAATATTAATATGGACCTTGCAAAAATGAAAATAGTTTAGATCATATATTGCTATAACACTATCAGTCAGTTTTATGTTGCAATGAAATGATCTTTCTGGTATGTTGCCTGGGAAGTGAACTCTCTTTTAAATCATCTCAATTTAGATTTCCACCCCCCTCCTTCTCTTTGAAATGCATTTTATATCAGCAACAAATAAATAGCAACGATCTGTGCTTTTGTTGTGCATGCAAATTTTATATGTGACACAGAGAAGAAATAATTCTAATGATTCCTCACAACATATGCAAAGATACAAATACCAACAACATTTTTTAAACTGTAGTAGTGAGTCACAGAGAAATCATTGGGAGAGTAAAGGTTAACTCGAAAAAAGAAAGAAGAGAGAGAGAGGGAGGGAGGGAGGGAGGGAAGGAAGGAAGGAAGGAAGGAAGGAAGGAAGGAAGGAAGGAAGGAAGGAAGGAAGGAAGGAAGGAAGGAAGGAAGGAAGGAACTGTAATGGAGCAAATAACTTTACACTAATGGCAGGAAGGAAAAGGGAAAATACTTGCTGCGCATTTATTGTATGACAGATTCCCAAACATCAATGTTAAGAGGTCTGCAATGGAGGAAAGAGGAAGTCTGGTGAAAGGTAATCGTTTAAGTGACAAATTAAAGCCCTGTAACTGTGGAAAATACAGTTACAGCACTTTAAAAGTGTAAAAAATAATAAACATATAAAATCAGAATTTTGGAGGAGGGGAAGTAAAAGAAAGTATCAATACACAGATTGTCTGTTCTTTTATAGCAGGAAGTTAATATTGGAATTATTGGAAATGTTGATAATACTGGAAATGTTGGAAACACTTAGTGAAAAGACAAACTACAATCATTCCAATCTTTGAGATATTTCAGGACCCCATCTATCCTCATTATTTTATTATTTTATTTTTATGTATTTATTTTTTTGAGACGGAGTCTCACTCTGTCACCCAGACTGGAGTCTTGGCTCACTACAGCCTCTGCCTCTTGGATTCCAGCAATACTCCTGCCTCAGCCTCCCGAGTAGCTGACATTACAGGCACATGCCACCACGCCTGGCTAATTTTTGTATATTTAGTAAAAACGGGGTGTAGCCATGGTGGCCAGGCTGGTCTCGAACTCCTGACCTCAGGTGTCCACCCACCTCAGCCTCCCAAAGTGCAGGGATTACAGGCATGAGCCACCACACTTGGTCTCTACCCTCATTACTGATGGTAGCAGTGGGCTGTCTGGAGTGGTCAACACACCAGCTGCAGCGCGGAAGTGGGGAAGTGTAGCCAGTGGTGGCAGGAGCGGCTGCAGGAGGAGCAGTGGCAGCCACGGGACCCCTGTGCCCTGCATCCTCTGTGCCCCATGTCCCCGAGGCAGCCAACTCTGCCACCCTCATCCTGGCATGGAGGGGCTGTAGGTCCTGTGGACTGAAGTGGAAGCTGCTGGTGCTTTTTCTGGGCCAGCCCATTGCTGCCAATGGACCAATCTGCACACACTTCCTTCCCTCTGAAGCCCATGAAAGCACCGTACTCAGCAAGACTCGAGGAAACCACTGGATGACCAGCTGCAGAGAGGAGCTACCTTCGCTGCTGAGAGCTGAACACTTGTGGGGGCACCCTGACTACTGAGAGGAACTGCCTCCCTGCGGGTCTCCTCTCAGCTGTTCTATCACTCAATGATGTTCCTCTTCGTCTTACTCACCCTCCACTCGTCTGCAAACCTCATTCTCCTAGATCCAGTACATGAACTCAGGACCGTGGAATGGCGGGGCCAAAAGTGCTGTAACACAAACAGGGCTGAAACACAGGTCTTGGTTGCCACGTTTTGGGCAAAAAGAAGGACTGAAGAGAGGAAGAAAGAAAAGAAAGAAAAAGAAAGAGAGAAAGGAAGAGAGAGGAAGGAAGGAAGGAAGGAAGGAAGGAAGGAAGGAAGGAAGGAAGGAAGGAAGGAAGGAAGGAAGGAGGGAGGGAGGGAGGGAGGGAGGGAGGGAAAGAAAGAAAGAAAGGGAGAGCTGTGCCTCTTCAGGGAGCCCAGACCTAGGAGCTTACTGAACCAGGGCTGTGACACTCTCTTTAGGGCTCAGCAGTTCCTGGCATCTCCAAGATTCTGGGCACCACCGGGTTCCCTGGTGTCAGCTGTGGAAGCTCCTTATGGTATGCTTGGCCCAGAAGCAGCCTCACAAGGAGCCCACACTGCAGCCAGCATGCCTGAGAGCATACAAGAGCTTTAAATTCTTGGAGCAGGATGTTTTTTGTTGCTTAGAGAACCCGTCTCTGCTTCTTCAACTTGATGTCGTTCTGAGCATTTTCGAACTACTAGAAAGTTTCAGTATGCTGTGGTAGAAAGTGGATTTCAGAGGCCTTAATGAAAATCACAAGAGATGATCCCTGAAAATATAGTTTAAGTATCAAAGCACTGTAGAATAATATTTAAGAACTATTGATAGCTGAATGAGAAAACCTACACCAAGCTAGGAAAGAAGGGTAGGAAAAACTATATGACTAAACAAACGTTAGAAAAATGCTTTGTCCTAATAATATAAAAAATGAAAAACTTACATCAAGATACAATGAGAACAAAGAAACAAGACATGAGAGAAACTTTCTAGCAGTATGCTTGAATATTTAATGTATATTCAACGATACATCTCCAAACACTTTTAACTTACATTATTTTACTTAATTTAATACTTTTTAAGGTGCTTCCAAATTGGAAGAAGTTCAGCAAAAAGTACTGACTGACTGATAGGATGAAGCCTGCAGAGTAGATTAACAAGGAATTATCTAGAAATGACTTGGACACTGGATCTTGCCTGTGTGATTCTGAAAGAGAGCAAGAATAATGGCAGAACCTTTTGATACCTCCCTGTTCATCTTCATAATTTTGCCCACACATCCCTACTCACTACTTTTTCTGAGATACAGTAGCTCTTCTTTATTCGGCTCTTTTGTGGTTTTTTTGAATGTTTAAATATTATTTACTATTATCTTAGATAATTTTTTTCTTCTTCTCATAAGTGCTTGGCCTATGATCTTTTGGCATCCAGAGGCCTGACATATATAAGTGGAATATAAGTGATATCCAGAAAGTGGCTGCATGGAAAGCCACTGTTGACCAAGTGGCTACAATCTGATCATTTCATGGCCAATAGGGACAGGGAATTACTAGGAAGGCCATAAGTGCCACGGGCCTACCCTAAGGAGCAATATTCTTTAATTTATTCAGGTTTTTTTAGTGAGAAAGATTTAAAATGATTGCAAGAATTTTATACTTGTTCTACTTCTTAGAAAAGTAGCTGTCCTTATTTCTGTCTGTAAGAGAAGAAACGAGGAGTGTGGGCTGTCAGAGGGAACTTTTTCAAGGTAATAAAAATTTTAAGTGTGAAAGTCTTGCTTTCTATCAATGTTTTCAGACCTACCCTCATTTGATGACGTAATGCTATTTCATTATATCTTAACCTATCCTTTAACTACTTGGTTTATTTTGACTAATAATATTATAAGCTCATTTCAAGTAAAGATAACGTCTTAGACATCTTGTTTCTATTACACTGCCTATAGGGCAAAGAAAATGAGGTGGATTCTCAAAGAAAATCCGTAACTGGTTGTTTTAATGAATTGGCAAAACTGAAGGATCTACACACAACCAAAGCACTCCAAAAGCAAACTTGTAATCAGTTATTTTTGTCTTCTGTTTTATTTTAAAACCTCCCTTATAGTAACAATAAAAAAGAAAGACAAAATAAAAGGAACTCTACATTTGAGCCAGACTGGAGGAAGTAAAGTTAAAAATTAGAGTTAAAAATTAGAACTGAATTTTATATGTTCAAATCTGTTTATCCTAATAACCAGTAGCCTCTGATAAAGAGGACATTAATTAGATGAGTATATATGTTATTTTTGATATATTAAGCTTAGAGATTCAAGAAATTTAATATGAAGAATTATTGATAAAGTTGATCAGCACAATTATTTATATTTAAATCATTTCCCCAACTCACCATAAGGTTCAGAAAGTAATGACACATTTTAGCTAAATTTCAATGCAAGATAAAAAAAGAAGATAGAATTTATCATCAAAAATCAATTGGCAACAGCTAGATGAACACCAGCAATCCCGTTTTGGGGAGTAATAAACAAGGCTGTATAAAAAAATGAATCATGTCAGATTAATCTAATTTCTTTATATGTCATAGTGACTTAGGAGAGAAAGGCGAAGCAATAGATTAAATATATCTTGATGTTAACAAGATTTTCAATGCTGTTCCATTTAACACCATCAATCACTAACAAATAAGGAAAAATGTGGCCAAGTCTGTATTTATTAGATGGGTAAGCAGATATTTGAAAAGCCTTTGACGTAATGTCAATGGTAGCAATGGTGGGACATGGGGTCACACCAGTCCCTACCCCATTCTGTGATGGTCTAACATGAAGCAGCAATTACTTATATAAATCAGTTGATTTGTCAATGGATCATATTTTCCTTATGTTTACAGAAGATACCAGACATTTTTGCTTCAATATGGCTTTACGAATTTTAGAAATATAGATTTTTTCCTTAATTTCCTCAACTATAAAATGGAGGATATTACTAGAACCTACTCAAATAATTGTAATAATTAAATGACAATCTAGAATGCTTGTCACAATGTTTGGCATATAGTAAAACTGTAATCAATGATACAATTTACAATTAATATTACTATCATTTCCATGAATTTATTACTCGGATGTTTTGAAACATGCAAGTTATTTTCTAGATATTGTGTAGCATATTCTCGCACTTCATTCACTGGCCACCTGATGTGAGATGGTTTGATTTTATATAGTCTGGCAAATTTAGAGAGTGGAAAAACCTCAGCATAAATATATTACAAATACTAGGTCAGATTAAATTTATGAATTTAAAATAAATTATCCCTGCTTATTTATCAAAATTAAAATGTAGCAAAGAATCACTGAGAATTACAATTTTATGAACAATTACTAAGAAAATTATGTATAGCTACTCGTTCCCATTTCTGAGAAGGTTGAACATATCTATCTCTTCCTCCACTTATCAAAATTGTTCCACAAATTTTTGTTTCTAGATATTCATGCATCCTATCAATATTTAATTTCCTTTAGGTAACCTGATAATCTACTAGTCCACACTCAAGGAATATTTTTCCAGCTTAAGCTCAATTTCAATTCTAATACTCCTTTGCAGATTCCCATAATACAATGAAATTATTCACAGGAGTAAAAATATTTAATATAGATTTATTTTTGTGGACATAATGTCCATTTTATTTGTTTTTCTATATAGATTCAAGACAAAATTGATATAAATTTAAATCTGTTTATAGATTGAGGAAAATAAAATATACAAAATTACCTTCTAAATTCTCTCCAATGAATTTGTGTCTTAATTTGGGCTGCCATAACAAAGTACTGTAGACTTGGTGGCTTATAAATAATAGAAATTTATTTCTCACAGTTGTGAAGGCTGGATGTTCAAGATCAAGATGCCAGCAGATTTCATGTTCATTGAGGTCCTCTTTCTCATATATAACCATCTTCTCACTCTAACCTCACATGGCAGAAGGACTGAGGAGTCTTTCTTGGATCACTTTTATAAGGGCACTAATCCGGGTTGGGAGGGCTACACTCCCATGAGCTTATTATCTCCCAAAGGCTCCATATCCTAATACCATCACCTCAGGGGTTAGGATTTCAAAAAATGAAATTTTGGCAGGACACAAACGTTTAGACCTTAGCATTTTCTAAGCCAGTTCTTTCTACTGAAGTTCTTTAAGTAATGCATCCCTGTTTCTGCAAAGAAATCCCTAATCAAGGATAAGAAACCAAGGATTTTTCTATATATATGGGTATGGGTTCAACTGCCTTAAAATTTGAGACCCTACATAAGTCTACTCCAACTCCTAAAATGAAATCCTCTTCCTGGCTATACCAAATTCTATCTTCTAATTTCTTCCACTCTTTATAAGATTCTGTCAGCAAGAAATGCAGTTAGTTGCAATAAGAGTTTGAATTCTCAGAAACTTTCTCAACCTCAAAGCAAATATCTTACCTTCATGAAAGCAAGGCCCATATAGGGGTATGAAGGATATTTAGAGGTATAAAAGATAAGAAACTGCTATGTCAGCAGATGTAAATGTTATTGCCACTTGTTCAGGTAGGGCTTAATTCCCAGTCCATTGTATATATTCTTGATCTGCTGAGCCATGACGGACTATGTTTGGCTTTGGAGAGAATATTAATGCCAGTGAAGCTGAAAATATAATTAATAATAATATTATGACTTATTTTGCTCTAATATTATTAGTATTCCATTATGAAATCAGAGCAGTTTGAAAAGTTGTTGGAGAATTATAAACAAGGATTTTTTATACTTGGTAAAAATCTTTTACCAACAAAAATCAGTCATCACATTGATTGAAAAAAGCAAGTCACCTAGTCATCCTCAAAGTAAAAAGGCATATGATTTCACCATGAGGACGTGGAAGGATGTAGATGCAAAATTTCCAAACAACAGAGTGAAGAATTGACACCAATAATTCAATTTCCTACGTAAGATTTGTTGACACCAAAGCTAACCAAAAGGTAAAAAAAAGGCATTGAAAGATTCCACTTGGCATCATCTGTAGGGTTCTAGAATCACTTCCTCACCAGCATTCTTGCTGGTTATCCGTATCTGTTCGCCCTTAATGAGACTCCAGCTGTAAACCTCCTGCCCACCACACTGACAGATGTTTTACAGTTGGATGGGTAACCTGCATAAATTAATTCTTACTCAAGTGTTAAGCACCTACTGAAACTTCTAATAGCTTGCTTAAAGATAGTTGCATTTTACCCTACATACTGAATTGTTTACACTAAGTAAAGTGAGCTGAAAACAATTTTGGACTATTTACTTATAGTCTTGAAAAGTAATTAGTACCAGAATACGTCTCCAGTTATCTTCTATTCAGGATAAATTTAATGAATTTCATTAACATCTACAGTGGGCCATGTATTTACTTACAATTCCTGGTCAACCACCTGTGTCTTCATCTTATATTTTCCCATTGATATGAATTTGTTACAATAAACAAGTTACAGTCAATATCAAGGATTTTGCCAGCCCAAATATAATGATGTTGCCAAAAACGGCAGTCACTAAAATATAAGCTTGAATCATCGATAGGTTTATTTCTTTTTTTCGGAAGATAATCCAGAGAAAAAGATGTAATTTTTGAACATACTGTTATATGACTATGAATAGTATAAAATTACTGAATTTTAATGCTAGAAATGACTTTAGAAATCAGTAGTTCCAAATCCCTTATTATTCAGATGAATAAAAAGAGTAAAGTTACTTGCCCAAACCTTTTCACAAATGACAGAGGTAGGCTTGATTCCAAATCATGTCCTCTTTCCATTAAGCCATGCTTATTACTCATGGATATGTCGGATAATCAGTAAAAGGTAACTCATTTATGGATAATTGCTATCTTTAAATCCTTACAATTATTGCAAAAAGAGAGCTCTCTGAAATAACCCTGGCATTGTAGCAATTTAAAGGAACAAAGTGGTAAACAAGCATTAAGTGTTTTCTCAAATGAAGAGCATGGTAAATGAATTGACTGTGAATCTAGTAACTTTATGTCGTAATCTCAGCCCAACTCCTGCCATGGATGATCAGCCTGGGTAATTTTCAGGCAGATAGTCTCCATCCTGACTCCTCAGTGCAGCACCTAGTGGATAATAATCCACTTCACAATTCTCACAGAGCTGTTGTCAGGAACAGCTAATGATTGTAAAGCATTTTAGAAAAATATGCCATATAAATGCTTCATAACCAATCTTGTATTCCCAGGGGATCTTTAATGTTTTGACCTAATAAGTACAATTCGTTAGCAAGTCATTCCACGGTTACACTAAGGATGAAGCATTTGTGCTGGACGTAATCAGTTTTTCCATTCCATAATTTAAGAAAAGTACTTACTGCATATTTGTATTATGTTTGTTTGTTCCTTGTCAAAATTCTAAGGGAATGTCGTCTTTAGGTTGAATAGTTGCTATTTAACTTGAAAAATAAATACTCACTATTGCATTTTGAAAACAAGCAGAATGAGCATTCACAAAAATGGATATTTATTCAACTGTCCAGGGAACTATTCATAGAAATGGAAAGCATAATGCAAGGTTTGATGCTCTAGGTATAGTTCAGCCAGCAAAGTTTTATTACAATAAAATCTTTTTCAAAAATCAGAATATGCTAGGAGAAATGAGCTATAAATGATTGGTATCATCCCCAAAGCACTATCCATAGTGGCCCTACTCTGTTATTTTGTAAGGCCAAAAGAAGCAGCTTAGAATTATATATATTTTTGTTCACCTTTAACCCCTTTTAGTAGGAGCTGTGCCAGGTCTGCTGGCTGAAACATTAGCCAAGTGAACCTGCTGGCAGTTTGTCTATTTCTTCTCATTACACTAATATGGAAAATTAACTAGGAAGCATGCCTTCTCTCCCATTAGACTAGTGGCACATTTATAAGGACATCATCGGGACTGTTCCTTTTATTCTATTCCCGGATTCTCTTCTAGGTAGTTGCAGCTCTCTAACCACCTGTAATTTCTCTTCATTATCCTGCAATATGAGGCTATGGAGAGTCTTTTGTTGCAAGTGGCTATAGACATGGCTGTCATTTTGTCCATTATTAGGTCAGTGGTGTGAGTTTTGAGAACAAAGGCAATGAACATAATAGTCGTTGGAATTAGAGATTAAAGTCACTAAATTATCACAAAGAATCCAGAGAGAGGAGAGATCACTGCCCTTGTTTTCACAGATACATGAACAGATACTGAATGACTTTTGCAAGGTCAAGAAAATCAGCAGTATGTAGAGAGATTAAACAACTTAAGTCCTTACAGCAGCAAATTTTGTAAGGATAAAAGTTGCAAGTCCTGTTCTTTTTCCTTTTTCCTTTGCAAATCCCCCCAGGAAGAATGTGAACTGATTTATCTCCCCCTTTAACTTAAAGTTACATTTTCAATATTGACTGCCTTCTTTCCTCTTTATAGGCTGATACTTTAAAAAAAAAAAAAAAAAGAGAAAATATGCTTTTCCTTGAGCAACTTTCCTGGAAAGGGAGGATTTTACCTCCCACCGTTGTTTTAAAAATCTGCTAGGAAAAAAGTGACCTAGACTTAGACAATACTTTTCTTTTCTATTTCCTTTATTTTGGAGTAAATGCATTTAATCTTTAGCAGCAAGTATTTCATATGTTCCCCTTGAGCTTCGACCACATATGTGGATGATAGGAAAGATGAGAGAGACTTCAAGCCTCTGCACCTCATCCTTGCTCATGATTTTCATGATGTTTTTATGGGTACACTATGCAGTGATGATAGTAATGAACCTTCAGATCACCACTTGACTTTGCCAGCCTGGATACCAAACCCACTTCATAGGACCTTGCTTCAGCTGCCTGGCACACTCTCCACATACCAACTGGCTTGGCTCACTCACTCATCGCCTTCAAGTCTTTTCTCCTTTTTCACCTGCTGGATGAGGGTTGTCCTGACTGCCTTATTTAACACTGCAATGTCACCCTGCCTTCCCTCTACCAGGCCTCTTTAACCCCCTACACCATCATCATGCTCTAGAATTTATGACTTTCTAACATGGTGTATTATTTGCTTTTTTGTGTATCCTGCTTATATTTTATCCTCATTTCCTGTCGCTGGAATTTAGTTCTATGAGGGTCAAGTTTCTTGTTTTGTTTGTTGATACATCCGAAAAACCTTGCCAGTTTCTGGAACATAGCTGGTTCTCAATGAATATTTGCTAAAGGAAGAAGGAATTTGGATCTGACTCTGTCACTATTCTGTGATTTTCAGTGTGCTTTTTAACCTTTCTGGTTTGAAATCTCTTCAGATGTGAAATGTAATTATCTACCTAAGACTGCTATTGCATAAGACAATCTGCAAAATAGTGCTTAAATTTTATATATTTATTTTTGTCATTTGTGATCGAATATATAAAATTTAAATAGTTCAGGAACAAAAAGGTGTGCAGTGGAAATTTTTCCTTCCACTTGTGTGAGAGACATACAAACATATTTTTATATATTACTTCTAGAGCTAATTTACTTTAATAGGTGAGGAAATATACCTATGTAATATTTTTGTACATGTAAAACTGAGCATTTTATACACCCAGGCTTGCACTTCTTGATGTTTTTTATTTTTAAATTTTGCACTTAACAATATATCTTAGAGATGACTTCTTAAAGCTTTTTAAAGAGCATCTTTATTATGAAATAATACATATAAAGAAAAAATATAAATAAAATATTAAGATTAATAAAACATATACCTAAGACTTACCACACAGAGTAAGAAATGGAATATTATTGATATAATTAAAATCCTCTGAGTATCTTTCTTTGAATGCAAATCTCACAAGGCATTCCTCCCTCCTCCAGGAGGGGAAATCAAAGACTCTCCTAAATTTTATGTTTCTATTTCCCTGCTTCTTTGCATAGTTCTATTATGTTTGTATAATCTTTAAAACTCTGTTGATGTTTTTGAACTTTATGTGAAATTATATAGGATATATACTCATCTTTGATTTGCTTTTTTAATGCATCATTTTATTTCTGAGGTTCATTAAAGTTTATGAATGTCATGTTATTTTATTCATTGGACTGCTGCATGATATTCCATTGTGAAACACAATTTGTTTATCTGTTCTCCTGGTTGATGGATGCTTGCATTGTTTCCAGAATTGTGCTGCTTAAGCATAGCTGCAGTTTTCCCTCATGCGAATCCTTCTCAGTGCAGAGATTACAGACTTTTCTCTGGACTACATATCTAAGAAGAGAAGTGCTGGAATTTGGGGATATGCATGGCTTTGGTTTTGCTAGGCAATGCCTGTTTTTCAAAGGTGTTATAAAAATTTACATATTCTGGAGCAGTAGACAGGAATTCTAGATTAGTGCGTGCTCTCCCAAAACACGGTGATCTTTCATTTTTGCCAGCCCGGTTTTCATTAAATGGAATGTTGGTGTCGTTTTAGTATGGATTTCCTGAATCCTAATAATGTTTTATGCATTTTCGCCTTTATTGGTTAGTTCTATGACCTCTTTTGTGAAATACCTACTCATGTATTTTGCTCATTCTCTGCTGAGCTGTGTCTTTCTTTAAAAAAATAGAGGAGATTTTGCTTTTATTTTTTAAAATACTTTATAAGAATTCACTCTTTTTTCAATTGTTTGGAGCTTATATTTCCTATTCCAGCTTGTGACTTATATTTTTCATTTTTTGAGGTATCTCTGGCATTTAGGATAACTTTGTTCATTGGAAATTAGTCCTTTTTGTTTTACAGTGTGTATGCTTTGTTTAAAAATTCTGTAAGGACCCAAACTTATAATTGTATCATATTTTTGGTGTAACCTCATGCTCCTCCTTGGAATTATTATAGTTTATGTCAGAAGTATTCTAATTTGTTCTCAGTGTCATGTATCACTGAATCTATTACATATCACACTTTCAAATATACATAGGTATGTATATGTTATACGATGCATATTTATATAAAATATTATATTTAGCTTCTGGGCTCTCAAATGTATTCCTCTTCTCTAAAAAGGACTATATTTCCTCTGTACAAATTCATATATGTTTTGCTATCAATATAAATTTAGAAGTAGCAAAAAAATGGAGTTTTGATAAAAATTACATTGACTAAATATACCAATTTGGAGGAAACCAATACATGTTTTTCATAGATGACATCTTTACCATGATATAACTTTATTTTTAAAAGTCTTATCACGTAAAGTGGTGAGTTAATAACTATTAAATCTCCAGTAGAATGCTTAGTAGAAACAAAGATAATTGCATTCTTGTCTTCCCCCTGATTTTAAAGATAATGCTTCTAACATTTTCATTAAATATTGTTTCGCCATAGATCTTGATAAATACTATTTTTCAGACAACGGTAGTGCGGTTCTCTTCTTAGTTGCTGCCATATTTTTATCAAGAATTAGTATTAAGTTTTGTCAAAAAATATTTTTTACATCATTAAGATTATCAATTTGGCTTTTTTGGTTATGAGAATTTCTAAAATAACGCTGCTTTGCATTCACTAGACATGGTCATATATATTGTATTTCTAATTCATTGATATATTTGATTTTATCAATATTGTCACTTAAATAATCAGAGATTCTTAGGACAGGGCGTGATGGCTCACACCTGTAATCCCAGCACTTTGGGAGGCTGAGGCTGATGGATCATTTGAGGTGAGAAGTTCAAAACCAGTCTGACTAACATGGTAAAACCCCCTGTGTACTAAAATACAAAAATGAGCTGGGCGTGGTAGCATAGGCCTGTAATCCCAGCTACTCTGGAGACTGAGACAGGAGAATTGCTTGAACCTGCGAGACAGAGATTGCAGTGAGAGGAAATTGTGCCACTGCACTCCAGCCTGGGCGACAGAGGGAGACTCCGTCTCAAAACAATAATAATAATAATTATAGGAGATTCTTATAAACTTTATTTATTTATTTATTTATTTATTTATTTATTTACTTATTTAATTTTTAAGACAGAGTCTGGCTCTGTAGCCTAGACTGGAGTACAGTAGCTCTATCTCGGCTCACTTCAATCTCCGCCTCCAGGGTTCACGCGATTCTCCTGCCTTAGCCTCCCGAGTAGCTGAGATTACAGGTGTCTGCCATCACGCCTGGCTAATTTTTGTATTTTTAGTAAAGACGGGGTTTCACCATGTTGGTCAGGCTGGTCTTGAACTCCTGACCTCAGGTAATCCACCCACTTCAGCCTCCCAAAGTGCTGGGATTACAGGCGTGAGCCACTGCACCAGGCCTCTTGTAAACTTTAATCTATTTAAAGCAACATATCTTTTCCAGATCAATATTGGAATGCTAATATGATTTTGAAAAATTAAATATATTTTCTTAATTATTGTTAATTTGAATATAGCATGTATACTTCCACATAAATGTGAATGATGTGAATAGGCCTGTATAATACTATGACTAGATACCAGAAATATCTTTATCAGTATTGAGTTCTATTAATTTAGTCAATAATTGTTGATGATTATGTTTCAGGAGGCAGCATGGGTTTTAAAAGCAATACCAAAGTTTTTGTTCAGAATTAGATATCCATGAGTTTAAATACATTTGTGATAAATATTTTTCAGGAAGTTACTCAACCTGTTGATATAAAATATCTTTTGTTAAATGGAGTTGGTGATTCCTTTATGAAATGAGTATTTTGAGGGTTAAATGATATATTTGAATTTAATAAATAGTGTTATCTTTTGGAGTATCCTTAATTTCATCTGTGAGAGCAATAACTGGCATAAATAACTTTAAAATCTTGGCAGCAATTATGAATTGCATATGCAAATACTCAATTAATATAGACCAGCCCCATGGAGACATGTTTCAATTTAAAGTAGTTTGAGTTAAATTAGAGTAAAATTAGAGAGCTTCTAAATTATAAATTTTAAAAAGCAAACCCTTCACCCATCTCTTATATCAGAATTAATTCTTTTGAAAGTTCACTCAGGTCAAGTTTAATCAGATGCCATCTGGGATGCTTATGTTACAACAGAAAGCAACCTTGTGATTTTAATATTCATGTAATTGCACCAATAGGGTATCCCAGTTTCAGGGTTGATATAGCCAGTTGTGACTTTTTTCCTCTGTGTTACTGTGGTACATTGTATACAACCCTAAACATGGCACTTTGGTTTTGTTGTAATTATTTGCTTATATCCCTCATTCCCTCTCTCATCCATAAACTTCTTTGGCTGGGACGGTGTCTTATGTCTTTGTTTCCTTGGTCTTTTGTGAAGTTCTCAAAGCTTATTGAATTATTTGATAAGAGTAGTAATAATAATAATACTTAATGCTTATATAGCATTTTGTTTGTGCCAAGTACTTTCAGAATGTCACATTATTGATTCATTGAAAACTCACAACAACCCTATGATGTAGATGTTATAAATACCCTACTTTAGAGATGAATAACAAATGATTGAATGATTAATGTTATTTTTATTCATTGGACCTTCCATTAGCACTAATATGTAACTGTACAGCATCTTAAAAGATACATAAGGCATCTATGTGGTTCTTTTGCCTGGGTGTTTAATAACTATTCCTTGAAAATAACAGTAGCAACACCTATGATTTACTAACATGTGATGTGCTCCCAACCATGGCTGTTTATGTTGTTTTAGCTCCTTTAAACATCCTCTTCATTCATATGCAAAGGCCATCTATGTGTTCATAAAGAGTTAATGGAGGCGCTTGTCAGTTTCTCAAAAATTTATTCCCATCTACAGTTTACTGGCTTGTTGTAGCCCTTTGATACCCTAACCCTCCAAAGTCCACTACCATCCCAGGCAAATTACCCCACTCCATTCTTACTTGCTTAACATCCTTCTTAAAGACTAATCAAATTGCCTTCGACTTTGTCAGCCCCTAACTGTGAACTCTTTGACTTTATGGAAACTCTGTTTTCTATTATCATCCTTTAGGTCCTGCACAGAACAGACCCATATCCAGGATTCATCTCATGTGAAAGGAAGGCAAAATACACACTTGAGAACAACCAGCGCCTGGGGTTCAACCTGTCCCTTCCCCATGATGGGAAATGTGGTGGCATCAGCTGACACAGAAGCTCCATCTATGTCCTGACTTGTATACTTTATATTTTTGTACATGCACTGAGAGCTAGAACAGATCTTGGAATGATTAACTTTGTGATTTTGAATAACTAACTGTTGCCATTTTCTTTGTTGTACTTCCACTATAGTTATTTTTATCCCTGAATAATTTTCTACACAGGCTTGAAAATTGCACTATGTTCTTTTTAAATTTGTCTGTGAGATACTGAATATACAAACAAACAATGGTCAGATGATATACGATAATAGAACTCTACCCACAACCTCTGCAGCAATAAGCCCCAAACAGCCAAAACTTGGTCAATGAGTGCTAGATTCCTCTTTTTTTTTTTTTTTTTTTTTTTTGCTCTGTTTCCAACTAGGGACAAGCCAGAGAAAGACAATTATATTCCCTGAACCCATCATATAAAATGTAACTTCTAGATAGCCTGTCTCCACCTTCCCTATGCAACGATTTCCAATCAGAGCATAACTGATGTCTTCCTTCTCCTAACTATAAAGCTTTCCCACTCCTTTGCCTGCCTTTGAGTCTCCACCTGATGTAAGTAATGGTGGCTGATGCCCTTGCAACAGCAAACTCTGAATAAATAGACTCCGTGTGTTCCCTTTTAGGTGGCCTTTATTTATTTCCACATCTTCATAAACAACCATTAAGCTGCATGTTTGTAGGTAAATTGGTGAGTTTTATTACTTGTTTTCAACTGAGAGAAAGTTATGGAAAACTGGATGTCTCGTTACTTGAAGACTACACAGTCTTCCTTATGGCTCTGAGACATATAATTGCTAACCCTACCTGCCCTCAAGTACCATTAGCATTACTCACAGACTTCTGAATTGGCCACAGTTGAAATTCCATTATTTCACTTATCTTTGCACCTTCATTCAGAGGCAAGGATTAAATGAACTGCCTCCATTTTCTGATAATGAATCCCTTAAAAAGATGAAGAAGATAAATTTATTTCTTCCTACAGATAAAGATCTTTTAATGTTCTAAACCTATCCTTGCTAGTCTAACAAATTCTTCTGTCACTGGGATATTCCAGCTCTAGTGTCTCCTGTCTCCAACTGTGGACATTTACAAAGTATTCATAGTGAGCTGAGAGGTAGTATTAGTGAGGTGAAATACAGTAGTTAAAAGCCGAGACTGTGCAGCCATGCCACCTATGTATAAAACCCATCCTTTGGCCAGGGGAAATGGTTCACACCTGTAATTCCAGCACTTTAGGAGGCCAGGGCAGGACGATTCACTTGAGCCTAGGAGTTCGAGACCAGTCTTAGCAATATAGCGAGACCCTATCTCTACAAAAAATTTAAAAATTAGCCAGGTGTGGTTGTGTGCACCTGTGTTCTCAGCTACTTGGGATGCTGATGTTGAGGTGGGAGAAGCCTGAGAGGGTTGAGGCTGCAATAAGCCATGATAGCATTACTGTACTCCAGCTTGGGTGACAGAGTGAGATCCTGCCTCAAAATAAATAAATAAATAAATAAACAAACAAACAGACGAATAAATAAATTAAACCCATCCTTGCTAGTTACTAGTTATTTCGTATTTGGGAAATACTTGAGTAAATCACTTATATTGTCTCTGCAGCCTCATCTTCAAAAATTATTATAATAATCGTACCTAAAGAACAGGGTTATTGTGAGAATTAAAAGAGGAAATTTATATGAAGATTCCAGAAGACAGGCTGCCAAAATAAGCTCTATATAAATGCTTATTACAATGGTAGTGATTTTTTTTTTCTTGGCTGGCGTCAATTATACTAAATGGAACAAATGTCATCAAACATCACAGTAGTTATGCAGGTACTATTTTGAAGTATCTGCCATTCCAGCTAGCATTGTCTGACAGCCGTGCTCTACAAAATGTGAGGCAAAAGAAGCATATTATCTTTGTGTGTTTGACCTCAATATTTATTATATGTGACCCCAAATGTTTGTGTCATGTAAGTGTTATTGGGCTGCAAAATATGTTTTTAAAATGCCAACACCCTGCTACATGCATGGAAATAGCTGCCTGTGGCCCACACGACATCAGCATTTGCTAAGGGTATTGTCCTGCTGTGTAGAATTGTTTAAGAAGGATCAATTTCCAGTGGTGAATACCACACTTCTATTTCGATGTAATTGATTTTGACACTGGCAAAGGAATCCAACTGCCTCTATATTCCATATAAGTTCAAAGACCAATAAGATCATGTGATCAGTTTGCCTTAATAGATAGATCTGCATTTAATTAGGTTAATCATTTTTAAACAATGTGTAATAATGGATAGATAAAGAGAGGACAATCATATGTATCACCACGCAGAATAGCAATTGCACCTGCCATACCAACATTCTTTATTTCCTTTTGGGTCATGTTTTGATGTAGGTCATAGTTACAAATTTTGTACAGAATTAACATTAATGTGTACTGGAATTGCATTTTTGTAAATTCTACAATATATTGATTTTAAAATCTGTAATATTTTGAGGGACTGTTAATAGGTTAATCTCACAGTTTCACCATGATTCCTCGTCTTTGCCTCATTTTATTTTCTTAGGATGGTTCATTTGAACCAGAACTGCAAAATCAGTCCTTTTTTAAGGCTTTAACACCAAACCTTTTTTTTGTTTATTTGTTTTGCCACACAGTCATTCTGCTCACATTTTTGTTTGCTTCACCTATTATTCTCCTTATCAAATTCATTCACTTTTATAGTTTAAAAACTCACGTATGTAAAATATCTTTAAAAATACAATATGTATCTTCAATCCTGATCTTCAAACTTGAATATACAACTACCTGTTGGACATGTCTAATTAAGTGACCAGGTCTAGTCATTTAAATAGATACCAAATCCAACATGTTCAAAATTGAGTGCATTCTCTTTGTCCTACCTGTAACTGCTTCTGTCTTCACAATGCCTTTATGTGCCCCCATCCAGGCAGCACTCGTGCCAGAAATTCAAGACCCACCCCAGATACCTTTCCAGTAGACACTACGTAAAATCCGGAACTGTTTTTGAAAATCTTTCGAAAGCCTGCCCCAATCCTATCTCTTCCACTTTTCCTTCCATTTCAGACACTCACAATCTTTGATCTGAACAGTTCCTAACTGCTTTCACTGCTTTAAGTCTAACCCTTGTTTTTATCATTCTCTACTTTCCAGTCAGAGCAACCTTCTTTTTTTTCCTTGAACAAATGATCTGTTCAGGTATTTTCTGACTATCAAAAGGCCCATGTGACTCCTAAACTTCAAATCCTTTGTCCGTTCCCTTTGTCGTTTCCCTAGAGGATAACATCCACTGCTCTACTGTGTTGAAAAAGTACTCTATTATTTGGGCCTACCTAACTGCTTCTGATACTCCACTGAGAGCAGGCACTGGAAATGCCCCATTACCTGAATCCCACATTAATGTACATGCCACAAATGCCACACTGAACGTGATTCTCACCACTCTAGTACATGACTTGATGCTCTCCCATCTATGACTTCTCTTTCTGTATCTACTTGTGAAACCCGCTAGACAGAGTTGAAGCAATTTTTTCTCAAAGATTTTCCTCTTTCCCAAAATGGACATAGTGTTCCTCAGTAGAACACCCGCAATACTTTGGAGAAAAAAATACTAGTAATTTATAATTATTGTTATAAGATTATTATTATAAAATTACTATTTAAATTACTAATATAATTATAATATTAATAATTTTTTAAAACTGAACACCCAATTATGACAGCTACCATAATGACTCTAGCTACCACCATTTATGGACCAAATACCACATTTTAGATGCTTTGCAATCATTTGCTTATTTAATATTTAATATAGCTTAGCAAGGGAAGGATTATACACACTAAAAAGGTGAAGAAACTGAGGTACAGTGAAAAGAAGTAACTTGTCTTAGACCAGGGATTTGTAAACTACAGCCTTTAGGCCAGATACATCATATGACCTGTTTTTATACAGGCTGTGATTTTTACATTTTGAAAGAGTTGCAAATATACACACAAGAAATATGGAACAGAGACCATATGCAGTTCCTCTAGCCAAAAAATGTTTACTATCTGACCTTTACAGTAAAACTTTGTGGATCCTATCTGAGAACGCAAAGCTTGTAAGAGATTGTCCTGGACTTTGAATGCAGGTCATTTTGACTACAAAAAGATGTCCTTGATGTAATGTTTATCTTTGCTATTATTGCACTGGCATCAGGTACATATTCCGCCTTTCTCTTTGCTTATAAAGTTCCTAGAATCCAGCAACCAAAAAATTTATTAAATTAAACTCTGGTTGAAAAATTAGGTGATTTAGCATCACATTGTCTTTCCTGCTAGTCGTATGACTTTAGGTTATCATTATTTCCTGTGACAAGTGTATCTTATTTTGGCACATATCCATATATTATCATCTGTAAAGCATGCACAATTTACATTCCTTTAAAATTTAGCATAATCAGAGATTTTGAAGAACGGTCTTACTTCAGAATAACTCTCTGTCTCATCTAGTTGGTCTATATGTAATGCTGTCCTTGTGTTTCTTATCCCTGTTGGGATTTGCTTTACCTGATTGTTTAATGTAAATGTAATTTGGGTTCCTTGAATTTGTCCCACTGCACATTGATATCTATTTCTCTCACGGCCTTGATTGCCTATTAGCTTGGGGCATAAATACCTTCCAGGTGAAATAGGCTGCCATTTGTAATGAGATACAGATCACTTAAATGGGTTACTTAAGGTTACTTACACGAGAAACTATCATTTACATTCTAAAACATTAATGTCCATTTGTATTGAGACCAGTCCTTTCACCTTTTTAAATAAGTATTTAAAGTAATTAAACTCTGTAAGGTTATTATTTGAAGTTAATGGGTAACATATAGTATCACTTATGCACTTGCCAAGGAGCAATAGTCTGCAGGATCTGGTAACATCAATCTTTAGAAAAGAATGTCTGCTCTACCTGTATAAACCAGGACACTCACATCTATGTGTTACTGATAGCTTGCTCCTATCACTGAAGAGTATGCCTTCCTACTAAGCTTGCTGCAAGATTTATTACCACAGAATCCTCTTATCTGCTTGAATTCTCCATTGAAAAAGAATTGTGATACAACAAGAACAAAGCAAACAAAACCAAACAACGAAAGCAGTACTTTCTGGGAAATAACTATTATCACAAATGTTGTGGAGGTAAAACACAAAACATTTTTTAAAAATCATGATAGTTTTGGAAATGTGTGACAGAACTTCTTTTCTCTCTTTTTCTTTCTCTTATTCTGTCTCTCCCACTTCCTCCCCTATTTGAATATAACCATTTCATGATTCTAGTCTAATCATGAAGCTAATTGCAGTGGCTATGGGTTGTTTAAGTTTATTTTGTCCTATATTCGTTATTACTCACTGTGTAATTTTCAAATATTGGGCCAGCAGTTGGCTAGGATTACATGAAATTTTAGTAGGCCTGAATACTGTATTCATAAATCCTCAAGCAGCCACCTATTGCCATAACAGATTCAAAGCAAGATATATTAAAAAATCAATTCACTCTGTTTACTACTACAGAGCAATGTTTCTCAATCTGTTTTTCTATCACACTATGACACTTCCATTAAATTTCTTACCACAGTGATGCGATTGTATATCTGTTTATGTAGCATATGTATAACTGTGTTTTATATATAAAATAAGTAGAATTTTTTTCTACCCCCAAAGAATTTTTGTTCCTTGAGGGTGCTATGATGCCCCACTGGGAATCCATGTTATAGTCACAAAATCGTTTTCTGGTGATTTAGACTGGACCATACAGATCTAGACTAAAACCAGAATGAGTAGCTGGGCCAACACGTTTTCCAATGGTTATCCTGTAACTATGTCCCTCTAGGTTAATTTTTTTATTGTTTGTATTTAAGGGGTATGGCATGATGTTTGAATATACATAAACAGTAAATGATTGCTTCAGTGAAGCACATTAACCTATCCATCACCTTCCATAGTTACCTTGTGTGATTGTGTGTTTGTCTGTGTGAAGAGCACCTAAGATCTCTTGGGCATATTTGTATGGATCTGTTTCTGGGTTCTCTATTCTATTCTGTTGTTCTGCATGTCTGTCTGTCCACCAGACCACATAGTCTTGATTAATGTAGCTGTATAATGTATTGAATTTGGGTAGACTGATGCTTCCTACCTTATTCTTTTTTCCATATTTGTTTAGCTATTGTAGTTAATTTGCCTTAACATATAAATTTTAGCATAATCTTGTATATATCTGCAAATAAAATTGCTTGTCATGTAATAGGAATTACAGAAAACCTGAGTATTAATCTTGAAAGAACTGACCTCTTTACTATGTTGGGTCTTCCAATACATGAATATTGTATGTCTCTCCATTTATATAGATTTTCTTGAAATCCTTTCATCAGTGTTTTGTAGTCCTCAGTATGTATATTATTATCTGTAGATATTTTGACAGACTTACACCTAAGTATTTCTTTTTTATTGAATGATTGCATTTTAATTTTACTACTCATAGTAGTAAAATTTTAATTTTACTAGTACATAGAAATGCCTTTTTTGTATATTTATATTCTATCTAGTGATATTGCTGAACTTATCAGTTCTGAGAGTTTTTGTATAGATTACTTGAGATTTTCTATTTTGGCAATTATGTCATCTACAAATAGTGGCAATTTTCTCTTTCTTTACAATCTGTGTCTTTTTTAAAAAAAACTGTTTTTGTTGTCTTATTGCACTGGCTAGAGTTTCAAACACTATGTTGAATGAGAGTGGTTGAGAGTGGATATCCTTATATTATTTCCAATCTTGGGGGTGAAACATTTGGTCTTTCACCATTAAGTATAATATTACCTGTGGAGTTCTTAGAGCCTTTAATAAATTGAAGAAGTTCCTTTCTAGTATTATTTTTCCAACAATTTTTATTATGAATGGATGGTGAATTTTGTCCAATTATTTCTCTGTAGTACTATGATCATATTTCTCTTCTGTAGCCTCTTAATGTGGTTGGATAACATGATTGACTTTTAGATATTGTAGCAAGTTTGCATCCCTGGAATTAATTCCACTTAGTCAGCATGTGTGTGTGTGTGTGAAATTATTTATTGAATCTTTTAAAAATAATTTCAACTTGTATTTTATATAAAGAGGACATACGTGCAGGTTTGTTACATGGGCATATTGTGTGATGCTGAGGTTTGGGGTATGGATCCTGTCACCCAGGTAGTGAACATAGTACCAAATAGGTGGTTTTTCAACTCACACCTCCCCTTTCTCTCCCTTTTCTAGTAAGCCACAGTGTCTATTGTTCCCATCTTTATATTCATGTGTATGCAATATTTAACTCCCACTTATAAATGAGAATATATGGTATTTGGTTTTCTGTTTCTGTTTTAATTTACTAGAGTTATGACCTTCAGCTGTATATGTGTCACAGCAAAAGACATACTTTTATTCATTTTTATGCCCGCATGGTATCACACAGTGTATTTGTACCATATTTTCTTTATGCAGTCCACCTTTGATGAGAAGCTAGGTTGATTCCATGTCTTTGCTATTGTGGATACCGTTGTGATGAACATATGAGTGCATGTGTCTTCCTGGTAGAACAATTTGTTTTCTTTGTGGATATACTCAGTAATGAGATTGGTGGGATAAATGCTAGCTCTCTTTCAAGCACTTTGAGAAATCTCCAAACTTCTTTCCACAGTTGCTGAACTAATTTACCTTCCCATCAAAAGTGTGTAAGTATCCTCTTTTCTCTACAGCCTTGTCAGAATCTTTTATTTTATTGAATTTTTAGTAATAGCCATTCTGACTAGAATGAGATGGTATCTTATTGTGGCTTTGATGTGCACTTCTCTGATATTTAGTGATGATGAGTACTTTTTCATGTTTGTTGACAAACTATGTCTTCTTTTGAGAAGTGCATGTTCATGTCCTTTGCCCATTTTTCAGTTGTGTTTTTTGTTCATTGTTTGTTGATTTATTTAACTTCCTTATGGATTCTCGACATTACACTTTCGTTCAATGCATAGTTTGCAAATATTTTCTTCCATTATGTAGGTTCCATGTTTATTCTGCTGATAGTTTCTTTTGCTCTGCAGAAGCTCTTTGTTTTAATTAGGTCCCACTTGTCTATTTTTGTTTTTGTTGTCAATGCTTTTGGGGACTTAACCAAAACTTCTTTGCCAATGCCTATGTTGAGAAAGGTATTTCCTAGGTTTTCTTTTAGTATTTGTATAGTTTGAGGTCTTATATTTAAATCTTTACTCCACTTTGAGTTAATTTTTATTTGTGAAAGGTAGGAGTCTAGTTTCATTCTTCTACATATGGCTAACCAGCTATCCCAGCACCATTTATTGAATAGGGAATTCTTCCACCATTGCTCATTTTTTTGGCATTGTCAAATATCAGATAGGTTATTTTTTTCTTTAGATGTTTTATAGAATTGTCCAGCGAATACATCTGAGCCTCATAATTTCTGTTTGGGAATTTTTAAAATTACATATTA
This sequence comes from Macaca mulatta, assembly GCF_049350105.2. NCBI lineage: Eukaryota > Metazoa > Chordata > Mammalia > Primates > Cercopithecidae > Macaca > Macaca mulatta. The sequence goes on from NC_133418.1 coordinate 48,141,604, forward strand.
TCTTCAAATTATGTATTTTATATTAGATGAGTTGTGGTAGTTTACGGTTTTCAAGGAATTGTCCGTTCCACCTACATTGTCAAATTTCTGTGCCTATAGTTGTTTATCCTATTCCCTTATAAGCTTTTCTGATAACTTCGGAGTCTGTAGTGATTATCTCTGTTTTATTCCTAATGTTAGTAATTTACGACCTCTCTTATTTTTCTGCAGTCTTACTAGAGTTTTGTGTATTTTATTGTTCTTTTCAAAGAGCAAGCTCTTTATTTATGGGATTTTTCTCTATCACTTTATCATTGTTTTCAAATTCATTGGTTGCTGATCTTTATTTCCTTTCTTCTGCTTGCTTTGGGTATATTTTTCTCTTTTTAATATTCTTGATGTATGAACTCAGATTATTTGAGATTTTTTCTTTTATAATACATATATTTTGTGCTATAAATTACCCTTTTAGTACTGCTTTAACTGTATCCTAAAAATTAAGATACGTTGTGTTTTTATTTTTATTCAGTTTAATGTATATATTTTTTATTTCCCTTGACATTTCAACTTTGACTCATGGATCATTTAGAGGTGTGCCTTGTTTAATTTCCAAGTGTTTGTAATTTTCCTGTTATTTCTGTTATTAAATTCAATTATTTTACATTTGTTGACATACCTTTTTAAGTTTCAGGATGTAGTCTCTCTTAGTATATGTTCAAAGGACTCTTGAAAATAATGAGCATTCTCTGTTTTTGGGTAGAGCATTTTATAAATGTTGATAAAACTCTGTTGGTTGATTATATTATTGACTTATTCTATACTCTCGCCAATTTTCTATCTGGTCATTTTATCAATTGTTGAGAGAGGAATATTGAAGTCTACAAGTATAATTATGTATCTGTCTGTTTCTCCTTTTAGTTCAATCAGTTTTTGCCTCACAAGTTTTGTAGCTTGTTTTTTGTGTAGGTCCATATATGATGGCTATGTGTTCTTGGTAGACTGACCCTGTTATCATTAAATAATGTTCATCTCTGTCTCTGGTAATTTTCTTTGCTCTGACAGCTACTTTGTTAATATTAACATAGCCATTTCTGTGTACTATAGATTACTGTGTGTTATTGATTATCGATTACTGTTTATATTTGTTGTTTAGTAGTTTTACTTTCAAACTGACTCTATAGTTATATTTAAAATAACTTTCTTGTAGAGAGCATATTGCTGTGTCAAGTTTTTTAATGCACTCTGTCAATATTTTTTTTTAAATGATTGGGCACAGTGGCTCACGCCTGTAATCCCAGCACTTTGGGAGGCCGAGGTGGGCAGATCACCTAAGGTCAGGAGTCAAAGACCAGCCTGACCAACATGATGAAACCCCGTCTCTACTAAAAATACAAAATTAGCTTGGTGTGTTGATTCCAGCTACTTGGGAAGCTGAGGCAGGAGAATCGCTTGAACCCAGGAGGCAGAGGTTACAGTGAGCCGGGATTGTGCCATTGAATTCTAGTCTGGGCAACAAGAGTGAAACCCCATCTCAAAACATAATAATGCTAATATATTTTTTAATTTGCATACTTAGAGCATTTATATTACTGTAATTATACGTATATTAGGGCTTAAATATTTATTTCATATTTTGCTTTGTATTTGTTCTCTGTATTTTTATTTTTTTCTCTTTGTCTTCTCAGACATCATTAGAATTTTTAAAATTTCATTTTGATTTATTTATAGTGTTTTTGAGTGTATCTTTTTTAACATCTATTTGTAGTGTTTGCTATAGTTATGACATTATATACAAATGACTTATCACAGTCTGCTGGTGTTGCTATTTACAAATTTAATTGAAGTATAGAAAACTTGCCTCCCTTTACATATTTTTACCTTTCTTGTTCAAATATAATTGTTTTAAATGTTTTCCTCTACAGTTACTTAGAACCACATCAGACCATGTCCTACACTTTTTCCTCAAGCATCAAATATAATTTAGAAAACACATAGAAGAATGTTTGTTATATTCATTCATATTTTTGCATATTATTTTATATCTTCCTAACATTTCAGTATGTTTTCTTTTAATTTATCTGTTCTGTTTAGAGAAATTCCTTTAGTTACTCTTTCAGTCTAGGTCTGCTGGTTATAAATTATTTTAGGTTTTCATTATTAAGAATGTTTTTCATTATCCTTCATTTCTGAATGATATTTTTGCCATGCATAGGATTCTGGGTTGACAGTTCTTTTCTTTCAACATATAAAATATGTTGTGATTTCCTTCTGGCCTCTACAGTTCTGATGATAAGTCCACTGTAACTTAACTTGTTTTAGCCATATAGGTAATGTGTCTTTTATTTATCTCTGCTTTCAAAACTTATTCTTTGCCTTTTAGAGATTTCATTGTAATGTGTCTTGGTATCTTAGTACACTCAAGTTGCTATAACAAATTACCTCAGACTGACCAGCTTATAAACAACAAAATTTTTTTTTCACAATTTTTGAGACAGAAATGAGTCTAAGATCAGGGCACTTGCATGCTCAGTATCTGGTGAGGGCCCATTTTCTGTTACATAGATGATGCCTTCTTGCTGTGTTCTTACATGGGAGAAGAAACAAGGCAGCTCTCAGGCCTCTTTCATAAGGGCACCAATCCCTTTTATGAGGGCTTTGCCTTCATGATCTAATCACCTTTCAGAAGTCCAACCTCTGAATACCATCCCATTGGTGATTGATTTCAAAATATGAATTATGGGGAGACACAAACATTCAGAAGATAGCCCTTGACATTAATTTCTTCAGATTTACCGTGTTTTGGGTTTACTCACATATTTGAATTTTTATGTTTATGTCTCTTACAAAATTAGGGAATTTTTCAGTCATTATTTCTTTGATTATTTTCCTAAATTGTGCTTTCATCTCTCCTTCTGGAGCATCAATGACACAACATATTGTTATAATCCCACATTTCTGCAAGATACTATTTTTTGTTCCTTTTTAAAATATTTTCTCTGTATGGTTCAGATTAATTTCTGTTTCTGTCTTCTAGTTTACCGATTTTTTTACCTTGTTTTCTTCCTTTCATTCTACTTTTAAGTTCATCTATTGATCTTTTAACTTCAGTTTTCAGTTCTAAAATTTCCATTTGATTCTTCTTTATATTTTCACCTTCTTTGCTGAAACTTTCTATTTCATTGTTAAGACCCTTTATTTTTTATTTGTTTCAATTATGTTTGTAATTTCTCCTTGAGGCATTTTTATCATGGGTTCTTTAAAATCATCAGAAACGTCTAACATCTCCTACTCTTAACATATATTCATTGTTCTTTTTTCATTCAGTTTGAGATTTTGCTATTTCTTGGTATGATAATTGATAATTTCTATTGAAATCTGAATATTTTTGTATTATAAGACTCTGAATCTTACCTAAGCCTTCTATTTTTGTTGGCTTTTATAGCATTCTGGCAAGGGGGTAGCTTACTATTTCAAGGTGGAGGTGGAAGTCTAGCTTCCCTACTTGGCATCCTTTGACACCTAAGATGGAGCAATTTCTCATTACTGCTGGACAGGGGTGCATTTCAGTTGGGTGAGGATGAGAGTTCCAGCTCCCATGTGGTCTCCACTGACACCATTACAAATGTGTCCTTATTACCCCTAGGCAATGGTACTCTTGACGCTCCACTGGGTCTCCTCTGAAACCACATCAACAGAGACAGAGGTACCTTATTACCATTGTATGGGGTGGAAGTCTGATCCCCAAATGGTCTTCATTGATACCATAGAGGTGAGAAGCCTCCTTAATAGCTGACAGGATAGAAAGTCCTGGCTCCCTACTTGGCCTTCTCTGACACTGCTCCAGCAAATGTATTGAGGTGGCTTCTTACAGCCCTTGTGAGGGTAGAAGTTTAGGTTCCCCACGAAGCCTTTTCTGGTTTGGATGGGTGTGGTGCACAGTTTTTTCTGTGGTGTTTGGTTAGAGTAGAGTCATCATCATCTAAGTGTTTTTGTCTTACTGGGATAGCTCTTTCTGGAATTTTTGTAGAGATAACAGGTTTTTGGTGGGGGAGCATTTATTTTTTTGTCCAAATTCATAGGCATTTTTGGGTTGCCAGCTTCTTCAACCACAAGTCTGAGATATATGGAAGAAAAAGATAATCAATTTACCCCTGTGCCATTTCTTAGGTCCCGAGGTCCCTTTTCTTCCCATCCTTCAAAGGTTTCTTATGTTTGTTTGATAAATATTTTCTAAGAATTTTTGTTTTCCTTAGCAGGAGGAATAGGGAAACATATGTCCACATGTGTGTCCTGTATTTTCATCTGTTAAATCTAGCAACTCTATTGTGCAAAGTCAATCAAAACTGTTCATCCTAGGCCACACCTCTTACATCAGAAACAACTATGGACATATTTCACTACACTACCTGCCTAGAAGAATAGAGAAAAATAAACAAAAGGGAATGAATACGACATTTTGTCCAAATACATATCCTCATTATCAATTCAGGTTTCTTTTTGTGAGTTATGGACAAGGTAGAGAAACATTGAACTTTCTTCGGAACAAAAGTAATGGAAGTACAGGTGATATTAGTCAGTGGTGTGGCTCTTCCCATTAAGGGAAACACTTAGCAAAATATATTTTTAAAGTACTGTTCAATCTTTCAACTGCTCTGGGAGCTTAGGAAAATGGATATGAACCCTCAGATCTTCAAGGATTTTTATGAATATATTTTTTGCCCTGAAATCATTTAAAATCTATCAAAATAGATTATTAAATTTCCCCAAAGCATATACTCTTGTTGAATCTCTCCTGTTCGAATTATAACAATTTCTGCTGCCAAATAGAGTCCTCCAGACAGGGTTATCCAAGTGCATCAATTGAGAGCATGAGTCTCGAAAATAAAGCTCTGGAAATATATAATGTCTTGAATTTATCTGCACCCTATAAAATTCTAATATGTCACCTCTCCCATCAATGAGCCCACTCAGTTCCCACTTATAAATTAAATCTAAAATAAAATTAATTGTGTCCTTCTTTCTCCCTACAGATAAATTTAGAAACAAAATATTGACAAGGCATCCCATCTCCCTCATCTTCTAATTCGATTTCGCCCCAATTAGAGGAATCTCCCTGGGATCCCAGAGGGCATGTGAATTGTTCTCCAGGGTTGCACTCTTCAGCAACTAATTTTCCATCTATAAAAACTGCTTCAATCTTCTAAAGTTCCTGAGTAATAACAGGTGACATTCCAAGCTTCCAAGTTTTAAACATCATTTCCCTAACCAAATTCATGCTCCCAAGATCCAATCCTATAAGACGTACAAGTACAGTAATATTATCAGAGTAGAGAAGAAATTAGTATTCTTTGAGACAAAAGTGGTAGATAGAGAAAAAATGAGAAAAGAAAAATAGTGTTTGTTTGTTTTCAGCTTGACTAATGAACAATAAACTAATCCATACTGCTTTAGCAAAGATCAATCAATACCTCTAAATGTAACACTTAATAGGAGAAATTTACCAAAAGATGAATTTGACACTGTGCTTTCAAAATCCTAAGATTAAAAACAAAATACACTACTTAGACTGTCTCTTCTCTCTAAGAAAGTAGGTCAAATACACTTGTTATTTTGTGTGTGTATAATATATAGAAATTGACATGGCTTTATTGTCCATCCCCTAAATCTGTATGAAGATCACTTCCTCCTTTCAATGTCTGTAGGCAAAATTTAAAACCTCCATTTCCTATATAAACTTTCAATTGACCTCCTGTGTTTCTTGTACCTTGATGATGAGTAATAAGCCTTGGCTAGAGAGACAACATCCCATCTCTATGCATATGGAGATTTTCATGCCAATTACAGGCAATTCTCCAAGCAAATGTCATGATATTAAATGTCCCACAATCCTTGTTTTCTGTCCTTGTTGTTTTTTCATACCTAGAAATATCCTAAGGCTTTCTCAACTCTGTGCTGTCATGTTTCTCCCTTGGAGGCTACTATGTCTGCCTCCTACTGTGGAATTGCTTCGGTCTGGGGATTCTGTCTTTAGGCTGATTGTCTCCAAGTTGTTCCTGTTAGAAAATCCTTCTCAAAAGATAGCCAGCTGGGATCTGCTGGTACTACTGGAGATTGTATCCTTGAGGAGCTAGTAAGAAACACCGCATCATGTGGCATGTGGTTCTTTCCTGAACTCTATGTTTTGCCAGCTTTTGAAATCTTAAGGCCAGGAAAGTCCTTCTTTTTCAACTCTTCATTTATTTAGAGCCAATTTCCATTTCTCTTTAATGCTCCCCAGTTTCTTTCAAACTAATTGCCAGCGGGTCTCCTTCCTCTTTTACCATATGAAGGTACTTATTTTGATCAATTTAAATGTGTTCCTCTTTTGCTTCTTATTTCTCATAAATTTTAAATTTTAGCATCAGAGCCAATTTTGCTCTAATCCTATTTATCTCTGAGTTTTGGATGTCCAAAGCCCAAGCAACTATTGTGATAGCATACATAATTGTGAAGCCTTTCTTACTTCTCATTATATTTTTTTCTATGCTTCTTACAAAGTGTTCTCAAATGTCTAAAACCTGGATGTTTCCAGACTTCTAAAAGTCACCATTATTTTTCATTTAGCCTTGGATTTCCTCATGTCCACTGAGATATTTTTTCCCAAGCAATCTAAGAAGAGAAAATATCATCCACCTGCTGCCACCACCCTCTCTTGATACCCCATAGGGAAATAAGTGGTCTTATTTCTTTTTATCTTTCTTCTCACAAAGCCACTGGAATTGAGAGAACATTCTAAATTACCAAAATTGACAGCTGTTATAAATGTGCAGTTCCTTACCAGTCTTTCAGTCTTATATACAATTCAGGGTAAATAAAAGAAATTCATGCCCAGAGCCCAAATACTCAAAAGATCGGCACCCTATTTGCACTAATGGACACCCACTCAAGCTCTAGGAGTGAATGCTTGTACCCTTGCACAAGGCACTGAACTGGGGCTGGGGGAGGGGGTTTCACCCTAACACTTGGATGCTGGTCTGTGAAAATACGTTGACTAATCCGCAGTTTGTGATTGCCTATGAAGTATTCCCTGGGCCACATATATAAATGAGGCTAAATTCAGGAGGCACTGTAGACCTACAGGCATGGCCAACAAGACATCAATTAAAAGTTCAGAGAAAGGAATTGGGTATTTTGGAAAATGGATACTAAGAGTAAAACAGGCCTTAGGCTGAAATACAAAAAAAAAATTCCAGATTGATAGTAGATTGCTTGCAGGGAATAAGATGGATAATTCTTTTTCATAATTGTATACTAAGTGTAGCTTGATGAACAGAGCTAAAAGCGAGTTTTACAGTTAGTCTATAAAGTCAGGGCCACAGTAGCTTAGCTTGGGTTACCCAAAATGAGAAACTAAAACAAAGACATGTATTCACTTTCTTTAATTGAAAGTAGTTCAAGGAAATAGGTATGTAGGACATATGAGAGTAAAAGGAGAAAAACGTAATATAAAGTACGTTTTAAAGGTTTAAGGGAAAACTGAGGTGTGATCCCTACTGGGACATTTTGAGAAATATACAGTGACCCCCTCAAAATTGTCTTCCCAAGAATAGTTTAGGAAAAGTATTCTCTACCTTCAATCCATCCTTTGTTGTTTGAGAACTGATCCCCTTACCATGGCCTTCCACTGCAAAAGTCCCACCTTCAATGTTTCCATGTTTGTTTGACAGTAATTCATTTCTATAGTCTGGAGAAGCCCAGGGACAAAAAATAAATAAATAAATAAATAAATAAAACAAAAAAGTGAGCCCAGAAACATCAGCATTGTTGAGCAGAGAGTTAAAGCCCACATGGAAGTGTCTACTTGGCTCTGGCTGAAATCAGAGCCAAGCTGAAAGAACGTGAGCCTGGCACCAGAAGGGTCCTATACCTATGTGATTCTAAAAAATGGCTTAAAATGAAATGCAAAATTCTACAGCCTTGGCATAAAGTTCCTTAAATCTCTGCTGACAAATATCACTTCTACATATAGCAGCGGGGATTAGTAGTATGGAGATAAGAGTTACTTCTCAAAATCAATAAAAAGGAGTCACCCTTTATTAATAAACGATCATGTTTTAGAGTTTATTGAGATATCTGAAGCTCCACAGCTGCCCTCATTTTATACTTGGAGAATTCATTTTGTACTTCTTTCTTCCATTTCTCTATCTGGTCCCATCATTGATCTAGATGATGTCAGAGAATAAATGGCGCTGAGAACCACTGGTCTGACACATAAAATACACAGAGAATTTGTTTTAGAGCTGAATGAAATAGTTATATTCATATAGTCTATTCCACTCATGCAGTAGGCTAGCAGATGCAAACAGAGAGAAGTAAACAGGTTAGTTCAACGTCTTTTAGTAATTTGGTACCAGGCTGTGTTTAGGGAACCATACTGTCCCTTTCTTCTGAATTAAGAAATCTTAGAATACACATATTTTTAATATATTTAGTATATGTGTTTTAATCCCATGACTAAATGGAAAAAAAGTATTTGCTGGAAAACCTCGTAGCATTTTGCATTTGTTTCATGGAAACAACACAGGCTCGGCATCAACATACCTAAATTTAAATCTCTTCCCTAGCATTCCTGAGTTATATAACCCTCTAATATTTTGTATTTATTTTATGTATTTATTTATTGAAACAGAGTGTCACTCTGTCAACCAGGCTGGAGTACAGTGGTGTGATCACTGCTCACTGCAGACTTGACCACCCAGGGTCAAGCCATCCCCCGACCTCAGCCTCTCATGTAGCTGAGACACACGCCTACACACCTGGCTAATTTTTGTAATTTTCTGTAGAGATAGGATCTCCCTATGTTGCCCAGGTTGATTTCAAACTCCTGGAATCAAACAATCGTCCTACTTTGGCCTCCCAAAGTGCTGAGATTATAGGCATAAGCTGCTGCACCTAGCCAGATTTAATGTTTATACACTTAGATTCTTATTTTATTGTAAATAGAGGTAATTAGGCTATTATTCGTACCCTCTTTCCCAGGCTGTTGCAAAGTCAAATCCTATCATGCATGTAGAAGGGCTTTGTAAACTATGACATAAAAATAACCATATTGAAGGGCATTTTGTTGTGTTATCTCATGTGGTAACATAGGCAGTGAAGTGTGTATTGTATGGTTCTGCCTCAATTTAACTTTCATTTAATAATATATAGTTACTGTCACATATAATTTGACAAGCAGAACACTACGAAAGGGAGAGCCAGCAAAACAGTTGCCTGGACAGGCTTTCTATACGACATTTTGAAATGTGTTCAAGGAATCAAAATGTCACCAGAAATGTGATCAGCAGCAAAATACAAACTCCAACACCGACACCTTGGTGGATGAACACAGCACAAGTTTGAAAGGCGCTCTTCATGGGTGTTTCAGAGGATGATGCCCAGCCATCTAATGTCACTTTGTATACTTCATTTTAATGCCTCTTTTTGGAGCATCATTATAGCTTTTCAGAAGTTTAAATTGTTCACTCCCGTTTTCAATAATATGTTGCTAAAATTGTCAGAGTAAGGCCATGGGGCTGCTCCAGCACAGATCCTTTGTTCTTTCCTCACTGACACCAAACATCTTGTGATTATTATTCTTTCTGGAACTACCATAATATTCCAAGAACACTCTGACATTCCTGGTGCAGGGACATAGAGTGATCCACTCTCCATGGAGAATAGTGTGTCAGAGACCAGTATCCAGGGCCTGGGGAACCCACCAGAGCTCTCGTTGAGCCAGCTTCTCCTAGCCCACTTTGGTGACAGATCTAGAAAATATATTTCTTTTTGGAAGTTGTATTGGTCAGGCTTCTCTAGAGGGACGGGACTAATAGGATAGATGTATATATGAAGAAGAGTTTATTAAGGAGTATTGACTCACATGATCATGAAGTGAGAGCTAGGAAGCCAGTCAGAGTCTCAAAACCTCAAAAGTAGGGAAGCCAGCAGTGCAGCCTTCAGTCTGTGCCTGAAGGCCTGACAGCCTTTGGCAAACCACTGGTGTAGGTCCAGGAGTCCAAAAGCTGAAGAACTTGGAGTCCGATGTTCAAGGGCAGGAAGCATCCTCACAGACACGCCCAGAACAAAACTTTACATACTTCAATTCAATCAAGTTGACACTCAATATTAACCATCATAGAAGTATAATTTTACTTTTTAATATTTCTATAATTTCTTTCTTTCTAATTCAAATAACCAAGTTATCGTACCCTACTTTTCTTAGAATAAGAGGTTCTGGTATCCACAAAAATGCTCTACTATTCTGCCAAATAAGAAGTAGATATTACTTTTTGCCCACGAAGTTCATAAAACCCATCTTTAGTAATGGATTATTCTGTGATCTTCACAACTAAAAATTGAGTTATCCAACTATGATGTGACTAAGATTTCTATTTAATTATAATAACAATTATTTTACTGTACTAACATAATTTTGTGAGTGATCTATAAGGGAGTAGGAAAGAATGCAGTATTTACCTTAGAAAGGTAATTTGAAGATATATGCAAATTAAAACCAGCCAAGATAGAAAATGAGATATAAATGAGTGAACTAATTGCCAACATCCTAATTAAAAACCAACTTTGTTTGCAGTTTTAACATACTTCTTTGATTTCAGAGATGAAATAAGTCCTAAAAAGGAAGAGTAGCTGAAGGAAGATGCACCCACGTATATTTAAGAGAATTCCTTGTTTAGAACAATTAAGAACAAATGCAAAAAAGATTTCAGAGTTAATGAGAATTGTTTAAATGCTATTTAATTTGAAGTCTGCTCCTTACAGAAAGTTTTTTTAAATTTTTCTTTGCTCATCTTTTATTACTAGGAAGATTTGCATGGAAATAGAGTCTTTGATGCTTGAGGTTTTTGTTTTATTATAATAACTTGACAAAAATAAAAGTTATAATAGGTACAACATTATCTGATTCACCACAGAAAGCAATGCTGTTTTAAAATAGTACAATAGGAGACAAAATTATCTTTCTTCTTGAAGCAAGTCACCTTGTTTCACCTTGCCCGGAAGCCTAATCTGATAAATCCCTATTGTGTGCAATATACCATTTTGTTTGTTGCGGATAACACTGCATCTGGTTCCCCAGCAGTGGGATACCTACAGTGCATTATTTCAATTGCATCATTTACATTCTGATTTGGCTGTGAGAAGAAAATAATTAATGATAAATAAAAGTATGATTTACTTTAGCTTAGAGACATAAACCCATATACAAATAAGACTACTTTTATTTGTCTTATGTTTCATTGTCTTCTGATAAAGCTCAGCTTTGAAGTACATGTTTCATGTGCACTTTTATCTCAACATGTTGCTAATAATTTCATTATTTTATTTTTTTTCTGATTTTGTTTGGGACCAACTCTTGGTGCAGGAGTGGATCTAGGTAGTGTGACATGTTTACTCCATTTTTGTGCGTGTGTGTGAAGGGAGCGCCTCCTTTAAAAATACAAATATGTGAATACAAAATGAGGTGCCTAAATGCTTACTGATTTCAAATGAGGAAAAAGCAGCATAAACTTATAAAAATCTGAAAAAACCATCACATTCACACACAAAAATGATTATTTTTACCTTTAAAGTAGAATTTCTATATTTTAGGCTGCTCACTCTGTGATCAGCTATTCATGTGACAATAATTTTATATTTTCATAAAGAAAATAGACAAATTGATCTTTCTCTAATTTGATTGGTCAAAAATTTTATGGTATAAAAATGCTTATTTTAGCTTCACATTCTTTATGGTAATGTTCTGTAAACTTTAGGATTGCTATCACATTTATGAAAACCTCTATCAAGTGTTTCTGGGAAGTGACTAAACTTAGATACTTTTTTAAATTGACTATACTTATTATCAGTTTTTCACTGCTATCCTCAAGTCAAAGGTCGGAGAAGAGTTAGTCCTTGGGGCAGTAGGAGTATTCCTGGAAGCCATTTATGTACTAAGACAGTAACTGACAATTAAATTGAATAAAGAAGTATCAAAAATCATATAAACAGGTCCCAATAAACCCAGAGTAAACTTCCTTACTAGCCTTGTATCCCCAAGTCAATTTCCCATTAGCCACATTCCAAAATTGCCCACAGCCACTCCAAAACTATACGACAGGGAAGGTGTGTTACGTAGGAGAAATCCAGGTGGAAAGACACAGTGGTCTTAGTAATTTACAATTAAAATATCCTATTTTGGAGTGACCATCTGAACAGATTTTAGTTTCCTCAGTAAGGACCCCGGTGGGGGCCCAGGTAAATGAAGAGCCTCCAAGCTTAAGCTTCATTAGCTTCAGCGTAAATCATTTTCTTTCATTTTTTCTTTTCTTTTTTCTTTTTCTTTTTTTTTTTTTTTTGCCTCTGGTTTGAGGTTTGAGGAGTATATATATTATAAAGGCAAGGGGATACTTTGGTTCAAACTTGAGCTTGGTAAATTACCTTAAATGCAGTCTTAACCATAAATACAGACATACAAAAAAAGATTAAAAACGAGGATTATCAGACATCTATAATTACATGACCTGTGACAACTGGATCACCACACAATATTCTTTGTTTGAACTTCCATTATAACTCTATAAACTGAGGAGAAAAGTATTCCCATCTGAAGTCCCCTATTCTCTGTGTGATGGGTGGATGCATGCATACACAGGCACACACATGCATGTAAGCTCTTGACTGAGCCCATGCTGATTCTATCAAGATGGTATATGGTAGGAGTAAAATGTAGTAGGTTTCCCAGATAGAGAAAAAAATCCTAGTAGCAGCACATGCTGAAAAGTGTATTTTATGTCCTACATTGGTTCATGGCTCCAGACAACAGCTAGATAATGAGGAAATGAGTCAATTACACCTTTCAGTTTTGAAAACATACTAGGAACCGAAAATGAGAGTGGAAGCTATATGCATTAGCAGCCCTTCAGCTATGGATTGGAACAGGAGGTCCTTCTACTCAACAAAGAGAAAAAAAGTGAACTTGAAGATAATCTAGTCACACTGTTTTTATCAAATTTCAGTATCAATATATATCATCTTGCTTTAAAATTAGTTAAAAGAATGAAAGCAAGCCAGGCGCAGTGAGTCCTGCTAGTAATCCCAGCACTTTGGGAGGCCGAGGCAGGGGGATCACTTGAGCCCAGGAGTTCTAGACCAGCCTGGGTTCGAGATGGCTAAACCCCATCTTGTACAAAAATAAATAAAGAGAAAAGAAAAAGCCAGCGTGGTGGCATGTGTCTTTAGTCCCAGCTACTCAGGTGGTCAAGGTGGGAGAATCACCTGAGGCAGGGAAGTGCACGCTGCAATTAGCCCTGATTGCACCTCTGCACTCCATCCTGGATGATGGACTGAGATCTTGCCTCAAACAAAAAATAAAAGAAAAAGAAAGAGAGAGAGACAGAGAGAAAGGAAGGAGGAAGGAAGGAAGGAAGGAAGGAAGGAAGGAAGGAAGGAAGGAAGGAAGGAAGGAAGGAAGGAAGGAAGGAAGGAGAGAGAGAGAGAGAAAGAAAGAAAGAAAGAAAGAAAGAAAGAAAGAAAGAAAGAAAGAAAGAAAGAAAGAAAGAAAGAAAGAAAGAAAGAAAGAAAAGGAGGAGGAGGGAAGGAAGGAAGGAAGGAAGGAAAATGAAAGCAATGCAAGGTCTGTATAAAAAGAGAGAAGAATCAAATAGATGCAATAAAAAATGATAAAGGGCATATCACTGCTAATCCCACAGAAATACAAACTACCATCAGAGAACACTATAAACACCTCTACGTAAATAAATATATAAAAAATCCTTCAAAGTAAATGAAAGGGAAAACACATTGTAAAGAATAAGAAGAAAGTGTACCACTGAAAATAATGCAGAATCTAGAAGAAAATGTCAGGAAGTTGCATGAAATCCCACATACCATGTGAAAAGACATGGCTTCAATGGGGCTGGGGGGAAAGAAAAAAGCAGAACTCCAAATAGAATAACAGATTGAGATGAAAAAGAAACAAACTAAAAATTTTTAAGTGCCTGATATAAAAATAAAAATGATGGTTATATGAAAGTTGGAAATTTTAAAATGCAATGATAATCTAGATGAGACTCAAAAACATAACATGTGATATGAATAATTGAATATAGATGGTTCTATATAAGAAAATCTCTTAAGCTTCAAATATAGGCACAAAAAGACTTGAATAATGAAGAAAATGACAGTATACAGCACAAAAATCAGAGTCAAAATAAAAATTATTAGTGTTCGTTGAAGAAGAACAAAACACAAAAGCAAAAATGGAACATAAAAGAGAGGAAAACTTTTGCTAACTCTATATAGCCAGATAAAAAAGAAATCACTGCACTTCAGAAAAAATATATAAACAATAAAATAGATACCAAGGTATGTTTGCTTTAAAAAAAACTATTAACAACAAGCAGAAGAAAAAACAAAACTAGCCTACAAATAGCTAAGTCAAAAAATAAATTGATTACAATAAATAAACATTAAATTGGCCCTTAACTTTTCTTCTAAACCTCAAATATCAAACAAAATTAAAGTAATGCACTGTAACATTTAAAAAGAACATACTAATCCAGTTTCGCTGTATTCAGTCAAGGTGTCTTTCATTTACAGAGATAAGCTTGTATATGCAAGAGTTCATGAAAAACAGCACCTATGCAGTATTTCTGAAAAATAATCTCTTAAACATTAAAATTGGTTAAATTAGAGATAATTATAAATACTAGCATCAAGTGATACTAAATAAGCAATAAAGTACTAATATAATTAAATGGTGTATTTTCTTTTAAACACAGTCATAAATATTGTTTTAATATAATAAACACAACAATTCAACTATTGAGAAATCAGCATTCAATTGTTTATCATTTAAACACAAGTTTCATTAGGTATGTGAAATTGATTTTTTGACAAATGCGAAGATTCATAAAAAGTCAGTTTGATATCACACTTAATAAAATTTCTGAAAGAAATTTAAAATAATGAAATGAACAGAAAGTAATGATTCATTTAATAATTATATGCTGCTTTTCAACATAAACATTTATAAACATACATAGATATCATGAATACAGCACAGGAGACTTTCAAGCTTTTTAGTTGGAGTTAGCACATGAAAACGCAAGCCAGTCAAATTTTTTTAAAAAAGGAAAAATTTTAATTAAAAAAATGTAAGAAATTCTTAAAGGAAAAAAAAATGTGCTCAAATAATTGATATAGATCCATTAGACACAACTTGGTGATAAGGTTTCCAGAAAATCTCTAGGCGGCCCTCCCCCTGTTCTGGATGAGGAAGGCTGGGCATGTAGAAAGCTTCAACAGGTCTCTCTGGGTCACTCGCTTGCTGGGAAGGTCAGTTAAGGTGTCCAGTTTATTCCATGTGTGTTTTTTTTTTGTTTGTTTTTGTTTTTTTTTTTTTTTGGCTCAGACTCCCTATAAAGGCTAGGCTATTTAAAATTGAGTCAAATTGGCTAGAGAGTGAGAGAGACGATTCCCTCGGCCAATGGAGCTACCATCTCCTCTGAGCACCGTTTGTGCCTCTTCAGAGGCTTACTGAAGTTTTGCTCCTAAATTCAGGAAACAGGACCAAGGACAGTTATGGTCTAAGGTGAAGAAAGGGTCCCTGTTTAACACTCAGAGTCCAGTCACCCCAGCAATGTCTTTTACACTCAGACCCTTAAGGAAGCTGAACCCGGCCGGGTGCAGTGGCTCACGCCTGTAATCCCAACACTTTGAGAGGCCGAGGAGAGTGGATCACCTGAGATCAGGACTTCAAGACCAGCCTGGCCAATGTAGTGAAACCCTGTCTCTATTAAAATTACAAAAATTAGCTGGACGTGGTGGTGGGCTCCAGTAATCCCAAGTACTCGGGAGGCTAAGGTAGGAGAATCGTTTGAACCCGGCAGGTGGAGCTTGCAGTGAGTTGAGATGTGCCACTGCACTCCAGCCTGGGCGACAGAGCGAGACTCCGTCTCAAAAAAAAAAAAAAAAAAAAAAAAAAAATGCTGAACCCAGCCTCGTGGAATAAACCTTCCTTGACTTGGCTGTTCTTCATTCAGTCAAGAATAGGATGCACATGTACCCTAGAACTTAAAGTATAATAATAATAATTTTTAAAAATAATAATAGGAGATGGGGAGGGGCTAGCTATTGAGTGACCATTCCCATACAGCTGATTTGAGCTTTAAGGGCTCCTCTACCCTTAGAAAGAAAAGGGGTGCTTTTTTCCATGAACTTCTTAGTCCAACAGTTAAGTGGTTTGCAGAGTCTGTCTTTTCCAGCTTCATTCTTTTTTTTTTTTTTTTTTTTTTTTTTTTTGAGACAGAGTCTGGCTCTGTCCCCCAGGCTGGAGTGCAGTGGCGCGATCTCCGCTCACTGCAAGCTCCACCGCCTCCCGGGTTAACGCCATTCTCCTGCCTTAGCCTCCCTAGAAGCTGGGAGTAGAGGTGCCCGCCACCATGCCCTGCTAATTTTTTTATTTTTTGTATTTTCAGTAGAGACGGGGTTTCACCATGTTTGCCAGGATGGTCTTGATCTCCTAACCTCGTGATCCACCCCCCTCGGCCTCCCAAAGTGCTGGGATTACAGGCGTGAGCCACCGCGCTCGGCCTCCAGCTTCAGTCTTGACATAGAGAAAAATCTTTATGGGATAGCACTGACAACAGTGTTGAGTTCCAAACTCAAACACCTCAGAGTCTATATTTCCTCATCTGCTTAAGTGGAGGTTACAGTATATTTTAATGACAACAATTAAATGAGTTTGCAATTAGTTTTCTATTGTTTTAATACCCAGGGGAAGTTCCTTTTCTTTAAGACACACACACACACACACACACACACACGCACGCACTATTTTTAAGCCAGAAGCACAGAGACCCATACTGCTATTTCAATCACATCATGCCACCAGTGGAATACGATGAAAAGGATGCATGGCTATGGTGATGGATTTTGCTCATCAGGGGAAAATGAGGCTTCCAGTATTCGATGGGTATTTGGAAGAGCATATATAGGCACAGGCACCAGCATGCCTGAGCAACTTTGTGGAAAACCACCATAACACTGTATAGGCAGGAAACCTTCATGTTAAATACAGATTGAGAGGTTTGATTACTGAATCAATTACAAAGCCTTCTATTGTAAATAATAGGAAATCAATCAATTAGGAAAACTATTGGAGAGATAACAGGAGCTAACAGATTTGAGGGAAGGCTGAAGGGCAAGATTGGAAAATAGGCATGAATCAATGAAGCATCTGAAGGTCAAAAAAGAAGTTCATCTGTTCTATACCATTGCTCCCTTGATTGACAATAAGGAACTTCATCCTTAGTGAACTTCCGATTGGCCATATGACTAGAAGAGTGACAGCTTCACTCGTGCGAGGTGAAGCTCTGCTTCCCATCCAAACTATAAAAAGTTGGAAATTTTCCAGAATTAGAAATTATGCAATAAATTAGGGACTCTTCAAAATGACGAATGTCTACTAGAGTCATTTTATCAGGTAAGGAACAGCAGCTAGCCAAGGAGTTACCTCAAGAGGAACACTGGGAGTGGAGTGTGGCGATGGAGCATCATCAGTAGTTATATGAGGACTTCCATAGGTCGGTATTTTTGCATTGTCTCATTTTCTAGACTATTTTTAATTACTTTTTTCTCAAATATAGTAACTAAAGATGTATAAAAAATTCCTTTTTAAAAAATAGAAATTGTCTATTATTTTAATGAGTTTGATCATCTGATTATCCTTACTGAGTCTGACTTACTACTGAGGGCAGGATGTTTTTGGCTTATTTCTGATTTTCACCCAGGTTGGTGATCCAGTGTCAACCTGAGTGTCTTCTATGAGGTTTCCAGTCAACTAGCACCAAATCAGAGTCAACAATAAGACTGTGGTTTACTTGTCAGCCCATATTCTTCCTGCTACCAGGTTAGAGTTATAC
The DNA here is from genome assembly GCF_049350105.2 of Macaca mulatta. Classification (NCBI taxonomy): domain Eukaryota; kingdom Metazoa; phylum Chordata; class Mammalia; order Primates; family Cercopithecidae; genus Macaca; species Macaca mulatta. The sequence goes on from NC_133418.1 coordinate 48,159,525, forward strand.
AGAAGTAATTAGCTTTTATTTTGTGTAGGTTAAGAGCTGGTAGGCTCTGGAATCCAATTGACTGAGTTAAAATCCCCTCTCTGAATTCAAAACCTCTTATTTGTTACATAACTTTGGACAATCATTTTCTGACTTTGGCCAGAAAATAGGTTACATTATCTGTGAAATAAAGATCATGATGACACCCACTTAAACAGCAGGTTTGACATTTGAGTTGGTCTTTATGTGAGGACCTTCAAACTGTGTTCAGCACAAAGTGCCCACTCAGTATTACTCATGTTTACTATAAAGACTTGTTTGCAGCTTTTGCTACCTCAGTTTACTATTTGATTTATTATGTTCTATTGTGATTTAATTACAATTAGTAGAGCCCATCAGAGGCTCCATTTTTCTGGAGGCATGCAATTGAGCTATGGGATTCAAATCTCTTTTTGGGACCCCGTATTAATTTCTCTCTGCAAAACGCTGATGATCTTTTCTTCTACTTTGTCACTACTGATTATTTCCTCTTGCTTTTGGTACAGATTTTCTATTTTCTATATCTATTTGGCTTACTCAAAATTCTCTTTACTTTCCTCTGTACTTACACCCAGAAGAAATATGTGTACATACAGTTGATAGACACAATGTATAATGAAGAGGGACTATTTAACACTTTTAAATAATGATGGGAAAATGCATATTCAAACTTCTTGGATTATAATTAATACAGGAAAGACAAGATTATATATGCCCAAGCATTTTGGTGGTGTTCCTGGTTACTGACATCAATAAAATGCACTTGATTTGTGCTGTGATTTGTTGAGGCTTACAGTCACTAGACTGTGGCGGTATGACCAGACTTTGTGTAAGAATCTTGGAAATGAAAGAGCTCAGGCACAAAGGTGTGCCACTTTATAGATATGATCGTTACCAACAGGTATCAAGTCAAAGGCAAACCAGTATAAACAAATTTGCTCGCATTCTTTTGAAGTATATTGAGTCTTAAATTTCTTGATGAAGCACTTAGAACTAATGAAGAATTCAGAGAAGACAATATAACACATGCTATTTGTGTCATCAAAAAATTTTCTGTTCTATTTTACCATTATTTCTTCCGCTGAAAATATGCATTAATGACAGACAAAAGAAAATTTTTTTCAGTTGAAATGAATGTGTAAAATATAGTACTGGATTTTTCTTTAAGATTTGAATGCACTATTGGGATGCAATGGTTTGAGATTCAATGTCCTTATAGATGTGGAAAAACACTGACTATCTCTTGAATGCTTGGTAAACCTGATTCTTAAAAAATTCTTTAGTGTCTGCATGATTCAATGTCTGCCATAGATTTATTTTTGAGAGGCTCTCTCACTATTCAGTTCAGGCAGACATCCCCTCCCCACTTTGCTAAAATTAGATCCCTTCTCTGCAGTACTTTTCAAAACATAGACTTGTTTGTTAAGCATGGGAATAATAAAGAGAATCTAAATGCTGGTTCACACATACGCACACACATACATACTCCAAATCCATGTTCACTGCACTTCTCATTATCCACTTCACCAGGCTAGAACTATTTGGTAATTACACTCCTCCTACAACTCCTTTGATAGTGCTAACTGACAAATAGGAGTGGCTGCTACAACAGAACTCCTCTATGAAATGTTCAATAAAGAAAATGATACTGATATAATAAAAAGAAGGAAGAAAGCTTCTTTTGAAGCACATCTAACCACTCCCTCTTTGAAGTTGGTTTAAAAATACATTGACTGTAAGATGTGGCATGCTTTCTTCTTCATTTGTATCTCATAAGAGGATTGATGGAACAGTTTAATGAAAGTAAAACATTTCAAAGACAGTAGACCAAGTGTTTTGAAAATGATGAGAGTCAGGCCTGGTTCAAATATAGTATTTGATTAGCAACTCTTCATGAAATACTTAATTAAAACAGTCCACAAACTCAGATGTGCAGGAGGTTTTTTGTTTTGTTTTGCTTGTTTGTTCACCTAAAACTTTACCTAATTTCAAACATGCATTCTTAGGGAATGAAAAGACTTCATTTCACTTAGTTTGGTTCCTAGCTCCCATTTTCCCTCTGCAATGTCAGATTCCCAAGGGGCCTTACATAGTACCCACAAATTGAGAGGGTGGGATAAGAGCAAGATATTAGAAGAGGATATCCATTTGTTGATATCATTTTGCTTTTTGGCAACTGTTGATATAGCTACTGCCCCACCTGCTATTTCATTTGGATCTACCCAGGGGAGTGATGGATTTTTCCATATTCTGGCAAATAACAGCCCTTCAGGTTCAGTGACTATAAATTCTATGCCACTGTTAGGCACACAAAAAATCATTCTTCTATTCCTATACTGTGCAATATTAAAGGAAACGTGATGCTCTCCAAGCCCTGCTCTTCTATAAATACTTATCTAAATTCTTCTATAAATACTATTTATTTTCTGGGTACTTTCTTTTTAGGGGTCAACCTGAGATAAAAGCCCAGAGTCCCTGTGTTCCATTCTCATAAACTTATGCTTGTCATCTCCACAGGGAATGACCAAGGAGGGAGAGTTTAGAGTTCCCTTCAAAGGACCCAAAGTTCCCTTCAAAGGCTCCTCATCTCTTTGATGTCTCCTTTCTCCATAGCCTTGAGAGTCGTTTCTATTTTGATGGTAATTAAAGGTGGTTGATGATGCCATCTTGGAGTCTGCCATGAGTTCTTTCCATTCTACTCTGTGTTGTGGCCTCTAAAACTCAAAATGCAAGAAGTTACCCCTTTTTCTATTATTTTTTATACTTATATTGCTTTCCTGAGATATTAGGGCCAGTTTCTGTGTGATGGAATACTAGGCTCAGATACAGATAAAAGAAAAAATAGCTGGAGAGATAGATGGCTATAGTTATAATGTAGATATAGTAAAGGTGTACAGAAAGACACAGGTTTGAATATATATCTATATATATGTATGTGTGTGACTTCTCATTTAAATCTGTATTAATCTGTAAGTTTGTATTATCATCTTGATTTTTATCGATGAGGAAACTGTGGCTGACTGAAGTGGAACATCTGTAAAAATTACAGTATGACTGAAGTTAAATTGTTAGACTTCAAAACCCACATCTATATGATTCCAGATCCCATGTTTCTAACTTCTAAGTGTGTAATCCCAGAGACATTTTGACATTAGGTTTGCATGCGTGTGTGCATGTGTATGTATCTCAGAATAATTTATATTAACCTATGAATTAGAATATCTATATTAAGTGACTCTTTAGATTAGATTAATATTTTCATGTAATGAATTTATAATATCAAGCATTACATCTATTATTTATGTATACTTGATCTGGAATCTAATGAACTCTAATAACATTCCAAATAATTCTATACATTAACTGGGAGATAAATATCAACATTGTTTGGATAAGCCCAGTGCCTCTTCCTGGCTACCTTGAATGGAGTTGTGAAATGTAGGTACTCACTTGTCCACTTTAATAGGCCTCCAGGACTGCTCCTGATAATCATTTGTTAGTTTCAAAATATTGCCCTCACTCCATTTACTAAGCTTTCTTATTTCAACTGACACAAAGTTTTGCTTTATCTTTCAAATAACAAAACTACAAAGTATTATCAACTATTTATGATGCTTTTAGTTTATAAAGCTGGACACAGCCACAGAATCTGAATAGGAATGCTTTATCCATAGGCAACTTGAGACGGAAATAAACATTTTTTCGGCGTGTTGGTTAAAAAGCATTTATAATTTGTTTTCAATATAATCGAGCATTTTTAACAAAGCAGATTACTTAGATCTGCATTTTGTTTTCTTCTTATAAGACACAGAATTTTAAATTAGTACATTAATTCATAACAATAAATTAGTTAATATTTTTAAAAGAAACAATAGCCTAAAGATATATTTTGGTGAATTTCTCATGAAACTTTAATTTTATTAAAGCAACTTGAATCTTAGCCTGACATTAAATATTCCTGCTGAGAATTTCTCCTCATGGTTTTGCCTTTTTCATCCTCAAAGTAAGGTTACATTTTTGTGACCAGCAGGGCATGTCCCATAGTCATTGGTTCTATGAGTAAGTAATAAGATATTTTGATTTAACAAAATAACTTTATGAGAAAACATAAATGGAAATCTGATTAGTTTGTGTTTAAAATTAAGGCTCTCTGGACTCTGTTTATTTGCTAATGATTTTCTTCATACACAAAAAATGTGACCTGGAATGCACAATTTCTAGAGAAGGATATTATCCATATGCCAGAAAATTAGAGAAATAATCACGTGTGTCTTTGTCCTGCACATAGTGCTTAGCAAAGCAGAATGGCATAATCCAGCATAGAAAAGGAATCAGAGAGAGAAGGAGATTTCAAAATCAGATTGTTTTACGTCTTCCTAGATGCTTTTCTCATCAATTTGCTTTAGTTTTCTGGGTCACTGAGCCTGCATCAAACACACAGTTTAGATCCAACAGTTCTAATAACATCAGAGTAGAAAGTGTAGCATCACCTAAGAGATGCAATATCTAAAGTTTTGGAGACAAAGAGTGAAAAACATAATTAATGACTCAAAGATAGAAAATATGCACATACACATGATTTATGGCAAAGATAAATAAACATAACTCTCAGGAGGTAGAGTAAGAGCACAATTTTGAAAACAAATTATTGCAGGAGGCAGATATATTTTAGTTTCTATCTGTTTTAATTCCATATAGAAATTAAAACTAAGGCTAAAAATGATTTAAAATATTTTTACATATCAATCTGCATATTTATTATTTGAAATATTAAATACATAAGATGTTGAATCACATAGAAACAGAAAAATAAAATTTGAATATTATAAAAAATTAAACCAACAAAATCTGTAGGTTTGAAAATAAAAGATGTGGAAAAATTTAATTGAGTTCATTTCTTTATTTTAAATATAAACAGGTCAATGAATACTATTTCTTAAGCAATTAACAATTTCAGAAATATAAGGTCAATTCACTTTTTTATGTAGAATTTTCAACCATGATTTTATTAGAATAAAAATAATAATTAAAAAATCTGTATCTTCCAAAGTTGAATAAAAAGAAAATGTAAGAAACATAAAATGAGATAACAATAAAATAGCATATAAAAGTTCCATGTCTGATATTCAGCTAGTACTCATGATACAATAAATGTCTTCAGACCATCCTGAGGTGTTGCTATCTGTGTCACATAGGTTGTTAAATATTTTAAATAGTATCTCAGCTACTACAGTTAGTGAAATGAACTAAAAATTTCCAAAATAAATAAAAATGAAAACTAAACGAAAATGAAACAAAACAAAAACAGCAAACATTAAAACAGGTCTGGTGCGGTGGCTCACACCTGTAATCCCAGCACTTTGGGAGGCCTTGGTGGGTCGATCACAAGGTCAGGAAATCGAGACCATCCTGGCTAACATGGTGAAACCCCAAACTCTACTAAAAATACAAAAAATTAGCCGGGCATGGTGGCGGCGCCTGTAGTCCCAGCTACTCAGGAGGCTGAGGCAGGAGAATGGCGTGAACTCAGGAGGCGGAGCTTGCAGTGAGCCGAGATTGCCCCACTGCACTCCATCCAGGGCAACAGAGCAACACACCGTCTCAAAAAAAAAAAAAAAAAAAAAAAAAAAAAAAAAAATTTAAACAAAACAAGGACTCAGCATTTCCAATTAAATATTCCAAAGAAAAAACATACGTCAAAGTTCATTCCCAAATCAGTAACTTTTCCAGATATAAGTACAAAAGAAAATGAATAAATAAAGATAGAAGAAAGAAAACATGAGAAATTCAGACAATAATCCTGGCTGATTAGTGATTGATTAATAGTTGTTTCAAAGGCAGAGAACAAAGAAGACTTGGGAGAAAAATTACAAAAAACTTAACTGCCAGAAAATTTGTCACAATTGAATAGCATGAATCCTTCTAGATTGCAAGGCCATCCTGTGACCCATTAAATGAAAAAAAAAAAAAAGACTTTACACAACAAACACAGTAAACATACTATAAAATTTTCATAACAGCAGAAATAGAAACTAAAGATTTCTAAAGAAAGAAAAGTAATAATATCATGGGATGGATTTAGCAAGATGTCAATAGAAGAACCCCTTCAGATTTTGAGGAAAAACAATTTCCTACCCGGATGTCTGTACAAACTCAAATAATAATGACAAACATGTAGAACCAAGTGACTCTCCAACATACAAGATTTCAGTCTATACTGACCTTTTCTGTGGAACCTACTAAGGTCATAAATTAGAAAACAAAAACATGGCATCCACAACAGAGAAGATTCACACAGAAAAGAATTTAAAAAAATATTTAGGATACTAGTTAAGGAAAGATGCAGTACTATAGCTGGGCAACAGACTTAGAAATTTCCCTGAATTAGTCAAATATGAAGTTAACGGCACAGTCATTCAGACTGCCAAGTCGTCCCGACTTCTGCCACCAAGAGTTTGGCTAAAGTGCAAAGTCTGAGGGAACAGTCCCCACAAGACTGACTGACCTCACTTCAAATACCAGGTACAAATTCACTGGTTTTCAGACCTTGTCTCACTTCTGAACAACTGGATATAAACTTGAGGGTCCTTATGGGCCCCCTTAGGTTCAATAATTTGTTAGAAAGACATACAATTCAAGGAAGTGCTATCTTACTAATAGTGCTTTTTAACTACTAATTAATATCACTATTAACTACCAATTAATATTAATACTACTAATAAATATTACTTACTAATATTACTTACTAACATTACTTTTAATGGCAAAAACCACAATTGCTTTTGCACCAACCTAATAGTTTATTACAGCAAAAGGATATAAAGTAGAACAAGGCAAAGGAAGAGATATATAGGGCAGATTCTGAGAAGGTTCTAAACGTGAAACTTCCAACAACCTCAGGGATATGTTACCCTCTCAGCCTCAATATGTGGCAATGCTGAGTATTGCCAATCAGAGAAATTGTCCTGAGCCTGTTTTCCAGAGGTTTTATCGGGATCTCATTATTTAGGCAAGGCTGAGTCATTGTCCATTATGTTGGATTTAATTTCTAGTGCCTTTCCTTCCTTAGAGGTCAGATTGATATCATGTGGGTCATGCCTGAAACCTCTAATGACATATGTGGTCTTTCTAGCAAGGTTACCCTTTACCTAAGAACTATCAGTATGTCTGGCCTCATCCTATCTCATTAGGATAAACTAAAAGGGCCTACCATAATTAACAAAGACATTTCTATCACTTAGAAAATTCCAGGGGTTTAGAAGTTACCCTCTATCCCCAGGAGCTTGGACAAAAGCAGAGCTCTCTTTAGATAAAGCCAAATTTCTACCAGACAGATGTTAATTATTTTGAAGTGGAAGTAAGGAAGGGTCTAGGAAGGATGTCTTTGGGAGTATGGAGTGAGGGGTTAATAGGAAGGACTACCTGGTGTCTTTAGTCACTGTAAAAGATTTTTATTGTTTTTTGTTTTGTTTTACCTTTTTTGTTGTTATTTTGGAAAGTTGTAGACTGAACTAATGATAATTGCATAGAAACTAAGGCAAAAAGCAAACAAAAAGTTAAGACATTTATTAACTCTAGGGGCAGAAAAAAGAAACTGTACAAGAAAAGCAGTGCATGCATAGCACCCTTAGTGACTCAGTTATACTTATATAGTAATAATAATAGTTATATGTTCGTAATAATATAAGCATCAAACACTAACTTACCAAATTGCATTATGAATAAACACACTGAAGGAGCAGAAGAGTGTTTAGTGATGAGCACGGCAAGAGCTCAACGCAGGGTAGGTTGGTGTAAGAAAGGTAGTAGAATGGCAGTATAAAATCTATAATCTATAACATTGAAGAACAAGCAGAAATGGTTGTAAAGCTCAATAAAGAAAACTGGAAATATCAAAAAGAGTATCTATGAATGTTTAGAGAAGTTACCTCTAATGTGAAGATTTGAGTGGGGCTGGTTCAGGGTATTTTTTTTTCCTTATGTCTTTGTACTTTTTGATTTTTCGTACTACATGTTTATAACCTTAACCAAAATTTTTAAAATGAAAAAATATAAAGTACAATTAAGAAGAAGGATCACAAGTAAAGGCAAAGTTTTAAAAATATACATAGTTTACCCTGGGAAAAAAAAAGAGTTAGAATAATTTGTTCTTTATTCTCTTAGAGATATTACGAAACATGATTTCCTGACACAAACAAAATTTGTAAAACAACTCACAAACTAGAGCACAGTTCAAAGGAGAGATTTTGGTTAAAAAAAAGGAAATAAAAATAAAGGCAAGTTGGCAAAGTTCAATAAATGAAAGAGAAAAATCAACACTACAGAGAAGAACATAACTTCCAAAGCAACATTAACAACAACAACAACAAAAAAAATGCTTAGACTCAATAGCCAGGATTAAATAATTGAAATTAAAAAGATAAAGAAAGCAAAAAATTTTTAAAAATGATTGTAGTTAATGGCTGATGTAAGTCACAAGGAATACTAGCTTTAAATTAGTTTGCAAATAAACCTAGCATAGAAACACATTTAAAAATTAGAAAATAATTGAAAGAACATAGTAATGGGAGACTTTAGTGGACATTTAACTTATTTGTCATGGCAAAGTATGAATAGTAAATAAGGATGTATAGATTTTTAATAATGAAATTAATAGGCCAAGTGTGTCTGTGTTATACAAGTAGAGAAAATTGTTTTATTCTTGTCCAATAATGGTGACAACAACAAATTATGTGTGTATATACATATATATATATAAACCATATTTACAGCAATCCTAGGAAACATATATATATGTTATATATATGTTTATATGCATATATATGTTATATGTTTCCCAGGATTGCTGTAAAAAATGGTGGCCTTAAAACAACAGAAATATATTTTCTCACAGTTCTGAAGGCTAGAAGAAAACTGTATTTTCTCACAGTTCTGAAGGCTAGAAGTCTGAAATCAAGGTGTCGGCAAAGCTGTTTCTTTCCGGGTCTCTCCTAGCTTCTGGCAGTTATCAGCAATCTTTGACATCCCTTGGCTTTTGGCAGCATAATTCCAATATCTGCCTTAGTCTTTGTATGCCCTTCTCCTCTCTATACCCTTCAACCTGAACTGGCAGTGTTTTTGATGTATAGTTAATTGGATCAGTAAAGAACACACCGAATTTCTCCAGCAATAGGTCATCCAGCCACACACTTGCAATTCTCTTCAGAGCATGCTATCTGAATCAGTCAAGGATTTTTCAAATCATCGAGTGCTGGTTCCTTTTTGCTTGGCAGTTTCTTCCTAAATGTATTTCCTCCTCTTACATTTTACCATAGACAGCAAGGAGAAATCAGAAAGCATCTTCTGTACTTTCTTTGGAATCTCTTCAGATGAATATATAAGATCACTGGCTTACAGATCCTACTTTCCATCCTACACCAGAACAATTCAGCTAAATCCTCTAACACTTTATGACAAGGATGGTGTTTCCTCCAGCATCCTTTCTCCTTTCTCCCTGAGACCTCATCTTAACAAAGACCTTATTTTTAAATAAGGTTCCATTCACAGGCACCAGGATATTCTGTTCAACACCTATATATCCTGTTGTTGAATAACACCCTGGATAATACAAGATGGCCAGACACACAACAGTCTCCACTGGACAGGTAAGATTGGCAGCAGTTCATTAGTCACACTCATAATCTCAGCGAGAGAAACACTGCATACCATTCACGGCCACATGGAGTCTGCACTTGGGAGCAGAGCGAACCAGCAGGAGTTGTGGGAGGAAGGCTTTATAGTAACCGGGGAGTGGGGTGCCTATGTTTCCCATAAGACCATGTGATTAGTTTCTTTAAATAATTTTACAGGCTGGCAGGCAGCTGAAGACTGTTAGGTTAATCGCCAAGTGGAGTACATGTAGACCAGCTGATGGGCCCTAGCAGAGAAGGGAGCCCCTCTCACTAAGTAAGGGGTATATCTGGTGAGAGCAGGGGAGTTCTTGGTTAGACCTTTGGGGCCCCAGGAGGCTCAAAGATGTCAAGGCAGCATATGAATTGTTAGGTATACAAGAAGTTAGGACTTGAACATACCTTTTTCAATGACACAATTCAACCCATAATATAAGCCATAAAATGAATCTCAAGCAACTACTTGTAAAAATTATTGTCTGAGCTAAATTAGAGAGCAAAAAGATTAATTTGTAAGAAATTTATAAATTATCACACTTACAAAATAAACTATAATATACTCTCTTATATAACTGAATAATCAAAACAGTATGGTATTAATGAAAGAAAAGACAAATATATCAACATAAAATAGAATAGAGAAAACAGAAATGGATTAAAAAATACAAACAGATACAATGTCAACAGATCTTTACAAAGGAGAAAAGCAATTCAATGGAAAAAGGATTGTCTTTTCAACAAAGAGTGCTGGAATAACTGGATATTTATAAACACAAAAATGAATGTAGACTTTGACCTTACATATTTCACAGAAACTAACTTAAAATGGACCATTGACCCAAATGTTAAATGTAAAACGATAAAACTTCCAGAAAATAACATAGGAGAAAATATAGATGATCTTGGATTTAGCGGTGAGGTTTTAGATACAACACCAGAAGCATGATCCATGAAAGAATAAACGGATGAGTTACGCTCATTAAAATTTTAAAAAACAATAACGACAACAGAAAACTGCTCTGTGAAAGACAGAGAGAAAGTAAAGCCACAGACTGGGGACAAATATTTACAAAACACATGTTTGATAAAGACTTTGTATTTAAAACATAGAACTCTTGAACCTCAACAATAAGAAAGCAATTAAAAATGGGAAAAGATCTGAACAGACACTCTACCAAAGAAGATATACAGATGACAAACATAGGTAAAGGTGTTCAATATCAGATGGCATTAGAAAATTGCTAATTGAAACCACAATAAGAGAGCGTTATACACCTACTAGAACAGCTAAAATCAAAAGCATTAACGATATTAACTGCTGGCAAAAATAGGCAGCAATGGGAACTTTCATTCATTGCTGGTGGAAATGCAAAATGACACAACCACTTCATAAAACAGTTGAGCAATTTCTTACAAAGCTAAATATAGTCCCACTGTAAGATCTAGCAGCTATGCTTCTAGGTATTTACTCAAATGAATGGGAAACTTATGTCCCCACACAAATTTGCACCTGAATAATTACAGTAGCTTTATTCATCGTTGTTAAAAACTTGAAGCAACCAGGATATCCTTTAATAGGTAAATGGATAAGCAAACTGTAGTCCATCCATACAGTAGAATATTATTCCATGATAAAAACAAATGAGCTACCAAACCACAAAAAGACACAAAGATATTTTAAATGCCTATTACCAAGTGAAAGAAGCCCAGTCTGACAAGGCTACATAATGAATGATTTCAATTATATAACATTCTGGAAAAGGCAAAACTATAGAGATAGTAAAAAGATCAGTGGTTGCTAGGGGAGAGGGAACCAGGAGGAAGGATGAACAGATGGGATACAGGGGGTTTTTAGGACAGTGAAACTATTCTGTGTGATATTCTGTATGTATGTCAAGAGTAGATATATGACATTATGCATTTGTTAAAATGCATATAACTGCATAATATAATGAGCAAACCCTAAAATAAACTATGGGCTTTAGTTATTAAAATTGTATCAATATTGATTCCTCAATTGTGACAAATATATCATACTAATGCAATATGTTAGTAATCTTGGAGAAAAATGAACTCTGTACTATCGTCATTTTTCTGCAGACTTAAAATTGCTCTAGAAAATAAATATTAATTTTTATAAAGAAGACATTGTATCAGATTATTATAACTTTGGAGTAAAAAAAAAGCAAATCTTAATCTTTATTCTCTAATAGGCAAGTTCATAGACTTTGCTTTTATTAAAGAATAAATGAATAAGTATTCAACTTAAAAAGATCCGTGACAACAAAGCAAAAACAAAGTAGGGTAAATTATATTAATATATAATTAATATATATTTATATATTAATATATAATTAATATATATTTATATATTAATATATAATTAATATATATTTATATATTAATATATAATTAATATATATTTATATATTAATATATAATTAATATATATTTATATATTAATATATAATTAATATATATTTATATATTAATATATAATTAATATATATTAATATATAATTAATATATATTTATATATTAATATATAATTAATATATATTTATATATTAATATATAATTAATATATATTTATATATTAATATATAATTAATATATATTTATATATTAATATATAATTAATAACATATTATATTAATATAATTAAAATTATATTAATATAGACAAAAACAAACTGGTGAACTAAAAATGAAAAATAACTCATAATAAATTCAAGAAGTTTTTCTTTCAAAAATTAGATAAAAAGGGGAATTACTAGACTATATAATCAAGCATAAAGAATAAGACTTAATAAATACATAGTAGGAATGATAAATGTGATTAAATCACAGATATGGAGATGAGAAAATTATGAGATATGTTACTATGCACAATGAAACATTAAATTGATAATCAGTCCTTTTAGATGCTTGTCAAAATAAAAACCAAAATCTCTGAAGCTAAACTTAATCTGTTGGAGTTTTTAGAATAAAAAGATGAAGCAAAAATTTTAGGAAACCAAGAGACAAAAAACAATCCAAGGTATCTATCCTTTGCTATATTCTTTTTTTAAATTGACAAATAATAATTCTCTATATTTATGGTGAACAACATCATGTTTTTATAGATGTATATATTGTAGAATGATTAAGTCAAGCTAGTTACAATATCCATTACCTCACATAGTTCTCTTTCTTGATACAAGCATTCAAAATCTACTCTCTCAGCAATTTTCAAAATATGATACATTATTATTAACTGTAGTCACAATGTTTTTCAAGATCTTCAGAATTTATTCCTCCTATAGAACTGCAATTTTGTATTTGACAAATGTTTCCTCAGTCCCCACCTACTCTTGAGACTTCTTTAACCATCATTCTATTCTCTGCTCCAATGAGTTCACCTTTTTTCATTCCCACGTGTAAGTAAAACTGTGCAGTCTTTGCCTTTCAGTGCCTGAATTATTTAATTTAACTAACATCTCCAGGTTCATCCATGTTGTCGCAAATGATAGGATTTCCTTCTTTTTAAGACTGCACTTTGGGAGGCCGAGACGGGCGGATCACGAGGTCAGGAGATCGAGACCATCCTGGCTAACACGGTGAAACCCCGTCTCTACTAAAAAATACAAAAAACTAGCCGGGCGCGGTGCCGGGCGCCTGTAGTCCCAGCTACTCGGGAGGCTGAGGCAGGAGAATGGCGTGAAGCTGGGAGGCGGAGCTTGCAGTGAGCTGAGATCCGGCCACTGCACTCCAGCCTGGGCGGCAGAGCGAGACTCCGTCTCAAAAAAAAAAAAAAAAAAAAAAAAAAAAAAAAAGGCTGCATACTATTTTGTTGTGTATGTATACCACATGTTATTTATCAATTCATCTGTTGATAGACACTTAGGTTCTTTTGATATATTGATTATTATAAACAATGCCATAATGAGTACGGGAATCTAGATATCTCTTGAACAGACTGATTTCATTTCATTTGGATATATACCCAATAGTGAGATTGCTGGATCAAATCGTAGGCCTATTTTTAATTTTTAAAGAAAACTTCCATGCAGTTTTCCATTACTGTTGTAACAATTTACATTCCTACCAACAATGTAAAATTGTTTCCATTTCTCTATACCTTTACCAAACCTTGATATCTCTTATTTTTGTGATAACAGCCACCCTATTAGGTGTGAGGTGATTGCTTATTCTGGTTTTAACTTGCATTTCCTTGATGATTAGTGATGTTGAATATCTGTTGGCTATTTGAGTGTATTCTTTTCAGGTTTCTTGACCAATTTTTAAAGTTAGGCTATTTGTTGTCTTGCTATTGAGTTGTTTGAATTCCCTACATATTTTGAATAATAACACCCTCTCAGATGTAAGGTTTGCAACTATTTTCTCATATTTTGTAGGTTGTCTCTTCACTCTGTTATTTCCTTCGCTGTACAAAAGCTTTTTAGTTTGATGAAGTCCCATTTGTCTAATTTTGCTTTTGGTTCCTGTGCTTTTGGGTAATAACCAAAAAATCCTTGTCCAGGCCAATATCAAGAAGCTTTTCTCCTGTGTTTTCTTCTAGTAGTATTATAATTTCAGCCCTTATTTTTAAGTCTTTCATTCATTTGTCATTATATTCTTTATTTAAAAATCATTCTAGTTATTATTGCTAGATAACAAATTATCCCAAAACTTAGTCACTTGAAATAACCATTTTACTTTAATCATGACATTAGAGTCATAGCAAGAATTTAAAGAGTGCTTGGTAGGACAGTCTTGTAAATATTTACAAGTTTTTGTAAAGTTGCTGTCAGATGTCCACTAGGCTACAATCATTAGCAAGCTTTGTGGAATGGGCATCCAAGATAGCTACCTTACAAGACTGGCAGGTACTATTGGCTTCCCACCTGGAGCTCAGCTTGGGATTCTACCAGATCCCCTGTTTGAGACATGAAGGCCTCTTGATAGCTACACTTCTTACATAGCAATTGGAGACTCCAGAGGTAGCATGCCCAGGGAACCAGTCAGAAGCTTATTGATGTTTTCTGAACCAGCCTTAGAAGTAATGCATTATCGCATCTGCTGCATGCTATTCCCTGTGAACCAGTCACGAAGATTGCACAGAATCAAGGGGAGGAGACACAGACAGCAGCAAGAATATTACGAAACATTCAGAGACATCCTCAGAAGCTTGGACCTCACCTGTGAAATTAGTTCTGTTTTAATATTCTGAGCAAATAATACACACGCACACAATGCTTGGACCCAGAGGCTTTTGTCTGCAAATGGGCCTCTCTTTCAAAATAGAAAAGTTGCTCCGGATTATTTATATACTCTCCTGAGGAATAAAACAGGCCATGCTAACATCAGTCACAACACTATTACCTCTGTAAAGGCAGATTTGATGGGCAGGCATCAAATTTATTAGTAAATTTATTAGCAATAATAACAGCCAGCTGGCACCATTTTTGGATGAAAGAAGTGTATAGGAATTCTTGCATTATGAATGCAGTTTTTGGCAATAATATGGGACGTATCTTTCTGAGAAATATACACAGAGATTTATTTGGAAAAAAAAAGTGAACAGTTACAATTTGTTGTATCTATCTATCTTTCACTGAAGAAAAGAAAAAAAAAGTGGCAAGTGATCAAATATTTTAAAGGAGGTTTGGACTATATAAAGCCTGAAGAATTTGAACAAAGACCAGATAATGCCCTTAATTTTTTGTAGGGAAAATAAATTACTGCATTGACTAAAATGAAGTTAAAATATTGCACATAAATAAAAATAGGAGAAAAATCAAAGAAGGTATTGGAACGCTATTTCTGAAAAGATAATAATAAAGAGTATTTTGCGAGTTATTTCCTTTGACCCTTCAGAAGGAGATACTGTCATATTGCACTCCAGAGATTATAAAAGGTTGAAAGTCTTGAATTGAGCTACAACACAACTTTTATACCAACAGTTGAAAAACAGCTATCAAAAAATGACAAATATAATTCAAAATTCTGAAATAAAATCATATAAAGGTAAGATAAAATCTATACCCCCACTACTTATGTTTGATTCCTAGCTCCAACCAAGACTTATTCTCTGTGTGAACATAGACAAGTCATTTAACCACTCTGTGCCCCAATTCTCCCACCTGGAAAATGAGAGTCCTAACAAAACCTATCATATGTATTAACTGAATAATACATGTAAAGCACTTTTGATATTCTGCTACTTGTTCACATTAGAATGCATAGTAAATAGTTTTCCTTGTCAGTTTAGCTTTTAATTAAATAGACTATTCCATCTTTTTGAACAGATAATTCCATTTTTTGATGTATCCTCATTCATTTAACCAATTCCTTAATATTGGATATTTAAATTATCTTTGATCTTTTATTTTCTTAGGTCACTAATACAAAAAATTGCCTTCATCTTGCTCATTATGTATTCCTGTACATAAACCAATAAGTGAATCATTTAGAAAAAAGGGAATGTAAGCTTCTCAGTTATTGCTAGATATTTCTCAATTGTTGATTTGTAAGTTTTGATTTAATATATCTCTGATTCCTATCCAACAATTAATGTTTTCATTTTCCTTTCTGTTATAAATCTCTGGTGATTTGATAAGATATGCGGATACATCATTCTTGCATCAATTTTCACTTTTTAGAGTGAGGCTAAGTAATTTTTAAATGTTCATGAATATTTAATGTTTTGTCATTTATTTATGTGCTATTTCATTTTCTAATGAAATGTTTGACTTTTTCTTTTAGATATGAGATCTCATCAAATATAAAATAAAATCTTCAATTCATTGTCATGTGTATTGCAAATAATTTTTCCACTTATTTAACATTTTGAGTGTTTAAGATTTATTTTTAATAGATATCTTTTGACTTGTACTCCATTTATATCTATCAATTTTGACTTTAGCCTCATGTTTAGGAAAACTTCACAATTGAAAAATTATATAAAATATAATTTGTGTTTCCTATAAAATTTAATTTGTTTGTTTTATATCAGTATAGTTAATTTATATAACACATTTTGGTATATGATGTGAGGTAAAGTCTATTATTTTTTCCAAAACAATACTACCTATTTCTTACTGATTTGGGGTTTTACCTTTATTAAATGCATATTTATCTATTTAGGTATGTTTCTAGATTTATTAGTCTGGTACATTTACTCAATTGTTTGTTCATGCCTGGAACACAATGGCATTTATTATTTTGTACTACCTAATTGAATAAAATCTTCATTGTTGCCATTCTCATAAAATGTTCTTGTGTCATTTTCATTTTATAAAAATGTATCATTTCTATTTTTCCTAATGATCTGTAGCATCATTATCTTGGTTTTTACTTTTATAGAAATGTACTATAAAATGCTAGAATTTTAAATTTGTAAACCAACAATTAAAATTGTTGCAGTATTTTTTTTTTCTGTTTATGAACTACATCATCTCTCTTTATTTAGTCTAGTCCTTGTTTACGTCTCACAGAAAAGGCTTAACTTTTCTTTTTCTAGGTGCTCACCCATTTCTCATTTCATTTGTTCCTATGTGATTTATGGCTTTGTTCATTTTGTGAGTGGGGTCATTGTTTTGTTCCCCAGTTTTTTCTTTTGCCTATCAGTAAATAAAATACCTATTGCCCCTTAATGGTTTCTTTGAGACTAGTCACCTCCTAGAACTGTCTATATAAGTTCAAAAGAATTTTTCATTGATTCTCTTAAGTTTTCCTGTTAGACAGTATATCATTAGGTTCCAATCAGAGACGTGACAAAACATATACACATAGAGGGATTTAACCTTACACAGTTGGAGCTGGTTAAGCAATCTCTGTGAAGTTGCTGTCCTCAGGTTTTATGCTGGAGCTTGATATCCACAGGGCAGGCAGATGGGAAGGGAAAATGGATGTAAAGTGGGGAAGAGCAAAAAGAAGCTGAACCCCACAAATGAGCTGAGGCCTGCAACCAGAGACAGAAATCCTTGTCAGTTCTTGTTGCGTCTAACCTTGATGATATGGTATCCTGCAGAAGCCAAAACTCTTCTTGATTACTTCTGGCCCACGTATCATAGAAGCTAATATAGTGTTCAGGAGATGGTAGAGCAAGCAATTATAGATCCAACAAGATGAGTCAGCAGACAGTGATGTGTGTGGGTAACAAAATGTCTGATGTTTTACTTCTGCCCTCTAAATCTGTCACAGAAATTTCTCTGGTGGATCCCTCTAACTCGAAACCTACAGGCAAGGGATTCTGGGAAATGTAATTTGGCCTGGCCAAGGTGACATATTAAAATGTCACTATAGACAGACATATTAACCGTTAAAAACGTTAACATAGTATCTTTTTGTCGGATTTTTCTTACATTTCCCTTCTTTTTCTACTCTTATTTTTTTGTCTAGAAAGTATTCAAAAATAATACCAGATTATTTTATCCTGCTTAAGTTGAATGCCTACTTAGCAGAATTCCATCTGATAATAACACGTGTCGGTTTAACATAGATATGGTTAAATCATAGTATTATTAATACTATTCCTCTCTTATCAAAAAGGTTGCAGAAGTTTATGATTTTTTCAGCGTTTCTTGTGCTGATGTTTTCATTAATGCCTTTATTTGTTACTTTGATTAGTGATTACTTTCACTGATGAAGTTTCAGATTTTTAGTCACCCCCTTCTTTCTGTAATCGCCTTGCTTGTTAACTTTTTTTAAGATTGAGGTTAAATTCCTTTCACTGTTATTTTATTTTTCACACAGTGAGATCTGAATGGCTTCATATTTTTCTTTTTGTGCTCTATTTTTTCCAGATTTTGGTATCAAGGTTATTCTAGAGTTAACAAATGAATTGAGACAACTAATATGAAACAGGTTAAAGGGCATGGGGCTTACTTTTAAAGAACAATTAGCTAAATCTAAGTTTTAAAAATATACCAGCACATTTTCACTGGTAGTTTTGTTTAAACTTTATTCTTAGCCTTTTTAACAAAAGACCTCTTTTTATTTTAAACATAAAAAATAGTTTGAGCAAATATATTCTCCTGGCATTTCGAACTCTCAAGATTTTCCAATGAATTGAATAATAGAGTGTTACATAATTATATATTTAGAAGTAGGAGGGCCTAAAAATCATCACAAATGACACCATAATGCTTCTAGAGAAGACAAGAAAAATTGTTCCATATTTTGTACATGAGCTCATAAACAATCAAGGATGGAAGGTTTCACCCAAGGTCATAGAGAAACTTCAAGGAGGTAGAAAATGATAGCCCTGGCGCCTCGTTTCTCTGGGCAGTCCTCATTTTGCCAGACCATGGTTAAGCTCTGATCTACAGGGTTGACAGGCCGTTGATGGCTGTGGTCAGGGCATGGATTCCATCTGCCTCATTTAGAACACCAGTGAGATAACACTTCCCTCTGTACTCCACTGTCCTCATTTGTAAAATAATTTACACTTCTTTGGGAACTGTGAAAGTGAAATGAAATTTTTACATGTAATGCACTTAGAACAGCACCTGACACATCAGAAACCCTAAACACATCTTTATCATTATTTGATGGGTTGAAAGGAAAAAACCCTGAATGGACTCCTCATTTCTTTTCAATTTTCCCCTAAATAAGGTAATGGGGACTTTTTGAAACATGACTTTTCTAGTTCATTCCTTTTCCAGTTTATACTGGCATTTAGAGGTCACAAGATCATTGATTACCTCAATAAAAAATTAAGACCTTATTGCCAATCTAAAACTCACTAGATGTCAAATAACACCAGACATAAGAAAATGGGCAACAAAATAGCCTTTAAGCAGTTATACATAAATTAATCCTCCCTGGAAGATCTTGGAGAAATAATAAAAATGGCTATTAAACTAGATAATAATCTATGCAGTTTCCACATTACATAGAGAAGAATTGCAATGAATTTTAATTGTAGATATTATCCAAACGATTATAATAATTTGCACATATTGAAGAAAATATGATTTTTTCATTTTTATTCTACATATGATTTTATTAATATTTATATTCTTACTAGCATTACTTTTATCCAATTTTAAAATTAATAATTGCATATGACAGAAAAATTCCAAATTTAGGAAAAATATATAAAAAATAAAGTTACAATTTCACATTCAATGATTAAATCAACATTTTTAGGGTGTTTTGCAGTGAGTGTGTGGATGCATACATACACATATATATATGTTTCTCCATATACATTAATGAATACAGTCACATATATTTATGCATATATATAAATCACATATATATTACTGATATATTTGACAGAAATATTTGTGCCAGATTCTGCTCTAGGCACTAAGAATACAGAATTTAAAAAGCACACACAGGAGAACCCATTGTCACATAACTTTCATTCTAGTACATGTGAAAATATAGCCTTAGCCGGGTGTGGTGACTCATGCCTGTAATCCCAGCACTTTGGGAGGCTGAGGTGGGTGGACTACCTAAGGTCAGGAGTTCGAGATCAGCCTGGCCAACATGGCGAAACCCCATTTCTACTAAAAACACAAAAATCAGCTGGCCATGGTGGTGGACACCTATAATCCCTGCTACTCAGGAGACTGAGGCAGGAGAATTGCTTGAACCTGGGAGGCGGAGTTTGCAGTGAGCCAAGATTGCACCACTGCATTCCAGACTGGGCAACAGAGTGAGACTCCACTTAAAAAAAAAAAGAAAGAAAGAAAGAAAAAAGAAAAAGAAAATAGAACCATACAATTTTAACAAGTTTGCATCATACTTTTAAGATTTGCTTTTTCACATCCATATGTGAATCACTAACCCAGTTTATATACTGATACTTTTAACTACTGTCCAATTTTAGATTCAGCTTTTTACAAATGTAAAGCCATGTATATCTTTTCAGAGTAATCCATGCATATGAACACAATTAGCATTTTATAGCTGCATCTATTTAACTAAAAATGTGTTTCTATCCAATAGCTCTAAGAATGTGATAGCTTTACCAGAGTAGCAGAAGAAAAAAAATGGACAATATTCTATTGGAAGTATATTAGATCATGTAAAATTAAAGTATAATGGGATATTTTCAGTTAGCATTTATAGATGATTTAATTACTGAGATATTTGTAAATATGTTCAGAGCTATGTAATTTTCAATACCTCTAATGGGGTTTTGCAGAGCAGATTAAGTTATTTAAATTGACACAAAGTCCAGATGTATAATTGTAATATTTAATCCCAAATCAATATATTATGAGTCATTTTCCCCCATACAACTCTTTGTCTAAATACATATCAGATGAGAAAGAACATTTTAATGTATATTCTCTATCAGTATCTCTATAAAAGAACCAAATACAGTAACACATTTAGATGTTTGTTCCTAGGAATTATGTGCTGCACACTGAAAGCAAAGGAGTTGGTGTTATCAAAGTCTTCTTCTGGCTGCCCATCAAAATTTTAGAATACTCACCTTTACTCTGTTTAGTATATAAAAATTTTAAAGACAAAACTTCTCACTTTCTTCTTGCTTCTTCTTCCTCCTACTCCTTAAATCCAGGTGATTCTTCTGTAATATTGTTTTCTGAGACTACCCCCATTTTGTTTACTGCCACCACCAACTAACAATGTCAGCCCACTTTGAAAACTTCCCAAGTGATAAGCAGCTCTCTCCTTTTCATTCCACTTTTACTAAACCTTCTGGAACTTTCACTACATATTGAAACAAAACAACAATTCTCAATATTTGGCTTGTAGGTCATATAAAATTTTTTGCAGGAATCTAATGTTATTAATTTAAATGTAGAAGTCTCTTTAAATTAAAACATCTAAGAGTGACAGGTTTTAATGTATTTTCTTCTTTCACCAATGTGGAAAGAGTAATTACCATTGATTCTCAGTTGGCTTCGGAAAAAAAAATCCAGAGTGGGAGATGATATCTCAGGCTTCTGAATGGATGAATACCATTGCCAAGAACCACAAGTATTTCTTACCAGAGGGTACTCGTCTCACTGGAACTGCCTCAGTGTCTACAAAGCTGAGTACTTGGGTAAGAGAAACTTGCGATGTTTGGGGAGAGAATGGGAAAGGCCCAGAGCGGGAGAGTTTAAGTTGTTCCCAGTCCTGTCTCCAGAGGGTCCTGATCAAATGCCACAAAACTCTTGCCTGACAGGCTCAGGATGGACAGGTCGGAGGAGGTGGGGTTGCCTAGCCCCTCTCTCTGGCGGGTCGGCAACAAATGTCTTCAGAAAGTTTCCCCCTGCAAAACTAGGCTTCTCCCTGGCTGCACCAGAGGCTGTAGGTCCAAGAAAATGGAAAACAGAAACACCAACTTAAAGTTTATTGTGGGCACATCATAAGTATTTAATAATTTCAAACCTTTTGGAAAATTTCCCAAAGACCTGGTAACATTCTCTGAAATCTGAGTACCTAAAGACGCCTCTTTAAGATATAACAGTTGCAAGAAAGGTGTTATGACACAAAATATGATCTGCAGTTTTAAGGAGAAAAAATATTCTCCTGAGCTTATTACTTTTTTAATCAAGTAGTTTGTAGAACTTTCGGTTTTTAAGGCTAAGTACTAGAATTACAATTACAAGTAGGCTTGAAAAGGGCAAATTTATAATATGAAACTATCATAAAATTATTAACAAATGTAATATAAGAAAAGCTACATTTGATAAATAGAAAGTTTCCTTTATCTGACCCCAACCTGTATATTCAGTATGATTTTCATTATTCTTTAGAAGTTGACAAATACTAGGTGTCCAACAACAAAATAAATTGAATAAATGGATGAACCATTAATTGTAATCATATTAATCTGCTCACTGTTCTCTCCACACAAGCCATGAACTTTCCCACATTCATGCCTTTCCTTGGGTCATTTCACCCACAATTTTACAAGACCTATATTGCATTCTACCTATTTTATCAGTCTTTAATTACCGTTTTGTCTCTTGGGTTGTCTACCTGCTCTCTGAACTATTGTGTCTCATGTGACTCATTTATGCTCTTCTAATTCAATTGCCTGCTAACCTGATACTCCCTGGTCCTTTCTCCTGTTGTAAAACAAGGATGCTACTACCCAAATAATGATCCTGGAACTATTTGTTTAACCTTGCTCTGCATAATTTGTCTTACCCATAAAATAAGGCTAATAATAATATTGATTTTATAGATGATGGATAAAATATTACAAGTAAAGTGATTAAAATAGGGTCAGGTACATAGCAAACATGCAGTCAATTTTAGTTATTAAATCACATACACACACACACACACACACACACACACACAACAAAACATGAAGCATGCTCTCTCTTTTGTTTTCATCTCTTCTGGCTGCCACTGTGAAATAGCATGAAGAATCATTACTACTCAAATGTTCATTGTTGGAAGAATAGCATGTGTTGCAAGGATGCTGCCTGTAGATGCCTCCATGGGGTCCAAATAACAGGCTGTGAAAGTGAAGCTGGATTCTGTTTATTGGGTAGACTGTGACCAGAACTCGGAGTGGAAGGAGACATGGGAGTTTGTTTATTACACCTATCATTCCTCTCGTTCTCTTGACCCATTTCTTAACTTCCCCATAACATTATCTACTGTCCAAATTATGAAACCAACCCTCTTATGTATATTTGTGATTTCACTGTAAGCTAATGTTGCTGTGGATACATGTGCAGTATAAGTCTGTGTGTGGGATGCGTGGGGGTATTTTATTCATGAGCAGTTTTCAGCTTCAGGTCAGTCAATAAAAATACATGTTTATTTGATCTCTTAAGTTATACTGTCATATTTATACCTATATTTTACTCCAACTGTAACAAGGTAAACTGT
Organism: Macaca mulatta; assembly: GCF_049350105.2. Taxonomy (NCBI): domain Eukaryota; kingdom Metazoa; phylum Chordata; class Mammalia; order Primates; family Cercopithecidae; genus Macaca; species Macaca mulatta. The sequence continues at coordinate 48,183,013 of NC_133418.1, forward strand.
CTTTCATATTGGAAAATCAAAAATGTATGTCCCAGAGTTCTTAGAACAAAAACTTTCACACTGAAAAGACTGATGGGAGACAATTTTCCATGGGTCTCTCACAAGTCTGCATGTCTTGTATCAGATTTTGTTCCAGAATATTTTTACAAGGATGTTTGTATAGCAAATAATCTTGAAAGATTAGAGATGGTGTTTTTCTCCAGGTAGAAAGCAGATTTGTTTCCTTATCAGGATACTAAAGAATTAAAGAGAATGTCTTTCTTCAGGGAAAAAGTTGGGACAGTTTTCCTGCAACCCATAAAAATATTAGGATTTCCTAAGAAACCTGATATTTTCCACTGTGATGCAAACCCACTGTATAAGTCTACCCAGACCATTCTGCATGACCACAGGAGTGAGGAAGCAAGAAAAATTGATGCAAACATGAAGATTCTGCTGCTTGCTGTGCCATAAGTAATAAAGTTCCTTGTTTCTGACCCAGGAATCTTGGGACTTTTGACATTATCCATAACTGCTGCCTGTATCCATGAAACAAGTTACCTTGCAAATATGGTAAAATCTTAGACCCTTGATAGTTCTTGACAAGGACTCAAAAATCCTAAATAGATTGACTTATTTTTCTAGCCCACAGTATACAAAGAACCAGTTTGAAAGTATTAAATTCTTAAATTTGCATTATTCATATATCATATTAGTTTTTCACATATAGACGTGCAAGTTTCCTTGTTTTGTATCCCAATCACTTAGCAATAGTTTAGAGTAACCTGAAAGTTTAGGACAGATGTGTTCTGCTACAGCATCTGACTTCACTCCAGAAAGCTAAAGAACATTATGTACTTATGCTCTGTTAACAATTCAAGAAAATGAGGCTATATGTAATTACCTCTATAGCTCATCCTTCCCTCTCCCACTGATGAATAAATACAATGTATATTCAACAATCATTGCAAGTTTAATTACATGATGAAGGACAAGGGAGCTTATTCATTAGAAATTATTGTTCTAGTAGAAGATGAATCATGTGATATGATTGCTTTAATAAATAAAAACTGGTGGCCTATGGATTATACCCAGAGAAATAAAAATCTTCCAGGAATATATTCAAAAGCATCAAATTTACCCTATATGTTGCCCAAGTAATGTCTATGATTTGATATATGAGTGAAGAGAAGACAAGAAATATGTACATGGAATGAATAATTATTATTAAAACCTTAACACAAGAAATTAAGGCTTTAATTAACTGAACCCTTCACTGCAACAGAAACGTGAGCAGTCTTAAAACAAGAATCATTCTTGTTATGACAGGCCTCCAAACAAATATTGAGCTTTTCTTTCCTTCAAAGGAGATTTTGAAATGTAGGTTGCAAATTACTCAAAAAATTTCTAATACAAGGGATATAATCTGTATGTAGAGGTGGCTGATGTTTTGTGGTTTTTTCTCTTGAATTAGCCTAATGCTGTTTTCATTATTAGAAATGACTTTATCGGTGAATATTACATGGATAATATAGATCTTTGTCCACATGGATTGACTATAAATACAAATAATGATATGGTGAAATGTTAACATTGTCAATAATGCATAGTCTCTTAGAATTATGCTGTGTATACTTTCTTCCACAGAAAAAATATAAATCTACTGAGCAATTGTTACTGGTCCACGCATTCTGAGCATAGCCTAATAGGGGCTGCATAGATTTTTACTCATTCATCTCTATACCTTGCTTTCTATGCCTGTGACCATTAGTCTTTATGATTCAGCTACTTTGAGATATCTTGATATCATTAGCATGGTGGTCTACTAGGTTGAATTTAAAGTATGTGCTATTTACAAAAAGAGCAAGACTAGGCCTCATTATCTGTTTCTTTTTTCTTTGACCTTTTTTTTTTTTTATTTTTTGCTTTAGAGAAAAAGAAAATAATAATCTTAGCACACAGGTGTTTTTGAGATGTTGTTTGGTTAGTTCTGCATATGTGGCTTGTGTTTACAACCTCTGAAATCAGCCTGCCCTTCGGATAGACACCTGCCACCCTACCTGGAGCGAAGATGCATATGTGATCTCTCTCCATCATCTCAGCCAAATGCATGCTGAGTCACTAGCTGAGTGTCAGACTAGATCCTTGCTCAGAGGTACCTGCTACAAAATTGCTAATTAATAATTTTCAGTTCTTTGTGCCTAAAAACAAAGAGTTAGGTTTTAGTTTAAAGGGAAATTGAAAGCAATATCTCATCAGGAAAGCATTGGAATTGAAATCCAATGACGAGAATATAATATGATGTTGAAGGTAGATTTGTCAATTTTTTAAAAAATCTTGATATGGAGAAGGGAAACAGTGACTCAATTGTCTGCTTTCTAAATTTGGACCCCAGAAGTCACAGTGGCCTTTGAAATGCTTCTGTGTGCAGACAACCTGGCTGCTGTCCAGCTCTTCCACCCATGATGCAGACAGGGATCTGGGGTACTCAGAATTTAAGGCAGTGCAGAGAAGACTGGAATAAAAATTTCTTTTCTCAAATTCCATAGCTACTGTTGAAATTTTATCCTCATTGCTCAAATGCCTGAATTCATTCTTTTTCTTGCTGCCCAGATCTGTTTCCTCATCCTTCAGACCACAGTCCCAAAGACCAAGCCTGAATTCCAAAGTCAGTACTTGCCTACCACCCATTCCAGAACACTGGACTCTGGACCCAGTCAGTTGGTCTGAATCTATGGAACCTTCTTTAGCTTAATTTTCAGCATTGCTCCGTGCCTGGGTAGACACACAGAATTCGCCCATGGCTTCCTAATTTTGTCTGTCTGATACGTGACAACTGCCTAGTACCTCATGACTAGTCTCTAAGAAAACACCTTGTTAAATAAATGTGGTTTGGCAACACAGTCTTAATAATTCAACAAATCAAAACTAACTGCCCACCATAATTAGAAGTGTTGTGATTAAAACTCAGTTAGGACTTACTTCTAGTCAGGCATGCTTCTTGTTTTCCTAGGGAATTCCTTGTTTGATTACAATAGCAATAACTTTAGAAATTGTGATATTAGAAAAAGATGATGTGATAAGTATTTGATTAGATATTTAAGTCCTAGATTATTAAACCTTTATTTTTCAAACTGAATGAATTTTTTATTTTATACACATATCTGATGGTTGTATTTTAGTAGGTAAAGAGGGTCACCATTACTATGTGTTAGAAATAGACAATTCATTTATCAGCAATGGTCAAAGCAAAACCGGTGTGCCTGGCGCTATGCTGGATGCTAGGAAAATAGTTGTGGGCATAATTTGCTACCTCTCAAGAGCTCATAACCTAATCAAGAAGGGCTGTATTGAGCGAAAATAATTGCTTTCTTCTAGAGAGTAGTAAATATGCCATGTATATTTATATCCTCCTCGTTTACTACCTGCAGCAGCATGCTTACATGTGCCAGGCTCATTACACAATTTTACTTAGCCTACAATCAAGAAACAGACTGATTTTTAAAAATCATGAAAGTAAGAAAAATGACCTACTTTTTATATTCTAATAATGAGACTACCTTCTCAATAAAACCTGTAAACAATGTAATGATTCACTGAGCAAATACTACACATATTTCCAGTAGTGAACAAAAGTAAGATATGTAAATCATTCTCAATAAGTATGTAACATCATTGGACAAAAGCCAACAGTCATAGTCATTAAAGCTATAGAAATGCTAGAAAAGTTCACATAGTAAAAGATAGCATCAAGTTGGCCAATGACAATCAGAAAATGCAAAATGAGGTAGCTGTCAGTTGAGATTTTTAAGTGCAATTGGCATTATATGCAGATATTTCAGATAGTGGAAAGAGAATAAATAAATCACAATGATGGGGAAATAATCTAATATTTGCAAACCAATCAATTTTGGTTTGGAAGACTGTAGGGTTCAGTGAATGATATGGTTGAGTAAAGTATTTTATGAAGAACTTTAAAGCTACTGGGAAGAGATTTCTTTTAAAATGATAAACAATGGGAAGCCATTGGTATATTTAAAAGTAAATAATAAGTTTGAAGAGAAACACACAGTGGGGGTTTTGATAGGATGGAGGCAGGAGGGTGGAGAGAGAAAATTAAAGGAGATTTGGAAAAGGTGAGTTTGTAGGCCTACTTATTATGATAAAGGATCTAATTATTGTAGCCTAAAAGAAGATGATAATGAAAAAGAAGGATCGAATCAAGAAATGGAAGGGAAATAAAATCCACAGGATGAGGTAATTGGCTGTATTTACATCCATGGAGATGGTTTCTTCTTTCCCTTCTCTTAGAATGATCCCTCCCAAAAACCGAATTTGAAGTAGTCTTTCTTGAAAATTAATATCAATAATAATTACATGATAGAGGAAAGACTAGCCTCTTTCACTTGGTATATTCTTCTTCTTTGACAGCTCCATCATTTCTAGAGGTAACAAGAAACATTGGAAGACATCCTTATCCCTTTGGTACTAGAACAAGGATGAAATTATCTCAATATACTGCATTTGAGATTATGGTAGAAAAAGTAAAATAGGCCAGGCGCGGTGGCTCATGCCTGTAATCCCAGCACTTTGAGGGGCTGAGGCGGGTGGATCACCTGAGGTCGGGAGTTCGAGACCAACCTGACCAACATGGAGAAACCTCATCTCTACGAAAAATACAAAATTAGCTGGGCATGGTGGCACACGCCTATGATCCCACCTACTCGGGAGACTGAGGCAAGAGAATTGCTTGAATCCGGGAGGTGGAAGTTGCAGAGAGCAGAGATCGTGCTACTACATTCTAGCCTGGGTGACTGAGTGAGACTCTGTCTAAAAAAAAGAAAGAAAAAGAAAAATATATGCACAGATGGGACTGAGTAAATGAGTTAAGTAAAGTGTGAGGTTCAACATGTCATAACCTTAAAATACCAAATATTTGCCCACAAGCAGAGTATTATGCTTTATATTTTGAGTGTCAAACCATTTGTCTTGCATTTTAAGATAAGTATTCAGGCATATTTTTAAAAGATCGATCCATTGGATAATGGCAATTTAGAGTAGGTGCTTTATCTCATTTAAGTAATTTTTTTCTCAGAATTCTGTGGTTTAAATATCATTTCCTGTATTTTAGGTTGAGCAATCGATAAAGCAGCCGCAGTAAATTGCCACTCTGAGTGGAGACCTGGCTTCATTCGAATTGTCCATTCTCCTTTGTGACAACTTCCATATGGAAGCTCAATAATAGCCAGAGCTCTACTTCCCCAGCTGGCAAACAGCAAGCCCTCTGATGAATAGTGCTTATCTACTGAGATCCTTTGGAGATTCTCACTGAATATTTAACAAAGGGGATCATATTACCTGTGCCTCCCACACTCCAACAAAAGGCTTTTTTTTTTTTCTTTTTTATGTCACAGAATATCTGCTCAGAAATGTTCACAGGGAACAAAGTACTATATTGTCCATGTTAAGAAAAGACCTACATGGAAATTAGGAGTGAAATAATAATTATATGATCCTTCTAATTTATAATTCAAATATCCCATTAAACAAGCACCAGAAGACTATCCAAATGAATATTTGCTGAGTCAAAATAGTGTTTGACTTAAATGTCACTAAGTTCATTATACGTGGCATATTGTATGTGTCAGTTTTAATGTAATCTGATTTCTGCGGTTTTATTATGTAAATCAAAGCTTTTATAATAGTGGCCTATAAGGGAAGGTGGAAAGGAAACTCTTTTTGGAGAGAATTAGTGAGCCCCTCACATGCTTTATCTAGGCACATACTACGTAATGTATGAAAAACATTTTCTCTCTCTTTCTAGCTCCTCAGTCAATGTCAGAACTCAGAAAGATTCTATAAAATGACCCATTACATGAAAGATGAAGGAAATGACTCTTGGGATGGAAGTCAGGTATCTAGTATGCACACTTTTGATATTTTTTCATGTATAAACACTTTATTCATTTTATTTTTTTAATTCCTTCATGTTACACATACTATACAATGGAATCTTCTTTGTGACATCTTTGGCAGATTTTTAAAATATTGTAGAAGACCAATAGCAGCCAAAAGTGATTGCATGTTACCTTCTCTTTTTAGGGCTTGATATTTATAAATATATTTCTATTCATCCAAAACTCTGTATATTACTAATTGGTCCCTAAGTGGACTGTAAAACCTTTACAAACAGAGATTGTGGTCTACCCACACCTGTAGCCCTATTGCATTAGAACAATGCCTGACAAATAAATAATAGGTGCTCAATACATGCAGAAGGAATAGATAAATTGGCATTAAATTCCTATTAAAAGCAACAGGGGCCAAAGTGTTTACACTAGCTACAATACTACACTGGCTGATGAAGCTATCTAAAAATAGCATATTGGGTTTTCCCACCAACCCGACAGATATAGCAATTAGCAACTGATAAAAATGAACCTAATCTTAGCAGTTATTTGATGATGACCTTGTTTGTTGTGATGTTGACTCTTGGCTCATAATTTAATGCTACAGCTTACAGCTGCAGCTTTGTGACATGTAGGGCATAATTTGGAGTTCAAAATTGTTTATCAACTTTACAAAGAAATGTGTGGCAATGAATATGAGGCATGGAAGTGTGTGAGAACATTCTCATTTAAAATAATTGGAACAATGAAATAGTACTCAAAGGTTCAACAAATGGCAGGGAGTTTTGTTTGATATGACAAATAAGCCATTTTCAGGATACATAGGTCACTGAAAATAATAAAGACCTCTAGGGATTTTAATCTTGTTTGTCAAGAACGGTATCACAGATGTTTTACTAAATCTGGAGAAGATAATCAGTGGCTGTAGTATATAGAAAATGGATTAAATATTAGAGCGTTGTCTGAGATACAGTAACCTAGCACGCCAGAACACCTTGGCTTTTGAGGTGGCAGAACATGCAACGACATGATGAGATGTAATCTAAATGATGTTTCACATGAGATGTTTTTGCCTCTGGTGCTTGCTAACCACTCGGGCACAGGGACCTTGTGAAGAACCTAATCCTAACTTTATTAGTCTATGTGGTATTTCTATGGACAACCTAGAGGTCTGGTACAAGTTCTTCCCATTGTTTTTACTGTATGAAATAGTTAAGCTCCTTTTGACTTTTAAAAATGCGGCCAACTGTGCTGTTTCTTATGATGCTTCTTGAATTGCTGTTTTCTTTTGATGGAAGATTATATATTTTCCAAGACTGATAGAAAAGTCTCAGAGATATCTAATAGGATGTCTAAAAGGATGGAAGATAATTACCGAAATCTTCCCAGGATGGAGTCCTTGTGTATATATGTTATTAAGAGGCTATTTACGATGAAGAAACTCTCAAAATACTTATTTTGACTTTCAATTTCCTTCAAAAAACCTTCCCAGAAATTTTAAAAAACAGGGAAGAAATGGTATTTTTTCTCAAATGCTCTGCAATTATGTCTATCATTCTGTCTTTCATTTACATTGTGGCAACGCTGAGGTATATAGTGTGTGTGTTTGGGTGTTTTCCTCTAAAACCATTACACTTCTGCAATGAATTCTTTCAGAATATAACACGTTTTATATCATAACATGTGAAACAGCAAGTGAAATATTTTCTACACCCTGCTGTGGAGACACAAGAAATATCAGTTAAAAAGGATCCTAAAGTAGCAGGGAAACATCTCCCAGACCTGGAGATGTTTCAGATTTCCAAAGTTGCCAGAAATGTGTTTGTCTGAAAGAGCGCAGAGAGAACATTCTGTAACAACCGGTATAGTATGCAATAGAATATAACCATATTCTTGGACATCCTTAAATTTGTATTCATGTGTTTCTTAGCTATTGGAAACAAAAAATAATGATAAACGTAAGCATGCTGCTGATAAATACTTGACATTCCAAAACACGGACTTTCAGTAATTAAAACAGAGTAAGTGAAATTATTTTTAATTATACACCAACCTTAATTTAAGGAAGTAAGAAGTCTGATTTTAGTTAATAACATAGAAACCTCTATGAGATAAAGGAATGGCTGCATTGCTACCACTTAGGGATGCATTGAACAAACAAAACACGAAGAATGAACAAGAAGCAAGGACAGATAGATTTATCCTACCCTTTCCTTTCTCCGTGATAAGTTTGTGTGGAGAAATTGATAGTTAACATCTGGACTACGCAATAATTACACCCATATGTTATCGGTAAATTGTTGCAAACTTTTCCTAGGGTTAATTGTTTTTATAAATTGTATATGTTGATTATGTGGTGTTACTTCCTTTTCAATTCATCATTTTCTGACCTTTATAAAGCCTTTGAATAAGTGAGCCTCTTCAAGTATTGTTGAACAGAGGTATCTGAAATCAGAAGTTTATAGTGCTGTATCTAGGTTGCAGGCTATCCTGTTGTGGCAGAGACCACTAAATGATCCCTAGTAACCACTCATCCTACTTCCTTTTGGTGACAAAACCCCAGTTTTAGTAAAGGCAGCATTTATAAGCCTTCCTTGCAGTTAGGTATGGTGTTGTGATTGAATTTTGACCAAAGGACTGAAACAATATGTTCAACTTCTAGGTCACATCCTTAAATGGAAGCTACGTGCCCTTTAGTTTTATTTTCTCTCTCCCTGTGGTCTGGAATGCTGATGGGATGCTAGTGAGCCAGATTCGTCTGTGTGGTCAAGGAGAATACCCTCAGAAAAGACAGAGCAATAAGAGAGAAGAAATCTGGGTGTCTAGGTGTCTTGATTGAGAAGAATTAGCCTGAACAATCAATGAACTTATCCTTTTCATTATGAGCATGTAAACCCCAAATAATTTTTTTATCTTTTTAAAGTTACTGTCATTTGATTTCTGTTAAAACAGACAAGCAGGCTGGGCACGGTGGCTCATGCTGATAATCCCAGCACTTTGGGAGGCTGAGGTGGGTTGATTACTTGAGGCTAACATTTCTCGAGCAGATGGCCAACATGGTAAAACCCCGTCTCTACTAAAAATGCAAAAATTTGCTGGGCATGGCAGCATGTGCCTGTAATCCCAGCTAGCCGGGAGGCTGAAGTATGAGAATTGCTTGAGCCTGGGAAGCAGGCATTGAGGTGAGATCATGACACTGCACTCCAGCCTGGGCAACAGAGCAAGACTCTCTGAAAGGAAAGGAAAAGAAAGGAAAGGAGAGGAGAGGAGAGGAGAGGAGAGGAGAGGAGAGGAGAGACCGGAGGGGAGGGGAGGGGAGGGGAGGGGAGACTAATATCTTGTACTAACTTGTAGAATTTGCCTGAAAAATGCAAAAAACTTATAAAAAGTAGGAAGGATCATCTTCATTAACCAATTTTTACACACCTATGAACAGACAGGTACTTTATGGTGCCCACAAAAGCACAGGTAGAGCATACTTTATCATGGGGAAGAGATATATAAATTAAAGCTAAAACTTTTACTGTGAGTAAGCATCAATTAAAGGCTGGCAGTTTCTTCTCTTAAGACACACACAAAATGGCTGTGGAGATATGACTAATTCAAATGAAAACTTGGAGTAATAAAAATTGCATAACCTCAAATGCTCATGAATATCCGATGGAGGTTGATGTCCTTGACTGAAAGAAGATGTAAAGGAGGAAGTGGCCAGTGACACTGATGCAATCAGAGAGCCTCAATGTGACAAAGAAAATAACACGTTTTGAATGACTTTTAGAATTGTGACTGAAGCACAATCCTAAATGTAGTCAGGGAGCAATTAGTTTATTGCAGAGAAGCATAGCTTGGAGACTATTCTGTTTTCATGGGGGCAAGGCACTATTGTTTGGTCACAAAGTCAAAGCCTGTAGATATATTCTCGAACTTTCCAAGTTCTTGCACAGGCTCCCTTTGGCTTGGATTTCTGATGCAGCATCAATAAATTTTCTATTAGCAAGATCTGCAAAGAAGCAACAGCCTTGTCTTAATTAGCAAAACATATTAAATCTTCCACTGACGATCCTAATATATAGTCAGTCACTGCATAGAAATTGGTGAAGATATTTTGTCTCATTCTGCTACATAATTAAAAATCTTCTTTGATATACATAAAACTTATGACAACTAGAGTATAAGCTAAAAGTTTTAAAATTCTACCCTACTTTATATGGATTCAATATAAAGTTAGAGCATTTTGGACCCCAAAAAAGGTAGTTTGGGAAATATAAAAAAAAAATTGTATAATCTACCTATTAATTCTGCCACTTGCCTCTTGCCCCTTGGGAGCATAATATCTGGGGAAAAATGTATTTATTTCAAATGAGAAGGGAAAATAAATTGCATTATGTTTATAATTTACCTGATACTTTTCCAAGTGCCTTCTTAGCAAATCAATTGATTGACTGATCTTTTGAAAATAGTGGTGGTTATGTAGCACAGTGACATAGTTATGGCAGTTAGTGGAAGTGTTTCACATAGGACTTACAGAAATGTTATCTTCCTTTATATATTTAATATATAATTATTTAATATATTTTGCCTAGTTAAGACAAGGATGTTGCTTCTTTGCAGATCTTGCTAATAGAAAATTTATTGATGCTGCATCAGATATCCATGCCAAAGGCAGCCTGTGCAAGAACTTGGAAATGTCAAGAATGTATCTACAGGCTTTGACTTTGTGACCAAACAATCATCAGAGAAGAATGATCCTGCAGATGATCTTCACCTTGACTCTTCTCATTATTTCTGCCTGGAATACAGTCTTAATACCTGGGGTTAAAGTGGCCATCTTTGGACCAAGAAAACAACAGAGCCATGTTAAGGATGGCAGTGCAGGACGTTAGAAAGAGCCCTGATACTCTTCCTTAGCTGCTGCATTAACTTGCAGTTGTCTGCTTCTGGACTTTGTGTTACCATAAGCAATAAGCCCATTCCTGGTTCAAGCTACTAGCATCAAGTTTATATTAATTTTATTTACAACTGAAGGTCAAAACATATTTATATCAGGGAAATTATATTCCAATGATTATTTTCATTATTTCTTCCCCTCCTTTCTTCTGTAAATATTCATTCAAGAAAACATGAAAATATATTTTGAACACCTAGTATATTTCAGGCCTGTACAGTCCTTTATAATTAACATGCAATTGTTAACTAATTTTTTCTCTTCATCAAGCTTACTTTCTAATAGAAAAGATAGACCATAAATAAGTGAAAAAATGATAATGTGATTTCAAATCACGTTAAAAACTGTAAAGAGAATACAAAAGGGCAAAGTGTCCAAGGATGGTGGTGGAGGGGTGGTAGACAAGGAAGTGGTATTCAGATAGAAGGGCATCTCTTATGGGGGACAGTCGAGCAAAATCCTGACCAGTAAAGAGTAATAAGCATTTACTTAAAGAGGAGCTAAAGCACGAAGAACAGCAAGTGTAAAAGCCTAAGACATAGCTAAACTGGACATATTTAAAGAATAACAAAAATCTCTGTCATTAGATATTATAGGGAAAAACATGGTAGAAGATGAGGATAAGAGATTTTACTAGTCTTCTCTTAAGCCCTGCCTTATATCCTCTTGGTTGGGCAGAAAAATGAAGCAAAAAAAGAATGACTCAGTGACTTCCAAAGGGGGTAAGTTTTGAGCAGGTAGCCAGAGAAGTCTTATGGAGATGACATTTAAATGGAGATCTCAATGAGGCAAGAGAGCAAATCGTTTGGATATCTGAGAGAAGTGTTTCCCAAGAAGGAACAGCAGAAGCAAAACCCTGAGGCAGAAGTTTTCTTGACGAATTCAAGAAACCAAAAGGAGCTTGGTCCACTTGGAGTGAAATAAGGGTTAAGGAGATGTAGGAGAAGAGAGAAGAGTCAGAGAGGCATCCGGGGTCCGGAGGCTGTTGAAAGGACTTCAGATTTTACACTGAGGGAGATGGAAATCTGTTGGAGATTTTGAACACAAGAGTGAAATAACCTTCAGTTTTAAAAGAACCATTCTGAATGCTGGACTGAAAATAGACTCTAGACGGTCATGTAGCAACAGGAAATCAGTCAAAAAACCATTGCAATCAACCAGGATATAACAATTCTACTGATATTTTATTTAATTTTATTATCTTTACATTTATAAACTTTATTTATACTCTGATTTACGATGTATTTTTTTTTTTTTTTTAATTTCAAACTGATCAACTCAATATGTTTTGAAATTCCCAACCTGCTAGATATTGCTTCTGTCAAGCCCGGGGCGATGGCTCACACCTGTAATCCCAGCACTTTGGGAGGCCGAGGCGAGTGGATCACGAGGTCAGGAGATCAAGACCATCCTGGCCAACATGGTGAAACCTCTGTCTCTACTAAAAATACAAAAAATTTGTCTGGTGCGGTGGCTCATGTATGTAATCCCAGAACTTCGGGAGGCGGTGGCAGGCAGATCATGTGGGCAAGAAATTGAGACCATCCTGGCCAACATGGTGAAACCTTGTCTCTACTAAAAATACAAAAATTAGCGGGGCATGGTGGCGGGCACCTGTAGTCCCAGCTACTCGGGAGGCTGAGGCAGGAGAATTGCTTGAACCGGGGAGGCGGAGCTTGCAGCGAGTGGAGACGGCGCCACTGCACTCTAGCCTGGTGATAGAGCGAGACTCCTTCTCAAAAAAAAAAAAGAAAAAATTAGCCGGGCATGGCAGCGCATCTTTAGTCCTAGCTACCTGGGAGTCTGAGACAGGAGAATTCCTTGAACCAGGGAGGCAGAGGTTGCAGTGAGCCAAGACAGAGCCACCGCACTGCACTCCAGCCTGGGCGACAGAGCGAGACTCGGTCTCAAAAAAAAAAAAAAAAAAAAAAAAAAAAATACAACTTTTACAAAGTTCCATGAAATAGAGTTCTTAAACTCTTCATTGTTTGCTTTTTATTACCCACTGCTGTTTATTAAATATTATATCTTTTAGCTGGAAATGATTTGGCTAGAAGTAATTTGGTAGAAATCAAGACAGTCAACAATGTCATTTATCAAAGTGATTTTACATTGATAATTTTGATAAACTCTGGAGTAATTTTCTTGTCTTTTTTAGTGTTTCAGGTATTTGTATTTATTTTCTAGAATATTCCAGGTTTCAATACATTTTTGACATATTTTTTAGGTAGTACCTGACTCAGACAACCTTTCTGAAGTGATCAGAGTGGAAAGACTGCTGTTTAAAAAAATAATAATAATTAAAGATAAAAAATATTGCTATTTTTTAATCATTTTGTGATGAAAACAACAAATACTTGAAAATGTTCCTACTTATAAGAACTTCCAGAGATGGTTTTATTTATGTGACAAGATAATCCTTTAGAAAGTATTTTTAATTCACATTTTACTGTTACGCTTTTATTGCAATAGGTGCTTGAATTGGCTCATAGGAGGATCAGCCCATTGCCTATTGGGCTAGGCATTGATTGTAGCATCGCATCACTGAACTGCAGGTAGATAAACCCAAGCAGCTGAAACCTCATCTTTTTTGAGTCTCAGACTCAACAGCAGATGTCACACAGAAGAAAATAAAGTAAAAAAAAAAAAAAGATCTGCGGGGGGGGAATCAAAAGATAATACACAGCCAGCAAGGTGAGCTTGCTCTCTAATGAAGCCATGGCCACAGTAACCTTCCACTGCTCTTAACAAGGTGGAAGAAGGTCTGCTTAACACTTCACCACACAGCTTTGATTTTTTTCCCCTCAGCAGGCTCATTTCTTTACGGCACAGAGAAAATAGACTTTTCACTCTCAAGTATGCCCTGGACTAGAGAGATGGGAAAGTGTATACATTTGAGGGAAAATGTGATATATAACCTTTTGAAACAATCTAAGAGAAAAATACCTTTCAATCCACAATTTTTTTGAATTCAAATCCAGATATTTAATGCAGGGAGATTACTGTAATAGTACTAACAAAACTCTTACTCTCTATAATATTCCTAAGAAAGTTGTCACTGATATATATCACGGTGGAACAGTACAATTGTAAAGACGAATATCAGTTGTATATAATTGTACCAAATGCAACAGCTTTTGCTAGTCACCACCTTGTATGTCTTCCCAGAAAAATAAAATGCCTTTGGAATAGTATTACACCCTTTCATTCCCTTACCAGTCTGTCAGAGAATCAGTGTACTTGAATCTTCTCCTGATCAGCATATTATCAATACTCAATGATGAAAATATTTTAAATCAACAGGCCTCCCTAGTTATGAAATAAAAATTAAAAACTGGCAATGCATCAGACTTTCCTTGCTTTTCATGATCTTCACAGCTTTAAAGAGTACTGGTCATGTTGCATAGAATGTCCTTCGATTTGAGTTTGTCTGATTTTTTGTCACAAGTACACTGGGGTTATATAAATGTTGGGGAAGACTACAATAGTCATAAAGCCTTCTTATCACACTATGTCAGCAGGCACATGATACCCACATGAATGATCAGTGCTGATGTCAAAGTTGAGCCCTTGGATAAGGTAGTGATTTCCAGTTTCCCCATTGTACATTACTTGTTTTCTCTTTCTGTAATCTATTCTTAGAAAGTGCGTCACTAAATGTAACCCCCAGTCCCACATCCAAGGAAGGTGGTGGTCGTGGTGATATCTCTATATATTATTTGGAATTCTAAAAGAAAGATTTTTATTTTTCTCCGACTAAGCATTTTTAATGGGGAGCTCACTTTGCTTTTCTGTCTCCATGAAATTGACTCAGTTTTCATGATTCCTGCCCTCTTGAATCCACAGAAACCTCAATATCCCTCTTACACATCAGAAAGGTGCCCTCAATACAATGTCTCTGAAGATGCCTAGAGGTAGATCTGAACATTTTTTCTTCTAAGTACTGTCTCTGAGGTTTCAGACCTTCGTGAACTATTTGGAGGTTTTCAGAGATAGAATCTGATTAACACAGTCCTTGGTTTGATTAATTTTGACCTGCTGATTTTATTCTCCCTCTCTAAACTCAGTATTCTTGTCTATAGAAGATATTAATTTTCTGAATACCCATCATATTCATAATACTGTCCTGAGACTATTTCATTAAAAAACACAATCAACACTGTTGCACTGTATTTAAGCAGTTGATGAAGAAAACATTCTGTAAAGCAAATAAATAAAAGTAAAAGAAAAGCAAAATCTGTACAACTTGTCCTTTGGGCCATGAGCTACAAAGAATAGTACCAAGCACGGTGCTTCGCACATTGTGGATAGTCAATAGCTGTTTGAATGTTGAACAGAGCATTTGAGGGACATAGGCACATGCAAATAAACAGATTTTAATAATAACAAAAGTACAACATTAAAATTGTCCTGCAATGCAGAATTGACAAGCAAATAGACATATACATGAGCATTCATATTTGTATTTAAAACAACATATTTGCACATAGTTTATCAGATAGCTTGCCACATGCACAAGTTGCCAATATCCTTGGATAGCTTCACCTTTCTGACTTATACTTATTTTTTAAAGGGTATATTTCGATGTGAGAATAATCCACACCTGCCAGAAACAGGATATCTGTGGCTTTGGAATATATTGAGAGCTCTCATCAGGCAGATGAGAACAAACTCAGTGGGAGTGGGACCTATGGAAAATCAGTCAAGGCAATTATGCTGGACCAGGTACAAAAAAGAAGGATAAACCTATATTTGATCCATAGTAATGTGCAGTGGTGAGGCAAAACAATCAAGAGGGAGTAGGGTATCAAAAACAAACAAAAAAGGTTGAAGACCCAAAGGATGTCTGGTCATCAGTCAGGGATTGATAAAGCAGAAAAGAGGCTGAAAAAAAAAAAACTAGATGAAGAGATCAGTGTCCCAATCAAATAACTGGTTTACAAATATAGTCTAAAAATAAAACTGGAAGAGGAACAGACCAAAGAATGTGTTAAGTCTGACAGATTCTTACAACAGAGGATCTAAGGGAATGCTGCTGCCTTTGCACTCCCAGGTGTGGCCCAGGGCCACCAGAGATTACAACAACCCTGAGACTCATTGAGCATAAACAGGTGACAGTAGGAAGCTATGTACCTCCATGTAATACTGCCATTGGCTTCTTAAAGGTACAAACTGGAGAAGTTCATCCCCATGGACAATTTGTTGAGGCATATGCTGACAACCAAAGGATTAACTGTGTTACTGTATTTCTATTTATTTAAACATACATGAGGATATCATATTTATTTATTTGTTCAGCAAATATTTGTGGACCTATTTTGTAATCAAGACTTTGCTATCTGTAAAATTCCATTAATGGAACACTCTACATTCTGCCCTCTGTGGTAGAACGTCTATCCACATTTTAGCAAAATGCTGAGCTATGTACGTAGTGCCCATGTGAGAATTAGATGTATGGTGGACATGAGCCCATGGCCAGCCTGAGGCAAAACAATCACAACAAAAATGGGAAAAAAGCCATGAGAGAGATTTGAATAAGTTTGTTTTTATAATCCTGAAGTGAGTTGTGTGGCTATTGAATATATTGTTAGATAAGTATATTCTAATGTGACTGAAACAGTCCATATTGGCATGGGACAAGATTGTGGATAAAAAGATAAATATCATCTTTCTGGCTAAAAAGATGAGCAAAAAAGAAATAAAAAAACCTTTACTGTCTCGATTTGACAAGATACTATGTGACACGGTTCACATACGGTGTCTCTTTTCACAACCATCGTATGAAATAGGGATTCAGTCTCGTATCATTAACTAATCCACCACTAGAAGATTTAACGACGTGTAGAAAGTCCACCTGAGTTACAAAAATGCTTAATTTTTTATGATATGTTCTGATTCAGGTATACTTTGAGGGCAGCATCCATAGTATAATGATTTCTTCCGTTAGAGTTTGGCAGGTTGATGACAGCACTGGCATCTCAGCCTGCACCACTGCCGCCCTGTCCTCTTCATGTGAGCTCTATCAAGTAATAACAAACCCAAATGAAGGAAACAAAACAGAAACATTATTTATGTTTCAAACTGTTTTGGAAAAAATCGAACAGGACATTGGTCATTTATATATAGAAACATTAAGACACGAAAGTAAAAATATTTAGATATTTTTATGCCATGTTATATTAGAGAGTACATACTATAGTGGTCTATTCGAATTTTAAAATTCAAGAAAGCTCTATGACTGTCAGAGCCGTGCTGCATAATTGCTCCCATTTTTTTAGGTGAATAAACAGAAGCTCAGGGCAAACAGAATGTGTTAGTCACAGGCTAGCAAGTAGAAGCAAGAAACCTGTTTGCCTCCATAGTCCGTAGCCTTTTTCCACAGCTGCCATGAACTTAAGCTGTGTTGGAGATGGCTAAAACAATCTTTCTTCCTATGGGTCTCTTATATGATGCCGTTTTTCTTTTCTTACATCAGAAAAGAGATTTACTTTATGACAAAATTGTCAAATAGGAGCAGAAAGACAATCCCAATGTGGAAATGGATTAATGAAGACCTAAGGGAAAATTTAGAATGTAGAGGAATGCCATGGAACCTTTAAAAATAGAGGCACTTCCCTGTCTTGGGAACATTAAAGGTCTTGTCTATAAATGCTACGTACAATAAATTGAACCACACTCAGATCATTCACCTTGGGAGAATGAGGCAAGGAATATGTGAACTTCAAGCTATCATTTTCGAAAATTGTGAGACCGACCTAAGACTTCACCTCTAGCAATCAAAATTGAGAAGTTAAAAATTAAATGAAATAGCTAGATGTTGCTTTAAGTTGAATTGATGTCTTTAGTTTAAATTTCCACTGGTGGAAGAATATAGAAGAAAAAAAAAAAAACACTGACTTAAACTAGATATTAAATTCAGGTTTGACAAGTTACAAATTATCCATGAAAAAAAAAAACTGCAAACACTATTAAGGAATCTGTACTGTATCTTGTAGGTTAAAGTTGGGGTGGGACATCATTTAGAATTTAAATAGGGAGCAATGCTCCCAAGAATAGGTCTTATTCCATTCCTGTGTTTCAACATCATCCCTAAATTTGCCTTCACGTTATTGACTTTTCCGTTTTAATGACACACTCCTCTGAATAGCCACTGGAGTGTTAGCCTTTTGAGGACAGGGCCTGGGCCTTGTTCATTTTTATACCAGTTCGTGGTGTGGTACATGCCACAGAGTCTCAATAAATGTTAGGAGTGATTGTGTTCTAATTTCAGAAAACTGTCATGGCAGCTTGTAGTCTAAATTGAAATGGGGAGAAATTGAAAGCAAGAAGAACATTGAAATTATTACTGTTGAGGAGGGGAGAGGTAATGCTGACCTGATTTAAGCCAGGGGCAGTGAAGTTGGAAAGAAGGCAATGGGTTGTAGTGTTTTTGTAAGTAGAATCAAAATTGCTTGGCGACTAGATTTATAAAAAGTCAGAAAGGGAGAGGGGAAAATTGAAGTTTACACGTGTGTTTCTGTCTAGGTGACTATGTGAGCGGGAATGTAGTGATTCAATATCAGAAATGAAAAGGATGAAGCAAGTTTGAAGAATAAAGATAATGACTTTTAGCACTTAATAGTTTTATGTCTGCTTTCCCAGAGTCGCCTCACCACACACTGCAGCATATCACCAACCAAACTTGAGTCAGTTTTGCATTAACTTCTTTTCCTTACTTCTTTTCAAAGTCATTCTTTCATAATTAAGTACCACATTATTCTTTTAGGATGAGCGATTTTCCTTGCCAAATATATTTTCCTCAAGCAAGTTCTTCAGAGTTATTTATCTAAAATGCATTTAACTTTGTTGTCATGGCTGAAAATAACTTTTGTTCCTAACCTTCTTAGCAGTTTCTAAGATAAAACATACAGCTAAATTCCAGAGACAGCACAAGTCAATTATCTTTGGCGAGTCTTGATTTATTGACTGAGGTTCTATGCATAGTCATCACTGCTGTCTTCTGAGTGTCCTATTTCTGGTGCTGTGGTACAAAGGAAATGGCAGAGATTTGGGAGCGAGACACGTTTATGTTTAAACTCAGCTTTGCAATGTTCACTGAATCTCTATGAGCCTCAGTTTCTCTATTCATAATAAATGCCTGGCTCATCATGTTGCTAAAAAGAAGAAATAAAACGATATAAGAGGAAGTTTCATTCACAGATTTTCATTGCAGTATATCTGCTTACACATTGGTTCAATTATTGCTTATGTTTGTGTTCAAACATTTTTTTCTTATATAAATGGCATATAGAATCCATGACCAATTGTGAAGAGCAAACAGAGAGCCACTAAATGATACAGAAAACTTTATGGTAGTATTTTTTTAATGTGTAAGTAACGTTAAGATTATAAATTGTCAAATACATTTTATAAAAGTGTCAGAATATAAAATTATTTCTACAGGGTGAAATAGTGAATTGGAACTAATAAAACATTTAATAGAGTAAGAAGTGGAGTTGACAGGTGTTATAAGAAGCCTAAGGACTATGAGTTGACTCCCCACCTAATTGAACAACAATATGGCTGCCTAAAAAGGAAATTTAGTTTTAATCTTTATTAATAGAGGTGAAGTGTCCAAAATAAAGTAGGTGACAGCCTACCATTGTACTTCTCACTCATCAAACATCATCCATGCAGAGGAAAATAATGAACACAAAAAATGATTTAGTAATCAAATTTTAAAAGAAATGTCAATGTCATCTTCTTTAAAATGAGATGAGGGAACAAGATAGACCACATTCTCCTGTTCCAGTTACCTATTGCAGCATAACAAGATACCCCAAAACTTGGTTGAGTAAGACAGCTATTATGCTCCTGGATTCTGTGGGTCAGGATTCAGAAAATGTACATCAGGAGTGGTCTTTTCCATGTCATCTTGGATGACTGGAATAGCTCAGGGTGCCTCCAGTGGCTGGGTGATAGAATAACTGGGCTAGCCAGGCTATTTCCAAGAAAGTTCCTTTCCTAAGAAGTCTTGTGCCTGGGCTGGGAAGGCAGTAGGATAGTCTCAGTTGTGCTCTCAAGCATGGTGGCTATATGTGGCCCCTCCAGCATGGTGGTTTCAGGGTAGCCAGGCTTCTAACATGGCAGCTATGGGCTTCAATAGTGAGCACTCCAGTGTCAAAGGCAAAAGCTTCATGGCCTTTATAGCCAGCTTTGAAAGTCAGAGTGCCAATTCTTCATACTCTGTTGTTTGAAGATATCAGAGAGCCCACCCAGATTCAAGAGACAGAAGCATCATTCTCACTGTGTTTTCAGACCATCATATGTCTTTCCTAAAGACAAAAAAAAAAAGGAAAGAAAAATCATTACTTTCTATCTCATAGGTGCGTAACAATGAGATAGATTTTGGCTGAAAGTAAAAATAATAATAATAATAATGCTTATCTTATAGATATATGATAGCTTGAAAGTGGAATGGTGTGACTTATGAGAAAATTGTTCAGGATGTTGAAGAGGTATGGGATTTAGGAGTATATAAGGAAAATGATCTCATTATTCTGTGAATCTCAGGAGAGACAAAACGTTTCGAACTTCAGTTACTACTACTACTTGGTGGCACTATTCAAAACAGAAAAATCACATGAGGTTGTCTTTAAAGTACTTTCCAAAGAATAAACAAGAGGCCAAGTGAGAATGGGTTAGTATTCACAGTTGGGTCATCATCTCGTAGAATAGTAGGAAGTCACTCAACAAGCTCACATGTTGTATCCAAATTAAGTGTGTTCTGGACTATTGCCTATGTCCAAGAGAGCATTCATGAAAGGTAATTCTGTGTAATTCTGTGTAAATATTTCTGAGCAATCTGTGAATTTGTGGAACCAGCCTGTTAGGACAGGATCATACCTAAGAGAGAAAGAGAGTGCTGAGGGTTAAGGGTGAAAAGCAGAATCAGATCTAGATGAGTTTTCAATTCAGTGAAGGCCTGAGCTATGTATTGAGCTGACATGTAAGATCAGAGGGTCAGAACACCTGGAAAGAATGAAGCAAAAATACTAGGTGAAAACTGAATACAGTGGCTAAACACAAGCCTAAGGATAGACATTTAGATATTCCATGCATGCATTCATAAGCTTAGGTGGCAGATAGACTCCATGGAAATAGGATATGATAGAAATGAATCTTATGACTATCCACAGTAAAGAAGGAAATGGAAGTGGGAGCATGGTAATGTGCCTCCCTCCCCCGCCACCGTCAGCAGAGATAACTGAATATACTGATTTTGTACAGAAGAAATTTAAGCAGGAGGGAGACAAATAACACTCTTGGCAAATCCAGGTCATGTGCCACTTATTAGTAGTCAAATATCAGACAAAGGCAATTATGAATAAAATGGTTTCTAAACCAAATCTTAATGAGAAGGACAGCTAGCGGCTGATATTTCAAGCTGGCTTTGTAATTGGATCCAGGACAGGGTATCAAGAGACTCCATCATCTGTGGGAAAAAGGAACAGCTGCAGCTGGGATGCAGCAGGCAAAGACTTGGTTGTCCGGCAATTTAGAGCCAAGAAGCACATTCTTTGCCTGCCTCGTATGTCTCAGGGAAATTTGACAGGAAGTTTACATGTTATTACATGGAGCTGTTATGAGAACAAAACAAGTCTGCGTTTTCAAAGTAAATAAAAAAGAATGTATGAAAAACAGGGCCTCACAGAGTATGAATTGAATAAAAAACATCATTCCAAAGTTGTTTCCAGTTTGCTTTCTTTTTTTTTTTTTTTTTTTTTTTTCCAGCCATGTGTCCTTCATTACATGGGCTACTTGCATCTGGCTTTTTATTCTCATTGTTATATTTAGATATTTTAATTGACTCCTCTCTCTAGGCAAGGGGTGTGACTCAATCATTACTCCCGATTAGCACATTGTTCATTGTGTTTTGCTCTTCAGGGTTTAGTGACTTTGATTGGTTGGTTAAGTTTGCCTAACACAGACAAGCCTATACGTTCAAAATATGAACTCTGTAAGAAGGAAAGCAAATGTATAATTTCTGTTTGTAAGAGTCTGGATTAGTGAACAAGTAAAATCTGTTTAATTCAAATAACAGAAGTAAATTATGAGTTTAAGCCCAATAAAATTGATTTTTTTTTGTGGCTTTGCAAAATGTCTTTTTTTACCTCTGAGGTTTATTTATTTTTATTTTTAATTTTTGCTTGTTTTTGCATTACTTATGAAAATACCTTAATTTAAGAAGGTTAATCAATCTATTAGTATAAATAGATAGTTTAAATTGGTTTTTAACTTTTTCTTTAATGAAGCTAAATTCTTTGAAAGAGAAGAAAATCTGTGGATTTTGGTGCTTTAGTTTTTTTTCTGAGACAGGGTCTCACTCTGTCACACAGGCTGGAGTGCAGTGGCATGATCTCAGCTCACTGCAACCTCCAACCCTGAGCTCAAGTGATCCTCCCACCTCAGTCTCCCGAGTAGCTGGGACCACAGATGGGTACCACTACACCGGGCTATTTTTTTGTATTTTTAGTAGAGTTGGGGGGTCTCGCTCTGTTTCCCAAGCTGTTCTTAAACTCCTGAGCTCAAGTGATCTGCCTGCCTCAGCCTCCCAAAGTACTGGCATTGCAGGCATGAGCTACTGCTCCAGGCCCAATTTTTTCCCTTATCACCACAAATAAAGCCAGTAAGAAGAAATTACAATTCTCTTTGTATTTTCATTTTACATAAGTACATATTAGAGGAAAAAGTTTTAGAAAATAGACATAAGTATCCAGAAGCAAATTAAAATTACCTATAATTGTTTTTATGTAAAATAAATTTGATGTACTTTCCTTCAGATTCTGTGATTAAATGCATGTGTGTATATGTAAATATATATGCCACATATACAACTGTATATTATTTTTTGAATGTGATTTTAATATAATTTAAGAAGTTATGTTATATACATGAATAAATAACTCTTATATTTGAATTCTTATGATCTTCTTTTAGTTTGCATGAAGGACAACACTGTCTTGTACTTTGGATACATTCTTAAAATAAACTTGTAGTTAAAACCTATTGAGTCGATACTTTTCAATACTGCTCTCCTAAATTTTCCCACTGAACTGGTAAAGGATGGTTATAATGAAGAAAAACCTAAATTATCACTGAAATCTGGTGATAGATACCATCAATGTGCCAGGAAAGATACAAACCTTCTATAAAATATAGAAAAAAATAATCAACCATCAACCATAGACTCCAAGCAGAGAAAACAATTCACCAGTGATGGAAGGCCTAGTTCTGAAGGTGACAACCCATCTACTCTCAGTCCATTAGTGAGAAGTTGGGCACATATCTATGCCTAGTTGCAAGGAAGGCCAGGAAATATATTTTCTAGCTGCTCTGAGAAGTCCTGTGATCAGCCACAACTCTATTACTACAGCAGAAGGCAAAATGGATTTTAGCAATCAATCAGCACTGCTGCCACACTATGTAATTATTACTCAC
Organism: Macaca mulatta; assembly: GCF_049350105.2. Taxonomy (NCBI): domain Eukaryota; kingdom Metazoa; phylum Chordata; class Mammalia; order Primates; family Cercopithecidae; genus Macaca; species Macaca mulatta. Next base: position 48,206,326 of record NC_133418.1, read on the forward strand.
TGCAGAAAAAGTTGTTTCAATGAATACATTTTTGTTCTCTACAATTGAATTGCCCCCTTTCTCCATATCATATCAAGTATCTACAAAAGGCAAGTCTTAGAGACCAAGTGCCTGTAAAAGGTCAAATTTAGAAGACTTTATAGCTGTTGCAGAGTAAAAATATGGAGTAAATGGACTATAGTTTGGGCTGGCAACTTTTGGCTAGAGCGGAGGCTTGAAGTTTAAAATGGCAAGCCAGGGCTACACAATTTGAGCTCAAGATTAATAGAGAGAATGAAATACTTCCATGACAGCTAGAAACAAATCCCTTATTGGTCTTGGGACTGACTTTGAGAAAGTCAAATCTAAAGCACCTTTTCTATTTTTTTTTAATAGGGTATTTCTTTTTTCTCAAAGGTTCCTTTTTAATTCATCCCAATGTTGTTAAATTTGTTAAATATGTTTTTTTATTTCTTCTGAAAACACTATCTAGAGGTTTTTTATATTTTTTTTTCTGTCCCTTGAATTACCTTACTGATAAAAGAAAAACTTTAGTTGAATTAAATGTAAAGGAGTGTAATTGGGCGATGAATGATTCACGAATTGGGCAGCCCCCAGAATCACAGCAAATTCATGGAGACTCCAAGGGAACTTTGTGGTCAAACCAAATTTATAGACAAAAAAGGTAAAGTGACGTAAAGGAATCAAAAGTGAGTTACAGAAACAGTGAGATTGGTTACAGCTCAGCGTTTCTCTTATTTGAACATTCAGCACTGTATGAATGATTGAAAGATGACCCCTGGGATTGGGCAACACTCAGTCACTGTTACAGGTGCATACTATTAAGTTTGGTTTTCAATTTTGTCTGACTATTAAGCCAGGTTACAGTTAATCCACAAGAACTCAAATATAGAAGTACAGAGTCCTCCTCAGGCCATATTTAGTTTGCTTTAACAATTCTCTCCTTGTGGTCATTTTCTCAATTTTGAGAGATTGACCAAAACCTTAGCCATTGATGTTACTATCACTATCGCAAATGTAGTTATATGGTTTTGAAACCAACTGGGAAACAGCAGAACAGTGGGTTTTGCAATAAGGAAATAAGGACTGATTAGAGGGTACCTCCTTATAATGGAACATCCTGTTTACAGGAGAAAAAAACAAAACTTGGTCTGTTCTCATATCTATGTGTTTTCTTAAAGCCTTAGCTTGATTACCTCACATTTAGCATGAGTGACTCCATTTTAGTTTGGTTTGGTTTCTTGGGGTCTATTGCATGAGCTCAATCCAAAATAATGGCCTCCCATAATTTTTGTTTTTAATTTCCCCTTTTTGGCCAGGTTCTCATTTAGGTGAGAGTGTGACCAAAACTTAGGGTCTTAGTGTCACTCTCAGTTACCATCATTTTGGGTTTCTGGTCTCCACCCATCATTCACAGGTTACAGTGTCCTCACAGTCACACATTTCTTTCAGCTTTTGTCATTCCAGTTGAAGAGAGGCCATTTGACATTCTAGAGATGGCTGTATGCTCCTTATCCAGGGTCCCCATGAAACAAACCACAAGAAATTAAATAGATTAAATAATGAGCTAGATGAAGAGTCTACTTGCATGACTAAGTGTGGTTTTCCTTAATCGCCTACAACTGAATTTTTGTAATCTACATTTGCTGTATTTCTCTATAGGCCGCAAGTGTCTGCAGCTGTACAGTCACTTTTCTAGCAATTCTATTATTTAGCATAACTTTCACAAGACAATTTAAAGTCTATTGTGTGATGATAGCCTTTAAAGTAGAATTTGTCGTAGAGCCTATTATGAGGATGACATTTCTAGTTATTTCCTCTTTTATTCTAAACCATGGAAAAAGCACCTAACAATTGATGTTCTTTTAGAAGAATGAAGACCTCCTGGCAATGTTCTCTTTAGTTCATTAAGAGTTTTGACTGATTATGAGGCAACATATGTACCACCAAAGTTTCTCACCTACATTGGGCCTTCATCTTTTATCTATTAAAGTATAAGGTTATTCATGTATAAGGCTGGCTGCAAAGTTCTTCACAAATAAAAATAAACCCTATAAGTGCACATAATAGACCTCCTTTTCTTTTCTATTGTTCATAGAGGCATAAACAAGGAGAAAATATTCAAACGTAAGAGTCTCGTAATAGTAGAAGTCTTGATCCCTGATCTTGGAAAAAGCTATTCACATCAAGGATGCCATCTTCTTCTGGGGAGAAACTTTCCTGATTAGCTTTACCTTAAGGGTTCTAATGGGTGTACAGTTCCAAGAGTATGGAGGGACCCTTCTCACTTCTGAGATGATGAACCCAATGTTCAAACCTCCAAAGTTTGCCTGTAGTGTGGATGACAAGGACAGTCTTTCTCTGATGTTCTCAGAAGATCTAAATTATGAAAGGATTATCCTCAGAACCAGAAAAAGCTTTCTTTACCTGGTGAAAATACACTGTAGCATAATAATCTACTGTTATAACATCAGCCCTCTTGCATGAGAAAGCTTTTATACAACCAGAAAACATACACTGAAAATGACAATTGAATGAAATCCCTTTATAAATGTTTCAATGGCCCATCGGGTAGCCAAATGTACCTGAAGCTTTGATTGTCTTCCAGGAATTTAGAACCAAACATTGGTTTTCAACTATTTCTGCAATTTGTAAGTTACCACATAAATATATTCAATTTGGATTGTTTTATCTTTTACATGGTGAGTCATGGAATGCAGAAACTTTAATAACAAAAGCTTTAAAAACTCAGAAAGAACAAGGCAGCCGTCCTGTTTCTTCATGAGTCCATGCTTAAGAGACTTATTTCCTCTTGGATACCAATTGTTTCTCCAATTTAAATGCATGGCACTGATAACTAATGTTTTATCATAGGTAATTTGACTTAGACCATGGAGTTCATTGAAATTGTATTTTTAAACAATTTTGGTATTGGCTGATTTAGCATGATAATCTAAAGATTGATTTTGAAAGGTTTGTTAAATACCAAAGGTTTAAAACATTAGATATTATGAAATAGAATCTTAGGTTACCTTAAGTAGTTCATTTAGGCAAAATGATAACTCGAAAATTTTTTAAAGAAAAAAAAAACATTCTGATAGAAAGGAGACTCAGTTTCCAAACAAGACCCACTGACTCTGTCTCCTTTCTTTCCTTTTTCCCCTTTTTCTTTTGTAGTTTGCTTCAAAGGTAAATAAAAACCTTCCATTATCTCTTAATATTAATATTACATAAAAATCTTTGTAAAAGAGAAAAACAAATTTTATGTTTACATTAGTGTATTTTTAATGTTAAAGCTGCTTTTTAATAACATTTTATAAATCTATTCAGTTTTAATTAGTTTGGCCATAAGATAAGGTTTTTATAATCCTTTTATAACCCTTTATAATTTTTTTTTATCAGTGTAGAACAATATTCTAAGCAAACTATGTTGTGCTTTTATTCCAATGTGCAATTTATGGAAAAAAAATGAATAATGCCATTTTAACTTCAGCCAATATGTTCACACATAGAATCTTTTACAATTTTTTTATAAACCTTCCAAAACTTGTTCAAATCTTTAGCTTTATTTAATTTAAAACAATCCTTTAACCTTCTAACCTAGGCAAAAATTTGCATTCCCATACCTTCTTATAATCTCTTACCAAAATACATTTTATTCTCCTTACACACCTTGTGTGTAAACTTATTTTTTCAGTAGATTCAATTACATATTACAATGTTAACTCTTAGTGAATTTAACTTTTGGTGAAATCCTTGGTAAGTAAGGGATTTTAATTATGTACTAGGTGTGGAGCCTAGAACCCAGACAGAAATGAAGACAAGATCTCTTTCCAGTGTCTAACTCCATGTGTCCCGGGCCTTACCTAGCTGTAAAGCAGGCAAGCCGTACAGTTAAGAATCACAGTGGTGGCCAGGAGTGGTGGCTCGCCCCTGTAATCCCAGCACTTTGGGAGGCTGAGGCGGGCAGATCACAAGGTCAGGAGATCGAGACCATCCTGGCCAACATGATGAAACCCCGTCTCTACTAAAAATACAAAAAATTAGCTGGGCATGTTGGCGGGCGCCTATAGTCCCAGCTACTTGGGATGCTGAGGCAGAAGAATTTTTTGAACCTAGGAGGCGGAGGTTGCAGTGAGCCAAGATAGTGTCACTGCACTCTAGCCTGGTGAAAAGAGTGAGTGAGACTCTGTCTTAAAAAACAAACAAACAAACAAACAAACAAAAAAAAAAAACGGTCTTTTCTTTATAACCTTCTTTGCATAGCTAGGGGGGCATGGCTAATTCCATGTATCCCAAGTCTTATTTATGATTTAATGTTTCCAAAATAAATTGAACAATTTTTAAAAGTCAAAGCAATTTATGACCTGAAAGAATTTAGCAAACCCAGTATCTGATCTGCACAATTTAGACAACGTGTCTTAATTTTATCAATAATCTTTCAAGCTGTTTATATTTCCTAAAGATTATTAAAGATACATGAACTAAAAGGCATTACAGTTTTATTTTGCTTTCAAAATATGTAAGTGCTTGTTTTTGTTTAAGCCCAGTTAATTAGAGCTATTTTATATAAACACTATGCACAACACATATATAATTACACAGACAGACAGACAGACAGAAGATTACCACAGTAGTTTTAAGAGTTTTCCTTTGCCAGTTTTTAAGTTTCTTAATTGGTTATCGGTTTTAGGGTGGAACCCTTGGAAGAACAGGGCCAGGAAAGGGGTTTCTGTTGCCCCCTGTTTTTCCCAAGGAGTCCAGGCTGTTAGAGCTTGAAAATCTGCTTTTAATTAAACTGACTTTTAACCATACCACTGTTTAATAAAGCCCTTTTAAAATTTTTTATTACCCGATTTTAGCCATACAAAACAGCCGATAGTTCTGGCTTTTGAATTTTACCAATGGTAACCTCTCAGGTGCTCAGAGAAAGGAAAATTTAAGACAGTTTGTGGAGGAGAAGAGACTAGACAAAGTCATGCAGATAGTCAACCAAAAATGACTTACATCCTAAGCAGGGAATCAAACCCAGCGTGCCAGTGTAAATGGGCAAAACCTTACTACTGAGCTACAGCACTGGGCAGCCTCCATTACTCTGCCCAAAAGGAATCTGGAGTAATTAATTATGAGCTTGCAAAGGCTTTTAACTATTCAAGACAATTTTCAGAGCTAACTATGCCATAAACCCTAAAATTCCTGTTCCCTGGAAGGCAGAGAACATGAGAAAGTACTGACTGCCATGTGGTTACAAGGTCAGGCTCCTAAGGACAAAAAACAAGATGGAAATAAACAGTGATTTTTACCATTCATTTAACCATTTGCACATATAGAGAGAAGCCAGAAATCTGACTGGTAAGAAATTCTTATCCTTTTGCCAGCATGCCAGGCTTCTGGGTGTCCTTTCCCTGAGCGGCCCCAGTGACTTAGCTTGCTGCACCATCGTGCTGGGGCCAAGTCACATCATAAAGGAAAATCACCTTTTTTCATTCAGGCCAGAATAAAATATGTGTGACAAAACATAGAAGTTAGCTACTCTGCTTAGCACCAACATCAAACTGGCAAGGCTCAAACTTGCACCTGGTTGGGCCTCATCATTGTGAATCCAACCTCTGACCAGGAGTTTCAACATGTGGTCTCTGGGCAAGATGGTACCCCCGAGTAATAGAAAAGATAAGAAAGGGAAAGGAGAGGGAGAGAGAAAAGTATTGCCTGTGGCAGGGTGGGGAAGGCGAAATACTCATGGAGGCCAGAGAAAGACCCATCCACTGCAGTGACACTGAAAAGTTCAGGCAGCTGCTTGTCGATAGCAAAGAGATCTTTTCCAGAAGTCTCATCAGCTCTCAAATTTCCCCTTTTAGGGAGGAAAAAACTCCCCGTTTCCCACAGTTTTGTACATGCCTAATCCTGACACCCATAGCTGTTTAGCAGAGAGTGCGAGGCAAATTATTCCAAAGAGAATAGCAGTTGACATCCCGTAGTGTTAAACCCACTCTTAGTCCAAAGGGACACTACTGAGAGCCTGTATTTTTAAATGTACTACAATGCATTGTTGTTCATTTGGAAGGTACCACTGTAAGTGAACTTAAGTAAGATTTTGCCATTTCTCTAAGACTTCGCTGCCTCCCAGGCCTAAAGTAAAATAAGCCAGACGGAACTCATTTTTTCAGAAATAAGGATCTCATTTTTACATAAAATATTGGCTTTACTCTCAGGTTCTCTTGATTAACTTAGCCATTGATTTTTCCTTCCTAAGCACACAGAAAAAAATGAAACAAAAGGGTAGAACACAAAAATCCCTGTGAATTTTCAAAAGCCAAATTCTATAACCCCTCCAATATTATTGCTTACTATCAGTTCCTTTCTGACCCAGTCAGATGTAAGAGGCCTCTAACTGGATCCAAGCCAGTTAATTCCTGGATCAAACTCATTCCTGGACGAGTCCAGTTTCTTTCATAACTCCAAACCCAGTTTGGATCAGAAATTTCCTCAAAGCAACTTGGAGAGCTCAAAACACATATCTGTGAAGCTCTGAAATCCAAGACCGAGCTTACCCATGATCCCCAGCTGCTCCCAGAGATCAGTGGACGCAAGCGGGTCCTGCAGGTACCTTGCGTGTTCACGCAGCACTCCTGGGGGTCACTAGAAGATCCAGTTTGAATCCCACTTCTGACACCATCTGATAAAAGAAAAACTTCAAAAGGAATTTAATTGAGCAATAAACGATTCGCAAATCGGGCAGCCCCCCAGAATCACAGCAGATTCACAGTGATTCCAGGGAAGCCTCATGGTCAGAGCAAATTTACAGACAGAAAAGGTAAAGTGACATACAGAAATCGGAAGTGAGGTACAGAAACAGTGAGACTGACTACAGCTCAGGGTTTGCTTTATTTGAACGCAGTTTGAACATTCAACAGTCAATGAGTGGTTGAAGTATGGCCACTGGGATTGGCCAACACTCAGCCATTGCTACAGGTGCGTACTAAGTTCGGTTTTCTTTCTTTCTTTTTTTTTTTTTTTTTAATTTTTAAAATGGTGAACTTTTTTTTTTTTTTTTTTTTTTGAGACGGAGTCTCATGCTGTTGCCCAGGCTGGAGTGCAGTGGCGCGATCTCGGCTCACTGCAAGCTCCGCCTCCCGGGTTCATGCCATTCTCCTGCCTCAGCCTCCCGAGTAGCTGGGACTACAGGTGCCCACAACCACGCCCGGCTAATTTTTTGTATTTTTAGTAGAGACGGGGTTTCACCGTGGTCTCGATCTCCTGACCTTGTGATCCGCCCGCCTCGGCCTCCCAAAGTGCTGGGATTACAGGCGTGAGCCACCGCGCCCGGCCTAAGTTCGGTTTTCAATTTCGTCTATTAAGCTAGGTTACAGTTCATCTACCAGGACTCAAATATAGAAGTATGGAGTCCTTCTCAGGCCATATTTGGTTTGCTTTAACATTACATATTCAATAATCTTCACATTTTTATCGCCTCATTTTTTTTTTTTCCTTTGTTGAGGCAGGGTCTGACTTTGTCACCCAGGCTGGAGTGCAGTAGCGTTATCTTGACTCACTGCAGCCTTGACCTTCTGGGCTCAAGCAATCTTCCCACCTCAGCCCCTACCAAGTAGCTGGGACTATTTAGGCATGCACCACCATGCCTGGGTAATCTTTTTGCTGTTGTTGTTGTTTTTGTAGAGACAGGGTTTCGCCATGTTGCCCAGTCTGGCCTCCAACTCGAGCTCAAGTGATTTGCTCACCTCAACACCTCAACGTGCTAGGATTGCAGGCCTGAGCCACTGTGCCCAGTGTCCCTCATCTTTTTTTATACTGAAAGCTTTTGTCTAATGTCTAATTATTCCTGATTTTCTTATTGTTATTTTTCCATTTGATTTTAAAAATGAAAAGATAGAAAATTGACAAAAGCAGCACTTGAGAGAGATTGATGCCTGATGGTTTTCAGGAACAGTGGAGACCTGAGCATCACACTTGGCATTCCTAAAAGTCAGCAGAAACAGCAGTTTACCGTTGGCTGACAAAACAAACCCTAAACTATTTACTCCATTTTTCCAGCAGAAATGAAGAACTTTTACATGGGAGAAAATCCCTATGAGCCATTGAGTCTCATAGGGAGACTGAATGAGAGTCTCACAGGGAGATGGGAGGAAAATGGGAGGTTGCTCATACCATGTGTAGACCTTTAATTACCTTTATGGTAAATTCTATTTCTTATTCCAAATCTTTTTTTGACCTGCTTCTCCTAGTTCTTGGCTTCCTATTCTAAGCCATTCGATCTCTCCTTCATGACAGCTACATCCAAGTTTATGATATGCTTTATGTTTCTACACTTTGTTTCCTAGTGTCTTCTTTTACCTGCTTTTCTTATTACAATAATATATTTCATAGTTTTAATTGCTGATTCATATCTTTTCACTCTTTATTGCAATTTCAAGGGGCTTTAAGAGAGTGCAGTGGTTAGTTCATGGACTAATTCTTACATCTTGATTTAGCTACATACTTGTATATATACAGCGTAATAGTGTACATACTGTTTTGAAATGTTTCTTTTTAGTAAGTCATTAAAAATATGTTCCCACTCAGTAAGTACTTTCCCTTAACCATATTTGAATAATTATATAAAATGTTTTATGGACACACACAAATTCATATACTTATTTGGGATAAATTATTTTCTCATTTTTCTCCATTTTTAAATAATGTCCAACTAATATTCTTACAATTTTACATTAGTCCCTGACAATAATTACACTTTTATAAGAAATGCCTAGAAGCTAAATTACTGAATAAATACATACAGAGATTCAAAAACTGATGAATTGCCAAATTGTCTCATAAAAAGCTGTGACAACTTATATTTCCACCACAGTGGAAAAGAATAATAAAACTCATTCTCTGGGTTTTATTATTTTTAAGCTGGGATGATATATGGTAATTAAGTTGAGCATGCCATTGTTTAATTTGCCTTTCATTGATGGTTACACAGATTGAAAACATTTTTATATGTTTAATAATCATTGGCAACTTTGTTGGTGAATTTTGTCCATATTCTTTGCCCACATTTCTGTTGGCTTTTTCTCATTTTAAAAAATTGTTTTCAAATATATGTGTCTGTATTGAATATATCAACATTTATTTTGTAACTGTTCTTCATATGTTCCCAAATTTATTATTTGCTTTTAATATTTTTGTTGGTTTTTATTTCTTGATCTTAAGGTCATGTTGTAGAGAAAAAACTTATCAAATTGTTCCTTTTACCTTAATTAGTAGGATCATGTATAAAAGTGTAGGTATGTCTCAAATTATATGTTTATTTTCTTATGGTATTTTTATTTGTTAATATTCAAACATCTCATTTTGAAGATATTTTCATAACATATGTGAGCAATTATTTAACTTAAATTTTTGCCAAATATTTAGCCAAATGGCATACAAACTATTTATGAAATAATTTTTATGTACTGACTTGGACTGTCCTCTCTATTATATACATAACTTTAGAGTTGGGGGGAGTTGGGTGGAGTTGGCAGTTATGCTCTTCTATTCCATTTCAACTGTACCTTAAGGGGGTGTGTGTGTGTGTGTGTGTGTTTGTGTGTGTTTGTGAGTGTGTGTATTTGTTTCTTCATTCTAGAATGAGGTAACATCTGAGCATGCTCAGTTGTTTTGTTTTTTTAACTTATTAGAAGTGAAGGCCCTTGGTGTAGGCCACACTACCCTCATGTGGTGACTGGATACTCTTCTCAGATACAGAAAAGGAGAACGTTCATACCACCTGTCCAATTTTAGGATCTAAAGGCTTCATTTAGGCATCTTTAATCCTAACTTCCTGATTTTCTCATATTTTGAAAATATGGATTTTGTGAAAACCAAAATGTGTAGGATATGTTCTTCTCACAGTTGTCCTTGGATTCTTAAGAAAAAAGAACTCTAAGTTTCCTTCACAGGGTGCTGCCAAGAGGCTGGAGAGTGAGCACTGTTAGTTTTCAAGTTAATTTCCTCTGGGTCCATGAGTCAGGGAAAAGAAGAAGGGAATGATAAAGGAAATTGCTACATTCTTTTTTCAACCCCCTATTTCCTGGAATCTGTTTGGACTTTGATATGATTTGGAACACAGATTGTATTATTTATTACTTCCTAGCCCAAGTCTCCTTATTCATGTTACTTCCTCCCAGACACCATTATCAAATAATCAGACTTAGTTTATTAGACTTTGCTCTAGTTTCAGTTTTCTTCACTTTTTATGATCTACTCCTATAACTTCTTTTGGTGTTTTAATGGGAATTCGAATGAAATCGCATCAAAGTCCGTGAACTTTTTTGTGATTTTGAACCAGTATGCTATCCCTTCTTGATTCAGTTGCTGAGAATTGGTTAACATTAAATACACAATGAAATAGTGATTGATACGTTATACATATTTGACTGTACGTACTTTCAATGTTTAACAAATCTGTCTTTAGAAAGGAAAAAGAACTCTGCATTAATAAGTTTATGTAGAACACACCAAAAAAAAAAAAATATATATATATATATTATTATGGCTCCTTTTTTTTCAAGTCCAAGGTTTAAGAGTTGGACAAGTCTGGATCCAAATCCTATCTTGATCCCTCATTCTTGATCTCACTTCAAGAAAGTCTCTTAATCCTTGTTGGTTATACCTTCCTTACCTGTGAGGTTTTTTTCATTTGTTTGTTTCTTGTTTGTTTGTTTGTTTTTGTTTCTTTTTTTGAGACCGAGTCTCGCTCTGTCGCTCAGGCTACAGTGCAGTGGTGTGACCTTGGCTCACTGCAAGCTCCTCCTCCCAGGTTCATGCCATTCTCCTGCCTCAGCCTCCCGAGTAGCTGGGACTACAGGCGCCCACCATCACGCCCAGCTAATTTTTTGTATTTTTAGTAGAGAAGGGGTTTCACCGTCTTAGCCAGGAAGGTCTCGATGTCCTGACCTCGTGATCTGCCCACCTTGGCCTCCCAAAGGGCTGGGATTACAAGCATGAGCCACTGCGCCCGGCCACCTGTGAGGTTTTAATGAGATCCAGCCCAAACACTAAGTACCCCAAAAGTGGGAGCTATTGTTTTTATTATTACTATTATCTTGCCTTCAAACATACCTTTATTTATAGCAATGCTACTCAAAGTATGTTTTCTGAACCAGCAGCAACAACATCAACTTGGAATTTGTTACAAATGGAAATTTGCCAGCCTCAGCTTGAACCACAAAATCAGAAACTATAGCAGTGGAGCCCAGCAATCCATGATTTAGTAAACCTTCTAAGTGATTGTGATACATGCTCAAGTTAGAGATACACTGATTTACATCATACCATTGCTAGCATGCAATTTTTAATAAACCATTTTAGCAGACAGAAATAAAATACAACGAAATATTATCATGGCAGCCACACATGACATTCTTAATTTTCTTATGGCTTAAATGGATATGTTAGTAATACTTACCAGGAAAAGCTAATGATTGACAAGCATTATTCTAAACATTAAAATGCTAATCATCACCACTGGAATCATGGCCCCAGCAACATATAACTGCTTTACGTAAATAAATAAGGCCTGGCCTACTTGATTTTTTTTCTAACTGTATTTCAGATATAGGCCAACAGTTTGGAATTTTTCCATGTCACTCTCCCTTCAATCTTTTTTCTTTCAAAAGAGATACATTTATCAATAATTTTTTTTTTACCATGAGTCAGAAAATATCTGCTGGACTACACCCGCAAGTAGTTATCCACATACAGAGAGAGTTGAGATTACTCTGACCTGTAACACTTAGCTTAGGAAACTGACTTCCCATAAATTTAATGTGTGAATTGTATGGTTTCCATTTTCTTGCATTATAGATGTCAGCTCAAGCTGGCAACTGCAGTCTTTGAGGTCAGCAGACAGTATTAATAGGCATACAGTTAGTGTCGCAGCTGTGTTAATATACAGTTTTAACCCACTGGTTTGCAAAAGAATGGCAAAATGTATGTGAAACTTTCTGTAGCTCCTCACAGTGTGAACTCTTACTCTGGTTTTCAAAACTGTCTTCCTCCTCCACCCCTCCCTATTCCCACTGGGTTTTTTAAATTCATGTTTTCTAAAATTGCAAGAATTTATTGTTAAACCTTTATAAAAATTTCTCTAACTTTAAAAAAAGACTTTCAGATTGTGAAGCCTTTTGAAATATCATCAGATACAGAATTCCCTTTGGGGGACCATAAAGTTAAAAAAAATTTACTTTATTTTCCCTGGGGTAATACAGTGGTTTATCATTCACTCTAAATTCCTTAATTTTGTTCCCAAGGGGCAACCATTTTATGTGCATTGTCAAATATCTGATGAGAACCTACTTATTTTAAAGCTGTTGAAATAGTTCTCAGTATTCCTAAGGGTTTCAGTTTTGAAGGGTTTTTTTTTTAGTGACTGTTTCAAAATTTGTGTTTCTTTTTTGGATACAGGGATAGCAATTGTCAATGGAATGCGCTTGAGATTTTATTAGAGATTAGTTTTAAACCTCCGAGCCATCTCCATTTAGCTTTTAAAGAAAATCTGATATTTTTGGGGAAAAAAAGATAAACGAAGAATATATTTCAGTAAGAAATATACTTTTATTTTTTAAATTATAATGAATTTTTAAATTGAAATGACTGTTTCACCATGTGCTGGCTGCATATCCTTGAGCATGTCACCGAACTTCTGTTAGTCTTGGATCCTAACTGCAAAGTATAGATGTAGCACCTATTTTATATGGCTAATTGAAAATGACACTCAAATACGATAACATATGCAAAGCACTTAGTGCAATGCTTGGTACATATGATGATCTCAACAAATGTATTTTCATTCCCTTTTCCCCGGCACAACACTTATCAATAGTGGAGACACATTAGAATCACCTAGTGAACTTTTGTAAATATGGATTCTCTTAGCTCTCCTGCCCAAACTTCTGATTAAATTCCTCTGGGCTAGATCCTAGGTGTCTGTAGTTTGTAAAGCTCCCCAGGTGATTCTAATAAGTGACCAAGGTTGAAAATCTGTACAAAAGCATTAGTCATCAAGCTTTCATGAGCTTCAGAAATACCTGTGGAGATTTTTCAAATTTTAAATGCCTGGCCTTTAACCTTGGAAGACTCTCTGATTCAATAGAATGGGAGAGATTACATTAGGAGTTTCAGTAAGATATTTTAGTGTCACTGTTTTGGAATATCTAAAAGCTTAGAGCTATTCACATCACCTTACTTCTGCCTCAGTTTCATAACAGCTTCTGAATGACTCTCGCATTTTCTCATTTGATGACAGTTCTGTGGAGTAGATATGGCAAAAATTGTCACTTTTGCTTGATGAACCAAAGCAGTTGACTTTAGAAAAATGAAATAGCATTACAGTTAGTTAACAGTGACAAAGATAAGACTCCCATTTGGGTTGTGTAATAATAATAATAATGTACCAAGGGCATACTATTGCTAAGCAATGTGCTAAGTGGTTTGTATTTTTTTTTAGTCCCTACTGACTTAAACAGCTACTATTAATTTGCCCCCTCTTTATTTATAAGATAACTAAAGTTTAACAGTGGAGAGTAACATGTTTGAGACCACACAGCTGCTAAATGTCAAAACTCAGATTCATACCAATTCTCTCTGGTCTCCGAATCCTTGGACCAAGACACCCACGCTTCACTTTCCCCTTCTGACGTGCCAGTGCCCTCCCTGTCCTGTTATGCTGCTCTGGAAGCCTCAGTGTTATCATCAGACACCCTCTGTAGAGTGTTTCCCAGTACTCTAACTCACAAGAAATGCAATAGAAAAAAAATATGATTGTCATTACATTTTCATGAACTATCTGACCCTGACCTTAGGCTTTGGTACTTAAAGGCTCAAGTAAACTCTACTCAAATCAATTAGGACCTTTGGGTTGCTACTGACTAACACTCCAACTAAAATTTTTGTTTCAGGAACTAGGTTTTGGAAGTTTTTGGTTTATGTAAATTTGGAAAAAGACAAAGTTAGAGCTGCTTCTAGGTTTTGCTTAATGTAAGAAATGAAACAGTGTCACTAGGACATGGTTTCGTCCGTCTCTTAATCAGTTCCTACTCTCCTTCTTACTATATTGACTTCATTCTCAGAGAGATGAGCTGCTTATTATTGTAAAATTGTTATGCTCTACATTAAAGAGAGCAAAGAGGAAAATCTGCTCCCCATAACTCCAACAATTATGTATAAACTCATTCTCACTACTCATGATGGTTCAGATGCCCATCCTTGAAACAATCATTACTGATAAGGCAACGTGACACTGTTCCGGAGTCACATGCCTTCTCAGAGGCTGGGTTTGGAGTCTGTTTCATGGGAATCCTAGGAATCAAGACTAGAAAAGAGATCTGTTTTCAAAATCAAAACTGAGTGGTTGATGGAAGAAGGTGGGTTTTCCTGCATGTCCTAAAATACCACTCAGTTGTTTATGTTTATTGCAGTATCTCATATTTATATAAATCTTTATATTTCCCAAAATGTATTTTATATACATTAACTCATTTCTGCTATTCTTAAATTTATTACTAACAAAATTTATAACCCATATGTTTTTTGTCTTTCGAGGTTGCTCCTTGCGAATGTGTACCAATATTCAGAATGAACTCATCAAGGATTTAAAAGTTAGATGGACAAGGGTCACTGACCATCAGGGGGATTATAGATTTGGTTGACTGGAAGGGAAATTATGTTAAACTTTTCTTTGTACACTCAGTAAACTGGTTTTGCCATAATTACCTAAATATATATGTCACAACCGGAAGGCACACATGCTGGCCTGTAGTGATTATTAATTTGGCTTGGAGACTTTAACATTAGCAGCACAGCCTCAGTAAACTCCAGAGGTCAGAGTCTTGCAATTCAAATGTGGTGATAAGCCAAACTAAGCCCATATGGAAGACTGAAAATTATGCTGTAAAATTTCTGCCATTTTCTTCCTGATTAGAAAGGACTCACTCCTATAAGGGGCCCTTACAGGAAAAGTGATGAGACTTTGAATGAGTTGTCTGTGTCTACTTTTCATACCCACTGAAGAGCATTCAATTCACATGAATCAAAACCAACCCAATATGCCTTTTTATTCAAGATAGAAGAGTATTGTTTGATAGAACTATGACTAAAATTTGTGATATCTTAATTTTTAAAATATTCAGAAAACACATTTTTAAACTAATATTTAAAAATATTAATCAATAATATTTATGAAGATAAAAGATCAAACATTGGGAGAATCTCAAAATGTATTTACTTTCACAATTGTGGTTCTGTATGTGGTGTTTGCTTGTTTAAAACTTCAAATAATAAATATAATTACAGAAACTCCAGAGAAATGTGTTGAAAACAAAATTATGATCCTCTAGAAAACTGTTTACACACTGAGACACTATTTAATACTTTTATACTTTTTTCCAAGCTGAAGGGAAGCAGGTTTATCTTTAACATAGTACTTTTACAAATATTCAGAATATTTTCAGTCTCCTCTAATATAGTAATTAATAAAAACAGTTGGTTCCTATTCATATTAAGCTTTCAATGATTTCTTTTTTCTTATGTATAAGCTTCTTTAGCAAGATAATCAGACTGAAAATTTTAGCTTTTCAAGATTCCTCAAAGGTTATTCCTAGTCTACTTAGAATTTTCCCTCTACTCTGATCCTCTCCTCGCCTTTTTCAAAGCCTCTGTTTATACCTAGAATAGTATGCAATTAAAATTAGAGAGGAGTAAAAGGGAGAAAGTAGCTAAAAATGATTTTATGACATTTCTATAGAATTATGAGATTCAAGGAAAAGTGATTTCATGCATTTTTACTAAATATTTCTTTTAAGGGAAAATGATGAGACTATTATTTCACTAATTTCTCTTTTGTAGATGCTAACCATATGCTACCTGACTTGATGACAATTTCTGCCAAGCTGGACTTCTGTAGATGTGCTAGATGTGTTTATTTCATTTTGATGCATTTATTACAAACCTTTGCTTTCAACAATATGGGCTACATTTTTCAAGATTCTGTGTGCAGAAGAAAGACATAGTTGTGTGACTTTTCTCCAGTTTCTAGTTATGAAATAACTTCTGCCTGACTGAAGATTAATTATTCCACGAGATAAAAACATTGGTATTATTATAGAATTTTCAATGTTAAAGAACACTAGTAACATTTATACCAACTACTTTCTTTCAAAATTGATTAATTGTAATTCAAAGGGATGAACTGTTGCTCAAATATGGAAAGCCATGCAATGGTTCAAAGGTAGCAAAAGCTAAGGGCAGTATTCTCTTCTACTGGACTGATTCATGATCTATCAGTTACTATATTTCATTTGACACATAAAGCCCTTGAAAAATGAAGGTAAGTAAGATACAATATGTGCTCTGGGGAGGTTGGTGTGTTAATCATGTGAGATAATGTGTGTATGTAAAAGTGTTAAAATACAGTATGTGTTTACAGAAGTATTTTAAAATTAAGACAAAGATAAAAAGGGATAACTTCAAATTGATAGGTTAAGGAAGAATTTCTAGGGAATGTGGTGCTTAATCTGTATCTTGAAAGAGGAGTAAGTGATTTGAAGTTTAAATAAGTATCTACTCAAGGTAAAGGGAATATCTTATGCAAAGCTATGGCTCTGTAGCAAACTAAGTAGCAATTTTCTGACTGGATTGTTAGTTATACAGGGAGCAGAAGAGCAACAGGAGATGAGGATGAAGACAATCAGACATGAGAGACTCTATGTATCATGCAAAATGGATTGGCCAGAGGATTCCTTTATCTTACACAATTGGGAGTATGAATGATCAGATGAGAAATTTTACTCCAGGTTTTTTCTTTTCACATTATATTCTCTGAACCTTCCATGATCAACTTAATGAGGATGGCTATAGGTTTTACATTTAACCAGGGCCTCTCTTTTGAATGCCATGATTGTTAGAAATTTTCAAATTGATTTAATAGCTAAAGACAGATTAAATATTAAAAATACTGCGTTTATTATTCTTAGCTCCCAACTTTCTTCTAATGAGAAATGTTACATGTCAATGGCAATAGCAGTCACCTGGAAAGCCACTGTTATTTTTTCATCTCTCTGGATCTAGAAGGCATTTGGGATGCAATAAAAGAGACAGGATTTCTTCTTTATTCCCTCCTGATCTGCCTAGAAATGTGGGACTGGTCCTTTGATCATATTTATCTTTATTAATAAAAACTCTGTTAAAGATGTTGTTGAAATAGCATGCATGTGATGTTTTGTGTAGTAAAATCAGTGGGGTATTTTCTTCAACGATATTGTTTCATCCAGTTTCTATAGACAATGAGAACTCTTCATTGTAAAAACAAGCAACATAAAAGATTTGTGCGTGTTCTTTATCCCAAGATCCCAAAGAATTATATTTGTTAAATGAATTAGAGTCCTGTGCATCATTTACTTGTGGACACAGGGCCCCATTACTACAGTGAAAAAATAATGTGAACAGATGAATTATGAAAGTTAAATCCAATGTCCTCACAAGTATTATTTGGAGAAAGTAATATTTGAAAAGTAACAATCTGGCTAATGAAAGCACAAAGAAATAAAACTTTAATTCGGTGTCACGAATGTTCAACATATTGTAATCACAGAGTGGGTGAAGATAAAGGTAAGTTTAAATACAAGGGCTGAATATGTTAAGAAAATGCTTTTCTGGACAGGTGTGTTGGATCATGTCTATAATCCTGGCATTTTGGAAGGGCGAGGTGGGAGGATTTCTTGAGCCCAAAAGTTCAAGACAAGCCTAGGCAACACAGTGCAACTATACATCTATACAAAAAAAAAAAAAAGACAATTAGCTGGATGTAGTGGCACATAGCTATAGTCCTAGCTACTCCAGAGGCTGAGGTGGGAGGATCACTTGAGTCCAGGAGTTCAAGGCTGCAGTGAGCTATGATGGAACCATTGTACCCTACCCTGAGCAACACACCAAAACTTCATCTCTAAAAAAGAAAGCATTTTTCTGATTAGAACGAGGTTTATCTTCAGTTGAATCTCAGCTCTGGCACTCAAAAATATTTACTTTTTTTTCTAATGTATTAGGTAATAATTTTAAAATTACCTCATAGGTTTTATGAGGATTGAATGCATTTACACATTTAAAATATTCAACACATTTCATTACATGTGCCCAAGAAAGTTTCATTCACCCTTCCCTTCAATACTTTGTTGTGAGTTTCCGAAACAATACAGATTAAATATAATTGAGTTATAGAAACTGAAAATATCTTCTAAGCTATATTAAGAGACATAAAGAAGAGTTTAAAAGAACTGCGTAGGGATGTTTCCCCCCAGAGTGATAATGTAAAGATGACTCTAAAAAAAAAACTCTTTTAAATTATTATTTTTCCTGAATAATTTGTAAACGATAGCTTTGTGTTCATGTGTATGTGTATAGCTGTATTTTGAAAAGACAAAAGAATGTTTATTTTTCTTTATTCTATAATAAAAGTGGCCTACACTAATATTTATGCAAACATAAGAAGCCTGTTGATCTTCTCTAATATGAATTTAAACATACTGAAATTCCAAATGTTATGAATACTAATTATTTTAGAAATTGGTCACAGTTAAAAAAGCATGTCTAATGTATTGATTTAGATTCATGTTTTAGAAAACAAAATACATAAAATAAATATGTAATAAAAACTAATGCATTCCATTTGATACGGAAATATCCTAACCAAAGTCAGAGTGATAATGATTTATCAGATAGATAAATAGATAGGTAATTTGTACATATGCTATATATATGTATGTGTATATATAAATATATAATGTAAATATATTAACGAAATTATAGGACATCATTCCAGTATGTTTATCTAAGAGAGAGAGCATTTCCCATAATTTTGCTCTTATGTTTATTGATTTCCTATTACTTTCTATAAATATATTTGAGGAAATGGGGATGGACATTGATACACTTGTACATGTAACACAGCTGCTCCTTTTGCAAAGCAGAGAAACCATCCCCTCAAGTGGTGCTATGGAACAGATTCTCCCTTTGAAGCCAATTCAGAAATTGTCTAGCAATCTTCTGGATGTGGGAGAGGATATTTAGAAATGAAATGTATCCCAAAGAGAAAATAAGAATAAAATTCACTATTTCAAGCAAACTGACTCCTTCATGCATTTGTGATATAGAAATATATTTTGTTGGCACTAATAAATATACATTAAAGACTACACTATTCTATTTCCAGTACACTGTTACATAAATGGATTTTGTATAATGTATGCAAATTGCTATAAATTCAGCTGAACCATTTAGTCACTTTATTTCAAAATATCTATTCAATTGAACTAATGAAGTTGTAGAACATTGTCAAATAATAACAGGCTACAGAGACAGCTGTCAATATCATTCCACTCTGATTCGTTTCTCACTTATTAGCATTCTCATTGATACATAGGTGATTGGAAACAATGGCAGAGTAATTTTGCACAACATCTGAATTCAGGAAATAAGTGTAGAAAAGCAAATGATAATTTTGAGCACCATCTCTCTGGAGTTAAAACATATGATAATTTAGTTTTCTAATTCATCATTTCTCTTTCTGTGCCCTCTTCCAAGCTGAACAAAACCAGCTTCTATTCCTGGTTCTTATATTCTCTTAACAATCTGCCACTCTCCCCTTCCCCTAACTTTGAAGCTTAGTGATATCATCAACCCTCTTTTTGCTTCATGTCCCACGACAAAAAGCACCCATTTTTGTCAGTGCTTTTTCAATCTTCCACAAACATTCTTCCTCCCTACTCCTATTTGCCAATATATTTCAAATTTAAATTCGCATGTGGAAACGTAGACTATTGTAATATTGCCAATCACTTCCCTACCACCAGCTTCTCATCATTCCATAAGCATAGTCAAGCTGTTATAATCACTAGTCTCTGAAGATAGTATTATACCTTTGTTCCTGCCATATCTTCTTTTAAGAATATCCTTCCCAAAGCCTTACCTATGAAAAGCCTCTTTATAAGAAGAACCTTTCCTTAAGCAAATTTTTTGAATTTCTTTAACAGTTTTATTGCATTCCAGCCTTTAGCTTAGCTTTTTTGTATTCCACTAATTATATATGTCATGTTTTGTCACTCTGAGGGCAATGTATAAAATGTACAAATATATATACATATATACACATGCACACACATCTCTATACACACACACACACACACACACACACATCTGTAGTCATTACTTGTGCTTACGATCCAGACTTATGAGAACCTTGGGCTAAAGGCAGAAATCCTATAATGTTCATCTTGTTAGAATATGAAATCCTTCATTAACTCAGAGTATTAAATGAAACAGTTGAGTTAGTAACCAAATCGACAAAGAACCAGTTGGATATATGTACAATTAGGGACTTTATCATTTTGTTCTTAGATTAATTATATGGTTCATTATACTGGAATGTGTGCTTAATTTCAAAACTAGTTTTTTCCTTTATATTTTGGTTCTTTCCATCTGGTTTATGTGCCTTCCATTAAAAAAGAACTGTGTTTTACATGTTTGATATGTAGCAAAAATAAATAAATGAATAACCACTAGAAATAAAAGAATGAAGAACTTTGCCTCAAAAAAAGAGAACCAATTTTAAAACAAAAGTGACAGACACAGTATACCAGTGGCTTCACTCAATGAGAATGTGCTGAGGGTATTTTTCAGCACCATTGTGCAAAGCTGTCAGTTAACATACTCTGTCCAAACTACTAAGGCCACCATAAAGACAGTGAAACAGTTTTTCTTTAATTTTTGTATTGTTATGAGAAGACAACTACCCCATGAGCGAAGACCTCAAGATAATTAACAAGTAATTGAAGTACACATATATAAATTAACCTTGGTCACTTTGAATGACTCTCCAAACACTAAATTCCTTATTTAAGTTAATAAGTTGAGTTCATTTGTTTAAATAGACTTCTTCTCAATTTTTCAGTTAAATTTATTAAGGATTTTTAGTGACAGGGATGATTGTAACAACATCAGAAATCAGAGAAAGCTGGAATCATCAAGTTGAGGATTTTCTGTAAGAAGTTTTATGAAGCCATATAGAAGGCAATCATCACTATAAAAGTAAGGCAATCATCACTATAAAAGTAAAGAAAGTAAAAGAGTTTACAGGAAGATTAGTAGATGGGGATCCAGCAAGACCCCCTCAAGCTATGGGAAAGGTCAGGTTAAGGCAGTAAGGTGGCTGGGCATAAGAAAGCTGGATCTCAATTGTGTGCACAAATTGGAGCAATAAAAGCAACCAAAGAAAAGTAATCATTGCCCTTCTTAGGTGTGTGTGGTGTTACTGGAATATGGTTGTGCAGGACCAGACACATCTTCTCTCTGCTTGAATTCTACCTGACAGAGTCTGAACACAAAGAACTTCCCTTACTTGGGCTGAGTGCTCTCCAGGTCTACTGTACAGCTATCATCCTTCTTTACTCTCCTCTGTGGTGGCTGCCATGCTTCTGGAATTACAACTATTTTTCTTACTTTTCTTCTTTGTTTTACTGTTGCATAGGCTTAAGAAACTTTCTATGGGGTAGTTGCAAGGCATTTTTCCTCTTTTCTTGCTTGCCTGAATGCCATTACAATTTATTGGCCCAGTATGAAATTGTATGTAGAAATAACCTTCTCTCAAGGGTTGAAAGCTTTATTCTAATTCTTCTAGTACATATTGTGCTGCTGGTAAGAAAATAATAATCTCTGTCTGATTCTAGTCTCTCGTGGCATACTGCTTTATTTTCTCCCACACTTCTTCCAAAAATTTTTTCTCTTTTAGAATTTTTTTTATCTCTAATGTTCGCACTGATGTGCCCAGCTGTTTATCTTTCTCATTCAACATGCTAAACACTCAGTGGCACCTTTGAAAATTAAGACTGTGTCTTCCACCCCAGGACATTTCTTGTATTTTAGCTTTTATAATTTTCTCCTTATTTTTATCTCTTCAATTCTTTTTGTAACTCATGAATGTCAAGTTAGACCTCCTGGATTGATTTTTACTTTATCTATTTTTCTCTCTTATCCCCCTTTCTTTTTGCTATACTACATACAAAATTTCTTTAGTTTTATCTTCTGAACATTCTGTTGAATATTTATTTTACCATTTATGTTTTAATTTCCATTAGCTCTTCTTTATTCTTTCATTGTTCAACATCCTTTTGGTCGTCTGAGGAAACTAATGAAAGAGTATTAATGTTTATTTTTAATTTTTTTCAATTTCCTGAATTCTTTCTGCATTCTCTGAGGTTTGTGTGTTGTCCTTTTATAATTTTATCTTTAGTTACAAGTTTTCTTAAAATATTCGGTGATTCTTGGATATTTACTAATATTTAATATTAGGCGTATATTTTAAATATTTGAAAACTTCGATTATATAGCTGAGACCTGTCATCTGGAAAACTTTAGGATGGTATATTGGTCAGGGTTCCACAACGTGGAATGAAACCTGAGATAGACAAAGAGAGAGAGAGAGACAGAGAAAGAGAGAGAGAGAGAGAGATTGCAGAAAGATTGCAAAGAATTGGCTTACACAGTTGTTGAGGCTGGCTATGCAAGTCTGAAATTTGTAAGAGAGATCATCCAGAAGTACAAGCTAGAAAGTCTCACACAGGAGAAGAAGCTTCATTCCATTGATAGAATTTTACCTTCTTCATGGGAACCTCATTTCTGCTTTTAAATTTTTTAAACTGATTGAACCAGGCCCACCTAGGTTATCAAAGATAATTCCCTTTCCCCAAAATCAACTGATTGTGTATGTTAATCACATGAACAAAATATCTTCACAGCAATCCCTAGATTTATGGTTGACTGAATATCTGGGGGACTATAGCCTAACCAAATTGACATATAAAACTGACTATCCCAGGTGATCAACCAGGATGTCACCTTTTGTGCTGCAAGAGGACAGAGTGGATAGAGACACAAATATTGCAGTGGTTAAAGAACATGAACTCTAGAGTGAGACTACCTGGGTTTAAATTCTAGTTCTTCAGAGTATTGGTTACAATATATAACTTCTCTGTGCTTTTGTTTCCTGAACTGTAGGAATACCTCATAATAGTATCTACCTTAGAAGTATATGTGAAGATAAAACTTAACATATATAAAGCATTGAAATGTGACCTGTCATATTCTAATGTCACGTTCATGGTCAGCAATACATGAGAGTTTGCTGCTGTCACTGATGTTGCTATTCCTACTGCTTCTCAGGATTCTATGGAAGGTTTTGAGAAGAGTGAAAAAAGGGATCAACTGTTCCATATATAAATTCTCAAATAACATCCATGTAACACCAATGTTTTCACAGCCCAAGTCACCCTGACATCTTGGATGTAAAACTAACCTCCCTTGCTGTAACTCATCCCACAGGTATCACATGTGTCAGAATCTCCGGTTATTTCTCCACTCCACTGTAAGTTTTCTGTCTTTCAGAAATATGCTTCTATTCCTCATCTGGAGATAGCTCATCTTGTTCACTTTGTTATTATCTGCTTATCTATATCTCAGAAATCGGAAAAGCCAACTAAAGTGTTTTTCCTACTCCCACTCACTTATCATACAGCACACTTCTGACACCAGATTTATGAAGGTTTTTATCCAAACACCAAGGAATTCGCCTGTGGACACCAAATGGGTGCCCTGTGACCCAATTCAATTCTGACAGTATGTACCTGGAGATTGCATCAGATCCCACAGGTTAGGAACTCAGTCCCACAAGACTGCCCCCATTTCAGCTGGCAATCACAAGCCCCAGCTTATGACCTGTGCTTTGGATCAATCCCCTATGAACTGGGGTTCTTGAGATCCCCTACTTGGGTTCAATTAATTTGACTAGGACAACTCACAGAAATCCAAACAACACTTATGTTTACTGATTTATTACAAGAATATTACAAAGGATACAGATTAACAGCCAGATGAAAGAGGTGCATAAGGCCTGGTCAGAGAAGGAGTGCCAGAGCCTCATACTTCCTCTAGGTGCACCACCCTTTAGGAAACGCCACATGTTCCGCTATCAGGAAGTTTCCTGAACTCTGTCCTTTTAGGTTTTTATGGAGGCTTTATTACATAGGCATGACTGATTCATATCATTCGCCATCAGTGATTAATTCAACCTTCAGGCCCTCTACTCGCTGGAAGTTGGAGATGGGACTGAAAGTTCTAACCATCTACTCACATGGTTGGTTCCCCTGATAAGCAACCTGTATCCTGAGGCCATCTAAGAGTCTGCAGCTACCAAGTATCTCACTATCATATAAAAAAGTACTAAATCACTTAACAGATTTCAAAAGTTTTAGAAACTGGGTTCTAGGAAATGGGGACAAGACCAAATATTAAAAAAAATAAAAAAGATTCTCCTAGCATCCCTATCTAGAAGGATATTAGGAGCTTTGTCTCAGGAACCAGAGACTAAGAACAAATATATATTTCACAATATCACACTATGTTTTATTCCTTTTATATTATTTTAATAAAATCACAGGGTGAGTTAACACAAAGGATAAAATTGTCACATCAGATTCACAGGAATCAGAGTTTACGCAGGATCAATCTTTACCAATAATTTAGGATATATGATATCCCAAGGCAGACAAAGCAGCCAGAGAATTTCACAAGGGCTCCCAAATTCTTTGTTGTCACATCAGACACATGCTCTCTGTCTCAGAATAAAATATGAGGTTTTATAGCGTTCCTCATATCCAAGTGTTACTACTGGAAGTTATCCAAGTTACCCTGAGTTAGCAGCAGCTTATCTGTACGTGCCTGCAGCAACTTTAATTCTTGACTCCTCAGAAGAAAGAATCGAAGTTGCTGTAGAATCATACAGGGGCATAAGGCAGAAGAAGAGACCGAAACAAGTCTCAGAGCAGGAGTGGAAGTTTATTTTAAAAGGCTTTAGTAAATGAAAGAAAGGAAAATTCACTTGGAAGAGACCCAAGTGGGCACCTGAAGGTCAAATGCCTGAAGGTCAAGTGCCCTGTTTAAGCCTAATCCAAAGACTTTATAGGCTCGCCTCTTTCCCATGATTCTTCCCTTAGGGTGGGCTTCCTGCATGCACAGAGTCCTCCTTACTCTTGGGAAATGAGCATGCTGCAGTGTGTTTAGAAAGTTAGAGGTATGCCTATCTGAGGCTTTCTTCTGTCCGGTAGAGTGTTCCCGGAAGGTCATATCTCGCCATTTTGTCTCTTAACCCTGCATTCCCAGGAAGTCTCTTCTCCCTGGTATCTGCATTTAATTAACACTTTAATATTAATAGCTGTGGATCATTAGGAGATCGTCTTTCCATGGCTTTAGAGAGGTAGTGTGATATTGTCAAACCTTCACCTGATATTCCTAGTGGGTGGGGGAAGAGCCCTCTCCTGCCCTGCGCATGCCTATCTAACTATCTGTAACACAAAGAGCATTTAAGTGATAAAATATCTCCATTTTATACCCCAGATATTATATAGTTAATGCAACATTCAGAAGGGAAATATGCTTCATAGATCCTCTACTTATTTACTGTAGGTAATTTTTTTGCCAAAGAATTCCAGCTAAGGGGCCTCTGTAGATAAGGTGTGTTTCTCTCAGCAAATACAGTTAATTTAGTTACTTGGAGATCCAGTTAACAAACAATTAGATTGAATAAATGGTCTGCTTTTCTTCCCCTAAGTAAAGTGTTGGTAAATAATATCAAAATACATGATAGCAAAGAATATGTAGCATTATGACATGAACAAATATAATTTATCATAACATCTCCTCAGAATAGAAAACCTTTCAGTTCAATTGGATAAATATTAAGAGGAAGACAATAGAATACAAAATAATTTCCAAAAATATCTTTTTAGGAAAACAGAGATAGAATGGTATTTATTTAATATGACAAAAAAGAACTACTTTATGTTAACCAGTAAACATCACCATTAACATCAAAATAACACTCTTATTAAAATTAGCCATAATAGAAAACTATTTTATTATAAATATTTGATACTGCTTCAAAAATATGTGCCAAAGTAATTTTTGATCCTATAATAGCATTTTTTGGTATTTGAAATATACCACAATAGTTTGTATATGGCCTGCCAAATTCATTTAAAAACAAGAAGGTATATTTGTTGATATATTTTGTAAAACTTTTAAAGGCTAGTGCACTGATATAATCATACTTAGATTGCTCACAACTAGGTATTATTGGTTTGTCCTAAGTCTTTTTTATTTCTTTTTTCTTTACTGTATTTTAGGTACTTTTAAAATTTCCATAAGGAGAAATGCACTATTTCTATTGTAGTGTTCTCTGAATTTAGACAAATGTGTGTAATCAGGTACATATTACCACAATTAATATAAAGAAAAGTCCCATCATTTTCCCCAGTTCCCTAGTTTTGACTCTATGTAGCTAACCCCTCCCATCATTTCAATATCTATTAACTACTCATCTGTTTTTGATATCCTAATTTTTGTCTTGGTGGAATGCCATATAAATAAAATTATAAGTATGTAGTGTTTTGAGTCTGACTGGTTCCCTTAGTATAATAATACATTTAGTATTCATCAGTATACTCCATTTCATTGCTGAATGATATTCCATTAAACGGTTGTATCACAGTTTTCTTATCCTGTCCTAAGTTG
Source organism: Macaca mulatta (assembly GCF_049350105.2). Taxonomy (NCBI): domain Eukaryota; kingdom Metazoa; phylum Chordata; class Mammalia; order Primates; family Cercopithecidae; genus Macaca; species Macaca mulatta. The sequence continues at coordinate 48,232,981 of NC_133418.1, forward strand.
AAAGATATTTGGAATTTGTTTTTACTTTTTGACATTACAAGCAAAGCCACTACTAATATTTGCATAAAGATTTTTGTGTGACTGTAACTTCTCATTTCTTTTCAGTAATTTCCTAGGTGTAGAATGGCTGGCTAAGTCATAGAGCAAGTGTATATTTAACTCTATAAGACACAACCAAATGGTTTTCCAAAGTGGCTATACCATTTTGCATTCCCACCAATAATATATGAGGATTGCAAATGCCCTACATCCTCAGCAGCACTTGGTATTGTCAGTTTGTTGTTTTGTTCTGTTTTGTTCAGCCGTTCCAATGGGTATGCAGTGATGTCTCATTGTAATTTTTAATTTGCATTTTCGTACTATTTGAGCATCTTTTCGTGGGTTAGTTTGCCATCTGTATATCTTCTTTGGTGAAGTGTCTGTTCAAACCATTGGCCCATTTGCCAATCAGCTGTTTGTTTTTTAGTTATTTAGCTTGATAGAATTTGCATATATATTCTCTTTGTAGCTTGTTTTTTCTTCTCTTAGCAGCATCTTTCAAAAAGAAGTTTTCTTAATTTTGAAGACCTTAAATTTTTCAATATTTTGTCTTAGGGGGCATGCTTAATATTTTGATTATATGGAATGTGTTTTGGGTGTCATATCTATGGAACTTTGCCTAATACAATGACTCACAGATGTTTTTATCCAATAGTTTTATAATTTTAATCTTACATTTAGGTTTATGATCCAATTTGAGTTGATTATTGTTTAATGTTTGAAGTTGAAGGGCAAAGTTCAACTTTTAATGTTCTAGCACCATTTCTTTGACTATCCTTTATATTAGCAATTTTGCCAAATATTATCTGATACAATGCATATGGGTCTTACTCTGTGTTTACTGTTCTCTTTTATTAATCTATGTGACTATTTCTTCAAAAATACCAGTTTTGATTGCTGTAGTTTTATAGTAAGTTTTGAAATTATATATTGTTAGTCTTCTGATCTTGTTCTTGTTCAAAATTATTTCACTTCTTTTGTCTTTTTATATAGATTTTAAAATCAGCTTGTCATGATCTATAAAATAGTTTTCTGTGATTTTGATTGGATTCTGTTAACTTCATAGATTAATATGGATAGAACTGAAATTTTAGCAATATTAAGTGTTCCAATTAATAAACACTTTTATTTTTCCATTTATAAAATTTTTTATTTCACTTTTTCATCAGTGTTTTATAATTTTCAGCATGCACATGCTGTTCATATTATGATAGACTTAAAGGTATTTGCCTTATTCTATTGATACTGTTTTTCTATTTCAATATCCAATTAGTCATTGTTTGCACAGAGAAATATGTTTGATTTTTTATTGTTGGTCTTATGTATTGTGACATAGCTAGACTCACTTTTTGGTTCCAGGAGCTTTTGTGAGATTCCTTGAGGTTTTCTGTGTAGATGATCATGTCCATGAATGGGTGTTTTATTCCTTCTTTTACAGTCAGTATCCACTTATTTATTTATTATTTGGCCTTATACTGGCCAAGAGCTTCGTAAAGATGTCCAGTAGGAGGATAAGAGAGGAACTCATTTCTCTTTTCCATTCTTATGGTAAAAGAATTTAGTTTTTCAGCATTCAGTATGATGGTAGCTGTAGGGTTTTCATATATGCCCTTATCAGATGGAGGAGGTAGCCTTCTATTCTTAGTTTACTGAGGATTTTTATCATAAATAGATATTGAATTTCCTTGAAGGCTCTTTCTGTACCTCGTCAGATGACCATACAGCTTTCCTTTTTCTGATCTGTTGAGATGATGAAATACATTGAGTGATTTTTCAATGTTATACTAGCTTTGCATTCCTGGGATAAATTTCACATTTTAGTGATATCCTTTTTATATATTGCTAGATCATATTAGCTGATATTTTGTTGAAATTTTTTGCATTTAGGTTTAAGTGTGGCTTTAATTTCTTAAATGTCTTTGTCTGAATTAGATATTACAGTAAATCTGGTCTCACAATATAAACTAAGAATCCTTTCTATTTCTTCTATTTTTTGAAGAAATATCTATTGAATTGATATTAATTCCTCCTTAAATATTCATAAAATTAAACAGTAAAGCCATCCAGCCCTAGAATGTTCTTTCTTGGAGGCAGTGGGTGGGAGAGGGGCTTCAAGTCAGGTTTGAATCTACTTAATTGTGCTAACTTTGACCAAGAACCAAGAGGTTTCACGATCACTCAGTGGCCAATTAAATGCTTTCAAATTCACAGTTTATTTCCAGACTTTCACACACTGATAACCATGCAAATATATTCAACACACACACACAGGATAAGAGAAAAGAAGAAAGAACCATGGTGAATAACTTGGGAGACCAGGCAGGTTTAGATTTCTCTGGAAAACACAGCCTATATTAAGAGGAGGCCTCAGAGTTTCAGGGGCAGAGCTCCTGCAGGTGTCTCGCCGTGGACAGTTTCTTTGCTGTTTTTATGCCCCTTCACAGGACCATCCATGGTAGATTAAATATTGAAATTTAAGATATCGAAGCCAAAACTGCTATTAGAATATACAGATGGTTATATGTGTGCTTTGGAATCATATTGAAGCCCTAACCTTAATGTGATGCATTTGGAGATAGGGCTTTTAAAGCCTCAACTTTACTTAAGGTTAAGTGAGGTCATATGGGTGGGCCTTAATCGGATGTCTTCATGAGAAAAAGAAGAAACACCAGAGATTCTTCTCTCTGTGTGCACAGAGGAAAGGCCATATGAGATCACAGCAAGGAGGCAGTCTCTACAAACCAGGAAGAGCAGTCTCACCAGAAACCAGCCCTACTGGTACCTCAGTTTGGAACTATCATCCTCCACAACTGTGGGAATACAAACTTCCGCTGCTTAATCCATCCAGTTGGTGGTATTTTGTTATGGCAGCCCAAGAGGACTAGTACAATGTGCAAGCGAAAGAATGGAGGAAGCTAGCCTAAACCTATGCCCAAGCTGGCGGTCAGCGGGGAAAGGGAAATCCCCAAGTAAACAGCCAGACTTGACATAAATAAAGTTTAAATATTGGCCAGGAAAAAAAAAAAAACTACCAAAAACATCAAAGGCAGGCAACATGCCACAAAATATTTGCAACACATTCCTTAAATAGAACAAACTAAAAACCAAAAACAAATTATCTAGAGATTGAATAGACAGTTTCTGAAAGACCAAAAATATGCAGCAAGCATGTATAAAAGTGTTCCATCTCGAAAGTAATCAAATAAAATTTATGATAAGAAGGAAATTTCATTAGAAAAATGTGAAAAAGAATGATAAATGCTGTTTATCAAAGTGAGGGAGGATGGCACCATATAACATACATGTGGGAGAATACATTCAGACACTCAGTTGAAAGTCAGTTTGTTAACATTTATCTAAATCATGCTCCTCGACACAGTATTACACTCCTAGAAATTTATTCCCAAAGAGAAATACTGTTTTTTTAAGAACTAGCATTTTAACTCCAGAAATAAGCTAAAAGTGAATTTTTTTATTAATAAAAAAACAGATAATACATTATGTATAGAAGTATATGAAAACAATTGGGAAGTTCACAAGAAAAAGAGGTAAGGGGGGTTGTGGATTATTTTCTCACCACACTGGGCAGACCTTGCATCAATTTAATGGCACAGAACAGTTTGCAGAATTGTCAACAGTCTCTAGTTCAGCAAGGAAAATGTATCTTTCCCAGTAATCATGTTTGAAATAGGTAGTAATATGCCTATCATACTCTTAAATACTCAACTAAATGTAGTAGCTAAATTTCAAGTTGCTATTTATAAGCCGTACAGCTTTCTAGCTAATACCTTCTAACCTCAACTGCTTTAGGAGACAGTATGGACACACATACACACAGTGGTGTGATCTAGAGGAGCTTAGGCCTCATGAAGGGATGCCAAGGGTGACGTAAAATTTCAGCTACATGAAATTCACAGCAGCGTTATTCGTAACAGCAATAACATCTAAATAAGAGAAACTGGATGAAGAAATTTTATGTTCATAAGTAGAATATATAACTGTTAAAAGTATGCTATAAGAGAGAAACATTTAATGAAATGAAATTAGATAGGCAGTAAAAAGTTTGCTTCAAATGGTATGAACATTATGATTCCATCAGGAAGGATATAAACAAATATTTCTTAACAGATATTTATTGAGCCCCTATTATATATCTGACACTCTTCAAGGGGCAAAATACACAGCTATCAAAAGAAAATTATTTCAGTGACTTGAATAGAGGTTAACAGCATTGAGGAACTGTGGTATATCAAGGGGCATCCAGGTAACATTCACATTAATGCAAGGTCATTGTTTTTATGGACTAGGGGCTGGTCAATTATGTGTTTTTGTGGTTTTAGGTCAAGAAGTTATTGTTGTCTGTGACCTGAACTTGCCCTGGTTCCTCTTTCCTCCACACTTGCTTGTGATCATTGGTGTAAAACAGAAAGGAGGGAGGGGAGGGAAAACAGGAGGGTAGAAGAAGCAAAAAGCATCTCAAAAAGCAGTGAACTGAACATAGCATCTACCCTCCAGGTGTTAACATGCTGGTAGGAGGAAAGTAACAGTATATAAAACAAATAAAATGTACAAGGCCAGAGGATATGTGTTGCAAAGAAAATTAAAGCAATTTAAGGAAGACAGAGGGAAGCAGGGCTCAGTGAATTGGTCCTGGTGGGGTAGGGGTGATGTGAGAAGAGTGATCAGGAAGTTTCTCTGATGAAGGAAAGAAATGAGGAGTGAGCCACATGAGAATGTGGGGCAAAGTTCCCAAGCACAGGAAATGTAAATGCATTTTGTTTAGCCTTTTCAAGACACAGCAAGGAGGCTTCAGTAATGACAATAGATTGGACAGAGAGGGAGAAAATAGGATCTGAATTAAAAGAGATGGATGGAGGGGAAGGTAGACTACACTCTAGTACAAGATCATAAATATTTTGTTTTTTCACTGTAGTAAAATAGGTATCTTATCAGATGGATATATTTATGATTAATTGGCAGTTTTAGGGGGTAGTTTAAATTAAAACAAACTAAGTAACTTGTTTACTGCAAATGTAGCAGGCGCTACCAAAAAAAATTTTTCTCCAATTCAAAAGTAAAATTATGTGGCTAAAATGTTAAGAATTTTTGAGAAGGATAAAACAAATTTAGGTTAAAGGAATCTAGACAAGAATAAAGTGAAAATGAGCATGAGGAACAGAAAACTAAAGGCAATGCCATTTCACTTTACATTTCTTGGGAAGCACATGGTATTTTTGTATGATTTCTATAAAATTTTTCTGAAGAGCTTAGTAGTCTACTTCCTTAAATGCACAATTTTATAATATTATGTTTTATGTACCAGAAAAACAATGTATAATGACATTTAAAATAATTTTATTAAAAAATAGTTTTTCCTAGCCAATTACTAGGCAAAGAATTCTTGATAAGTTAAATATTTTTAATATTAAAAATCATAGCACAGTTCTTAAGGAGGGTGCTTCTCCAAACATTTAAGCTATTTTACTTTGGACAAATGGAAAAATTCAGAAAGCAGAGGATTTTGACAGAAACAAAATTTACCTTTATGGGTCTCAACAAAGAGTGTTATTTCTCCTTTAACTATTAAACAAAATTCTGCTTTTTATTCCATATGAAGTTTATTTAGCTATTTTTTCTTTTTCTGGATAGTTTGCTATGTGAAAATAAGAAAGTGAAATAAAAAGAACTAATACATAACTTCTCTCTTTTGTGGTTTTTGCACCTCCTGATACTTAAAACCAAAACACTTGACTTCACTACCTTTCCTAGGACACAAAATTACAAGTTAATTGGGAGGCAGAATTAATGAGAAGAAAATGAATGTATTTCAAATAGTTCTTTCACTGAAAAATATCCCCTTGAGCATAAGTGTTGTTTTCTGTTGTCAAAAGCAATTATTGCAAATGATAAGTCTTTTGAACCTAATTTTTTCATGCGTATTTCTGCTTCTATTTTTTTCCTTTGTCATAACTGTTATTAAAAATTTACTTTTTAAACCCTAAAATAAACTGTATTCAACTGATAACAATTTTATATCATATTAAAACATCAAGTTATAAAATTATAACCTCTGTTCCAAATCCACTCCCTTCACATGCTTTAGAGGTACCATTTTGCAGCCAAATGTTCTACCCTTGAGCTGTACCCTCAAGGTACAACTTTGGATTATTCTTGTTATGGTTATCTAGAATCCATGCATAAGATGCTGTCATCTAAAGTCACCAACCTTCTGACAATAAAAAGATAATATGCCAAGGATCAAGATCAAATGCAATCCATAAAATTATCTGAGTCAAACTACATTTTACTTGCCTTCTATTTAGACTTTGACTTTTCTCTCGTTTATTCACCAGAGAAATACACTTGTCCTTTCTCATTCACATTTTTGATTGTGCTATCTGTTGAACAATTTAACGTGTGGAGACCTCTTCATAAGTCTTAGTGCTTATGAAGAAATCCAGGTGCCTCTTGGATTTCTTTGTTACCTTTTATTTATTATTATTTATCTAATTACTTTTTATTTGAGACAGAGTCTCACCTTGTTGCCCAGGCTGGAGTGCAGTGGCACAATCTCAGCTCACTGCACCCTCCACCTCCCCAGTTCAAGCAATTGTCCTGCCTCAGCCTCCCGAACAGATGGGACTACCGGCACATGCCAACACACCCAGCTAATTTTTGTATTTTTGGTGAAGACTGGGTTTCACCATGTTGGCCAGGCTGGTCTCAAACTCATGGACTCAAGTGATCCGCCCACCTCGGCCTCCCAAAATTGCTGGAATTACAGACGTGAGCCTGGCCCAGATGTCTTTGTTATGTTGGAGCAAACGCCATTATTTTTCTGACCTCTTCCTTGGTCGATTGCATTTTAGTTTTGTTGTGATCCAACATCATATAGTTTTGTTTGTTCGTTTGTTTCTGTTTTTTCTTTTTCCCAGTGAGACTGCTAGGAGGCAAAATTTCTGTAATACTGTATCTAAAAATTTGATTTTTGCCCTTACAATTTCAGTAAGTAAAAGATTACAGGCTGGGCGCAGTGGCTCGCACCTATAATCCCAGCACTTTAGGAGGCTGAGGCAAGCGGATCACTTGAAGTCAGGAGTTCAAGACCACCCTGGCCAATATGGTGAAACCTTGTTTCTACTAAGAGTACAAAAATTAGCCAGGTGTGGTGGCTCACACCTGTAATCCCAGCTACTTAGGAGGCTGACGTGCAAGAATTGCTTGAACCCTGGAGGCTGAGGTTGCAGTGAGCCAAGATCAGGCCACTGCACTCCAGCCTGAGTGACAAAAGGAGACTGGCTGGGGAAAAAAAAAAAAAAAAAAAAAAGGCCCAGCATGGTGGCTCACGCCTGTAATCCCAGCACTTTTGGAGGCTGAGGCAGGCGGATCACCTGAGGTCAGGAGTTCAAGACCAGCCTGGCCAACATGGTGAAATTCCGTCTCTACTAAAAATTCAAAAATTAGCCAGGCATAACAGCAGGCACCTGTAATCCCAGTACTCGGGAGGCTGAGGCAGGAGAATCACTTGAACCTGGGAGGCAGAGGTTGCAGTGAGCCGAGATCGTGCCATTGTACCCTAGCCTGGGCGACAAGAGTGAAACAACATCTCAAAAAAATTTCTAGGTGCAACACTTTCAAAAATTGGAAGTCTTTGCTTCATCGAATTCTAGGTTTCAGAATCCCTGTCCAATGTCAACCTGATCCCATTTCTTTGTAAATTTTTCATCACATATCTGGACGTGTTTCTTTAAAATCATTATTATTAGCATGTAGTCTTTCCTCAGTTCTGGAAAATTTTATTTCTTATTTCTTCAATTATTTTTTTCAATTCATGTAATTTTCTTATAAAATTTATTTTCAAAAAATGGTAATATTTTTGAGTATTTCTGTCTTAATGGTTTTCCCACTAGTATGTATCAGTATTTTCTTTTCTTTTCTTTTTTTAGACAAGTCTTGCTCTGTCACCCAGGCTAGAGTGTAGTGGTGCCATCACAGCTCACTACAGCTCAAGCGATCCTGCCACTTCAGTCTCCCCTGTAGTTAGGACTACAGGCATGCATCACCATGCCCAGCTAAGTTTTGTATTTTTTATAGAGACAGAGTCTTGCCATGTTGCCCAGGCTGGTCTTGAAGTTCTGGGCTCAAACAATCCATCTGCCTTGGCCTCTCAAAGTGCTGGGAATACAGGCATGAGCCACTGTGGCCAGCTCACAGTTTTTTTTCTTTTTAAGTGTGGCAAAATATATATTACAAAATTTACCACTTTAATCACTTGTAAGCATTAAGTACATTTACATTTTCTATAATAATTACCATCACCCATCTCCAGAACTTTTTAATCTTTCCAAACTGAAACTTTATATCCACTAAACAGTAACACCTTCCTCTCCTATCATGCCAGGCCCTGACAGCTACCATTCTACTTTCTGTTTTTATGATTTTTGACTGCTCGAATATTTCATATAAGTGAAATAATAAAATAGTTGTCCTTTTGTGATAGCTTATTTCACTTACCATAATGCTTTCACGGGTCATGCACATTAAGTATGTGTCAGAATGTCCTTCCTTTTTAAGGCTGAGCACTATTGCATTGTATAGAGATACCACATTTTGTTTATCTATTTTTGGCTATTATTAGTAATGCGACTATGAGCATGGTTATATAAACATAGATTCATTCCCTGATTTCAATCCTTTTGGGTAAAAACCTAGAAGCAGAATGACTGGATCTCTACCAGTTTATAACCATACCTTCTGAGAAAGCTCTTCAACAATTATTCCAGCCGTCTACTGAAAATTGTTATTTTAGCAATTATATTGAGTTTTTAAATGTCTGATAATTAACACAATCTATCCTATCATGAATAGATTTAAAACAAAAATGAAATTAAGGCATTGTAGCAAAACCAAAGCTGAAAGAAATCAGAAGACAGTATTAAGGGTTATAATGAGAAAGTCCTTCAGCCTAAAGGAAAATGACCTAATATGAATCCCTTGTGATTTTTTTAAAAGACGAAAGACAAGAAAGGGTAATAAAAAGTTCGAATATATTGGTAATTATAAGTGGATACACACTAAACAAAACAGTCATACTAATGCCTTGTGGCTTTAAACATACAGAGTATAAAAACACTCAGCAAAAAAATAGCACAAAAGTCAATATTTGAGTAATTGATGTTAATGGAATTAAGGACTCCTTAATTGTTTGTGAAATTACATTCTAATTTATATTGGACTTTGAAAAGGCACAGATCCACTATATAATCTCTGGTAAAACCACTAAAAGAACATAACTAATCAGTAAAAGGAAAACAGAATGTTTAACGTTAAAAATTCTTAGTTAAACAATCAAAGTAAAATAAAGCAAAAAAAAAACATAGAATGGGTGAGAATGTATAAACTAGAATAGTTCAGTAATCATAGTACATAACAATGAAGTCAATATCTCAAATAAAAAACAAAGGTTATCATATCAGATTAAAGAAATAATTTCTACTACATTCTGTTTACAAGAAACATACCTGAAGTGTAAGAATTTAGAGGTCCAGGCGTGGTGGCTCACACCTGTAATGCCAGCACTTTGGGAGATCGAGGTGGGTGGATCACCTGAGGTCAGGATTTCGAGACCAGCCTGGCCAACATGGTGAAACCCCGTCTGTACTAAAAATACCAAAATTAGTTGGATGTGGTGGCGCGCGCTTGTAATCCCAGATACTGAGGAGGCTGAGGCAGGAGAATTGCCTGAACCCGGGAGGCAGAGGTTGCAGTGAGCTGAGATCATGCCATTGTACTCCAGCATGGGCGACAAGAGCAAAACTCCATCTTAAAAAAAAAAAGGAATTTAGAGAAGTTATGAATTAAAAAAATGTACAAAAGATGTACAATACAAACAATAACATAAAAGTTTATCTTTTCTAAAGTAGACATTACAAAATAAAGCATTAATGAAGATTACCTTCTTTGGTGATGAAAAGGTCAATCTTCCAGGAAGTTTTGCTTTTAGTAAATGTGAATTTATCTAACAACGTGGCCATAAAATAATGATGCAATCCTTATTTTGCATTGCTTTAATATGCACAAATTTCAGTTACTACAGGTTAGTTAAATAATGCCATTCTCCCAACATGACAGTTCAAATTTCATTTACCATAATATATTAACTGTAATTACAGAAAGTACAAAGTTTGCTACTATAGCTCTTTAGTCCACAAATCACTGCTTCAATAGTTGCACATCATAATCAGTGCAAAACACATCACTTTTTTGAAGGCCTGTTGACAAGTGGTCACTGTGTATATAATTTTCAGTTTATGCACTCAGAGCAGTGTACAGTTACATTACCTCCTTGTCCTCCAGTGAGAAACCTACCTGACATTTTATAAAAATAGATAACTGAAGGAAAGAATTGGCCCACAAAGATGAAAGTACAGCAAAGAAATAAGAAGTGATAAGACTGGAAGTAAAATTTGAACAAACAGTAAATGGAGTTATAGAAGAAATTACCAACTGTGGGCACCGCTTCTGTTTGAGTGTAGATATTCATCTACAGCAACTTAGTGAATGCCAACTTATAAATAGAGTGAGGAAAGTGGTCATGATGAAAGGGATGAAGATATCACCAAGAAGTAATACTGACAACAAAAATTCACATTAATGGGACCCTCAGAAATATTTCACAGAATTTATGAAAAAGGTGGCATAGTAGCAACACACATTGAATTGTTTTTCAACTTACCTTGGGTGGTAAAATTCAATAAATGGTTCCGGGTGATTTGGATCATCATATGGGAAAATAATTTTGAACCCTACCTCAACTATACCCCAAAATGGAGTCCAAATAGGACATATATTTAAATATGAAGAGTAAAAATAAAGTTTATGGAAGATAAAATGGGAGGATACCTTTCTGTATTTAACATAGGCAAAACCTTATTAAATAACAACTTTTAAGGTAGTACACAACCACACTAAACTTAAAGAAAAGATTGTAAGGTACATTCCCCTGAAATTGGAAATGGTGCTCTCCAAAAGCACCATTAAAGACAATGAAAATGCATACAACGAAAATACCATAGAAAGAAGGGTGAAATATTTGAACAAGAGTCTCACACAAGAATATGTCCAAATAGAAAAGTCAAATGAAAAGATATACAGCTTCATTAGTCTTTAAAGAAATGCAAATTAAAATTATACTAAGATACCACTAAGTGCAGCTCAGGATGGATAAAATGAAAAAGATTTAACAATACTAATGTTAACAAAGACATGGGCTAGCTAGAAATCTCAAATCCTCCTGGTAGGAGGATAATTTTTTTTTTTTTTTTTTTTTTTTTTTTTTTTTTTTTTTGAGACGGAGTCTCGCTCTGTCGCCAGGCTGGAGTGCAGTGGCGCGATCTCGGCTCACTGCAAGCTCCGCCTCCCGGGTTCACGCCATTCTCCTGCCTCAGCCTCCCGAGTAGCTGGGGATAAATTTTAAAAGCATTTTGGAAAAGTGTTTGGTAGTTTATACTAAGTTGAAGGGATTCAGTCCCTATAACCTAGCAATCCTAGTACAATGACCAAAAAGATGTGCATGCACAAAAACATATTTATAGTAATATGAACAGTAGCATTGTTTATAATAGCTGATTACTGAAGACTGTTGAAATCCATTACTGGAAACAATTGAAATGCCTGTCAACAGCGGATAGATAAATAAATTGCTATATATTCAATCTCTAGACTATTACATAGCAAGAAAAATGAATAAACTCTTACTACATAAAACAACATGATGAGGAAAAAATTACACCCTAATAAAAAAAAATTATATTGTGTGATTTTCTTCAAGTTCAAAATCATGGGAAGTCTTAGGGTTTGTTACTGAAAGGCAGCACAAGAGCTATTTCTAGGGTATTGTAATTATTATTACTATTATTTTCCCTGGGTGGTGATTACACATATATATTTTCTTTGTGATAATTTTGAGTTATATACTTACGATCAGTGTACTGTTCTCTGTTTGTGTTACATTCAAGATAGTATTAACTGGCAGGTTAAACTCATCTTTTCAAGTCTCCAATCTATTGGAATGAAGTTTCAAAGAAAATTATAAAACTTATAAGGATAGTAAAAATTTAAAAAAATGTAAACAAATTTTAAATTTATGTTAAAAAATTTCAATGTAAATAAGCATTAGATGCATTGGCATATATAACCTATATTATATTATTCTGTTGTCTACTCATATTACCTCTTCTATTAGCACTGCTTTTATAAACATGTTTCTTCCTTTCTTTACTTGAGAGATTCTTATTAAAAGTGGAAGGTAGAGTTATTTATGACAAACCCACAGCCAATATCATACTGAATGGGCAAAAACTGGAAGCATTCCCTTTGAAAACTGGCACAAGACAGGGATGCCCTCTCTCACCACTCCTATTCAACATAGTGTTGGAAGTTCTGGCTAAGGCAATCAGGCAAGAGAAAGAAATCAAGGGTATTCAGTTAGGAAAAGAAGAAGTAAAATTGTCCCTGTTTGCAGATGACATGATTGTATATTTAGAAAACCCCATCACCTCAGCCCAAAATCTCCTTAAGCTGATAAGCAACTTCAGCAAAGTCTCAGGATACAAAATTAATGTGCAAAAATCACAAGCATTCTTATACACCAGTAACAGACAAACAGAGAGCCAAATCATGAATGAACTCCCATTCACAATAGCTTCAAAGAGAATAAAATACCTAGGAATCCAATTTACAAGGGATGTAAAGGACCTCTTCAAGGAGAACTACAAACCACTGCTCAGTGAAATCAAAGAGGACACAAACAAATGGAAGAACATACCATGCTCATGGATAGGAAGAATCAATATCGTGAAAATGACCATACTGCCCAAGGTTATTTATAGATTCAATGCCATCCCCATCAAGCTACCAATGAGTTTCTTCACAGAATTGGAAAAAACTGCTTTAAAGTTCATATGGAACCAAAAAAGAACCTGCATTGTCAAGACAATCCTAAGTCAAAAGAACAAAGCTGGAGGCATCACACTACCTGACTTCAAACTATACTACAAGGCTACAGTAGCCAAAACAGCATGGTACTGGTACCAAAACAGAGATATAGACCAATGGAACAGAACAGAGTCCTCAGAAATAATACCACACATCTACAGCCATCTGATCTTTAACAAACCTGACAAAAACAAGAAATGGGGAAAGGATTCCCTATTTAATAAATGGTGTTGGGAAAATTGGCTAGTCATAAGTAGAAAGCTGAAACTGGATCATTTCCTTACTCCTTATACGAGAATTAATTCAAGATGGATTAGAGACTTAAATGTTAGACCTAATACCATAAAAACCCTAGAAGAAAACCTAGATAATACCATTCAGGACACAGGCATGGGCAAGGACTTCATGTCTAAAACACCAAAAGCAATGGCAACAAAAGCCAAAATTGAGAAATGGGATCTAATTAAACTAAAGAACTTCTGCACAGCAAAAGAAACAACCATCAGAGTGAACAGGCAGCCTATAGAATGGGAGAAAATTTGTGCAATCTACTCATCTGACAAAAGGCTAATATCCAGAACCTACAAAGAACTCAAACAAATTTACAAGAAAAAAACAACCCCATCAAAAACTGGGCAAAGGATATGAACAGACATTTCTCAAAAGAAGACATGCATATAGCCAACAAACACATGAAAAAGTGCTCGTCATCACTGGCCATCAGAGAAATGCAAATCAAAACCACAATGAGATACCATCTCACACCAGTTAGAATGGCAATCATCAAAAAGTCAGGAAACAACAGGTGCTAGAGAGCATGTGGAGAAATAGGAACACTTTTACACTGTTGGTGGGATTGTAAACTTGTTCAACCATTATGGAAAACTGTATGGCGATTCCTCAAGGATCTAGAACTAGATGTACCATATGACCCAGCCATCCCATTACTGGGTATATACCCAAAGGATTATAAATCATGCTGCTATAAAGACACATGCACACATATGTTCTTTGTGGCATTATTCACAATAGCAAAGACTTGGAATCATCCCAAATGTCCATCAGTGACAGACTAGATTAAGAAAATGTGGCACATATACACCATGGAATACTATGCAGCCATAAAAAAGGATGAGTTTGTGTCCTTTGTAGGGACATGGATGCAGCTGGAAACCATCATTCTCAGCAAGCTATCGCAAGAACAGAAAACCAAACACTGCATGTTCTCACTCATAGGTGGGAACTGAACAATGAGATCACTTGGACTCGGGAAGGGGAACATCACACACCGGGGCCTATCATGGGGAGGGGGGAGGGGGAGGGACTGCATTGGGAGTGATATCTGATGTAAATGACGAGTTGATGGGTGCTGAGGAGTTGATGGGTGCAGCACACCAACATGGCACAAGTATACATATGTAACAAACTGCACGTTATGCACATGTACCCTAGAATTTATAGTATAATAACAAAAAAAAAGTGGAAGGTAAATATGAGTTTATTTCCATCTAAAACACAACTTAGAACCCAAGTTCTCTTCTAGTTCTCTATGTTATTCATGTTAAGAATACATTGATTTGAGATGTTTCCTATTGCTTACCAAATGTGGTCTTGCCGTTTAAACTACATTATAATAGCAACACTGTTTTTTATCTTCCTACTTCTGAAAATTTGCGGAGTTCCTTTCTGTTCAGGACCTTCACCCTAAACATGTACCCTCCTATGCCTGGAATGTTCCCTTCTCCCTCTCTGCCTAGCTGGGTGCTCATCACCTTGCAGGTATCAATTTTTGCTGTCTGCTCCTCTGTAATACTCCTGGGTACTTGTCTAAATATTCATAAAATTATAAATAAGTTCTATTAATAATCATAACAAATATAGAAGCAAGCCAATTGCCTTGCTCCTAGTAGATGCTCAAATATATATTGAATACATGAATGTTAAGGAAGGTTATCAATTAGGACAGTGTTTTCATATAAGTAATAAAAGTGAATTGTGGCTTAAACAGTTTACTCTTATCGCATAAAAATGTCTGGGGTTAGGCAATACTGTACATGGTTTGATGGTGCAGTAGAGCTCTCAAGGGTATAGGTTTCCACCATTTGCCTCTCTGCCATCCTTAGACTTATAGACTTTATTCCTCATATGTCTCCCTTCACATAATTTTTCAAAATATTTTCCACAAACTCACACATCGTGCTATTTCCAAGCATGGATGAGGACTGTATATCACCGGAAAAAAGTAATTTTCTAGAAACTCACAGAAAATATCATTGTCCAGAACTGGGTCATATTATCACCCCTGGTACAAAAGAAAAAGAAATGAGAAAGTCAGTATCTCACTCTTCTATACTGTATATTGTGGGAGATGGACAAGGGAAATTAAAAATGGGAATGCCTTTTGGGTAAAACCACAATCCTGGTCTTCTACAAAGTCCAAAATGTAGATTTCCACATATCAATGTGGATGAATAGTAGAGTTCAGTAAGTACACATCAATGAGTTGATGGATTTTCAGTACTTCTATTAACATATATTCAAAACAACATCAAACCTACTAACTTACAGACAAGCTCACCATTGGACACATTAAAGACAAGCTCACCACTGGACACATTCAAACCTTAAAGACAAGCTCACCATTGGACACATTCCAACCCATTTCATGTCATTACATGAGTATGTCTGAAATGGTGAGCCACGAAGAAAGGATAACAATTCTCCATGAAAATAATACTTAAAAAGCAAAAGAAATAAAGCAGAGCATAGCAAACATATCCCATGATTTTTGCCTGGCACTCATCAACCTTGATAATTTTCTTTCTCTCTGATGTAGATATCATTCATTTCTTTTTATTCAGCACAGGCAAACTGAGCTATCACATATTAGATAACAACTATAATTTTAAATAATCTCATAGTTCACAACTTCAAAAGGTAATATTATGACAGGATCAAATTAATCTCTAGTTTTTAAAATAATAAACCAGTTCGTTTTTACATATGTCTATTGCTGCACACATAATACTCTAATTTTGATAATATTCAGATTTCAAAAATGCAGTCTTAAATTGTTATGTCCATCACTCTGGAATTCAAGGTTAGACAAATTATTAAATAATTTGAGAGATTCCTGCATATTATGCCACAGGAATCCAATATGATTTTCTTGACATTGAAAGACCTCTACTTAGAATCACTGTGAGTATTAATGCACTAGTTTAATAATTCAAAGTTACACTACTGAATGACTCACTAATTTCAGCCTTGTCATCATCACTCTTCCATAAAAATGAAGTATCAGAAAAAAGTCAAGGATTTATATAGAATAAATTTGCTGCCTAGATAGTTCTAGATTGTTAATGAATAGGGACCCTGCCTACCTTAATAGATATAATTAGCTTTTCAAAACATAAACAGTAAATTTAAAACTGAAGAAAATACATTTTCCAACTTCAGCTATTTATTACACATTTATTGAGAAGAAAAGCAACAGACTATACAGTTAATGAACAAACAAATCCATAATTCCACCAATGGTAGGCCATATGCCAGATAGGTTTTTGTCACAATCCTATAGCAATGCGGTTTTGCAGAGGTTATTTTCTAGTTCTGAAACTCTGTGTATGTATGTCTGTTAAGGTCACACTGTATACTAAATTGCTTTTTCTATCTATATGAATAAATATCATCATATATTTCTAAAAGTTAATGAATGTATTATACAGTTGTTATATAATTTATTTTATTTCCCATGATTCATTTTCAAAATCAAATGACTTTAAACTATGTTGAATAACATTACCAAATTGTAGGCCAAGAAGTCCTTACCGAAATATGCTCCCACTGAGTGGCAACCACTTTATTGGCTGTTCCTTTTTGTTCCCAAATTTCATTTGAGAAAAATAGGCATATAATTGATATAATTTTGACATAGTGGAATTTAGGTATGGCTAAAGATTTATACCTATGGTTAGTGACTTTTAATAAACTTTATCAGGTCAGGGAACCTGAATGTATACCACTATGCAATTCACAATCTAAAATACTGCAAAGCAGTTAGTGAGCATTTAATACATATTTACTGAATAAATAATTAAATGGATAAATAAATGTTTTTCTTCTAATTGCTTATTTATATTCTAAGCCCACCTTACTCTTTTGAGATATTTATCATTGCTTTTTCTTTTTGAAATTAAATATATTGTTATATGTTTCCAATCTATCCCCCTTTTAAATGTTATAAATATTATTTACAGACTAATTGAGTTTTATATTGTTCACTTAATTTAATTCTAAGTTAGCATAAAATTTTCTAAGATTAAAAGTAACAATATAATCACATACACAAAAGCACATTTGTTAGCATTTGTATAACTTTAGTTTAGAAAAGGGCTGACCCAAAGACAGAAACAATAAAAGAACATATTAGTTGTTGTGACCATATAAAAACAATGAGCAAAAATACTCCACCATAAACATGAGAAAAAGTTTCAAAAGCAAGGGCAAACAGAAAAATATATTTTTGAATACAAAAAGAAGATAAAGTTTGCAGATTTCATATACATGTATTTCTTGATTTTTTTTTTTTAAAGAATAAGCAGCCACTTAAACAAAAAAGAGCATAGGATGAAAGAAGGACATAGCAAAAGATTTAACGGTCAATGAATTAAAAGTTTTACTGATAAGTTAATGGGTGCAAGTAAAAGAGAGGTGCAATAAGTTCAATCCCAACAATGTTTCTCTTTGCCAAAGTCTGGAAGTGTTTCAAAATTACTATGGGTGTGGAGAAATAAAATGAACACATGCATTCCCTGTTTCGGAAGAAAAAGGCAGTAAGAACAAAGTTGCTGATCACCTTATTTTAAATATGTAGCCCAGAGGTGTCAGTAGTTGTGAGATGTAGATGAGTAATTCCCCTTCACAGTAACCTCACACAAAGCTAGAGAAGTGCACATCTTGCATGAGGGTGAGGGGGAAAGAAAGAACATACATGAAACGTATAATTCACACATGAGGATAGGTGAGAAAACTTTTGAGTTCTTCCTACAGGTATGAATAGGAGATATGAATTGGGTTTCATCTACTAAGCATCGGCTCTTAACTATTAGATCATTAACACAGTTCCTAAGGACAAATAATAATCCTCAAAACAAAGTACAGTCATCCCACAGATGAAAGAAAACATTTTGCTAATTAAGCAGTGGTTTGCAAGGCCATTCTGCTCACAGGAGAGAGAGAACTATACTACTTACTACACACAGAGCTCTAGTTTCTACTCCCCTGATAGAGAAAATAGGAAACAGTTGTTTCTCTTGGTAACTACTCCCTTAGCTACCCAAACTGTAGAAGCTTGGAAATTACAATTTGCATGGGAGTAATTAAGCTTTAAATACATCATCATCTGCCTCTGGAGCGGTGGATCCGAGTTTTAGCTGCACATTAGAATTCACCTGGGCAGCTTTTGAAAACTGGAATGTCTAGGACCCTTCTCAGACAATTGTATCAGAATCTCTGGGAGATGGAAGAGGGAGGCATCCAAGTTTATTTATTTATTTTATTTTTTTTTTTGAAGCTCAGCAGGTAATAACGATGCAAGATAGATGTAGAAAATATTCCTGTATGGGAAAGGGAAGCTGTAATGTTCTTAAAGATTATCTACCGATTTATTTATTTACCTGTATTTATCTATCGTCAATTTGTTTTTACTATCTAAACAATAGCAAAGCATACTCATCACTTTTGTAAGAAGACTGCAGTTGCCTTTCATTTCTTTTAAATCTCTCTCCTATTTCAATCAGGATCCTGTTGATGTTGTCTAGCCAAAAACCACCTGTATTTGAATAAAGCTAATTTTATGGATTCTTTGAAATAGAGAGGAAAATATACCATGAGAAGCTATGAAGCATCTCAATAAGAAGGTATTAGAAAGGACTTATTATAGGATATTGTCTTGCATCAGGATTTTGAAGAGTTTTTTAAGGAAGCATGGCATTGTTCTAGGTCAGATGCTATGAGCAACTCAGGGTTGGTTCTACAATAGAGTAGCTGAATGATTCTTATCAAGGAGGCAGGAGCAACGAGGCAGCTCAAAGCTGTGATGAGCAGAGAAGCAGAATATTAGCCAGGAAATAGGGGTATGGGCCATTTTTTTGTAAACTGAACAGTATTCTTTTTATGATCTTTGATCAGACATAATTATGGATGGTCTTGTTTCTGTCTAGCTTCACTTATGGTTACGGAGTGACCTTGTTTGATGTTGGTTCTCTGTGAAATTGTTTATGTTCAACAGAAGGACACTCCAGCCTAGCGGTAAGTTTCAGGCTAGCTCCCACCTTCAGTGGAGCTCCCACTGATGATCTCATCTTTCCTCACTCCCTCAGTCTCAGTGTTCCAGTAATACTGACACACTTGCTGGCCACTCACCATGGAAATTTTTTTTCTCTCATGGCCTCTGTCCTTGTTACCTCTCCTGCGTGGGACGTTACTCCGTCAGACCTTTACATGACTGCCTACTCCCCACTTGATTGCAAGTCGAATATCCCTTCTCTGGAGACACCTTTTCTGACTATCTTAATAAAAGCAGCCCAAATCCCAACCATCTCTATCTCAATTACTCAGTTTGTCATCTGCAGTGCTCTTAATTCAGACTGCAGCTTTGACAACAGCCCATAAGTATTGATGTATAATAGTAAATTATCATTGTTTCTAAATTATCTTAATATAATAGATTTCCTCTAATTCAAGAGTGATTTCAGACAGTCTTAGCAAGAATTACCAACATTAGCCCCATCGAATCTTCTTGACTCTGACCACTTGCCCAATGTGCAACCAGAGACAATACAATATTCTGATGATTTTAAGCCTGGACAACATGGACTCTATAGCCCACCTCCACTCATGCACCTCACTCCCCTCAGCTTAGGAGATAGTAATTCTACTGAACTCTATGAAGGAAGAATGGTAAAATGATGGAGATACAAAACAATTATTAGAGAATGACTGGTGGAATATTTTTCATTAAAAGTATTGAGATATGTTGAGTTTTACATTTACAAAATATGCTTTTAAAATATGACACAAATTAAATATAAGTGATGTTTATACATTGGCAAGATGACTGACATAAAGCTGGCACTATGATTCATTAGTTAACTGTTGTGCAGGTATACTTTGACATAGTCAATGAGATTCGATCTATGCAAGTTTAGGAACTGTTTTTCTGCCCCTTTTGCAAACTCTCACACTCATTCTATTTACACACTGCTGTAGAACTTTGTACATCTGATTGTCATTTGCCATTTCCTCTTTTCCCTTATGCCTTAAAATAAGCCCTGGATATAAATAAAACCATACATCATAGATTCTCAATTGTTTTCCTAGTATGAGCCTCTCAGCAATGCACGAATTCTAAATTCTAAGTAAGTGGGCATTTTTAGGTCAGGACAAAAGAATTCACAATAAGGAGGCAAACATAATGAACAACAAAAAATTTCAAGTCAGATATTTAAATATTTATCTCCTCAAAAATATTTTTTCTCTTCCAGACTCTAATCTCTGTCTGTCTGTCTGTCTCTCTCTCTCTCTCTCTCTCTCTCTCTCTCTCTCATTCTCTCTCTCTCTCCCTCTCTCTCTCTGTCTCTCTCTCTCTCTCAGACATACACGTACACTTACTCTCTCTCTCTCTCTTTCTCTCCCTTCTTTCTTAAGGTATCAGGACATTTCTGCATTTTCACAAGCAGAAACACATGCATAATTTCTTTATGAGCTTCTTTGATGTTTTGTTAGTAAATAATCCTGGACACAGAAAATTTAACCTGATCAAGTCTGACATTTACTTTGTTAGTCTCAAGATGATATCTCTTTCCTGATTTTCTTTACATGCCCAAATATGCCAAAACCCATCTTTTTTGTTTCCTAAACTCTTGCTGATATACATCATGCATTATTAAACAGAAGAATCCTATTTTTTGTAACAGAAAAAATATCCTTTCTGAGGTTGGAAAGAACAGAAGAGAAGCTAATCATCACCCATAATTGATGTATTCACTGTATGTGTTGATGTTGATAGCATGGAGTCAAAACAACAAGGAGATATCTGTAGATAGGTATGACTGCCTCTATAGAGAAAGTACAGATTAATGAGAAATGGCTAAAATCACAGTTTCTAGGACCAAATGCCAATGTTTGAACCCAGTCCCCACCATTAACAAATTCTGTTCTCTGATCAGTAAAATTGCTATGAAAACATTACCTATTGCATAAGGTTAACATGGATTAAACAAATGTATATGTATACAAACATTTTGAATTTTTACTCAATATATCTTGGCCATATTATCACCAGTTGTTTATCATAGTGGCAGAATGATGTGTAGAGTATTACATATTTTCACATATTTAATTTTGGGATCTGCCCTCATTTGACTTGAACTGTGAATTGGCCTCATATTGGGAAGCTATCAAGCAAATGCTTAGCTTTCAAATTTTAGAATTTCAGTCCAGATGCAATACAGAAAAACTTTGTTTCTTTCCTATAACTTAATCACATTCTAGATAAATAGACCTGTGGAGCTTTTCTTCTGATATAGGCTAGAAACTTGTGTGAGGGCAATTGAGCGTAGACATTAATTTCAGAGAATATAAACTCTTCCACTCTATCCCACTCCCACTTAAATATCTGGGGAGAGAAGTGTAACCCAAGAGAGCTTGGAGATCCTGCACCTATGGACTGCAGCTCAGGGAGCATCCAGCATGGTCTCTCACAGTCTAAGCACGGCTGCATAAGGTATCCAGGTGAAGTGATCTGAAAGCATTCCCTCTACCTCAAGATCCCCCAAAGAGGCATGCATTTTAAATGAATGAGAGAATGTCAAGATACCTTTGTCATTTCAAGAATAGAAAAAGGGAACACCAGGAAATAGAATTTGACATCGAATTTGGCCTTGAAATAGAATGAAGAGATGGTCACATTTTAATGAACATGATCAGGGTGGGAGAAACTACTCTAGAATGAAAATGATGATTTCTCTAAAAAATGCTCCAGGATGACCATGCCTAAAGATGAAACAGGATGAGTCACATTTAAACAAAAGGCAGAGTAATTAACTTTGAAGAAGGAAGATTTATTCAAAGTAATCCCAGACAGGAAATAACTTGCATGTCCATTACTGGGGAAAGGATAAACAAATTGTGGTTTATCTAAACAAGGAAGTATTACTCAGCAATAGAAAGGAATGAAGAATTGTGCACACAACATGTGAATGCATCTCTCCAAGGGCCATATAAGCCTGTGTATCTCCATATCTTACAACACAGAGATGTCTATAAGTCTCCAGGCCTCATTTTTCTTTGAAATGTCAGCACATAGCTCCAGAGTTAGATAAATTCCTCTGGTGCTCTCACACTATCTATACAGCTAGACATTAGCTTCCCAAGCCTTTCTTCTAGCCAAGGGTTCCATTTTTTAGAAAAACTTACTTAGTAAGTGCAATTTTTGCATAAATAACAATATATGTTCTCTACACTCCACAAAACTGTAGCCCATTAGCCCACATGAATATAGACGCAAAAATCTTTGAGAAAATATTTAAAAATAAAACCTAGCAATATATAAAAAGGATAATAGACAATGACCAAGAAACGTTTATCTGAGGAATGCAAGGCTGGTTGAATATACAAAAAACAATCAACGTAATCCACTATATTACTACATTAAAGAAGAAAAACAACACGATTATCTCAATTATTTCAGAAAAAGCAGATGACAAAATTCAACATTCATTCATGATTAAAACTCTGAGCAGATTAGGAATAGAAAGTATCCTCCTCAACATAATAAGGAGTATCTCTAAAAAATCTACAGCTGCTATCACATTTAATAGTGAAAGAGTTAATGCTTTACTCCTAAAATTGAGAATAAGGGAAGGGTGTCTCACCACAAGTAATGAACACAATATTGAAAGTCTTAGCCAGTGCAATAAGGCAATAAAAATAAAGCCATTAAAAAGCACACAGATTAGAAAAGAAGAGATAAAATCATCCCTATTCACAGATGACATGATTTTGGACATAGGCAATCCAAAGAAATATATAACAGACACCTATACTTAATAAATAAATTTTGTAAGAGCATAGACTATAAGGTCAACTCTTAAAAATGTATATACTAACAATGAACAGTTAGAAAGTGAAATTTAAAACAAAACAATAATAAATACAGTAGCTTCTCCCCAAAAATGAATATGTAGGTATAAACCAAACAAAATATGTAGTTTCTATCTGCTCAAGACTACAGAATGCTTATTAACAAAACCTAGGTATACTTCAAAAGATAAGAGATGTACCCTACTTAATGTAGGTGTAAATTCTCCTTAAATTTGTCTATACACTTGATGCCATCCCAATCAAAATTCCAGCAGAAGTTTTGTAGATACTGACATACTGATCTGATAATTTACATAGAAAGGCAAAGGACCTAGAAGAGATAAAATCCTTTTGAAAAAGAAAAATAAAAGTTGGAGTAAGCACACACTATCTGATTTTAAGACTTACAAAAAAGTTGCAATAATCAAAGAAGTACAGAACTGTCAAAAAATAGATGCAAAGATCAATGATACAGTATACAGAGTGATATGGTTAGGCTTTGTGTCCCCACTAAAATTTCATCCTGAGTTGTAATCCCATAATCGCCATAATCACCACATGTCATGGGAGAGACCAGGTGGAGGTAACTGAGTCACGGGGACAGTTTCTCCCATTCTGTTCTCATGACAGTGAGTGAGTTCTCATGAGATCTGATGTTGTTTTTTTTGTTTTTTGTTTTTTTAATGAAGTCTGGCTCTGTAGCCCAGGGTGGAGTGCAGTGGCGTGATCTCAGCTCACTGCAACCTCCACCTACTTGGTTCACGCAATTTTCCTGCCTCAGCCTCCTGAGTAGCTGGGATTACAGGTGCACACCAGCATCCTTGGCTACTTTTTTGTATTTTTAGTGGAGACAGGGTTTCACCATGTTGGCCAGACTGGTCTCGAACTCCTGACCTCAGGCAATCCGCCCGCCTCGGACTCCCAAAGTGCTGGGATTACAATCGTGAGCCACCACGCCTGGCCGAGATCTGATGGTTTTAATGAAGGGCTCTTCCTCATTCACTCTGCACTTCTCCTTCCTGTCACCTTGTGAAGGAGATGCCTTGTTTCTTCTTCACCTTCTGCCATGATTGTAAGTTTCCTCAGGCCTTCCCAGCCACACTCAACTGTGAATCAATTAAACCTCTTTCCTTCATAAATTACCCAGTCTTGGGTAGTTCTTTACAGCAGTATGAAAATGGACTAATACACAAAGTCTGAAGTAGAAGCACATAAAAATTTCAGTTTATTTTGGACAAGATCAAAGGCAATTCGATGGAGAAATGATAATCTTCTCAATAAAGATTGATAAGATAATTGAACATTCGTAAGCCAAAAAAAGTATTTTGAACTAAATCTCATACCTCATACAAAATTTAATTAAAAATGAATCCTAGATCTAAACGCAAAATGTCAACTATAAAACTTTTAGAATAAAACACATGAGAAAATATGCATCACCTGAGTTTAGGCAAAAATTATTAGAGCATAATCCATAGAATAAAAACAAGTTAATTGGACATTGTTGAAATATAAGCTTTAGTTCTGCAAAAGACACTGTTAAGAAAATGAGGTAAGACAATAATTGACAGAAAACATTTGCAAGTTGCACATTTGTCAGAGAATTTATATCCAGGACATATTAAGAACTCTATTCATAATTGCTTAAAACAGGATGTAATCCAAATGTCCGTCAGTAGATATATGCATAAACAAACTGTGATACATCCATACAATGAAACACTGCTCTGTATCTAAAAGGAACAAACTATTGACACACAACATGGATCTCAAATGTGTTGATCTGAGCATAAGAAGCCAGTCTTGAAAAGTCATACACTATATGATTCCACTTAAATAAGATTCTAAAAAGCATAAAACTATAGTTATTGAATACAGATTATTAGTTCTTAAAGTTAGAGATGGTCGAAGGATGTGAATATAGAAGGATACCTTGAGAGATGGTTTTTCTAGGGTGATGTAACTGTTCTGTTTCCTGATTGTAGTGTTGCTTACACAAATCTATTCATGTACATTTTTATGCATTTAGCATAGTCAAAAAAATGTTCATTTAAAATATTCTTACTCCTCTTAAGACAGTTCTCAAGACATTACTGACATATGCCTTTAATGTCAATCCCTTGATTTCCCTCATATTTCTGCCCCTTTAAACATATTTTCAGTTTATCAATCTATTCATAACATTATTAAATATTCATTTTGTGACAAGCACTTTTCTAGATTCTTGGTGATATCAACAAAGTAATGATATCTTTGGGCATGTTTTTTCCTGTTGGTAATTTAGAAGTTCATCTTTATCACTTTGGCCTCTGGCAGCAATTTAAAACTCTTTGCTGTTTTTCCCTCTCTTGACATTTTTTCTTCAAGAAATTTACTCAGTTGACATGCTGGCAACAAATAAATTTGTATGTGCCTTCCTTCCATGCACTCCATATTTCCCAAGTAATTTGTGACTCCCTCTAACTTTATCTAATTCCACTCACTAGTTATCGGCAACCACTGGTTTCAGGAACTAATCGGGTTTAAAATGTTTCCACACTGTTGGAAAGTGAATAAACATTAACCCATGAAATGGAAAAGTCACAATTATATAATAAAAGGTCAATTTTTTGTTATTATGGGTATTTATTATTGAAACAGAGACATAAATTTTAAAACGTCATGGAAGAGGAAATCTTTTCTTCTTTCTTTTCTTTCTTTCTTTTTTTTTTTTTTTTTTTTTTGAGACAGGGTCTCATTCTGTCACCCAGGCTGGAGTGCAATGGTGTGATCATGATCATGGCTCACTGAAGCCTCAACCTTCCAAGCTCAATTGATCCAGCTCAACCTCCCCAGTAGCTAGGACTACAGGACCATACCACCATGCCTGGCTAATTTTTTGATTTTCTTTAGAGATGAGGTCTCACTGTGTTGCTCAGGTTGGTCTCAAACTCCTGGGATTAAGTGATCCTCACGTCTTGGCCTCCCAAACTTCTGGTATTAGAGACATGAGCCACTGTGCCCAGCCTAATCCTTGTTTCTAAATGTTCATGGGCTCTACTTCAGAATAGGATCCCCTTCTTTTGTTTCCAACTATATTAACTAATATTTATGACATATAAAGAATTAATGTTCATTTATTTAGGTGGGTCAATAGTACTGTGAGTTTTTAAAAATATTTTATCACTAAAATATACTACTAAAATCTTTACGGATGGAATACAATAATGTTTGAAATTTGCTTCAAAATGATTTGTGAAGAAGAGAGAATTTGCAAGGAGTATAGATCAAACAGGAGGGGGAATGAGTTGATCAGTTAATCTTGGGAGATGGCATATAAGATTCATAATACCATTTGAAGTCATAATATTCACTCATATACAGTTTGTATTATCTGTGATAAAAATATAGTTTAAAAAGAAATAAAGGAAAAAGTTAAAACTTTTCTTCTGTAAGAAAGCTTCTCTCACACCATATCAGAGTTACATTCAACTTGCCAAAATAGACCCAAATTTAATTCAGCTCAACAAATACTTAATGTATGGTGTTTTGCAGCTACTGAAGAGTTCTTGCTATAAGGAAGGAGGTACAAATAGCCTTGATCTCAGAATTGTATTTCATCTATAGATAATCAACAGTTTAGACGCACAGTATTTGAAGCAAAGTGTGTCTTTACTGCTACCATCCCTGAATCAAGCCTATACAAAGGCCAGCCTCCTATTCGATCCTTCTCATACCAAAGTCAACTCATAGGGAGAAAAGAGGTTTCCTCACCCACCAAGTGTCAGAAGGTACTGACCTGCTGGTGGACATAGGTCTCTAGACAGACTGTTGTTCCCAGAACGATTGCTGGTCCTCATAGCATGGCTTTGTCTTCACGTGGTATGTCTCTCCAGTATCCAGCCAAGCCACAGGTACATGGTCACAAGGAGTCTCCAAAAGTGTAAGAATAAGGTGATGTAATAGGAGAGAAACATACATATATTTTCGAGCTACGACTGCTTCATTTGAGTTCAAGGGGTAAATAAAAAATCACAGTCACTTGGGTTTAGATAACCTATAGAACCTCCCTATAAAGTACTTCACAGTATAGCATTTGGTAAATGACTTCTACAAGACAAATCTTGAACCACTTATTTCAAGCCTTAGCATACATGCAACAGCATTCTCTCCTTTAGTGTTCTTCCACTCAGTTGCAGCTTTAGCATTAATTGAAGGATATTCTGCCTGATGTTTTAAACATAAACTTATTTAATTCATATAAAAGTAAATAAAACAAGCACAAAGCCACTTCTGATGTTTTCATCTTTAGCTTTATATTTTGAGCCCAAAGCTTCCAGTTTCTATATCTGAAGACATTTTGTTGGCATAATTCCTTCTGAAATGGAAGTCTGTGTCTTCCTAATTCCTTAAGTATTTATTGGGCAGTTCCTTTGTGTCAGGATCTGTTTTACATCTTGTAAACAAAGCAGATGAGCCTCTGCCCTCATAGATCTTATATTATAATTAAAATAACTGCGACTAGCAAAAGTAGGAGAGAATCAGAGTGATATGACAGAGAAAATTGGTGTGTGGGTGTGTGTGTGTGTATACAAGAAGGGAGAATACCAACCTTTCAGAAAGGGCTTTTAGGGAAACCCTCTCCAAAAGATAATGCTTTACCAAGACCCGAAGTGTGAGAAGCCAGCCATGAGCGGCACTAGAGGACAAGCTCTCTAGATAGAGAAAACAGCATGCTCCAATGTCCTAAGACAGTAAAGAGCTGCATTGTTCAAGAATCAGAAATAAAGGCTTGTGTGGAAGGAGCTTAGTGACAACGGAGGACAGTCACAACAGGCCAGATCACAATGGCCGTGTGCGCTATAGCAATGAATATGAATTTTATCTTTCATGCTAAGGGGAGCTCTCAAAGGTCTTTAAGCAGGGTTGTGAGGTATACAGTTAAGGTTATATAAGATTACTCTGGCAGTGTCATGCAGAAGGCATTACAGAGGGGCCACAGTGGGTACAGCAACACCAGTATGAAACTATCAAAGAAGAAATAGGAGAGGGGCTTGGATTAGGTGGGCACCAGACACAACAGAAAGGGTGGAACTTAAAGATATACTTTAGATAGGGACAAGATTGCTGATTAATTGGATATGAGGAATTAAGAACTGGGAGGAATCAAAGATAAATTTTAGGTTTCTGAATAAGACAGATAATAATGCCATTACTAAAATGATAAGGGCATGGCAAGGTTTCATGGAAAGGGACATCAAGGCTTACTAATCCTATAAAGATATGCAACTGGATATATTAATGGGATAGTTGTATATATACTTACATGTTATTGGGTGAATCCAGGTGTAAAAATACAAAATAGTTGATCTTTAGCATTCAAACAATTTTTAAAGTTATAGAAATGAATGCTGTCACTTCAAGAAATAGCAGAGCTAGACAAAACAATTATAAAGAGAAAATTAGTACAGAAAGAAGACTCAGGAAAGAGACTGAGAAGGTGACACCAAAGAGGTGGGAGGAAAGTGATGTTGTGAAAACCAACAGAAAAGGGGGTCAGTTTAGGTCCAGAGTCATGTATTGCTTCATTTTTATTCGACCAACAATGTCCTTACATAATACATAATTTACACAGAGTAAAATGAATTTTTGTCTTAGTCACTCTTCTAAATCTCATTCAAAAGACTTTTATTTGACCTACAAATACATTTTATGTCCATTGCCATTCTCCTTAACACCATGCTATTGGAATTCTCTGCTAGTCTGAGCTAGCCTCACCATCTACCTTTACATTCCATAATTCCACAGCTTTTTCTTTCTTTCTTTTGGAGACAGGGTATCATTCTGTCACCCATGCTGGCATGCAGTGGTGCAGTCATAGCTCACTGCAACTCCAAACTCTTGATCTCAAGCGATTCTCCTGCCTCAGCCTCCTGGAAGAAAAAAAAAAAAAAAAAATGAACTACAGGCATTCACCACCAACCATAGCTATTTTTTTTTTAAATTTATTACTTCTTTTATTTTTGGTAGAGATGGAGTCTCCCTGTGTTGCCCAGGCTAGTTTTTTCCTATTTTTGTTCTTCGACTTGAAATTTCATTTCTACAACTTTTTAAACTTGGTTATGTCTCATCACCCTTTAATAAATACCCATTGACAAATTAGGACACTTGGCTTTCGAAAAAAAAAAAAAAAAACCTGCTCAAAATATTTTTAAAAATAGCAAACATCCCCAGTGAGCTTGTATCTCATGGCCCTCCGACTTTGTGTAATTTGGACACTGTCATTAAGGTACCAGCATTGCAGGGCTCCTGTGCTGGGAATGCAGACTGATCAGCATCTACATTTCCATATTTCTCTCCAATACACCAGGGCATCTTTCGTTAACTATGAATCCCGTTACACTAGTAATCAACAGCCTAACTTTGAATACTCCTGTCAACTCTGAACCCCACCTACATCCTTCACTCTCATACCCAGATCATTACTAGTCACATTATTAGTCACATATGCTATCAGTGTCACATCCAGATCTTGTTCTTACCCACTCTCTAAAAGCATGTTCTTCCACTCTCTCGAAATTTGCTTCTTGTGCTCTGTTCCCTTGCCTATGAACAGGGGCATTGGGCTGGATGATTTCTGAGGTCCCTTCCAGCTCTGACATTCTGTGTGTAATTAGATCACTGCACTGTGACCTGTCTATAAATACAGCAGGAGTTCAGAGAGGGTTAGAGTAATTGAAGAAAGTTTCGTAGAGGAAATGTGGAGATTGAATAGAGTCTTGAGTAATGGGAAGAATTTAAACTGGCAAAAAGATTGTCCTATGTTGGAGAAACTGCATGACTCAAAGCAGGAAGGGGGCAAGAACAGATGTGTGCAGAGTGACTGATGAGAGATAAACTCAAATGCCATAGCATTGCGTGGATTACTGGATAGTGAAAAATGAACCTGAATCAAAAGCAAATAATAATAAATAGAAAATAAACAAGCACCTGAAGGTGACTGAAATGAAATCTGAGTTCAGTAATGGCAACAATATTCTGCCCTATAGTTTAAAAAAGTGTTTGGAGGGTAAAGGAAAGCCCAAATTGGGGAATTTAAAATGAATTTGTAACTCTACTATAAACTCATTTTATGGAAGTGAAGAATCACTTCAGTGGGTTTCAATATACCTAACTATGAAGTATAGATAAAACAATTTATACGAATTGTTTTGGGGGCTTGACCCATACCTAGGGGATGGTCCTTAGCTGGTGGTGTTATGCCAGCAAAAATACAAAAGTGGCACTATCTTTCCATCATCATCATTCTTATGCTAAAGAACTTGGAAACTAGGAGGTTTCCTAGTTGAAATCTACCTTGTTTAAATCAGTTTAAATCCTACCAGTTAATAGGTAGGAAGAAAGGGAGGAAGGAAAGAGAGAGAGAAAGAGAGAGGGAAATCAGAAGGGAGGGACGAAAAATGAGGAAAAGGAAGGGACAGGAAAGAAAGGGAGGGGAAAAGGAGGGGAGGAAAAGAAAAAGGAAAAGTCTTTCATAGTCATGTCATTCCCCTAAATCCTAACCATTTATATCACAGAAATGTAACATGTTTCTCAGTGCAAAACAGGCCACGCGTACTATTCATATGATCATTTTCTCACAATTTAAAACTTATAACTAAGTAGAGAAAAATAAGACACTTTTAACCTAGAAATCATCACCACATGAAATATCTGAACACAGTTGAAGAATGTGTATGCTTTCTTTAACTTGAGGAATGGAGATAAGTAATATCTAATGTGAACTATATGCACGGTACAGTTCTGGGAGTCTAACATCATACCTTTAGAACAACAAACCTCAGGAATAGGCATAATTCTCATAAATAAGGAAACTGATGTTCAAAGAGTTTAAGTAATTTCCCAATGTATCACCAATTGAAAATGACTGATCTGGGACATGAATTCCATGAGTACCATACTCTCTACCCTTCATGGCCATCACACACACATGCACTCTCTACCCTGTAACAGGCCAAGATAACTTCTTTACAGCAAAGCTGGGCTTTTAAAGTTTGTTCAGAAAACTACCTGCATCCAAATCACCTGGGAAGCTTCTTAAAACTAAGATCCCAGAACCTTCCTCAGACATACATCATTGTAACATGTTCTCCAAGTGATTCTGGTGTGCACTAAAAATTTGAAGCAATGCAAAAACCAACCCGCTTTCCATTAATCATATAATATAAATGCCGCATGAACTTTTAAAACTAATTCTTTCAAACCACACCCTTGGTACTTGAGTCTCTATTTTCATCAAAATCTAATATCTCAGAATTTAAACTGAAGACATTTGGCCACTATATTTGACTTTCCAAAATGAGGCTTTTAAAGGCAAGCCGGAATAGTATCTGTGAACTGAAAGATTGAAGAGTGGTCAATAAATGAAGCAGCAAATAAATCAAAACTTCAAAAATTGAAAAGTTTTTAATTTTATGGGAGACTATTATGACATGACTAAATCAGAAACAGAAAAAAGTTGACTGAAAACTAGGGCGGGTCAAGAAAGGACTTTGGTAACTCAAGCCAGGTACATATTAAAATTTAAAAAAAACAAATCGATTGAGGTATAATTTATATATAAATAAAAGAAATGCATATACATGTAGAGTTTAATGATTTTTATCAAATGTATACAATATACAATTCCAAATATAAACACCACCCCATATATAGAATATATAGAATATTTCCACCACCCCACAAGATTCTCCTATGCCTCTCTGCAGACAATACCTCTCACCCCTAGCTCCAAGCAATGACCAGTCTGTTTAATCATGCCATTTCTAAAATGTCATATGAAAGATCAAACAGTATGTGAAATCTTTGAGTACAGCTTTTTATTTAAGGCTTATTTTTGAGACACATTCATGATGCTATAAATTTCAGTAGTTTGATCCTTTACGTTGATGAATGTTTTGGGGCTTTTTTTAGATGATAGTCGAGTGTCCACAAAGGGTGCACAGGGAAAAAAAATTCTTATACTCACAGGTCCTAGAGGGAGAGTCACTGCATGTCAAGTAGGGGCCACATGAGAGAGAGAGCAGCAAAGGAGCAGGCTCAACCCAGCAGATGGGGAGTGGAGAGAGAATAGGCATCCATGGGCAAATGCCTCTATTGGAGGTCAGCGTGGAGCACACCAGCAAAATGTGTGAGGGGATTTGACTGGTGACTTTAAATATTACCAGATGTCAGTCAGGGAAAGGCAAGTAGGAGAACTTATGGTAGGCTCTGATCTCATCACACGTGTACACCTGGTTACCTGGGAGGGGCCCTGCTCACAGCTTGTTTGTGGAGATTTCGAGGCAGCAAGAAAATACAAAGTTTTAAAATGTGTAATACAATCAGCAGTATTGCCTTGGAAGATACAGCATAATTTATTCATCAGTTCAACTCTTGATGACTGTATGGAATTTTTTCAGTTGGGGATATTATTAATAAAGCTTATATGAACATTTTAGTGAAAGTCTTTGTATGGACATATATTTTCATTTCTCTTGGGCAAATTCATGGAATTGTTTTATGATAGGTGTATTTTAACAATATAAAAAACTGTCAAACTCCTTTCCAGAATGGTTGTACAATTTAACAATCCTATCAGAAATGTATGAGAATTCCGGTTGCTACAAATCTTCACCAGCACTTGGCTTTGTCAGTATTTAATTATTCTAGTGATTGTGTAGCAATATCTCAAAGTATTTTAAATGTATTTCCTTGGTGATTAATGATATTGAGTATTTCTATGTAGTTATTGGCCATTCATAACTGTCTTTTTTAGAAGTATCTGTTCAAAAATGTACACCATTGGCTGGGTGTGGTGGCTCATGCCTGTAATCCCAGCACTTTGGGAGGCCAAGGCAGGTGGATCATGAGGTCAGGAGATCGAGACCATCTTGGCTAACATGGTGAAACCCCGTCTCTACTAAAAATACAAAAAATTAGCCGCGTGTGGTGGTGGGCGCCTGTAGTCCCAGCTACTTGGGAGGCTGAGGCAGGAGAATGGCGTGAATCTGGGAGGCAGAGTTTGCAGTGAGCCGAGATCGCGCCACTGCACTCCAGCCTGGGCGACGAGCAAGACTCCGTCTCAAAAAAAAAAAAAAAAGTTCACCATTTTAAAAATTGTCTTTTAATTATCGAGTTTTTAAACTAAAAAATGTATATACTTTCCTTATCAAGTTTATGTGTGGTAAATTTTTTTCTAGTCTATCACTTATCTTTTCATTTTCTTAATAGTTTCTTTCAAAGAACTAAGGTTTTGATTTTGATAATATTAATTTTGTATGGTTCATGTTTTTTGCATTCTACATAGGTGATTTTTGCCTATGCTAATTGGTGAAGATTTTCTCCTGCTTTTTTCTAAAAAATTTGTTACCAGGGATTCTGTATTGGGATGGATCCTTTAATCGAGGTGATAACAGAGCTACAGCTCTGGACCAGCAATCATGATTTTTTGTAATAGTGAGCAAAGAATTGCAAACTGACATCGAAATGCAAGCTTAAAGCCAGTTTTATTGAAGCACAGTAATAGACTCTCAGAAAGAGAGTGGGCTGATTTCACTTAATTTGACTTCTGCTTTAGAGCTCAGGGGTTTGTGGGAGGAGTTGAGACTTGGGCTGTTTGAGTGACAGAATGATGTCATTTGAATGGCAGTTTATGGTTATATAACTGAAGTTAAACTGTGCATGTTTTATCCATAATTCGTTAAGAAAAGCCCTCTGGGCTGGGTGGGACAAAAACACATATAAATTATAATGACTGAATACGGAGGATGGGGTTTCCCGGAGTGATGACCTAGATAGCCTGGGCATGTGCTACATTAGGGGATTTTTATCTGTGCCCAGTTTTTTTCTCCAGGATGTGCTAGCCGCTATCTTTAACATAAACTGCATCTGTTAGGGTGGAGTTAGGGCAGTGTTGGGGCTGAACTTAGGTGGGCCAGGGTCTGTCTTAGTGACAGCCCTTCTACTTTCTTTTCTCAGCCACTCCCAGCTGCTAACGTCTAACTACCTAACAGGTTTATTGTTTTTGTGTTTACATTAGGACTGTGATCCATTTTAAGTGTAATGCATAGTATAAAGTAAGAGATAAGATTTTTTTTTTTGTCCCCACATAGATAGCCAGTTGTTCAGCTCAATTTTTTGAAATTCCCTATTGAGTTTAACATATTCATAAAAAAATAAACAAATTAGGCCGGGTGCGGTGGCTCAAGCCTGTAATCCCAGCACTTTGGGAGGCCGAGGCGGGTGGATCACGAGGTCAGGAGATCGAGACCATCCTGGCTAACATGGTGAAACCCCGTCTCTACTAAAAATACAAAAAATTAGCCGGGCGTGGTGGCAGGTGCCTGTAGTCCCAGCTACTTGGAGGCTGAGGCAGGAGAATGGCGTGAACCTGGGAGGCAGAGCTTGCAGTGAGCCGAGATCGCGCCACTGCACTCCAGCCTGGGTGACACAGAGCGAGACTCCGTCTCAAAAAAAAAAAAAAAATTAAATAAATAAATAAATAAATAAATAAACAAATTAAATAAAACTATTAACAAATTCATGAGTAGCACTAATTCTGAACATTATTCTCTTTCATTGACCTGTATGTCTGTCCTGGGATAAAACTGTTACCAACAAAGCTGGTCTCCCAAAATATGGGATCTTTCCCTGTCAGTGTTGTGAAGCCAACATGTGAAATGGAAAGTGGGTATCAAGTAGTGCATGTTTTATTCAATGGCCATGGAACTGAGAAGCAAGAGTGTGGCTCTCAAGTCAACTTCTCAGCCTTGAGAGCCAGGAAGTCACAGGCACAGAGCATCTTTTATGAAGGAGCTGGGCATTACAGGCTACGGGAGGAAAATTCATGTATTTCCTGAGAATGAGTGGAGACCTTCTTGGAACTGGAGTGCCACCTTCCTCTTTGTGTTTGTATGGTTTCTTCCCGTCATTGTCACAGTGATTGTCAGCTGTAATGGTGCTGGCAAGAGTGTCATTTAGCATGGAAATTAGATAATAATGAAGTTAGAGGTTCTTCCACAGTTAAGTGAGCTGCCATCTTGGATCCCACCAGTTTCAGCCAACTTGATCATGAAGGAGAATTTCTGACCGCAGGCATACTGTTTCTTAAAGACAGATAAGCCGAATTAAGGTGGAGTACAAATTCGCCCAGATCACGTAGCATTACACTGGGTAACAAGATTACATTGCCTTGCTTAGTGTGGATTTATAGCATTTCTTAAAATCGGTTGATGTAAAGCTCCTGATTTTGTTCTTTTTCCTCAGTTTTGTTTTGGCTATTCTAAATTTTTTCCATTTCAAAGTATTTTAGAAAGCTCTTGGCAATATTTATAGAAAATATTTGCTGGAATTTTGGATTAAATTGCATCATGCACTCTTTTTCTACATGCTGGGATTTTAATAATCACCTTTATTAACTATCTTAAATGTGCACAAAAGACATGTGCTACAGTAGAGGCAAATTATCATTATTCACTTAAAAGTAAGTAATAATGGCCGGGCGCAGTGACTCACGCCTGTAATCCCAGCACTCTGGGAGGCCAAGTCGATCAGGTCACAAGGTCAAGAGATCGAGACCATCCTGAGCCAACATGGTGAAACCTCTGTCTCTACTAAAAATACAAAAATTAGCCGGGCGTGGCAGCATACGCCTATAGTCCCAGCTACTAGGGAGGCTGAGGCAGGAGAATCACTTGAACCCAGGGGGCGGAGGTTACAGTGAGCCGAGATCACGCCCTCACACTCCAGCCTGGCGACAGAGCGAGACTCCGCGTTCCGCGCCCCCCCCGCCAAAAAAAGTAATAACTACATGGCTGGTAGAAGGTGTCCAAGGTACTGGCAGTGCAGTTCTATGGGTCTGCAGCAACCTCAATCCTTGCCACCTCAGAAGAAAGAATTCAACTGAGGGGCATAAGGCAGAAAAAGAGCGGTAAGTTTCAGAGAAGGAGTGGAAGTTTATTTTAAAAGGCTTTAGAAACAGGAGAGAAAATAATGTATGCTTGGAAGAGACCCAAGCAGGAAACTTATAGAACAATGCGGTGTTTAACCTTGATCCTAGGACTTCATAGGCTGGCCTCTTTGCCATGATTCTTCCCTTAGTGTGGGCTGCCATAGTGTGGACTTACTTTTTTTTTTTTTTTTTTTTTTGGAGAAGCAGTCTTGCACTGTCACCAGGCTGGGGTGCAATGGCACGTTCTCGGCTCACTGCAACCTCTGCCTCCTTGTGCAATGCACAGTGCCCTCCTTACCCTTGGGAAGTCAGCACAGCAGTAATTTTAGGAAGTCGTAGGCTCATCCGAGGCTTTCTTCCCTTTTCCCCTGGAGTGCCCCCAAAAGAGCATACGCCACCATTTTGCCTTTTAATGTGCATGTCTGGGCTCACCCGCCCAATACCTGAGATTGGAAGCCCCTTTTTGCTTTTCCCTGGCACCTGCATTCAATTAAAACTACAACGCAACAGGTGTGGACCATCAGGAAATGGCCTCTACCTGGTGCTAGCTGCCAATTTATCACTTTTAGAGAGACAATGTGATAACTGATGAACCATCAGCCAACATTCCTAGTGGATGAGGGAGAGCCCTCTCCTGCCCCTCTCATGCCTGTCTAACTACCAGCAAGAAATTCTTATCTCAGGACCAACTGGTTGAAATTCACGTCACATCTCCTATGCATACTAAGTCTGTATGTTAAATGAAAAACAGAAGAAAATTGATTTTCTTTCTTTTTTAAAAAAATATATACATACATATTCTGGAGAAAGGGACAGCTGCCTCTGTTCCCCTTATTTAAAAAAAAAAAAAAAAAAAAGGAGAACTTTTGCTTCCTGAAGATGCAATAGATCCCAGCTTCTCACTCTAACCTTTTGAAATGTAAACACATCTTTCCAAGGGCCAGAATAAGCCCCACCTCACCCCCAACTTGCTGTGCTTTTGGTTTTTATGACCTAGAAGGTGTTTCAAGGTCCTGAGCTTCATTTTTTTCTTAAAATGTAATCACACATCTCCAGAGTTAAGTTAATCTATCTATACAATTGTCTCACTATATATCCAGTTGTAAATTAACTACCTAAGGGTTGCTTTTAGCCCAGGATCCCAATTTACAGGAAAATTTGTTCATTAAGCCCTAACTCTGTAGAAACACACACACACACACACACAAAAAAAATTCTCTACAGTCCACAAGTTTGACAAATTTTCATATGGTTTTTATATAAAAGTAATACTAGCCTTGTGAAATGTTTTTAGGACTATTCAATGCTAGGCTGAGTGCCGTGGCTCACGCCTGTAATCCTAGCACTTTGGAGGCTGAGGCAAGGAGATCACTTGAGGCCAGGAGTTTGAGACCAGCTTGGCCAACATGGTGAAATCCCATCTCTACTAAAAATACAAAAATTAACCAGGCGTGGTGGTGCGTACCTGTAATCCCAGTTACTCGGAA
Organism: Macaca mulatta; assembly: GCF_049350105.2. NCBI lineage: Eukaryota > Metazoa > Chordata > Mammalia > Primates > Cercopithecidae > Macaca > Macaca mulatta. The sequence goes on from NC_133418.1 coordinate 48,270,619, forward strand.
AGCTGAGGAACGAGAATCGCTTGAACCCAGGAGGTGGACATTGCAGTGAGCCGAGATCATGCCACTACACTCCAGCCCGTGTGACAAAGTGAGACCCTGTCTCAAAACAAACAAACAAACAAAAACTATTCGATCCTTCTCCATTTACCAAAAGAGATTGTGAAAAATTGGTCTTATCCTTGAAATATTTGGTTGGATTTTTGAGTGAAAATATCTGGACCTGGAGATATTGTTTCTGGAAAAGTTTTTAACAATGGTTTAATGTTATTAAAGAAAAATAATTATCCAAACACTTGTTAAAGATGGCGAGTCAGACTTTATTAAGGAGGGCCATGATGACAGGTATAGGGACCACTGCAGTGTAGTCTCACTGTGGGTGAGAGATATTGGAACCCACTTTGATTCCAAGAAGGACAAGTGGGGATTTATAACCAAGGACTAGAGAGGGGGGCAATAGAAAGAAAATTGCTAAGAGAAAACATCAAGCATCAGAGCTTCCTGGCTAGAACTTAATAGGATTATTACTGAAGGCAGGCTGGGGTGATAAGATAAGGTTGGTCAAATGTCAAGCATGGGAGATCCACTCTAAGCTGATTTAACAGAATTCTAACTCAAACTGTATTCTACACAGAGATGGAAGTCCAAGTTCACACACAGTTAAACAGAGGACTCAGAGGAGGCTTACTAAAGTTCTGGTCAAAGGAGAGAGTCTTTGTCAATATTTTCACTAGTTTTAGCACTCTTGAGGATATCTATTTCATCTTGTGTGAGTTTTGCTTGAGCGTTTTGAGAAATTGATCCATTTTGAATAAATTTTCAAATTTATATGTGAAGAGATTTTATAACATTCTCTTACCTTTTGAATGTCTGCTGGGTCCATAGCATTATCTCCTATTTCAATCCTAATAGAGATAATTTGTGTCATCTCTAGTTTTATTCATCACCTAAAAAATATACTTTTAGTTTCATTAATTTTCTCTGTTGTTTTCCTATTTTAATTTTCTTGAGCTCTGTGCTTATATTTATTATTTCTTCCCTTCTGCTTGCATTTGGTTTTTCTTTTTTTATAGTTTCTTAAGTTGGAATTTTAAGTTATTGGTTTAATACCTTAATTCTTTTGATGTACATTTTCTCACTATATCTTTTTTTTTTTTTTTTTTTGAGACAAAGTTTTGCTGTCACCCAAGTTGAGTGCAGTGATGTGATCATGGCTCACTATAACCTCCACCTCTCACCTCAGCCTCCTGAGTAGCTGGGACTACAAGTGTGTGCCACTACATCTGGCTAATTTTTTTGTAGACAGAAGGTCTCTCCATGTATGTCTTTTTGTTACTGAAAAGAAGGAGTTCAGTCTAGGTCTTGCTGCTCACCACAGGGAAAGCCAGTCACTGAGGCAAAGATTGCCGGGGAAGAAGGCTTTGATCAAGGGCTGCAGCAAAAGAAACAAAAAAAGTCAGTCTCAAATCCATCTCCCTGGCTGACTAAAATTAAGGGTTTATATAGCAGGGAAGAAATGTAACCACGTGTAGGAAAACAGGAACTCTGGATGGGTAAGAAGGCTATGATGATGAATGAGGAACCTCATGTCTCATTGTCTGGATGTTGTGATCTGGTGTGTTTCAGTTCCTTCATACTTGCTGAGAGGGCTGGGGGCTCTTAGGAAGAAACTCGGATGAAACAAATATAAGTTTCAAACTTTAAGACCAGAAGGGTAAATTTCTATGTTTATCCCCCTAAAAGCTGTCTATGGACTATTGAGTCAGTTTCAGCCCCCCTTTCTATATATCAGCTCTTCAATCACGGGGAATGTAGTTGTCAATCTTTCTGGCTGCTTCATGCTGAGGAGGGATATAGTGGGCAGCTCTATACCATGGGTGACTATGTGGCCATCCAGGAATCAAAAGTTAATCTAACACTGTAGTTTTCTTCTGAAACACAATCATTCTCCCTCCGGTCCCCAACTTCCACCAAAGACAAATCACAGCAGGACCAATCTACCAGCAAAATAAGCTTCAGTCCCACATACTTCGCTTGATTACCCACACAAAGTGCAGCAAGAATCATTGTCCACATAGGCTCTCTTAAACCACCCTTACTGGAACCTCGCACAAGGCCATTTTAATCAAAGCCCTGTGACAATAATCAGTTCTTCCAACTGTGTTCCATTATAAATGAAAACAGATTCTTATTGAATTTATGCAAACAAACACATTGCCATGAATTAACAATATTCATAAGTAGTTTATAAATTCTGGAGAAATTAGGCAGAGAGAAAGAAATATGCATCCAATTCTGTTTATGAAAGTATATTCTATTCATTATCCTTAAAGCATACTTAAAAGCTATAAATAGCTCAAAAGAAAAAAAGTCTCCAGACTAAAAAACAAAAAGAATCGTCAATATTTCAAATCAACAAAAAAAGCCACAAAAATTATTTCAGTCCTTGATTAGTCAGTCCATGCAATCAACTACTGCTCTGCTTCATATGGGGTTAGCAATCTTTATGAACATATCAGCCTTTCAATTAGTGACCTGCAAGCTTTCTCTCTAATCCAATGGCACAATTTCCAAAATTATCAGAAACCTGCATTCAAGAGTCTTTTTCATGAAGTCCCTCAAAGAAACAAGTCCTGGATTGTAGCTGACTATAAGTCACTTTTTGAGATGAAAGCAAAACAATTGTGGATGACAAAATTCTTAACACAGCCATAGCTAAAGACACAGTTGACAAGGAAATTTGGTCATTTCTGTGGCATACAACAAGCTAACAACAATAATAATTATTTCTGACAACATATATTAAGACATATGAGAATTTTAAGAATCTCATACAGTCCTGGAGCACTTGTTAACAACACAACTATATAAATATAACAGAAAAGAAACTGTATCAGTCCATTTTCATGCTGCTGATAAAGACACACCCCAAACCAGGAAATTTACAAAAGAAGAGGTTTATTGGACTTACAGTTTCACATGGCTGGGGAGGCCTCACAATCATGGCACAAGGTGAAAGGCATGTCTCACATGGTGGCGGAGAAAAGAAGAGAGCTTGTGCAAGGAAACTCCCATTTTTAAAACCATCAGATCTTGTGAGACTCATTCATTACCATGAGAACATCACAGGAAAGACCCATCCCGGTCATTCAATCACCTCATACCGGGTTCCTCCCACAACATGTGGGAATTGTGGGAGTTACAATTAAAGATGAGATATGAATCAGGACACAGCCAAACCATATCATCCTGCTCCTGGCCCCTCCCAAATCTCATGTCTTCACATTTCAAAATCAATCATGCCTTCCCAACAGTCCTCCAAAGTGTTAACTCATTTCAGGATTAACTAAAAGTCCACAGTCCAACATCTTATCTGACACAAGACAAGTCCCTTCTGAGAAGTGAAGCCAGCTGGACTTCCTGGGTCAAGTGGGGACTTGGAGAACTTTTCTGTCTTATAAGAGGATTGTAAAATGCACCAATCAGCGCTCTGTAGCTAGGACTGTAAAAGGCACCAATCAGAGCTCTGTAGCTAGCAAGGGGAATGTAAAATGCACTAATCAGCACTCTGTAAAACTCACTGATCAGTACTCTGTAAAATGCACCAATCAGCGCCCTGTAAAACACACCAATCAGCAGGATCCTAAAAGTAGCCAATCGCAGGGAGGATTGAAAAAGGCCACTGATAGGACAGAAATGGAAAATGGGAGGGGCCTACAAGGGAATAAAAGCTGACCACCCCAGCCAGAAGCAGCAACCTGCTCCGGTCCCCTTCCTTGCTGTGGAAGCTTTGTTCTTTCACTCCACAATATATCTTGATGCTGCTCACTCTTTGGGTCTGTGCCACCTTAATAGCTGTAACACTCACTGCAAAGGTCAGCAGAGTCATTCTTGAAGTCAGTGAGATGACGAACCTACTGGCAGGAACCAACTTTGAACACACTTCCACTTTTGAGCCTGTAAAATCCAAAGCAAGTTAGTTACTTCCTAGATACAATGGGGATATAGCCATTGGGTAAATACAGCCATTCCAAATGGAAGAAACTGGCCAAAACCAAGGGGCTACAGGCCCCATGCAAGTCCAAAATCCAGCAGAGCAGTCAAATCTTAAAAGCTCCAAAATGATCTCCTTTGACTCCATGTCTTGAATCCAGGTCATGCTGATGCAAGAGGTGGGTTCCTATGGTCTTGGGCAGCTCCACCCCTGTGGCTCTGCGGGGTATAGCCTCCCACCAAGCTTCTTTCGTGGGCTTTTGTTGAGGGTCTGCAGCTTTTCCAGGCACACAGTGCAAGCTGTCAGTGGATCTACAGTTCTGAGGTCTGGAGGATGGTAGACTTCTTCCCACAGCTCCAGTAGGCAATTCCCCTTTAGGGACTCTGTGCTGGGGCTCTGACCCTACATTTCCATTCTTTACAGCCCTAGCAGAGGTTCTCCATGAGAGCCCCACCCCTGCAGCAAACTCAGTCCTGGACATCTAGGCATTTCCATACATTCTGTGAAATCTAGGTGGAGGTTCCCAAACCTCAATTTTTGACTTCTGTGCAATTGCAGGTTCAATACTGTATGGAAATTGCCAAGGTTTGAGGTTTGCACCCTCTGAAGCCATGGCCTGAGCTCTATGTTGGCCGTTATTAGCCACAGCTGCAGTGGCTCAGACACAGGGCACCAAGTCCCTAGGCTACACACAGCATGGGGACCCTGGGCCTGGCCCACCAATCCACTTTTTCCTCCTATATCTCCAGGCCTGTGATGGGAGGTGCTGTGATGAAGACCTCTGACATGGCCTAGAGACATTTTTTCCATTGTCTTGGGGATTAACATCTGGCTCCTCGTTACTTATGCTATTTTCTGCAGCTGGCTTGAATTTTCCTCAGAAAATGGGATTTTCTTTTCCACTACATCATCAGGCTGCAAATTTTCCAAACTTTTATGTTCTGTTTCCCTTTTAAAGCTAAATGCTGTTAACAGCACCCAAATCTCCTCTTGAATGCTTTGCTGCTTAGAAATTTCTTCTGCCAGATGCCCTAAATTATCTCTCTCAAGTTCAAAGTTCCACAAATTTCTAGGGCAGTCTGTTTGCTAAAATGCTGCCAGTCTCTTTGCTAAAACATAACGAAAGTCATCTTTGCTCCAGTTCCCAGCAAGTTCCTCATCTCCATCTGAGACCACCATAGCCTGGATCTTATTGTTCATATCAGTATCAGCATTTTTGTCAAAGCCATTCAACAAGCCTCTAGAGATTTCCAAACTTTTCAACATTTTCCTGTCTTCCTGTGAGCCCTCCAGACTGTTCCAACCACTGCCTGTCACGTAGTTCCAAAGTTGCTTCCATATTTCAGATATCTTTTCATCAGTGCCTCACCGTACTGGTACCATTTTACTGTTTTAGTCTGTTACCATGCTGCTGATAAAGACACACCTGAGACTGGGCAATTTACCAAAAAAAAAAAAAAAAAAAAAAAAAAAAAAAGGGTTTACTGGACTTACAGTTCCCTGTGGCTGGGAAGGCCTCAAGGTGAAAGGCATGTCCCACATGGCAGCAGATAAGAAAAGAAAGCTTGTACAGGGAAACTCCCCTTATTAAAACCATCAGATCTCATGAGACCCACTCACTGTCACAAGAACAGCACAGGAAAGACACACCCCCATAATTAAATCATCGCCCACAACCTGTGGGAATTGTGGGCTTTATGATTCAAGATGAGATTTGGATGGGGACACAGCCAAACCATATCAGAAGCTAAACACTACCTCAGATTTGACAATACTGTCTGCAAAATTATAGCATAACAAATAAGCCTAATAAGCCTAATATGTCTCTCAGACTTCAGGGAAACTAACATCCATAAAAGTTAGTTTGAGATCAAAAAGACTGAATCTAGAACTTGAAATTTTGTTTTTGGAAAGTCCGTCAAGTATCAAAGGTTTAAGACACTTGATATCATAAGATAACACCACAAGTTACTATAAAATAGTCATTCATTTAGCCAAAATAAAAACACAAAAATGTATTGATAGTGAGGACACTCAGTTTCTCAAACAGTAAATCCTAATAAAGGTAGTATAAGGCCAACGAAATCGATCTCTCCCCCCACCCGACATTTTTTTGTTCTGTAGTTTTAAACAGAAATCTCTTGTTATCTCTTACATAAAAAATTTGTTCAAAACAGTAAACCAAATCTTTACCATGTTACCTTTATATGGTATAGTATTAATGTGAAAGACAATTTTAACAAAACCTTATAAACTAATTTATCTAGTAGTAATCAATTTGATCATAAAATTTTCATAAATATTTTATAACCTTTTATAATTTTCTATTAAAGAACAGATAATTCTCCAAGAAAACTCTGTTATTCTGACACATGGGCCTAGATGCGAGCCTTGCATCAGTGTGCTTTGGGTATTAATGTTTAATTTATAGAAAAACTCTTAACTAATCTTATCCCTCAAAATTGGTTCTTACAATATCATGCACCCATCTCTTCTGCAGTAGTCCCTGTTTGACAAGATCCTTCAATTGTTGCTTCACCAGCTGGAAACCTCTGTGGCCAGCAGCACCTCTGCTTGAGTTTTGCTCATGCCCACTGTGCTCGTTCCACCCACGCAGCCTGGCAGGCTGTGCTTGGCTCGTGCTACTGGTCCAGGTTCCACAGTCACAAAGGGTAGGCCAGGTGCAGAGCGGCGAGGGGTATATAGGCAAGCAAGTGTGAGGTTCAGCCACTGTGCACAGACAGGCATACTGACTGTGGCAAGGGAGGCAGCTGGAGGTGCTGCCACAGGTGCCGGCTCCATGCAAGTCTGCAGCTGGACCAGGCATAGCCCGAGCAGCTTCCACTGAGGGTGCTGGTATCTGGATGAGGGGAACATGATGGTGCCTGAAAATTTGGAGACACCAGCAACCACAGAGCCCCAGGGCAGGGGGCATGCTACAGCTTTCTCATTTCCACCACCTGAAGCTCAGTGAATAGGGAGGGTGTGTTCAATCTCTTTTAGTCCTGCCACCTCCCTTTGTCCCATGGCTCCCTGGCTGGGCTAGCACTGCAGCTGCTTCCTGTCACATGGGGCAGCTGCCCAATGCTGGCAGAGGGTGGGAAGGCTATAATGTCATAACTCTGGCTGGGGGAATCCCAAGATCTGGGTTCCCAGAAGGCTTGCTGCTTTTCAATCCCGCAGTCTGGTGAATGGGAGCATGTCACAGCTTGGTGAGCTGGCCAGGTATGTGTTACAGCTCCTTTTGCTCCCACTCATAGCTCAGCGAGCTGGCCAAGAATGTGTTATAGCCCTTTTTATGCCTGCCATTCAGTAGGTCCCGAGTTCTTATCCAGTGTCCAGGAAGCATGAGTTTATGTGGACAATGGGAGGGTGAGCAAGGTGAAGAAAGTTTTATTGACTTTTAATCAGCTCTCATTGGAAAGACCTGAAGTGGGTAGCTCCTACCTGCAGGCAGGTAGCCCTGCCATGTGGCTGAGTCCAAGGTTTTTATGGGATTAGAATGGAGAAAGTGCATGCTAATTGGTCCACGGGCAGACCTGGATAAAGCACCATTTGATTGGCTGAAATGAGTCAAGGAGGTTTGCACTCCAGGTCATGGATTCTACCTGGAACTGGCAGCTTGGTTTTCATGCTTCAGGCTGTCCCTGGCTTGAAGGTCAGGTTTCACCGGGGACTCACCGATATCTGTCTAGGAATTTGTCTACCTCCTGCTGCTATCACCTGGGCCTAGAGGAATTCTGTAGTTTTAATTTCTGACCCTGTGTCTCACAAAAACGGTTCATTTTGATTATCACCATCGCCAGAGTCTGAAGATGAGGCTTTGACTGGTATCAATGCTCAAGATTTAGCAGGAGTTAGTGCCTTCTGCAGACCCAGGAGTCAAAGCACTGTAACTTAACAGCACAAAGATTAGTTAATGAAATGCGTATACTGCAGAAAGTTCTAGAATTCTAACATGTCACAGATTAAAACACTGTGATTTGGTGGAGTTACTTCCTGTATCACTTCAAACCACTGTATTAAAGTGGTAAGGTAGTTCATTACAGATGTCTAATTACTAGCATTCTAGGGACAAAATTGTGACCAAAAGCATCAAAAATGTGATAGATACTATGCCAAACTTATCAAAAAACAAACAAATGTTTCTCTCCATTATTAAAAAAAAGGGCAAATGTAAATATCAGTTTTAGAAATTCAGTATGAGAACAACTTAAATACTATGCAACAAAACAAAGTAAGAACAAGCACACAATAATTTCTTCCAGCTTCTTAAAAGAGCATCATCATTAAACATTTCTAAGATTGATTTCTAGATACAGTATAGTTAGCTGATTAGATAACTTTTACTAATAAAATCTTCAAATCAGTGCAATACTTGCACATATTTTGTTTTCAAGTACACACATAAAGGCTAATCAGCAATAAATGTCTTGGGATAAAAAATCACTAGAAAGTCTCACATGCTTTTTTAAAAAATATTTTTTCCTACTTAATCCAAGTGAATGTCACTTAATGTTAATAATAGTAAACACAACTAAAGTAGTTTGAGATAAATTCCAATCAATCATCAATTTAATTCTCTTAAAGATGAGGCCAATCTTTCCTGAATATTAAAACTCTGTACCCATATCATAGTTTCTCCTCATTAAAGAAAAAGATCTGAAATTAACCCAAATTATTGATTTAATTGAATCACCTTGGAAATAAACCCCATTTAAGCATTTCTACTGTCATCTACTTTCCCAAATAACAAAGTATTAATATATAATTTACTATTGCTGTTCAGAACTTATAAAAATAAGTCTTTTAGTAATTTATTTTTGCCAGGAAACTCAAAGCTGTCATAGCTTTCCAGATCATCAGAGGTAAGCAAAACTAATCAAATTTCAGATAGCTAGTGTCCTCTAACAATTTTGGAAGCTTGACAAAGTTAACTTAGGCAATTTAAATAAATAGAGCAAATGGAAACCAGCCCCCAATTTTTCTCCTACTCATTTTACCTTGGAGGCTACAGTGCTACTCACAGCCTGAAGAAAAATCATATAATGAATAATTTGTTCCTGATACACAATGTAATCTCTTTAAGTCCACCAATATCACTATACATTCACCACAATTTAAAAATTCCACGTTAGGTATGTGACCAATAAGTTCTTTAGTGCTAGTACTATCTATTCAGAATACCAAATCTAGTGTGAATCAATGCAAGCATATATGTGAAAATTTGGCTCCATGCTAAACCTGGCTTCACACTTAAATAGATTTTAAAAATTGCCAAACTTCCAATGTATTTCTTTTCTTTTTTTTTTTTTTTTTTTTTTTTTTTGAGACAGAGTCTCGCTCTGTCGCCCAGGTGGGAGTGCAGTGGCGCAATCTCGGCTCACTGCAAGTTCTGCCTCCTGGGTTCACACCATTCTCCTGCCTCAGCCTCCGGAGTAGCTGGGACTACAGGCGCCTGCCACCACGCCAGGCTAATTTTTTGTATTTTTGGTAGAGACGGGGTTTCACCGTGTTAGCCAGGATGGTCTCGATCTCCCGACCTCGTGATCCACCCACCTCGGCCTCCCAAAGTGCTGGGATTACAGGTGTGAGCCACCGCGCCTGGCCCTATATTTCTTCATAATATTTTATTTTAACTTCATCAAGACTGACAGCTTTAATTATGAGCAATGTTAGTAAGATTTCTCTAGTTTTCTATTAGGTTTTAAAGAATATTTTATTACAAAAACTTTTTAAACTTCCTATTTTCTCTGTTTGTGTATAAAAATAGATACAGAGAGAAAGAAGAAAAACTACATACGACACACACAGACCAGACCATCTATGACACGCTTGGACTGTGTAATTTTTTTTCTAGCATTTTTTTTGTTGTTGTTGTTGTTGTTTTTTTAATAACTAGTCAGTCAATTTACTTGAGGACAAAAATTCACCAAATGAATCTTTTCTCATATAAAATTATTCAAACAAGCCCCCAAGAATGTCCATTCTGAAACAGTCAGGGTGCTTCCCTCTCTCAGTCTGTTGGGCTTGTTCAACCTGCATATGGACATTTCCTTAAAAATTTTCCTAGTTGGCCAGGTGCGGTGGCTCACGCCTGTAATCCCAGCATTTTGGGAGGCTGAGGTGGGCAGATCAGGAGGTCTGGAGATCAAGACCATCCTGGTTAACACGGTGAAACCCCGTCTCTATTAAAAATACAAAAAACTAGCCGGGTGTGGTGGTGGGTGCCTGTAGTCCCAGCTACTTGGGAGGCTGAAGCAGGAGAATGGCGTGAACCCAAGAGGCGGAGCTTGCAGTGAACTGAGATCACGCCACTGCACTCCAGCCTGGGCCACAGAGCAAGACTCTGTCACAAAAAAAAAAAAAAAAAAAAAAAAAAAAAAAAAAAAATTCCCAGTTGAGAGGAGCAGATCTTGCTGTCAGGGTCCACAAAGGTCACTCACCTATCCTGAAGCAGATGCCCAACTTCAAAGGCAGTTCTTCTGAGGTGATCAGGAGCATGACTGCGGCTCATAGCAGTGGGGCCAGAAACAGATAGAAACTCACCTGCAGCCAATATTTGGAGGGCAGCTCCTTAGCAGGACTTCTGAAACTCCGGGCCCACAGCAGTCAAGCCACGAGCAAAGTGTTCCTGGTCACGGAACTAAAATCTGTTACCTAAATATTTGGGGTTTGGTCTAAGTTCTGCTGCTTGCTGCACGGAAAGCCAATGACTGAGATGACAAGTACCACCAAGGAAGAAGGCTTTAATGGGGTGCAGCAGCCAAGGATATGGGAGATCAGTCTCACATCCATCTCCCTGACCAACTAAAATTAGGGATTTATATAGCAGGGAAAAAGTTTAACTATGTGTAGGAAAATAATAACTTGGGAGGGGTAAGAAAGCAATCATGATGAATGTGAGACCCAGCATGTCATTGTTCGGTGTGATGATCTGGTGAATTTCAGCTATTTGATACTTTTTGAGAGTCTTGGGGGTCCAGTTCCTGAGGAAGGAACTCAGATAAAACAAATGTAAGTTTCAAGTTTTAAGACTAGAAGGGTGAATTTCTATGTTTATCAAAAAAAAAAAAAAAAAAAAAGAAGAAGAAGAAAGAAAGAAATCAATCTCTTGGACAATTGGGTCCATTTCATTTTTTATTCTTTGACTTCTCAACTATCTATTGTTAATTTAATGTGAATTTCTTAAGCATTTAGTTAGGACATATTAATTTATCCACTCTGGCAATCCCCATTTATTAATACATGTGTTTTGACCAGTATTATTTAATATACTTACTGTTGGGATATAGGTTTATCATTTTATTATGTCTTTTCTGTTTATTTGCTTTATGTTTTAATTTCTATGCTTTCTTTTCCTGCCTTCTTTTAGGTATTCTGCACAGTTTTTACTATTCTATATTATCAATTGTGTTGTTATTGAATATTATTCTTTTTATAGTGTTTTAAGTCAGTGGTCCCCAACTTTTTGCTACAAGGGACCAATTTTGTGGAAGAAAATTTTTCCACAGGTGGCAGCAGTGTATGGTTATTGGATAAAACTGTTCCACCTCAGATCATCAGGCATTAGACTCTTATAAGAAGCATGTAACCTAGATGCCTTGCATGTGCAGTTCACAACAGGGCTTGCATTCCTATGGGAATCCAATGCTGCTGCTGATCTGATAGGAGGTGGAACTCATGTGGTAATGCTAGCTCCCCCTCCACTCACCTCCTGCTGTGCAGCCCAGTTCCTAACAAGCCATGGACGGGTATCAGGGGTTGGACACCCCTTGTTTAAGTGGTTGCTTTCAACATTACAATATAATGCTTAACTTTTAGTGGTCTACTTATTTTATTTTATTCTATTTTATTACTTCAAGTGGAATGTAGAAACCTTACCACCAAATAGCTCTCCTTTCCTATTATCCTTATTTGTTTTATGTAATATATCTATATGCACTGAAATTCTATTAGGTAATTTAAAACAATGTTGTTTCAATTCTCAAACATGTTTAAAGAACTCAAAAAGAGATTAATAGTCTATTTTGTTTACATCAATATTTATTATTTATCTTGCTCTCCTTTCATCTTAATGTTTCAAGTTTCCTTTTGGTATCATTTTCTTTCTGTCAAAATAATGTTTTTTGGAATGGCCATAGAGTCTCTATTTGAGAAGTCTTTATACTTTCATCACTTTTGAAGGACATTTTAACTGGATATAGATGTTTGGGTTGACAGTAGTTGTCTTCTAGCACCTTACAAATATTAAGCCTCTTCTTCCTAGCCTCAATTGTTTCTGATGAGAAATTTGTTGTCATTCAAATAATTTCCTTATAAATCATACATTATTTCTCTATAGCTGTTTTCAAGATGTTTTTATTTGTTTTCAATTTTTAGTACTTTGATTATCATGTGACTAGGTATGAATTTCTTTCTTCATGTTATTTTCTTTGCAGTTCACTGAGATTACTCAATATGAGAGTTTATGGCTTTAGTCAAATTTGCAATGTTTGTATATACATACGCAAAATATATTTGTGTGTGTGTGTATATATATACACACACACTCATATATACACACATCTGTATATATATACACACACATATATATAAATACAGACACATATATTTCTGCACTATACTTCTTTTTCTTTTTTCCTTGTATAATTCCAATGACACAAATGTTTCACCTTTTAGTAGCCTCCCACAGGTCCTTGAGCATTGTTTTGTTTTGTTTATCTTTCCTCTCTTTGTTGTTCAGCCTGGATAATTTCTACTGATCCATCTTTAAGATTGCTAATTCCTCCCTATGTCATCTCCATCCTGATTTTAAGCTCATTCTGATATTGAGTTCAACAAATAATTTTTAATTGTTTTTATAATGCACATGTGTCAAAAATTTTATTTAATTCATTAATTAATGAAAAAAACAAAAGAAATTTAGACCAGTTCAACAAGATTGAAGAGTAACTAATATCTTCCAGTTCACTAAATTGTAAACTTTGTTATCTTTCTTTCTGCCAGACAGACTGTTTTTGTGTTTTTACCAAACAAACAAAAATCCAACAAATTACATGTAACCTCACTAAGTTCATGAATTCTGTAGAAGAGTAAACAATGAATAGAAGAAAGTGCATTATCTTAGACAATCCTTAACTGGGCTTTTTTTCCCCCATATGACATTGAAAAGAGATGTACTTACTTAGTTGCCTTATTTCTTATTGTCAAGTTTTAGTAACATTTTCTTAACTTTGGAAGAAAGGTGACTGACTATTTTACTGGTTGATTAAGAAACATTTAAGAAATTCTGCATAATCACATACAAAAAAGTTCAGAGTCTACAAAATTTTGAGCACATACAGTGTTAGTATTTTCTATTTATGCTGAGCAGCCATGGTAATGGCTTGACTACACGTCAGCTGTAGCCACAGAGACCTTAAGAGTGAGGGAAGAATGGATGCAACCTTTTACAAGTATTGGAAAGCCCAAGGCCTTTTATGAGATTTCTGTGAACTCTAAATGAACTTGTATTATCATATCCTTCTCTGACTCGGAGCTCTTGCTTTTGCTGAATTAGTTCAATTTAGGAATTCTCTCATTTTCCTGCTATTATTGTCACTGGCAGAGACTATGTCCCCTTTTTTAATTTGCACAACACAAAAATAAGAAAAACCCTACTCACATAGGCATTTATGTGGACTTCACTGTCAAGTTTAGGAAGATGGAAAAATGTACATTTTAAATGAAAACAAAGTAGGCATTGGCAATTCCGGTTCCCAAAATGATGCCTCTCCTTCTGTTCTCTTATCAGATTTTTCCTCCTCTATTATTTTTTATTTCTGATGGAACAACTTGTTTAACTGTCTTTTTAAAAAATCATCATGGTTACTAATAATGTAGATATTCAGAGTTTTATCTTCATATTAAGTGGTTTATTAAAAAAAGATTAGGATTACTACTTTTATTGAATTATTTAAGTAGATTTGGGGAATTACTCACAATGAAACAGTGAAAAAAAATTTCAGATTATGTGTAATATCTTATAGAGCATACATGATGTTTAATTCTCTCATAATTTCACAATTACAAATGATTTGTATAATTATGATAAAGAAAATATGTGGACAGAATCTAAGGGCTTCTATGCATGGAGCAAGAGAACAAAGCACACATCACCTGCATCATTAGTGGAGCTTGGTTGTTTAAAGAAGTTACAACATTTGCCTCTCTGATTAAACCTTTTGTTCAGTCTCTCAAGTTTTACATAAGAAAGTTTGTATGATCTAAGTGATTTTACATTGGTTCAAAAATAAAATGTCCCTAAAGAAAAAAAAAAAAAAAAAGTGGTCTTCAATAAAATTGAATCCCTCCTTTCAGAAAATAGCTAGTGCTAGCCAATAAAGGAAAAATTTCATACATTTTTATAAGAAAGAATTAAATTTTTCCCCTTCTCTCACTCAAAATATTGTTCATTCTGTCCGTGCTGTCATTCCCAAATGATTTAACCTGTTTCTCCTTATGGTCAGGAGCCTCTTGCTGTTTCCACAAGTCTCCACTTAGGAGATGCAGTACTCAGGGTCAGGATCATGTTGAGACAAGAGATGCACTTTTTCTGAGCTCTAAAATCCAAGGGATCACCAAAAAATTCATCGATCAAAACGAATATTTCCATGCACCATTTATTTGCAGTATTTAATACACTAAATTGTTGCCCAAAAAGAGAAAAATCCATGAGGAACAAACCATCCAAATTCCAAATAAAAATAAGGCAAATATTATTGATTATTATTATTTTGCCTCAGTTTTTAATTTTGCTTCACAAAGCACTGTTAATTGATTTTTGCTTTTGTTTAACTGTTTTGTATTTTATCATCAACTTTTGCAAATAATTCTTATTTCAAAAATTGTTCTTCCAAATGGTATTAATCACTGAACATTACAATATGGTCCCAAATTCCACACCCCAGGCAAGCTCTCCACCCATTCCACCTGAGCCCTCTAATTAAGGCAAAAAATAAGGTTGGGGATCTTTCTGAGAAATAAATACACGTCATAAAAAGAGTCAAACTCTGTAAAATATTTAAAGAGGTTTAAATATTTTCAGAAGCCAAATATGGTGACCAATGCCTGTGACACAGACCCAGGAGGTCCTGAGAACATGTGCTCAAGATGGTTGGGTTACAGCTTGATTTTATACATTTTAGGGGGTCAAAGGTTACAAGCAGCCATCAGTCAATACGTGTAAGGTATACACTGGTTCAGTCTGGAAAAGCAGGACAACTCAAAATGGGGGTTTCCAGATCACAAGCAGATTCAAAGATTTTCTGACTGGCAATTGGTTGAAAGAGTTAAATTATTATTGAAGAAACTGGAATCAATAGAAAGGAGTATCTGGGTTGAGGTAAGGAGTTGTGGAGATCAAAGTTCTTATTATGCATCCCCAATGACTTGCAGATGAAACCTCCAGGTAGTAGCCTTCAGAAGGAATAGATAGTAAATGTCTCTAATCAGATCCCAAAAGGTGTCAGACTCTTAATTAATCTCTCCTGGATCAAGGAAAAACTTGTAAAGGGAAAATGGTTCTCTTTAGAATGTACATTTTCCCCACAACAGGTATTATTAGCAAGGTATTTCAAAATATGTCAAATAAATATATCTTAGGGTAAAATATTTTCATTTCTTTCAAGGCCTGCTGTCATGTGATGCTATACTATAGTCAGGTTGGAACTTGACATCTTATTGTTACAAAGTGTTTTGTCAGTCTTAAGATATCTGTTTTAATCTTAATGCTGGTCAGTTGTGCCCGAATTCCAAAGGGAGGAAGGTATAATGAGACATGTTCGATTCACCCTTCTCATCATGAATTGCACTTGTTTTTCAGGTTTACTTTGGAATGCCCTTGGCCAAAAGGGGGATCCATTCAGTCAGTTGGGATCTTAGAATTTTATTTCTGGTTTACACACAAATATAAGAGAAGTTTCTGAGAAATAGAAGAAGATAGAAAGTTGGTGTGGGACACAAGAATTAGATTTAAAATTGGGTTATCATGCTGGTAAGCCCAGAAAACAAGTGATAGTAAATAGTATTCACAATCTAGGTGGCAGGGAAAGCTGATGGGATAAAAACCTGTTGCACTTCAGTCTTCTCTTCTGAAAACTAAGTGGGCTGCACTTGATTAACTATCCTTGCCCCTGGCTGGTGGTGAGAATGTGTTATGGAAGTGAACAGGGTTCTACTTACTTGGTGCAGTAAGACCAGATATCCATGCCAACCTTTGCAGCAGGAAGAAGGAGAGCATGCATTTGCAAGACACCAAGCAAGGAGAATCAGGCAGCTTACACTTAGTTCCCAACCTCCCCAGTGGCTTGTAGATGAGGGATAAATTAAAGTCAGGGGTAGATTTCAGGAAAGCAGAAGTTACAGGAAAAACTTAAAATCAATACATGGATGTTACACAGTGGTGCTGGCCTAAAAGTATGGGATGTCTTGAAGAGGGGACTTATAGGTCATAGTTAGATTGAAAGATTTTCTGATATGCAAAAGATTAAGGAAGAAAAGCTTGGTTTAAAATTTTGGGGTCTGCAAAGAATGTTAGCTCTGGCTTGGGGTGAGTTTCTCCAGGAAACTTTAAAATTTATAACAAAGAGTGGTGGTCAGAGGTCAGTCTGCAGTTCCTCGTTGTCTGAGGCCTACCTGCTGTCCTGGCAGATCCTCTTTGTGGGGATCTGTTTCTGAAAAACAACTCAGAAACATATGTTAAGATGTTATCTTTAGTTTCTATGGGAAAGTTGCTATAGGAGAACCAAACAACCAGTGATTGTAGCTTCTTTTTCTATTGTATTAGGCTACTATTACTTTCTTGCTTTACAAGTTGCTTATTTACTTGTTAGGGATAGCTAGGTAACTAGAATTTCCCTTAAAAGAACTCAAGATTTTCCTTTATTTCAATGTTTGGCATGGGACGGCAGGCACAGGCCCCTAAGAGAGGGTCTCTGCTCTGTCTCAAATGATCTGAGTCTATTTTTTAAAACACTGATACCACTAGTCCTACCCACAGATCATTAAATTATAACCTCCAAGCTTGTGGCCCAGACATCAGCATTTTCAACAGTGCACCCACCTCTTTGGAAACTGCCCATTTGCTATCCATACAATTCAATTTCAAGGAACCACAGCTCTTTCTACATACTCATGAAGCCATACATTGACCCTGAATTAAAAATACCTAATCTATTCCATGAGGTTTTGCTTTTGCTGTTACTTTATTGCTCAGTTCTAAAGTTTATATTTGGATCTTCTTCACTTTGGATCATATTCTACTTTGTTTCTGATATTTCGTATCATTCTATTTATTTTAATTATGTCTGTGATTGCTTGCTGAAGCATTTTATAATCGCTGATTTAAATTCTTTATCATAGAATTCCAACATCTGTAACATCTTGGCCTTGTTATCCATTCAATGCCTTTTATCCTGCATGTGGAGATTTTCTTAATTCTTTACATGCTGAGTAATTTGGGCTTGTATCCTAGACATTTTGAATATTACGCACTGAGACTCTGTGTCTTATTTAAGTGATATTTAATATTGATAATTTTGTTTCAGCAGCTTATCAGCTTAGTTGGGTGCACAAAACAAATTTCAACCAGTTTTATGTTTATTGTGGTTTTCATTCATTTCTAGTGCCACTGCCTTTATAATTCAGATCTGTCCCATGTGTTCACCAGCCAGTGGCCAGTCTGGGACCTAGGCAGTAGTGTGTCTCTTAGTTTAGTTTTCACAGAATATGGTATGTTGTTTAGGTTAGGATCCATACATGATCAGGTCAAGGGTGAGCCCATGAGTTCATCATACACAGCTTTACAAATTCACGGTTCTGAGTTCTTCCCTATCTGGGATTATCCCTATACTTTTCGGTTTTCTGGGCCTTTCCTTTTTGGTCCTTTAACTAGAAAGCTGACGCTTTATTTATGCTGCTGTGCCACACACTTCCTGTGAGTACGACCACTTCTGGGATTGGTCACACTCACAGGAAGCAGGATGAAGACAAATAGGGACCAAAATAGTGACATTTTATCCCACCTTCTTAGGGCCACAGCTGCCCCAACTGGAAAGGAAAGCTTGCTCACTCTGAGTTTTAGGTGCCTGCAGGCTGCCTTGCTTCCACTGTGGCCATCACTCCCATCTCTGCAAGTGGATCTGCCTAGGAACTGGATGGAATGAGAGATAATTTTAAGTAGGAAGAAAAAAAAAGTAGAATAAGGAAAAGAAAACCAGGATTTCTCCTACTGTCTCTGAATGTTAGGAAACCACATTTCCATTCCTATAGTCAGAACTGGTGGGCCCCTCCTGGAGCATTTTCTGTCTACCAAAATATACACATCCAGATTTTAGGCAAGCTCAAGGCCAGGAAGGTGAAAAAGGGGAAAAAATGTATAATTACCACAGTGTTGTAGAACTTTAAATTCTGGCCTTTCCAAATCTGCCTACTACAAACTACTTCTCTGTGTCCTCACAGAGCTTTTCCATGCATTCTATTCAGGTTGTATAGCTGTACTCAGTAAGAAAGATAAAGTACACGCTATCTTACCCAGAACCAGAGTCTGTTTAGGAAGTTTAAATGCTTTTGAATAGCAATTGCTTAAATGGTTCTGCTTAAATATTTTTCAAATGGTTATTTTTGTCAAAATAAACTTTACTGGAAACTAATATCATCACTACTTTATCAGGAGTATGCCTGATTTTCTCATCATGATGGCTTTATATACTTTATAGCATATCTCCTGCCCTTTATTTAATTATAAAAATATCTGAAATTGAATTGCATATATATTGAATTTGTACTCGGAGATATATACTTTTAAAGCACTTTACGTGTATTAACTCATTAGTCTACAAAATAAGCCTATGAAATAAGTATTGCTCTTGTCAAAAATTAACAGAGGCACAATACAATTTTAAAGAGATTATTTGAGCAAACAGCAATTCACAAATCAGGCATGTCCAAACCAGGTGTGGTTTTGAGGCTCTGCCTGAGGAACTGCAGAGCAAAGTTTTTATAGAATTAACACAGAATTAAAGCAAGTAAAATATTTGGTTACAGTCATACAATTTCCTTATTGATCTATCCTGCTGTAAAGTGTTTAGTTATATAAATTGGTTGGCAGCTTCTGATAAATTAGCCTTAAGTCTAATTTTCTTTAACATGAGTATTGATAAGAAATAGCTCAAGCTAAATTTTGCTTATATTTTCAAACCAAACAAGTTTAAGGTCATTTATGAGGCCTACCTGTCTGTCTGCTGAGAAATTCTCCAGGTCTGGTCCCCATTTTAATTTACTTTAACACCCCAAATTTGTAGATGTGGACTTTGAAGCACAGAATGGTTAAAGATTAAAAAAAACAAAAAACAAAAAAAAAAAACTTGCTGAGAGTAACTCAGCTAGAAAGTAGGGTCAGATCAAGGATTCAGATATTGGCAGGTGGATTTCACAGCCTTTCCTCAACCAATACACTATGCTGCCTTTCCTATATACAGTAAGTAATAGATGGTATGAACTGAATTTTGTCTCCCTAAAATTTGTATGTTGAAGTCTTATTCCTCAGTACCTCAGTATTTAACTGCATTTGGAGATAGGGTCTTTATAGAGTTAAAGTTGCAATGAGGTCATTAGGGTAATCCCTGATGCAATATGAATGATGTGCTCATAAAAAGAAGAAATTTGGACACCAGACATGGACAAAAGGAAGACAATGTGAAGACGCAGGGGGAAGATGGCCATGTGCAAAGAAAGAAACTTGGAATGTATTCTTTCCTCAGAGCCCTTGGAAGAAACCAACCCTACCGGTATCTTCATCTCTAATATCTAGCTTCCAGAAATGTGAGAAAGTAAAATTCGGTTGTTTAAGCCAACCAGTCTATGGTACTTCACTGTGAAAGCCCTAGCAAACTAACACAGTAGTAGAAACTTCATTCTCAAAGCACCTAAGTGTACCTTAAATATTAAAGGTACTAAATAAATATGTGTTTATCCATGAAGACTTGGCTTGTTTAAATAAGTTGAGATCATCAGATAGTTAATTCAATTTGTAGCTCTGGAAAGTATTTGCCAATGTAATTTTTATATCTCTAGTTTGAGCTAGTTTTCTAGCTTATAGAAACTAAGATATCTAGATCTCAGTTTAGAGCTCATTTTTACAGAGAACTACATAACAGGAAAACTTTTGAAGAGGACAGATCCTACCAGAATAAGAAAAGAGACACAAGCTAAAGAGATAAAAGAACTGCAGAGACAGATTCTCAACATTTAAATTTGGGATAGAGCCATCATTTTTTTCTCTGGCATTTAAACCATTTGTGCTGAAAATCCAAGTGCTTGTTACAATATATTGATTTTTTTTCTTTTTTTTCTCCACAATTTAAACATACTGACATTTCGCTAGCACTTTTTAAATAGTTTGAGATCTACTGCATTTGTCATTTAAAATTTAACTGACGTCTATAAAACTAAATGCTTCTAGTAACACTTTGGTGTGGTTGATTACTCCTAAAAGACATGGCTAGGGGAAATGGGATATAAGATTGGGAATTTTATAATAAATCTTTGAATATGTTGACTTCTTTCAATGAGCAACTAAAGTTCAAGGAGAACATTGGCTACATGGGATTAAGATTAGATCTGGCTCCTTGCTTCAATGTGATGAAAAGAAGCAAACCTTACAAGCTTTGTATCTTTTTTCTTTTATATTCCTGTGAGAAGTAGCTATTATTCAGGGAGACAATGAAAATAAAAAGACGAGGAAGCTTTGTAAAAGACAAAAACTTGAGCCTAACCACCCCCATCACTATCATAGATGCTGACTGAAACCAACAAAGGACCATAAACAAAGAGGGAACATGTATAACAAACATAGAGACTGGGAAATGGTGCCATCAAATATGTTAAAGAGTTGTTTTGGATATGGTATATATGAAGACATATTAGAAGAAAATCCTAATAATAAACATCAAAAGAGAAGGAAACTTTCCTTTCTTGAGGGAAAAAAAAAAAAAAAAAACAGTATGATGTTGCAAGAAGTGATCCACAAAGTAGCCCAGAAAGACGTGAAAATCTGGAGGTTTGCTCATGCCTGTAATCCCAGCACTTTGGGAGGCCGAGGTGGGCGTATCACGAGGTCACGAGATTGAGACCATCCCGGCTAACACGGTAAAACCCTATCTCTATTAAAAAAAAAAAAAAAATTAGCCAGGCATGGTGGCGGGCACCTGTAGTCCCAGGTGAGGTTACTCGGGAGGCTGAGGCAGGAGAATGTCGTGAACCTGAGAGGTGGAGCTTGCAGTGAGCCGAGATTGCACCACTGCGCTCCAGCCTGGGCCACAGAGTGAGACTCCATCTCAAAAAAAAAAAAAAAAAAAAAAGAATGACATGAAAGAAAGAGAAGAAAATGTGTCAAGAATGAATTCTTTTTTTGAGGACAGCTCAGGACTCAGGTTTCCTTCCTCCACCAATCCATCCCATTTTATTCCAAGTAGATGATCATATTGACAAACTGGTAATATAAAAGTCTACCTACACATCCCTCAGTTTAACTACAGAGCAGAATTTCATGAGCATCTTGGAAGAAAGATAGGGGATAAAATAAAAATAAAAATAAAAATCAGTTCACTTTATTTGAGAAGAACATGCCAGTCATGGAAAGGATGTTCACTCAAAGAAGACATAATGACAAAAACGATGTCAGTGACTGGTCTGCTAAAATATTCTGCAAAAAAATAGGGATATGATCACATAGGATGAAAGTCAGAAGAAGGTGGTACTTTTTTAAAATAAAAATATGGTTGAAGGAATAATAGTGAAGTATATAGACTATCTACTTTGTAATCTTAACATTGAAAAGAATTGACTTTGTGAAATAAGATTCAGATGAATAGATAAGACAAAAAATACGATACATAATTGTGTAAGACAGAAAATGTAAATCAATTAATAATGCATTATTCAAAAATATTATACCAGAAGCAGCAAAATAAGTGACAAAAGTTTAATTAAACTGTGATCAGAAACGTTGTGAACATTGCACAGAGATCTAAAATATGAACAATGGATCTTACTAAATAAATTTCCAGGGAGATGAAACAAATGACAAAAATATTATGAAGCCAATAAACCTGACCTGAAGAATGGCCTAAAGATGAAGCTCAGGGGAATAACATAAGCTAGAAAAAAAGGAAGACAAAAGTCATTTAACTTTTTACCTAGTAATTTTTATTTTAAAAAGAGAATTAAGAATTCACTACAAACCCCAAAATAGCAGGCTGAAGCATAATTCTAATCAGTTAAATTTGCCTATAAATAGACAATTAAGTGTCTTTTCTTCTAACATTTATTTGATGGTCCATTCAACACAGAGGATACTTTGCTGAGGAAGATAGATAATACAGGCAAGAGAGCCAGGTACAGAAGGGGGTCACCTAATTTAGGTGGGTACGACAAACACAGAGAACAAAATAAACAAGAAGTCTCATCATGATCTAGCAACGAATTTCCCTGAACTTATTACCATTCATTCCTTTCTATTATTCACTAAGAATGTTGACTCTTGCATATAGGAAGCAGTACAAGCAATCCAGCAGTGGCTGGAAAAGCCTGCATGCTGAGGAACAGCTGATGGAAAGTAAATTAAAGAACTTAGGGAGCCATACTAGGACCCTTCAATTAGAGAAGTAGCCTCTGGATTTAGCCCAACTCTGAACGTGGCAGAATTATTGTAGTGGCAGTACTAATCTTAGAAGCTGGCAGTCTTCCAGTTTCTTTGAAGAGGTCCCTTGTTTGACATCTGCTCCTGGTCTTTGAACTCCAGAGATAAGTTTGCCTATTGACAAAACCAAAACCATTTTATTCTCATGTGAGTGTCTTTTCTATGTGCCCCTGTGTTAACTTTTAATGCTCAGAATAAGGGAGGGAAATAAAGTTTCCATGAAAAATAGAATGATGCTCTGGGTAACTGCTATACAGTATGCACCATTAGTGATTTTTAAGAATTTCAATGCTAGAGGTGTCTGGAGCTGAGTCAGTTGAATGCCAGTATTCTCTGAAGAAGAAACATATATGCATTTTCACTACTGATGAAGCCAGAGATACCCAAGGATCCTGAAATATTATACCTTTGATTTTAGGAGCTCATTCAATGGCATTGCATAAATCCTTCTTTATGTAAACTAATCAGCATCACCTCCCATGGCTTCCAGTTAAACCAATCTTGAATGTCCTAAGTAAAAGATATTGGTAACAGGTGTATAAGTGCAGGTGCTTGAGTTCGGTGGTAGTGAATTACATTATCTACTGTGTCAATTTGTGACTGTTGAGACAAAGAGGAAGGCTTTGCAGAAACGTCTAATTGTGGAACCATTAAAATATTTTTCTTTGATTTTTCATAGTATTGATTTGTAGTTCTCTTCAATTCCATCTGAACAGGTAAAATTGGCTTTTTCTTACTCTGATTCTGCATCTCAGATTCCAGATTATTTAAAATTTGAATCTTGGTGTTAGTGATTAAGGTACAATGGGAAATGGAAAATAGAATTGTTCATATTCTTTGCATCAATAATAGATAAAACAAGATGTGATAAAGTCATATCTAAAAATTATCAGCTGAATATGAAGCAAAATCTCAGAATTTACATGACACAGCTGAATAAGCCATTTTGCTCAGTACAACTGTTGGGTTAAGACTGTAAAAATTAAATTCTCCAGGATTCTTACAGGAACATTAGGGCATCATAAGGAAAGATTTGGATCCTTAAAAATAAATAAAACAGCAGTAACACAGATAAGCCAGAAAATTTCAAGAATCACATCCCCCTAATAGCAGTTTTAAAATATGGCACCTAAATCCTTTGAAATTTCTTTTCTTTTCTTTTCTTTTTTTTTTTTTTTTTTTGAGACAGAATTTTGCTTTTTTTGCCCAGGCTGGAGTGCAATGGCCTGATCTCAGCTCACTGCAAACTCTGCCTCCCAGGTTCAAATGATTCTCCTGTCTCAACCACCCAAGTAGCTGGGATTACAGGCACCCACCACCACGCCCGGCTAATTTTGTATTTTTAGTAGAGACAGGGTTTCACCATGTTGGTAAGGCTGGTCTCGAACTTCTGACCTCAGGTTATCTGCCTGCCTTGGCCTCCCAAAGTGCTGGGATTATAGGTGTGAGCCACTGTGCCTAGGCTCCTTTGACATTTCTACCATTGAGACATAGGAAACATATTCCTTTCCACCAATCAGGACCCTGAAAATACCTGACTTGAATATGGCAGAAGTAATGCTATGCCAATTTCAAGGCTTCAGCCTCAAGAAACTTGCAGCTTCTGTTTCCCCCCTCCCCAAACTTTTCTTGGGATACTGAGGAACCCAACTACCACACCACAAGGAAGCCAAACTAGCCCAAGTAAGAGATCACAGGGAATGGCCTTATGTAGGTGTTCTGGCCCTAAGCCATCAACTTCCAGACAAGTAAGTGAAGATGCATCCATGTGATTCCAGTTCCCAAATGTTGAACTCTTTCCAGCCTTCACTTTACCCTGCTAAGACCCCAGAGACCATAAAACAGAGATGATGCATCCTCACTATGACCTTTCCAATTTTGTAACCATTTGTGAGTACAATCGAGTGGTTTTTTTATAAAACAAAACTTTTTAGTGGTATGTTATTCAGCTAAAACTTTTTAGTAGTATGTTAACTAGCACATAACTACAAACATTTTTATGTGGTATCCCCTGCAATCTTACAATGAACTTTCTGGCCATAAGTAAATAACAATCCATAAGAAAATGCACATATTTTTTCATAGGTTATGAAAACTCTCAAGACAATCTGAAAGTGTTTAATCAATAATAGGAAATTAGAAATTTGGAGCAGATAGAATTTATTGCAATGGCTCACCTGAAATATTGTAATTTGTATGATAGTTCAACAACAAGCTACAGGTCTATGTGGAATTACACAAACCTGAACCAGTAATGGCCAAGGCTAGCTTACAATTAAAGGTCTAAGAATTCCCTAGTCATTATGCAGAGGAAGGGATTTGAAAACACTAGGAGACATGAATTTTATGAATTCTGTGCTATACATATATTTTGCCTAACTACTGCTTCATTCTTGTATGCTGTTAAAATCCACTAGACTCTTTCTTTTTCCACATCAAGGAAGTATGTTGGAATCTTCCAAAAGTGCTTTACCCTTTTTCTTTCTTCATCAGCAAATTTTGAATTTTCTAATTTAGCCTGAAAGAAAGACTGATGGAGCTAAGATAACAATTTATATTATCATAAATATAATTGGAGAGTGGCCTTAATTATGACTATTGCTCCACTTATGCTCCTTGGTACTTGATGCACAGTACTTGACCTAGCAAACACATTGCTCTCCCTTCTAGGACAGGGGGACACCAAAAGCCAACCTCTCTCATCTGGTATGAGAACTCTATACCAATATGACTCTGATACTTTATTCCTGCCACAATTTAAACTGTAGATCAAGCTTGCCCAACCCACAACATGCATGTAGCATAACATGCATGTAGCCCAGGATGGCTTTGAACGCAACCCAACACAAATTCATTAACTCTCTTAAAATATCTCTCATGAGATATTTTCCAATTTTTTAAAGCTTATCAGCTATCATTAGTGTTACTGTATTTTACATGTAGTCCAAGACAATTCTTCTTCCAATGTGGCCCAGGGAAGCCAAAAGATTGGACACCCCTGCTCTAGAGTCTTTGATCCCTTGGAGTCTAACAAGTCATCAGACTGGTTTATTATATGAATGATAAAATTCTGACAGGATCTAGTAAGCACAAGGAATAAGTTCCCTACAAACTTGCAAAAATATGTGGATGATGGTGTACATGAGATAAATCTCATAACACATACAGAATACTAGTACCTCAGTGAAGTTGTTGAGAATATATTGGCCTGGGCTGATCTGAGACATGCACTACAAAGTGAAGACACAGCCTACAACTTATTTGACTAAAGATATTTAATAACTGCTGTGCTTAGTTCAATTTTACAGGAGACATATACCATATTTAAACACCCTTCCGTTAATTAGATGGACAAAAGTGTTTTATGCTTAGAGTGGAGGCCTTCCATGACAGCTTCTAAGATGGATCCCAGTGATTTCCTACCTCCTTATATTCAAGCCCATTTTAATTCCATTCCCTTGAGGATGAACTGGACCTACTAGCATTTAGCAAATAGAATATGGTGAAATTAAAGAGATTTCAATTCTACAATCAAGTTTAAAAAACAACACTCTTGCTTCCTTTATCATTTCTCAACTGCTCACTCTGATGAGGCCAACCATAATGTTATGAACTATGGCATGAAAATGTTCACATGTCAAAGAACTAAGGGAGGTCCCTGGTCAACACTGAGAAAAACAACTGAGACCCTCAGTCCAGTAGCCTTCAAGGAACTGAATGTTGCCAACAGCCACATGAATGAGCTTGGCAGCAGATTCCACCTCTCCTCCCCATTCAAGCCTTCAAATAAGACATCAGCCTTGGCCAACATTTCAATTCAGCCCTATGAAAGAAACTGAACCAGAGGACTCAATTAAGCTGTGCCCAGATTCGTGATCCACAAAACTTGTAAAATAATAAACATTTCTTTCAAATCACTAAGTTTTCAGGGTAGTTTTTCTTTAATACAGAAATGGGTAACTAATACAACAGTTAAGATGGGCTAATGATCTGGCGCTTCCACCCCAAAGCCCTTATTACCAAGTTAATGTTCAATATATCTGCAGCAGACTGAAGTGCTATGTGGTACCTGATGCAACCATGTGTAAGAGTAGTGGAACAGAAGACTGTTAGGTCAGGATCCATTTAGTGTGAAACCATTGTTTTTTTGAGAAAGAGTTCCTGATCATAGCGAAGCATATAACCACTGGACTTGAATGGCAGTGTGGACCAGAAGTTTTCCAATATTTCTAGCTAAGCACATCCAACAACATTTCATCAGAAACTAGTTCCAAACAGAACTCGAAGTCATAGTTACACACATATAGCTATGGTGCATCTTCACTCATTATATAAAGACTTTATAGTATATTGTCCAGTTGATAAAGATGAAAAACTGGAGCCTGATTTAAAGATGCCATCACACAACATAGTAGAACCAGCCAGACCCATTTTGCAGCAGTGTTAAAACTTTTCTCAGGGTTTATCGGGTAACAAAGAAAAGAAATCTCACTAGCAGATCTTCAAAAACTATACCTTTTCACTTTGCCTCAACGGAGTAGATGGCCTCAAGTCAAGATATATACTGATTTTTAGTGACCAGTAGTCTGCTCATATATCTAATAAAGGAATAGTAATATGAGAGGACTTTGTGGCAGGAAGTTTTGGTGAAAGAATATGTGGCTAAAGAGCTAAGAATGGACTTAGAGCAGTTCTAGAAAATTGTTGGTTTTTGACAGATTAGATATTTAAACAAACAAAAAACCCCACAAATCTTTCACAAAGATGTCTTCAAAAGTGCTGGCTTAGAGTCTGAAAATATGTGGATCCTATGTGAATATGCAGCAGAATGTCACCATTGCAAAACAGCCTCTCCATAATCAGAAGGACAAAGAGAGCCTCTGTGGATGTCCATTAGCCTCCTTTCCCATCCAAGCCAGGGTTCATACAATG
Organism: Macaca mulatta; assembly: GCF_049350105.2. Lineage (NCBI taxonomy): Eukaryota > Metazoa > Chordata > Mammalia > Primates > Cercopithecidae > Macaca > Macaca mulatta. The sequence continues at coordinate 48,298,284 of NC_133418.1, forward strand.
AGCTCAAGAAACAAAGTAGTTAAAGGGAAGACATGGGACATATTCATGCATTTAGCCATATGAAAGTTTCCCTCACCAGGTTTGGCTTGGCTATTCCTCTTGCTGAGACCAACTCCAAATCCATTATATGACACCATGCATTAGTAAACCAGTCAGCTCTCTGGTAGTAGGTTGATTACATGTGACCCCTTCTATCACAAAGGGGGCAAAGATTTGTCTGCACCAAATAGACACTTAATCTAGATTTCAAGTTACTTTCCCTGCTGCTGTCAATATCATTCATCCATGAAATTACTCAATGCTTTACACTCTGCATCCAACCAAGAAACCAATTCAAAATAAAGGAAGTAAACAGGGGGCTGTTTGTGAAATTCACTGGCCTTATTTTCTATCAATCAGCTGTAAGTGACTGTTTCCCTAAACAACAGCAAAGTCCACTGAAAGCTGGGGGACAGCACAGCTCAATGGTAAGAAGCTGTTTCTCCCATAGAGATAATCTGTCACTGTCCCATACAAATAAACCCAGTGCCATGAACAAAGGAGTAATGGTAGAGGAGTTAAACGTATCTGTCAGGATTATAGCTAATAGCCCACCTTGAAAATTTTAACTTCTCTGGGTTGTATCAGTCTAGAGGGTTTATTGCAAGGGAATAGGCCCATACTCATGGTTTCATTAAATTGTAAGCTAAAAGCATAACCTGGTTTTATGAAACTCTTAATGTTAATGGAAAAATTATGAAAAAGGGATTTGTTTTTTTAATTATTGGATTTGACCTTCCAGAGCAAATATGATGGGTATTTAGGAATATCCAAGAAAAAGAAATGGTTCTTGCTGGCTGCCTTTTATTCTGCCATCACAATAGTCAAGGCTTTCTTTTCTTAAGATTGAGAATTTTCCTTGTTCCTCCATGTGAGTAAAAGTGCAAAGTGAATTCAGGTAGAATATAGAAGGGGTAGGGGAAGTAGTAATTTATGACTATATTCCAGTTGCAAATCAAGGGCACTCACTGGTCTCTCTATAATTTCATAGCTGCCATAATAAATGTATGATGTATTTTAATATAAATGTTTCTTTCACCCCTCTAACATACATAGGTTGTATTTATAAGGGGAAAAACTACTATTTTTCTCTAATGAATATAGAAAACTGAGATATGATCAAAACATATATAGAGGAAGAATAAGCATCACCAAGATATTTTGAGTTAGAAATTAGAGAAGAAATTAGAGTCCTTTGGGCTGCAAGTAAAACCAAACTAAACTATATTTACTCAGTCACACACCTGAAAGTTCAGAAGTAGAGCAGACTTTGCTTCATTTTCCTCAGATATTTTCTCATTTCTTCTCTCTACATCGGCTTGCTACTTAGGTGGAAGCCAATGCCCTGGGCAGAACGGACAATGAATCTGGGCACAAAACACTCACAGTAAGAGACACTTACTTACTTCCTATCTCTCTTAAAAGCCAGAATTTTTTCCCAAGAAATCTCCAAAGTTGTTTCTCTCAAAACTCACTAGTCAGATTTAAGGTATAGGATTTATTCTAAACAATATCTCACAAGAGAGATGTTATCACACATAAACATTTGAATCTGTGATGGTCATTTGTGAAGTATATGTGTTTGTGAAGACAGAGTTAAAATACATGAATGAAAATTGGGGTGATGTTTAAAAGGGCGAAAGGGAGGCGAATACTAAGTAGACCATCAACAACCTACACTACAACACAGACCATGTAACATAAAATTTGAATGCAGGAACTGATAATAAAAATGTGTTATCTCTGGGCTGGGTGCGGTGGCTCATGCCTTGTAATCCCAGCACTTTGGGAGGCCGAGGCGAGTAGATCACAAGGTCAGAAGATCGAGACCATCCTGGCTAACATGGTCAAACCACTTCTCTACTAAAAATACAAAAAAATTAGCTGGGCGTGGTGGCGGGCGCCAGTAGTCCCAGCTACTCAGGAGACTGAGGCAGGAGAATGGCGTGAACCCGGGAGGCAGAGCTTTCAGTGAGCCGAGATTGCGCCACTGCACTCCAGCCTGGGCTACAGAGTGAGACTCCATCTCAAAACAAACAAACAAACAAACAAACAAACAAACAAAAAAACAAAAAAACCTGTTGTCTCCTATTGGACAGAATGTGAGGGACTTTATGACAGTATTATGAAAATAGAAGGATCATACCAGAATCATATTAGTTCAGGCATCTTTGGATGTAGAGAATAATAGTTTCTTTGCATTGGCACAGGGGTGGATCTCCAAAGGCTCTATCTGTGCTACAGGATTCTGTACCCTTGGTCACAGCTGTATCACATAATGGTAGACTTTTGACCCACTGGAACCCACGTAGATTCTTTCTCTAGAATTTCGTGTCTGAATAGAGTAAACCAAAGACCAGAGATCACTGAGGCTGTCATCCTCTTTGCAGTAACAGGGAAAAAGAGATCTACAAACTCCAGCTAGTAAGAATTTCAGAGCTTCCCTTATCCATGCCTCTCCTGCAGTTTGGTTGTGTAGCTTCCATTAATGCTGTGATCAAATCGAATCACCCAGTAAAACCTATTTTTTTTTTTTTTTTTGCTAAAGTTATCTGATTTCTGTTACTCACAACCTTATATACCATTAAACAACACAGGTATGCTGTCAGGTTGGAAATCACTGATATCGTTCAAACTTTTAAATTTAACAATGAAGAAAATGAATTTTAGAAAGTGTAAGTTGGTTCATACAAGGACATTCAGTTTCTTAGAAGTTAAACTGCAATTAGAACCCACACCCCCTAATTCTGCCCAAGGATATTTAGGGATAGATATAAAAATTCTGACAACACAACCACAGCTTTACTTTAGGACTTTTTTAAAAGGAAGTTTCTACCAGTGGTTTGTAGGCACCCTGAGAGATTGCCGACCTTACAGCAAGTGCTATGACCCACTTCCTGACATTTTCTGGGATTTAGTAGCCTTCTCTTCTTCTACTAGACACATTTTATTTTGAGACCTCCACCCTTCTGCCATCAAAAGCTTTTCCCATTTTAACCTTAAGACATCTGAGCAATAAAAAAAAAAAAAAGTTACTGATTGTAAACCACATGGGTGCGCCTCTTTTATGGTATAGTCTTGCAATGTGTTATTACAATAACTGTCTGTTTTTTTCAGATATAGTGATAAAAGAAGCCTGAAAATACCCTTAAAGGTAAGCATAACACAACAAAAAAGGGAAATGAAGAGTATAGCATGGGCATACATTTTTTACATTGTTTAGTAAAATAATCAGACTAATAAGTCTTAAAATGTAGGTTCAGTCCTGAATTATTAGCAGTTTGGATTCTGATGGCATGTTGACCTTCAATCAATTTGTTTTATTTCCTTGAAATAACAGTGTCTGATCTTTGTCAGATCTCATTCAGTTCTGTTCGCCTTGGCCTAAAAATATGTCAAACTTTTAAGAAATGTAGTAAGAATGTTGATGTCCGTTGTTCTTTTAGATTAAAGAATTTGAAAAAAAGTTGATGTTCTTAATCTATGATCCCATTTACCACCAAGGACACACATTTAAAAACATAAGTTGGCCGGGCACGGTGGCTCACGCCTGAAATCCCAGCACTTTGGGAGGCCAAGGTGGGTGGATCACCTGAGGTCGGGAATTCGAGACTCCATCTCTATTAAATATATATATATATACAAAAAAAAATTAGCCAGGTATGGTGATGCATGCTTGTAATCCCAGCTATGCAGGAGGCTGAGGCAGGAGAATTGCTTGAACCCAGGAGGCGGAGGTTGTGGTGAACCGAGATCACGCCATTATACTCCAGCCTGGGCAACAAGAGTGAAACTCTGTCAAAAAAAAACAACCAAACAAACAAACAAAAAAAAAACATAAGTTAAACTGTCTCAAAAGTACCAATATGATGTGTATTTCATAGGTCAATCATGTATTTTGTAGGTCAAAAATATTTCCATTATTTGGAAAATGGAAATAAAAAGGAAATACAATAAAATATACTAATAAAGCCATAAAGCTCTAAGAATTGTGGAGAAAACAGTTGATCTATAAAACATTTTAAGGATTTCAAGTAGTATTTAACTTCATCTAATAGATACAAGTGAGACAAGGGGATTGATGTTCATGTGATCAGCAGCTGCCATGTAGATTACAAAGGGTCTTTGTCACATCCGGGCATGAGTAGGTACCAATTTATCTTCAGCTGGTATTCTTCTTATGTCTTAAGCACCCACCTCTCACCTCTCTGTGCCCTAGAGGTCACTTCTAAATATCTGACTATTCAGGGCTACTGTTCTACTATATCTCAATTTTAAGCAATTTTCTTCATATACCTCTGATTATTGGTATTTCCTCTTGTCAAAAGTAAGAGTTGGATTGGAACTAAGCTGGTAGAGAACTTCATGCCAATGAGTTAACTGGCAAAGGTAAATTTCTGCATCCCCCAGTTCTAATGGAACGCCCATTTTTACAGGTAGTTCCTAGTGTAGTGCTTCAAGTCAAACAGTGTTTGAGATGATGGAAAGTTTTGGTCCTCAGAAGGTTCAAAAGTGGGCCCACAGTTCTTGACTCTCCTCTGGTGACATACTGTGCTTCTGAGAAGCTTTGTGTGATTTATGAGAATGAATGAGGGGTAGCCCAATCAGAGCCTGACATACAGGGTGAAGCCTATATTGATGGAAGTTTAGTTCAGTCCTTGAGTATACCACGTTATCAACACCCTTATGTCTTCATCTTCAGACAAAATAGGCAACAGATTAATTGAATCTTTAAGGAAGCACTAGCCCTTTCTTAGATTCTTAAATTGTGGCAGCAAAAAGGGCAAACACTTGTCTACCTCCTATGATTCAGCAAAGAATTGATTTGTGATTCCTGAGCAATACGCAGAGAACATTTCCTACAAGAATTTGGTAGGGGGAGAAAAGGTGTTTTATTAATGTGGTTGAACACTGATTGAGCTTGATCAACAATACAGAACAATCTGCTTTCTAGGTAATGGTCAGAGAAAATGGCTCCAGGCTCTGTGCCTGCCTGTCTTCTTAGTACATCCTCTGGAGCAGATCATGTTCTCAGTCAAGGGAATTTAAAGAGTCATAGTCAATAACTCTGACAACTCACAATAAATCTCTGTGATTTGTACCACTGCTCAGGCAGTTAGGACCATGTGCCCTTTTAACCAATCCCTATTTTAAATTCCAGTTCTAAGGACGGGATGCCTGTCCTATTTTCCCTGTTTCTGTCTTAATTCCCTGGATTTTTATTGCAGTAGATTTAGTAGATTAGGGGTGATAAACCCCAACTCAGAGACAAAATCTAGACCATCACTTGTTTTTGTAAAGAAAATTTTGTTAAACAGTCATGTTCATTTGTTTATGGATTGTCTGTGGCTACTATTACCTTACAATGGCAGATTGAGTATTTACAGTGACTACATGGCCTGCAAAGCTAAAAATACTTACTGGCCCTTTACACAAAACGTTTCCTAATCCCTGACCAAAACACTGTTTCCAGTTCCCCTGACATCCATCCCAAAGTTTTTATCTTAACTCTATGACTTCATCTTTCTGATGTCTGCCCAAATAGCTTCCCTAATTTCTTTGAATTATTTCTGCTTTATATAATTTTAATACTTATATTCAAATAATTTTAGATCTACAGAAAAGTTGTAAGAATAGTACAACGTTCTTATACACCTGTACTCAATCTCTTTTCACACCTTTATTACAACTATTAAAGAAATATTGATACATTATTAAGTACTGCACATACTTTATTCATATTGTCTTAAGTTTTTGGCTAAAGTCCTTTTTCTTTTCCAGAATTTCATTGAGGACACTATGTCGCCATTTGGTCTTCACATCTTTCCAGGTTCCTTTAGACTGTAATTGTTTCTAAGATTTACGTGGTTTTAATAATTCTTACTTTGTGATGAACTTGAAGTTTGGAGGACTATTGATCATGCAAGTTGTAAAATATTTTTAAATCTAGGTTGTCTTACGTTTTTCTCACGGTTAGACAAGGGTTAAGAGGAAGGCCACTGCTCTGGTTTAAATGTGTCCCCGCCAAAATTCAAGTGTTGAAACTTAATGGCTGATACTATTAAAACGCAGGGCCTTTAAGACTTTAGACCATGACAGTTCCTCCCTTCCTGAATAGAATTAAAGTCCTTATACTACAGGCTTCATCTAGATTTAGCCCCTTTTCAACATTTCTGTACCTTCTGTCATGTGAAGAAACTGTTCTTCTCTTCTGGAAGATCAGCAATGTACCAATTTGGAAGCAGAAGCCCTCAGCAGACAACTGAACCTGCCAATGCCTTGACTCAGACTTCTCTGGCTCCAGAAAACAAAACAAAACAAAACAAAACAAAACAAAACTCTTTTCTTTCTAAATTAATCTATGGTATTTCACCACAAGGGTGTGTCTGGAATTGGTGAGTTCTTGGTCTCACCAAGCCGCAGACCCAGTGCAGTGAGTGTTGCAGTTCCTAAAGATGGTGCGTCCTGAGTTTGCTCCTTCAGATGTTCACATGTATCCACAGTTTCTTCTTTCTGGTGGGTTCCCGGCCTGGCTGATTTTAGGAGCAAAGTTGCAGACCTTCCTGGTGAGTGTTATAGCTCTTAAAGGCAATTCGTCTAGAGTTGTTTATTCTTCCCGGTGGGTTCCTGGTCTTGCTCACTTCAGGAGTGAAGCTGCAGACCTTAACGGTGAGTGTTACAGCTCATAAAGATGGTACAGCTCATAAAGCTGGCTCAAACCTAAAGACTGAGCAGTAGCAAGGCTTACTGCAAACAGCAAACAAAACAAACCCTCAGCAGATTTTTGCTGCTGGCTGGCTCTGGCAGCTTGCTTTTATTCCCTATCTGGCCCCACCCACATCCTGCTGATTGGCCCATTTTACAGAGAGTGTGATTGGTCTGGTTTACAGAGAGCTGATAAGACCATTTTTACAGGGTGCTGATTGGTGCATTTACAATCCCTGAGCTAGACACAGTGCTGGACAGAAAAGTTCTCCAAGTCCCCACTAGGTTAGCTAAATAGAGAGTACTGATTGGTGTATTTACAAACTTTGAGCTAGACACAGAGTACTGATTGGTGCATTTACAAACCCTGAGCTAGATACAGAGTGCTCATTGGTGCATTTATGATCCCTTAGCTAGACATAAAAGTTCTCCAAGTCCCCACTAGATTTAGAAGCCCAGCTGGCTTCACCTAGTTGATCGTGCAAGGGTGCTGCAGGCAGAGCTGCCTACCAGTCCGGACCATGCACCCGCACTCCTCAGCTCCTGGGCGGTTGATGGGACCAAGCGCTGCGGAGCAGGGGGCGGCGCTCCTGGGGGAGACTCGGGCTGCTGGTCCTGAGCCCTGACCCGCGGGGAGGCAGCTGAGAGCCAGCGAGCGGGGTACATGCGGGCCAGCAGTGCTGGGGCTCCCAGCGCAACCTCCACAGCTGCTGGCCCGAGTGCTAAGCACCTCACTGCCCTGGGCGGGGGGGCCCGCGGGGGGGCCGCGGGGCCTGCGCCAGCGCCCACCGGAACTCACGCTGGTCTGTGAGCGCCGCGTGGAGCCCCGGTTTCCGCCCACGCCTCTCCCTCCATACATCCCAGCAAGCAGAGGGAGCCGGCTGCGGCCTCGGCTAGCGCGGAGAGGGGCTCCCACAGTGCAGTGGTGGGCTGAAGGGCTCCTCAGACGCCGCCAGAGTGGACGCAGAGGCCGAGGAGTCTCTGAGAGTGAGGGCTGCTAGCACATTGTCACCTCTCAGCAGCACAAACGGATGAAGACAACCACAGAGGTAAGTGCGTTCTCATCAAATCACAATTGTGTATGCAATCAACATGACACCCCTCTTGATGTTGACCTTCATTACTTGGATGAGCTAGTGTTTGCCAGTTTCTTCACTGTAAAGTTATGCTTCCCCATTCCATGCTGTATTCTTTAGAAGGAAATCATTATGCACCATGCTTTGCTTTTTTATCAGCTCTGTAGCCACATACTATTTTTATACTTTGTCACTTCCAAAACCTTAGCTGGTTTTTTGCTAATCCTGCAGAGGTTTGTGTTTATTTTCTGTCACCATACACTCGATACCATGCACTACCATCTCACAGGCCTCTGGCGCACTGGTAAGTGCCTGTGTCAGTATGGTTTTCCCATTCTGCTGGAGCTCTTCACTTTACATATGCTATTTTTCTCTGCTTTAAATTATGATCTTGCCAATCAAAGTTAATTATAGCAAAATAGATTGAGGTATGAAAGTTGAAAGATAGGAAAGAATATGTATGAATTATTACCACTAAAACTTATGACATGAAAAAATCTGATAGTAATTCCAAATATGTTGAGTTGGTGGAGATAGAAGGACATTAAAATTACTGTATTTAGCAAGCACATGAAAGCATATGACTGAAAGCTGATGAGAAAATAAGATTTGTACAGTTCTTGAGAAAAGATAGGTTCCTGGGTAAGATAATGGATATTAATAGTGTATAATTACATACAAAATATAGCACAGGCATATAATTATCTAATTTCAGAAAAGGTAAAAATTTAACACAACTTACAGCACATTGGGACAACAGATACCATAAGGACTCATAAAGAAGAGCATGAGGGAATATATCACAAAAACATGCATTTTAACCAATTCACAACTGCAAGTTTATTGTAAAAAATAAAAAAAGTGAAGATAAGTGAGGAATCTACTCAAATAAGAAACCTACTTGCTTGTGGATGTATTAGAATATAAGATAAGCTTCATGAAAATCATGTTAGGGTTCAAGTAACTGCTTTTAAGAACTGGAGATCATAACAATCCAGGAAAGCATTTTAGCTGCTACTGAGCTGGTTGGAAATAAAAGTACAGCCTGCCCTTGGATGTATTCACAGAAATGGTAATGTTTATTAGTATGTGAGAGTCAGCCATTAGGTGTTACTACCTTAATCTGGATCAAAATGCATAACAAATAATTGAATTAGGTGTTAGTTTTTCAAGTTAAAAAAAAATTTCCTAATTTAATCTCCAACCAATTTGAGATTCGCTAACAATTTCCTTTTTGGTAGCTCAAGTCCATTAATTCAAACTTCCAGCATACAAAGCATCTCAGTTTTAGTAACTACATTTTTTTTTTCTCAAGGGTGTTTGTTAGTTTTGTGTGAATTTCTATTTAGAAAAACAGCAAATTATGTTGATAAATACTGCAGTTAAGTGTGTTGAGGATTCCAGCTGTGTGTTTTCTCATCTATGAAGAGGTTTGGGAGGGAAAGTTAACCTTGTTCTTTCTGTTTTTTTGTAAAGTGAAGCTCTCGCCTTTGGGATAGGTGATAATTAGAACGAAGAGTGGGACAGTTAACCAAAACATCTGACTGCATAATTAGATAGACTTAGTTTTATTCAGATTGCACAAAGAATGCTTCAGGCTTCCTGACAGCAGTGGGCAGACTCCTCAAGCTTCCCTTGGAGAAGTTCTTAGGTAGGAGCCTTGCCTGAGAAAGGACTGCAGAGTGGGCTTCACTGATGCTGATGGCATGGGGGTCATGCAATGCCTGGGAAAGAAGGATATGGCTTGCCTTTCTGTCAGATTTTGTTTTCGTCTTCTGGCTTTGTCTCTGAATACATCTAGATTTCTTTTTTGTTCCATGAAACACACTGTTTTAAACAAGAACTCAGAGTGGAAATCTAAGGCTATAATTTGCTTTAGTGAAATATACAAGATGAATGCCTAAAGTATTTCCTCAGAGGCAAGTCTAAATTCTACTGCCTAAAATATTAGAAACAATGATTGGTACACATTATTTACCCATCTGACTTAACTTTATTTAAAAAGGTACATTGATACATACATTTAAATATTTTATATTGACCGAATATTCACAATCTATGCTTATAGTTTTATTAATATAATTTATCTTTCACTGGTCTTTTAATTCTTAACTTCCACTGCCTTTAACTTCTGTATTATTGGTACATTTTATAGCTCTAGCTTTAGGGTCATGGTGTTCTCATAATTATCGAGGTCATCAATTCTTTATTGATTGAGAAATAAGAGTATTGAACTACTCGTCATTCTTGTAAACACCATGTTTCTTGGATTAATTTCAACTGATTTTTCATCAGACTATAAAAAGTATACTAGATTGAAATGGTAATTCTCAAGCAAAATCATTCATTTATCATCATCTGTTTAAGAATTTGAAATACAAATCATGAGGATACAAAGACACATACTTTATCTTAGTCTAAAAACCTTAGCTATGTTTTCATTTGCATATGTTTTATTCCACCCACCTCTCCTCCCTCTACATCTCCTCGCCACCAATAGATTAATGATGCCATAATATGTATGCCTATACTTAGAATAGTGTTGCTGTGATGGATGGACCCAGAAATGTACTGCACAGATTCTGACTTAAAAGAATTGCTTGTTACCTAAACTACTGGAAGACTTGTCAGCCCCTTTAGGGATTACCAAAGCTGTGGAAAGTATGATCACCTTGCCCAAGGATGATCCACATCCAATGGCTGACTGAGGCCAGGTTATAAAGGCCTGATCATTTTGGCCTAGTGTGGCATAACACTGATGAATTGTTTTTGCTCCTGCAGTTCCCAGCTGACTATGGAGAAAGCCAAGATGCACTGTGTCCTGTATCACAGCTCTACTACTCCCATTTAATATTTCCTCTCCTTTTCCTCTCTCTCCCTACCACTGAACTCCATCTGAGTCTGCTTTCAGAATCTACAAGCGCCTTGCTGGTGTCCAGCAAGGTAATAAATAGGCCTTTCCAAACAAGCAGTCCAGTGCTAGCTGGTAGCTGCACTACGTAGAGATCTTACATAGTACACTCCATGCAGCTAGAACTACATATATCTTATGCATGTTGAAAAATAGTGACAATTCTAACATTCCCTTAAGATTTGTAGCACTTAAAAGATGACAACAAAGACAAAAGATGTGGCAGTGTTGTATAGAGGCAGAGCAGTAATTCATAATTCTTAACAAAAGAACGAAGTTAAAACTAAAATTATTTTATTCCTTTGCTGTGATAAAAATAATGTTTCAAATATTGGCATAAAACAAAAGGTGCCTAAGTACCATAGAATGGTGAGAAGGTAGATGTGGTCATTGAGGACTTCTCTGTACAGGTGATGATTTAAGGAGTTGAAATAAAAATGATGTAAGACTATCAAGCAGTAGGAAACAGCTACTTACTTCATCACTGTTAAAGAGTCAACACATTAATCTTGTAAAGACCTGGGGAAGGGGTCTCCTGTTTATGTTAGCATCACCTGAAGTTTGAAACCAGCACCTAAAGGATTTCTTGAATTAAACTAGGCCTCAGGGATCCATTTAGAGTTAAAATGGGAGGAAAAAATTTTCTAGGTACAATCGTTTCAGATTCCCTTCTAATGAGAAGACTAAAGTGAAATTCACTACCAAAGTTGGAGAATGAAGAGATGTGTGACAAGAAATAACCTGGCCATTCCAGATACATCCTCTGAGGCTTGGTTGGTCCACAAGGGCAATGAATGCAGTATACAGAGGGGACTAAAAAGTTACAGGAAGGACGACAGAATTTCAGACTTTCACCAGGAAACAATTTTATTAAAAAAATGAAAATTGTATTTATAATTGTTCAATGAATATTAATGAAGAACATTTGCAGGGCTGTAAATTCCAGAGATATACCATTATAACAATAATAAACCATTTATTCTAAACCTGAGAATGACAATTTATGTGAAAGTACTTTATAAATTTAAAGAAAAACAAAATGTTACTTAGCACCAACACACTCAACTAATATATTGCATGGTGCGTGAAACTACCGGAAACATTATCATTTTTATTAATAGTAGTATGAAAAAGTCTCTTTGTCTTTGTTATACATCAGTTTTATATGCAGTAATAAATATTATAATTAGGTATATATAAATACACATTTGTATGTGTACACATTGATTTCTGAATCAATATTTCATAGGTAAGGCACAATCATACTTCTGGTTAATTTCAAAAAAGAAATGATGTTTTCAGACATTCATTATAAGAAATGTAGTCAAGAGTGATGGTGTATTTTATTATCTAATATTGTATGGAAAGCTATCAATTTACCACTGGCTTTTATAGTTGCTAAAGCATGAGGGACCTCTGATTATTTAGGAACTCAATGTCATATTCCACATTCTCTTCAGAAAAAGTAATCTCAGTCGATCGACTATCAAGCTTCTGTCCAAAACTCACAAGAAAGAGGAAATATTTATGGAAACTTGACAGATTTTCAGTCTATTCATTTTATGTTTAAGTGAAGCTGGCTTCCTTTGGGGAAACATACAAGTATCTTATTATTTGATTTTCTTGTCTAGTTACAATGGCCTTTCATAGCAAGGATAATATTTAAAAAGTAGTACTGTAAGGTATTCTATTATGTCTTTTTCTTTTTTGTTTTTTCATTTTTAAACACTTGGTCTTCGATCAAAGTAGTTACAGAATATGATTAGAGCTATAAACCTGCTCCCCAGAAAAGAAAAAAAAATCTATAAAAATGTGTAAATATGCATGCTTCCTTTTACATTTACTTTAACTATACACAGACTCCCCTGATAATCATTCGTGGACTTTAAGGGCAGAGATAGCAAGTTGAAACCTTCTATAGTAGTTCACACTAATTCTAGTGTTCTTTTTTCTTTAAGCATCTTGCTGGCTATTGGTTTCAGCTAATATTTTACTGTGAGTTTATTAGGAGTTTTGTACAAGATATTGAATTTCCTCACAGGACATTTTACAAATTACTCAGATAATTTTCTCATTAGATATATTAATATAGTGTTTTTAAAAAACATATTTTTTCTCATACGAGAACATTTTTGTATCCTCAAACTAAATCTACTCGGTCTACTTTTATTTACTGCTGGATTTTAAGGGTTCTCTAATATAAACACTCTCCCAAAAGAAGGCCTCTCACTACCTCCAGTTTTAAACGTTATTCTGAAAGTGTAGCAATGCAATAATACTTCAATAACGAAAACAAAACATATAAATTTGTAGAATACATTTTGGTGACACAGATATTAAAAAATTTCACTGTTGCTAAAGATATGATAGTTTCTCCAGAGAATAATCTAAAGAACAATTTAAATAAAAAATTTCAGTAAAGTGGCCAATTATAAACAAAGTATACAAAACCAGTGTCATATGCTTTGGTTGTGCCCTCATTCAACTCTCTACTTGAATTGTATCTCCCAGAATTCCCACGTGTTGTTGGAGGCACCTAGGGGGAGGTAATTGAAACATGGGAGCTGGTCTTCCTCATGCCATTCTCATGATAGTGAGTAAGTCTCATGAGATCTGATGTGTTTATCTGGGCTTTCTGCTTTTGCTTCTTCCTCATTTTCTCTTGCTGCCACCATGTAAGAAGTGTCTTTGCCTCCCACCGTGATTCTGAGATCTCCCCAGCCATGTGAAACTGTAAGTCCAATTAAACCTCTTTTTCTTCCCAGTCTCGGGTATGTCTTTATCAGTAGCGTGAAAACGGACTAATACACAGTGTTTCCTACATGTTAACAACAATTACTTGACAATATAGTGAAGTAAAGTTTCTATTCACAAAAACAAATAACTTCTATTGTTTAATAAGAATTATACAAAAAGAAATGGATGGCATTTTAAGAGTTGCATAAGTGAAAGGAACATGTTTTTGTATAGTAGATGCCAAATGATTCTAAGATGAATTTAGTGACTACATAAAAGAGATTGTGTTGGAACTTGATACAATAATTTTATCAGAGTAAATTATAAAGGTAGTAATGTAATGGGATTTGTGTTATTAGATGTTACAGTGTTTCAGAAAATTAAAGTGTAAGAAATATGCAATTTTTACAAAATAAATAGAATAGAAAGTCCACAAGCAGATCCATATATGTATAACATATTTATTAGTAAAATGAATGTGTAATTCTTTGTCAAGGCTATAATTTAAAAAATAATGTAAAAAATGCAAATTTAGATTTTCATATAACATATTACCCAAAAATAAGTTCTATATGAATAAAGATGTAAATAAAATAACAAGGCAAAACACTAAAAAAAATTTTGTGCTCTTTTTCTGGGTAGATAATGTCTTTGTAATAATAAATGTAAAGGTAGAAACAAACAAAAATTTTACTGGATTTTAGTACCTAAAATTTTAGAACATTTGTATATCGAAATTACCTTAAAACAAACTGGGAAAATGGCAGCATTTATTACAAACATCTAATATAATTATGTAAAAAATTGTTTAAAAGTAAGTCGAAGGACAAAATGACTTTAATAAAAGAAATAATCTAAGCACATAAAAGACAATTCACAAATAAAACAAAAAGGACAATTAAAAATGTTTCAGATATTTACGAAAAGTAGCAATCATAAAAATATACATTTAAAAAATAAGATTATATTCTTCTATCATTAGCTAATAAAGAAAAGAATGGTGAAATCTAGCATCAGGGATAAATTGCATTAATACTCACTCTACACCACTGCCAAGAGAATAATTTAAATATATATCTAGTCATTTATTTATATGTATCCAAAATTACCTTTAATAAGTGACTATGCTAATGTTCCATTATTAGTATCTCAGCCATTTGTAACCAAGTTCAAAATTTTGAGCTTAATTGTATTTTTTAAATTTTTCTTCAATAAATATTTTGGTAGTATAACAGAAAGAAAAATTAATATTAGCTTGGACAACATGGTGAAACCCCATCTTTGCAATAAATGCAAAAATTAGCCAAGCTTGGTGGCAGGTTGCTGTAGTCTCAGCTACTTAGGAGGCTGTGGTAAAAGAATCAGCTGAGCTTGAGAGGTTGAGGCTGAAGTGAGCTGTGTTTACGCTACTGCATTCCAGCCTGGGTGAAAGAGCAAGACCCTGTCTCAAAAAGATATATATATATACACATATATTTTTATATATATAAAGGTATCCATCCCCTCCCATCGAAGTATCAAATTGAAACTGAGGTTTAACACTTCTTTGCACTTGAATTAATGGATTGTACTTCGAGGTAATAAGCAGACTCCTCAGAACTTATTTCCAAGTTTTAAAATCACACCACTGTTAGCAAACTTCCTTCATCTCCAAGATGGCTGGTCAAGTTACTGCTAAGAACTGTGCCATGATCCCCACTCAATAGAGGGAAATGAAAGATGATAAAGGACTTTGTTTGCAGAGGAAACACCTGAACCAAAAAAGGTAGTCCTGCTTCTAAGAATCTAGAATTAAAATAAGCACACTGGTAAATAAAATATGATTTAGTTCTTTTGGCAATGAGAAGCAAATGAATCACTGTCTGATAAAAGACATACGTAATGATAGTCATAGGAGGCAGACAAATTCTTAGGCAGACAGGGACGGATTCTCAGTGAAACTCAACCTTCAAGCCAAGGACAGCCTAAAGCCTGAAAACCAAGCTACAAATTCAGGATAAAATTCATGGACCAGATTGAGAACTTACATTCCTGTTTGGTGCACTCTCTCCTGATTGGTCCTTATCCTTCACATTTTATATATACCTACCTTCCCCCAGTTGGTTTTTTACACTGTCATCCTGAATGGGGCTTACACTGTCTTTCTGAATAGTGCTTTTTCCAAGCCTACCCAAACCAATCAGCATGCCCTTCCTCATGCCAAGCCCATAAAAGCCCCTGGACTCAACCTCATTGCTGGCAACCTACTTTCAAGTCACTGCCAAGAGCTTTTCTGTCAATCAATAAGTTCTACTCTGCCTTAACCACTCTCTAGTGTCTGCATATCTCATTCCTCTTAGTTGCAGGACGAAAACTCGGAACTCACTGAGCTACAAGAGCAAAAGAAGTTAACATTCCTACTTGCCAAACTACAAGAGTAAAAGAGCTATAGCAGTAGCTGGTCATGTCCAAATGGTTTGTCAATCTATGAGAGGAGATACTGTAGTTAATAAACCAGCAGAAAGATAATGCATATTGGTCCAGAATTTTCGAGAACAGATTGGGTCTCTTTTGGTTGGAACTGCTCATTCATGGATCCACTGGAAACAAAGAAATTGTACTTTCCCTGTAGGGTAGACCATGGAAGGGTATTATTTTTATTCATGTATTGATATATTGGTTCATTTTTTATGTATTGAGGATTATCTAAATACCTAACACTGGACCAGCAACTACAAAAATTTTAAAATATATATATTAGAAATTACTTCTAGAAACTAAAAGCATTTCTCAACATTAATGTATCAAATTTCAGTCCTGATCATTGTACTAATGACTCCCTTCTCTAAAAGATTCAGTTAACACATAGGATTCATTTTATGTTTCTCTGATACAAGGCAGTGCAACTATACATTCAGATGAATCCATTAAATTCAGCCTCAGGCAAGAAAGACACCTTTTCTTCAAACAACCCTTCTGATTGCTCCCTTGTGCCTCCCACTGCCTTATGATATATTCCCGCAGTTGTCTCTGGCTCCAGGTTACGGCTTTGCATCCTCCATCCTTGATTCAAGTAAGTAAACACCATCCTCCTAAGCTACATTCTTAACTAGTTCTGTTAAGTTCTATGCTGTTGAGTTTAACTAATGCCTCCCTAAAAATAAACTGCAGTTGAAAAACATAATAAATCTAGTTTTTAAAAATCAAGTTAACACATTCCAACAATTGAGTAGATCCAATCAATTATGTCACTTAGCCTGACAAAAATCTCAGGATCAACTGATTCGGTGGCTCATATATTAACATCAGAATGAACTGTCATTCCTTATTTATGACTTTCTATTGACAAGCCACTTAATTTTGTTACGTATTACAGTAAAAAAAATCACATTATTAAAAAAGTATTTTTCTGAAGTGAAGAGAGAATAAAATTTGACAAAGACACTCGTGAAAAATCTGACACAACCATACAAGTAATTATTCTTATTACTTTTTGTTTTCATTAATTTACCCTATACCTTTTTCTCTGACTTTTGGCAATTAAGATATATTTCTCTTATATATTTTTTATTTTAATAAGAAAGTAGATTGTGTGTGTGTGTGTGTGTATTTTAGCACCTGAGGTTTTAATACAAACATAAGCTATGTTTTTCAATAATGTTTTTAAATTAAGTGTTGGACTATAAAATATATGGGAAAGTTATTTATTATGAGGGACAACACTTATTTCCTACTTCCCATGTTTCCAAATAGATGCTAAGATGATCTGTATCTTATAGACTTCTCACACCTCCTCACAGAAAATAGTGAATAAGCAAACACTTAAAGTCCACCTGTCTGCTTCCATTTCTCTGTCAATTGGTTCCAAACTTGGGCAAAAAATTAGATACAATATCTATTGATGTCTTATCACCTCGACAGTGTTAATAAACTGTTGACTACTAATAGATAATAAATTATTTGTTGACTACTAATAAACTTATTTGTTGACTACTCATTCCCTGACCAACTGGAGCTAATAATCTCTAGTTTTATATAGGAACAGCTCTGTGTAACTTCAGAACTATAAAGATGCATCCAGACAGGACACAAAATATCTGATATTCTATTGAATAATATTCTTATTGATTATTTTCAATTAGTGCCTTCCCCACACTATTAACTCACAGCATATTGTGCAATTTTTGGTTTTTTTTTGGTTTTTTTTTGTTTTTTTTTTTTGAGACAGAGTCTCGCTCTGTCGCCCGGGCTGGAGTGCAGTGGCCGGATCTCAGCTCACTGCAAGCTCCGCCTCCCGGGTTCACGCCATTCTCCTGCCTCAGCCTCCCGAGTAGCTGGGACTACAGGCGCCCACCACCGCGCCCGGCTAATTTTTTGTATTTTTTAGTAGAGACGGGGTTTCACCGTCTTAACCAGGATGGTCTCGATCTCCTGACCTCGTGATCCGCCCGTCTCGGCCTCCCAAAGTGCTGGGATTACAGGCTTGAGCCACCGCGCCCGGCCCATATTGTGCAATTTTTTTCTTCATTTTTCTGCAGAGATATCCAGAACAACAAAACGAGTCTTAGCTTTAGACATACATTTTGTTTGCATTTTAAAAATTTCAATGGGCTAATATTAATGCATAACTCCTTAATAAACCCAAGTTTATTTCAGTCTACAATCCAGTTTTTTCTTCAGTTAGAACACAGTTACCTGGTTTTGTCAATGACACAAATATAGAAAATAAAGCATATGGAAATTCTCAGCATTTTTACTTGACCCCAATTTTACTGAGTGACACTATCTATGAGGTTGTTCAGCATGGAAAAATATAAAACATTTCTTAATGGCTAAAGTAAGTTTTTACCCTAAAATGATTCTTTTGCTATTTAGAGCACATCCTAAGACAAGCAGTTTTCTTTGTCATTATGTTTCTGTTTGCCACTCTTTATTTTAAGTAGAATCACATCTTTTATGAATATGAAACTGGTTCAAGTGTAAGACAATTGAGCTCAAAAAGTCCTGTCAATTGCAGTCCTCAAACTTACTTTCCTGACAAAAAGAAACCAATTTATATCTAAAAGAAATACCATTTCCTCTCACAACAAACTATGCAAGGTTAACCCTGCTGAATAAAGACAGAAAATACCAGATGAAATCAGCTATTTGGACTTAAAGAGTTATCAGAAGCAGTACAGGAAGTTTAGCACATAGGAAAGAGTAGTAACAGGTTTTTTGGTTTTTTTAAAAACAAGGGATGCAATAATTTTTTTTTTTGTAAAATGCTTAGTTTTTAAAAATTCTATCACAATTCATAAGCCACAACTGTTAAAATTGATGAATGTATATCTGATATTCTATTGACAGATAGCCGATAAGTCTGTCACAAATAAAAGGATAGATAGAAAGATGCTCAGAGATAGATAAGTAGGTCGAGATATTTTATTGATATGTCTATACATGTTATTTTAAATAGAGTATTCAGTTGCATTTAACAAGAAAAACTTGCAGTGAATCTCAAGTAAAATTTAATGGTTTACTAATTCATTTTTCAAATGTCTTTTTCTCAAAACATAATATTTCTTTAAAAATTGGGAAGATACTTTTTAAAAAACATTAGGAGAGTGAAGTTACTTTTTGTAACAGCACATTAGACATTTACAAAGAAAATCACTTTCTCGTAGAAGCCTTCTCAAGCACTCTAATATATCTCTTACTCCCATGTTTGTTGCTGTCTCGTTATCCTGATTTAATTCCTTTAAGGCCTTTATCACTAAAGGGATTATTTATTTACATCTTTATAGTGCTTTCTGTCTTTATTCACTGGAATCTAATACTCCTGAAAACAACAACTTTATAGTACCATTTTTAGATGCAAGTATTTGTTGACTGAGTACCATGAAAGATGAGATAACTGGTACTCACATACTTCCTCTCACCTCTCCTCCCCTCCTGCCAAAAATAATTATTACATTACTATTTTTACATTGTCAAGATATACTACAACTATATTTTGTTCCATTATCTTAATTCCCACATGTATTTAGCCTTAATTCTGTGTGTAAATTAGTTAAGTGCTCACCATCATTCTCCTTGCCTCCATTTCCATTTTCAGGTGTTGGCATTCTGATTCAACACTGAATCAGCTGCATTTGGCCACTGAGAAGATTTTCCAAGATGAGTGACTGAATGTTATTTCCCTGAGTTCTGATTTTTGAGGCTGTCTGTCCATTGCCCTCATATTTGAAACTCATATCAACTGGATATATTATTATTGAGTCACCTTTATTTCCTGCACAATTGTACATGCATCTTTTTTTTCTCTTTTGGACTTTATCTCACCGTAGAGAAGTCTGTATCAGTCAAAATCCTTCACCCTTATATATTATGTGTCTTTGTACTTGAAGATGTGAGCATTTCTCTCTTGCCCTAGAAATTTAATAATTTGCCAGACCATGTATTAATGTTGATCATTCCAGATTATTTTTTTCAAGCACTCAGTACTCTTCTTCTTCAGATTATTATTTTTTGCTTTATTTCAAAAGAACTTTTCTTCATGACAACTTCGAATTCATTTTTTTTTCTGTCACATTTTAGTTGGCTTCTTCTCTACTTCAAGAAAACACACTGCAGTTACATCTGCTCCTTTCACCTCTCTTCACATTAAGTTTCTGTCACTTTGTTTCCAACTACATGTCATCTGTGATTTGTCAAGCTTTTCCCATACATTATATGGGAGAGAGTCATTAAACAACACACAAATAAATATGAAATTACAACTTTTACTTATCAAATTTGCAATGTGATAAAGTAGCAGAAAAGACAAATTTGCAATTTGATAAGTGCTGTAAAGGAAAAAATTCAATGTCTTGATGGAATTATAGGGGCCCCAATTTATATCAGGCAGTCAAGAAAGAGCTATCAGAAGTGATATTTAAGCTGTGACACAAAGGCTGAGTCAGAGTTCTTCAGATGAAGAATTAGGAGAGAATCATTTCATTCAGCAAGAATAGTATGTGTAAACTCTTCCCCTACACTGAGAAAGCTCATGACATGCTTGAAGAACTAAGATAGCCATGATAGCTGAAGTGCAATGAATGCCAGGAATAAGTAAAATAATTTGAAATGACTTCTGAGAGATAGGGAATGTAATGTAGGGCACTGAAAAGGGTTCTAATTTTAATCTATATCTGATTATAGTCCAATCAAGGGTTTGTTTAAAAGGAGGGATATGAGGAACGTGTAATAATATAATATCACTTTGGCAATTTATGGAATTTGAGGAGTAGGACAGAAGAGTGAATGAATAGACTAATAGTGGTTATATTCTGGCTAAGAGTTGGTCATGTTTGCATGATGCTGAGAGCAATGGACATTTAAAAGAAATGGATACATTTAAGATACCTTTTGCAGTTAGAATTGACAAGATTTTCTAATGAGTTAAGTGTTGTGTATGTGAAAAAAAAGGATGGCAAGAAAAATGTCTTTATGTTTTTGACTTACAAAAGGATGGGTATAGACATCATTTACCAAGTCAGGAAAAATGAATAATGTTGTTTGTGTAGCACTGGAATTTGGAACATGAAAGTTTTTCTGTATATATGTTAAATTTGTCGTGTTCATTGGACAGCAGAGTGAAATGTGAAGTAGGCAGCTGTATATGTGGGTTTACTGCTTAGTAGAGTGATCACAACTGATAGACATAAGGCTGAAAATCATCTTAAGTATGACTTAAAAATGGTATTTAATTAGATGGTATGATTACATGATATAATCATGTTATAATTACATTCTATCATTCAGGGAATGTACAAAGAAAAGAGAAAAGTAGTAAAATATTTGTCAAATGCTTATTATAAGCCAGGTATTTTTTGAGGCACTTTACTTGTGTTAACTCAATTCTTCCAACAACCCTGTGGAGTAGGCTACTCATATCATTTCAGTTTTATTGATGAGCATTCTGAGACACAGGGAAGTAATATGTTCAAAGTATAACTAGTTACATTTCTGGAATAAAGAATATTAAAGGAAATAGCAGAGAAGAGGAGAGGTAAGAAGAGTAGGTGAGAAAGAATAGAAGATGAAGAGAAGAGGAGAGGAGAGAAGAGGGGAAGAAGAGGAGAATAATACTTGAACCAGGGACACCCTCAACATGTAAAGGTGATAAAGTAGCAGAAAGGACAAAAAAAAATATATACAGAAAGTAAGAGGAAAATCAAGAGCATTTCCAAAAGAGGAAATTTAATAGAATTAACTCTCACACACACACACATAGACAGACACGCATCCCCCCCCCAACACATGTGATGTTCAACTCTGTTAAATGCTGCAAGCTTTTTAAATAATATAAAGTCAAATAAATTTTCCTTGGTTTGGCAACATGAAGATAATTGGAGACACTGATAAAAATAGGTGGAGTATAGGCTGGGTGTGGCAGCTCATGCCCATAATCCCAGCACTTTCACTTCAGCCCATGAATTTGAGATCAACCTGGGCAACATAGTGCTACCCTGTCTAGATAGATAGATAGATAGATAGATAGATAGATAGATAGATAGATAGATAGATAGATAGATAGATAGATAGATAGATAGATAGATAGATGACAGATAGGCATGGCGTCGTGTGTCTGTGGTCCCAGGTACTTGGGAGGTGGCTGAGTTGGGAGGATCACTTGAGCCCAGGAGGTAGAGGCTGCAGTGAACCATAATCATGCCACTGCATTCCAACCTGTGCAACAGTGAGACACTGTAAAAAAAAAAGAAGAAAAAGGAAAGAAAACAAAAACGAGAAAAAATGTATGTGGAGTGACAGTTATGGAAGCATAGTTGGACTAATTTGAAAAGTGAATTTTGTATGGAAGTCTAATGTGTAGAGACTAACCTAAACCAACATTTTTTCCTATATGTGATACAACAAACATATTTTAATCCATTTAAGGCATGTAAGGACGTGAAGAAAGCTTTACCTCACCAAATGGACAGATCAAATGAGAATGCTAAGTGGTAAGCACACTTGAAATTTGAGGTTGCCCTAGGGACAAGTGCGGATACTATGATGGAAACCAAACATTTAGTCATGTGCTTGTGAAGTTACAGCACCAAATCTGAGTGTCTCAGAAAACATGGACCCTCAAAAGGAGTTCAAGTAGTCCCAGACTAATAGCATAGCTCTGGAGGAATAGATAGATGCACATCACTCCAGTACATATATATTTGCTGCATAAAAATTTAAAAGAAATTTACATCTAGACTCATCATCCAGAAACTATAGCAAACCAAAGACAAAGAGAAAAATCTTAGAAGTGGTCAGAAAATTACAGCAGAGTTCCTTCCAAAAAAAAAAAAAAAAACTACAGTGAAATTGACCCATGACTTATCCAGAGCAATAAAGTCAGGAATACAGAGGAAAAGGTGGCCAGTGTGCTGAAAGAGAACTGTAAAACTAATATTTATATGAAACAAATTGTCCTTTAATGATAGGCAGTGAAAATGTTCAGAAAAACACTTGCATGTGGATATTCTGTAGCTATATTAGTAGTATACCTGATAAATATTAAAGCAAAACATCTTAGTATAAATCACATGATAATGATAAAAGGATAAATTCACCAAGAAGATACCAATCCTGAATCTGTAAGTACATAATTATGTGGCCTCAAAATACAAAGCAATAACTGACAGATGTACAGAGGAACTGTCAAACTCACAACCACAGTGAGACATAACACACCTCTTTTATTAGTTGATAGCATATACAGACAAAAATAATCAGTGAGGAGATAAAACGTTTGAACATCTCTAGTGGAAAATTAAACTCAGAGATGTATATAGAATCCTGCTTTAAATTTCTGTAGAATGCACATTCTTTCTAAGCTTTCACTAACATTTATTTTTAAAAAGTGACCATATCAACTATATAGGAAACCATTAAGCAGAAAGGCATTATTGTTCAGCAAGGTGTTGAGAGGTGTCTAGAAGCTGTGAGATGACAGAAGATGCCTTCACGTATTTTTTTTTACAAAGTGTGATATCAAAAATCACCAGGGGAAAGTGATAGATTTACAATAGTGAATT
Source organism: Macaca mulatta (assembly GCF_049350105.2). Taxonomy (NCBI): domain Eukaryota; kingdom Metazoa; phylum Chordata; class Mammalia; order Primates; family Cercopithecidae; genus Macaca; species Macaca mulatta. The sequence goes on from NC_133418.1 coordinate 48,321,788, forward strand.
TTGAATTTGCAGTCATGTATTTAAAACATAACTAGCTGTGTGTTTTTTCTCCTTCAAACTCCAGCTTCTTTCCTGTAGGTTCAGAAAAGACAGTTTGGATAAACTATATTGAAATTTGGCCAAGGAGTAGGACAGAAGTATATACTGCCAATTGCTTTAAATAATAATGGAAATGAAACTGATAAAGAGGCAAAAAGAGGATTGTAGGGAATGATGTATGTTTAACTGGTGTTTAACGTGTGCGAGTGTATGTTAACACACAACACACACAAAGCGAGGCCTTGAAGAGGAGAGAAAGAAAGAAATATTTTGTCTAAGGACTCTTTCCATGTTGTATGATTTTCTGATTCATACCGTGTAATCTCTTAACGTATTAGGGTTCTCTAGAGGGACAGAACTAATAGGATATATGTATATATGACAGGGAGTTTATTAAGGAGGATTGACTCACATGATCACAAAGTAAAGTCCCACAATAGGCTGTGTGCAAGTTGAAGAGCAAGGAAGCCAGAGGTAGATCCGTCTGAATCCCAGAACCTCAAAAGTAGGGAAGCCAGCAGTACAGTCTTTAGTCTGTGGCCAAAGGCCTGGGAGTCCCTGGAAAAGCACTGATGTAACTCCAAGAGACAGGTAAAGAACTTGGAATATGATGTTTGAGGGCAGGAAGTATCCAGCATGAGAGAAAGATGGAGACTGAAAGTCTCAGTAAGTCTGCTCTTCCATCTTCTCTTGCCTGCTTTATTCTAGCTGCACTGGTAGCTAATTAGATTCAGCGTGAGTCTGCCTCTCCCACTCCACTGACTCAAATGTTAATCTCCTTTGGCAACACCCTCACAGACACACCCAGAAGCAACAGTTTGCATCCTTTAGTCCAATCAAGTTGACAGTCAATATTAACCATCACACCTACATTCACCAACACATACTTATTGTTCTCTGGAGAACACAAGGGAGGCTTGAAAACACTACAAGTGGAACAATCTGGATCATCTAAAACATGGGAAAAGATTTAATAAGAGAATTAAAGGAAAGGAGAAAAGAAACTTTATTTTTTTCCTTTTTATTTCAACCACTTAAAGCAGTTTCTGTTTATCCTTCTAGCTTTCACATTATTAAATTTAAATTTATCAAAATATAATTTCTTTATAGTTTCTTATAATTTCACATTGAGCACCTAAAATAAAATGATGGAGAGAGGATACATTTTTCATCTTTACATGGTTGCTATAGTCAATGTAGTCAGAAACAGGATTTTTTATACTATTGAACTCAATAGAATGTACACTTTAATGTGAAGAAAATAATTATTTTGTATATTGAATGCACATAATTTCCTTTCCACATTCCAATAGAATCATTGATTCGAATAACCTAGATGCTTTCTAGTTGGTACCTGTACCCAGATTTCCTATTTCCTTTGTATTTTGTCTCCTTAGAGAATGCTCTTTCATGAAGCTATACCATTGCATCAACTTTAAACTGGCTACTTATAGATTTACTATTGTCCCTCAACTCTCTTCTGACTTTCATCACATGGTTTTAATAAACATCAAAGAAAAAATGACACATATGTCAACCAAAAGATTTATATTCAGAGTCCATAAAGGAACATTACAAATCAATATTAAGAAAACAAAGAACTCGGGGGGGCGGAGCAAGATGGCCGAATAGGAACAGCTCCAGTCTCCAACTCCCAGCGCGAGCGACACAGAAGACCGGTGATTTCTGCATTTTCAACTGAGGTACTGGGTTCATCTCACTGGGGAGTGCCGGACGATCGGTGCTGGTCAGCTGCTGCAGCCCGACCAGCGAGAGCTGAAGCAGGGCGAGGAATTGCCTCACCTGGGAAGCGCAAGGGGGAAGGGAATCCCTTTTCCTAGCCAGGGGAACTGAGACACACAACACCTGGAAAATCGGGTAACTCCCACCCCAATACTGCACTTTAAGCAAACAGGCACACCAGGAGATCATATCCCACACCTGGCCGGGAGGGTCCCACACCCACGGAGCCTCCCTCATTGCTAGCACAGCCGTCTGTGATCTACCGGCAAGGCAGCAGCGAGGCTGGGGGAGGGGCGCCCGCCATTGCTGAGGCTTAAGTAGGTAAACAAAGCTGCTGGGAAGCTCGAACTGGGTGGAGCTCACAGCAGCTCAAGGAAACCTGCCTGTCTCTGTAGACTCCACCTCTGGGGACAGGGCACAGTAAACAATAACAAACTCAGCCGAAACCTCTGCAGACACAAACGACTCTGTCTGACAGCTTTGAAGAGAGCAGTGGATCTCCCAACACGGAGGTTGAGATCTGAGAAGGGACAGACTCCCTGCTCAAGTGGGTCCCTGACCCCTGAGTAGCCTAACTGGGAGACATCCCCCACTAGGGGCAGTCTGACACCCCACACCTCACAGGGTGGAGTACACCCCTGAGAGGAAGCTTCCAAAGCAAGAATCAGACAGGTACACTCGCTGTTCAGAAATATTCTATCTTCTGCAGCCTCTGCTGCTGATACCCAGGCAAACAGGGTCTGGAGTGGACCTCAAGCAATCTCCAACAGACCTACAGCTGAGGGTCCTGACTGTTAGAAGGAAAACTGTCAAACAGGAAGGACACCTACACCAAAACCCCATCAGTACATCACCATCATCAAAGACCAGAGGCAGATAAAACCACAAAGATGGGGAAAAAGCGGGGCAGAAAAGCTGGAAATTCAAAACATAAGACCGCATCTCCCCTGGCAAAGGAGCGCAGCTCATCGCCAGCAACGGATCAAAGCTGGACGGAGAATGACTTTGACGAGATGAGAGAAGAAGGCTTCAGTCCATCAAATTTCTCAGAGCTAAAGGAGGAATTACGTACCCAGCGCAAAGAAACTAAAAATCTTGAAAAAAAAGTGGAAGAATTGATGGCTAGAGTAATTAATGCAGAGAAGGTCATAAACGAAATGAAAGAGATGAAAACCATGACACGAGAAATACGTGACAAATGCACAAGCTTCAGTAACCGACGCGATCAACTGGAAGAAAGAGTATCTGCGATTGAGGATCAAATGAATGAAATGAAGCGAGAAGAGAAACCAAAAGAAAAAAGAAGAAAAAGAAATGAACAAAGCCTGCAAGAAGTATGGGATTATGTAAAAAGACCAAATCTACGTCTGATTGGGTTGCCTGAAAGTGAGGGGGAAAATGGAACCAAGTTGGAAAACACTCTTCAGGATATCATCCAGGAGAACTTCCCCAACCTAGTAGGGCAGGCCAACATTCAAATCCAGGAAATACAGAGAATGCCACAAAGATATTCCTTGAGAAGAGCAACTCCAAGACACATAATTGCCAGATTCACCAAAGTTGAAATGAAGGAAAAAATCTTAAGGGCAGCCAGAGAGAAAGGTCGGGTTACCCACAAAGGGAAGCCCATCAGACTAACAGCAGATCTCTCGGCAGAAACTCTCCAAGCCAGAAGAGAGTGGGGGCCGATATTCAACATTCTTAAAGAAAAGAATTTTAAACCCAGAATTTCATATCCAGCCAAACTAAGTTTCATAAGTGAAGGAGAAATAAAATCCTTTACAGATAAGCAAATGCTTAGAGATTTTGTCACCACTAGGCCTGCCTTACAAGAGACCCTGAAGGAAGCACTAAACATGGAAAGGAACAACCGGTACCAGCCACTGCAAAAACATGCCAAAATGTAAAGACCATCGAGGCTAGGAAGAAACTGCATCAACTAACGAGCAAAATAACCAGTTAATATCATAATGGCAGGATCAAGTTCACACATAACAATCTTAACCTTAAATGTAAATGGACTAAATGCTCCAATTAAAAGACACAGACTGGCAAACTGGATAAAGAGTCAAGACCCATCAGTCTGCTGTATTCAGGAGACCCATCTCACACGCAGAGACATACATAGGCTCAAAATAAAGGGATGGAGGAAGATTTACCAAGCAAATGGAGAACAAAAAAAAGCAGGGGTTGCAATACTAGTCTCTGATAAAACAGACTTTAAACCATCAAAGATCAAAAGAGACAAAGAAGGCCATTACATAATGGTAAAAGGATCAATTCAACAGGAAGAGCTAACTATCCTAAATATATATGCACCCAATACAGGAGCACCCAGATTCATAAAGCAAGTCCTTAGAGACTTACAAAGAGACTTAGACTCCCATACAATAATAATGGGAGACTTCAACACTCCACTGTCAACATTAGACAGATCAACGAGACAAAGTTAACAAGGATATCCAGGAATTGAACTCATCTCTGCAGCAAGCAGACCTAATAGACATCTATAGAACTCTCCACCCCAAATCAACAGAATATACATTCTTCTCAGCACCACATCGTACTTACTCCAAAATCGACCACGTAATTGGAAGTAAAGCACTCCTCAGCAAATGTACAAGAACAGAAATTATAACAAACTGTCTCTCAGACCACAGTGCAATCAAACTAGAACTCAGGACTAAGAAACTCAATCAAAACCGCTCAACTACATGGAAACTGAACAACCTGCTCCTGAATGACTACTGGGTACATAACAAAATGAAGGCAGAAATAAAGATGTTCTTTGAAACCAATGAGAACAAAGATACAACATACCAGAATCTCTGGGACACATTTAAAGCAGTGTGTAGAGGGAAATTTATAGCACTAAATGCCCACAAGAGAAAGCAGGAAAGATCTAAAATTGACACTCTAACATCGCAATTAAAAGAACTAGAGAAGCAAGAGCAAACACATTCGAAAGCTAGCAGAAGGCAAGAAATAACTAAGATCAGAGCAGAACTGAAGGAGATAGAGACACAAAAAACCCTCCAAAAAATCAATGAATCCAGGAGTTGGTTTTTTGAAAAGATCAACAAAATGGACAGACCACTAGCCAGACTAATAAAGAAGAAAAGAGAGAAGAATCAAATCGACGCAATAAAAAATGATAAAGGGGATATCACCACCGACCCCACAGAAATACAAACTACCATCAGAGAATACTATAAACACCTCTATGCAAATAAACTGGAAAATCTAGAAGAAATGGATAATTTCCTGGACACTTACACCCTTCCAAGACTAAACCAGGAAGAAGTTGAATCCCTGAATAGACCAATAGCAGGCTCTGAAATTGAGGCAATAATTAATAGCCTACCAACCAAAAAAAGTCCAGGACCAGATGGATTCACAGCTGAATTCTACCAGAGGTACAAGGAGGAGTTGGTACCATTCCTTCTGAAACTATTCCAATTAATAGAAAAAGAGGGAATCCTCCCTAACTCATTTTATGAGGCCAACATCATCCTGATACCAAAGCCTGGCAGAGACACAACAAAAAAAGAGAATTTTAGACCAATATCCCTGATGAACATCGATGCAAAAATCCTCAATAAAATACAGGCAAACCGGATTCAGCAACACATCAAAAAGCTTATCCACCATGATCAAGTGGGCTTCATCCCTGGGATGCAAGGCTGGTTCAACATTCGCAAATCAATAAACATAATCCAGCATATAAACAGAACCAAAGACAAGAACCACATGATTATCTCAATAGATGCAGAAAAGGCTTTTGACAAAATTCAACAGCCCTTCATGCTAAAAACGCTCAATAAATTCGGTATTGATGGAACGTACCTCAAAATAATAAGAGCTATTTATGACAAACCCACAGCCAATATCATACTGAATGGGCAAAAACTGGAAAAATTCCCTTTGAAAACTGGCACAAGACAGGGATGCCCTCTCTCACCACTCCTATTCAACATAGTGTTGGAAGTTCTGGCTAGGGCAATTAGGCAAGAGAAAGAAATCAAGGGTATTCAGTTAGGAAAAGAAGAAGTCAAACTGTCCCTGTTTGCAGATGACATGATTGTATATTTAGAAAACCCCATTGTCTCAGCCCAAAATCTCCTTAAGCTGATAAGCAACTTCAGCAGTCTCAGGATACAAAATTAATGTGCAAAAATCACAAGCATTCTTATACACCAGTAACAGACAGAGAGCCAAATCAGGAATGAACTTCCATTCACAATTGCTTCAAAGAGAATAAAATACCTAGGAATCCAACTTACAAGGGATGTAAAGGACCTCTTCAAGGAGAACTACAAACCACTGCTCAGTGAAATAAAAGAGGACACAAACAAATGGAAGAACATACCATGCTCATAGATAGGAAGAATCAATATCGTGAAAATGGCCATACTGCCCAAGGTAATTTATAGATTCAATGCCATCCCCATCAAGCTACCAATGAGTTTCTTCACAGAATTGGAAAAAACTGCTTTAAAGTTCATATGGAACCAAAAAAGAGCCCGCATCTCCAAGACAATCCTAAGTCAAAAGAACAAAGCTGGAGGCATCACGCTACCTGACTTCAAACTATACTACAAGGCTACAGTAACCAAAACAGCATGGTACTGGTACCAAAACAGAGATATAGACCAATGGAACAGAACAGAGTCCTCAGAAATAATACCACACATCTACAGCCATCTGATCTTTGACAAACCTGAGAGAAACAAGAAATAGGGAAAGGATTCCCTATTTAATAAATGGTGCTGGGAAAATTGGCTAGCCATAAGTATTTCCTTACTCCTTATACGAAAATTAATTCAAGATGGATTAGAGACTTAAATGTTAGACCTAATACCATAAAAATCCTAGAGGAAAACCTAGGTAGTACCATTCAGGACATAGGCATGGGCAAAGACTTCATGTCTAAAACACCAAAAGCAATGGCAGCAAAAGCCAAAATTGACAAATGGGATCTCATTAAACTAAAGAGCTTCTGCACAGCAAAAGAAACTACCATCAGAGTGAACAGGCAACCTACAGAATGGGAGAAAATTTTTGCAATCTACTCGTCTGACAAAGGGCTAATATCCAGAACCTACAAAGAACTCAAACAAATTTACAAGAAAAAAACAAACAACCCCATCAAAAAGTGGGCAAAGGATATGAACAGACATTTCTCAAAAGAAGACATTCATACAGCCAACAGACACATGAAAAAATGCTCATCATCACTGGCCATCAGAGAAATGCAAATCAAAACCACAATGAGATACCATCTCACACCAGTTAGAATGGCGATCATTAAAAAGTCAGGAAACAACAGGTGCTGGAGAGGATGTGGAGAAATAGGAACACTTTTACACTGTTGGTGGGATTGTAAACTAGTTCAACCATTATGGAAAACAGTATGGCAATTCCTCAAGGATCTAGAACTAGATGTACCATATGACTCAGCCATCCCATTACTGGGTATATACCCAAAGGATTATAAATTATGCTGCTATAAAGACACATGCACACGTATGTTTATTGCGGCACTATTCACAATAGCAAAGACTTGGAATCAACCCAAATGTCCATCAGTGACAGACTGGATTAAGAAAATGTGGCACATATACACCATGGAATACTATGCAGCCATAAAAAAGGATGAGTTTGTGTCCTTTGTAGGGACATGGATGCAGCTGGAAACCATCATTCTTAGCAAACTATCACAAGAACAGAAAACCAAACACCACATGTTCTCACTCATAGGTGGGAACTGAACAATGAGGTCACTTGGACTCAGGAAGGGGAACATCACACACGGGGCCTATCATGGGGAGGGAGGAGGGGGGAGGGATTGCATTGGGAGTTATACCTGATGTAAATGACGAGTTGATGGGTGTAGCACACCAACATGGCACAAGTATACATATGTAACAAACCTGCACATTATGCACATGTACCCTACAACTTAAAGTATAATAATAATAAATAAATTTAAAAAAAAAGAAAACAAAGAACTCATCAAAAGCAAGCAAATGATTTGAGAAGACATTTTATAAAAGTATACAAATTATCAATAAGCACTTGAGAAATACTGAACATTAGTAATCATTAGGATAATGCAAATTAAAGCTGCATGATATACACCCATTGGAATGAAAAAGTTAACATAGTGTTGGCAAGGTTGTGGAGTAACTGGAATGCACATACATTGCTGGTAGAAAAACAAAATTGTACAGCCACTTTTGCTAATGGTTGGTTTCATAAACATATATATTCTATACTACCTATCCATTACACTTCTGTTTGCTTACTCAAGATAAATATATATATGTGTATTACACACACACACACACACACACACATATATATATATCCACAAAAACGTTTGTACAGGAATGGCCATAGCAATTTGGCTACATTTTGGGAAACAACTCAAATGTCTTTTGGTGGATGAATAAATAACAAATTATGGTATATCCATAATGGACTTACTATTTACTTACTACTTAGCTACAAAAAGGAACACACTATTGATACATACAATGGCATAAATAAGTCTCAAAATCATGCTGAAAGTGTGCACATTGTATGATGTCATTTATATAAAATTTTTGAAAAATGCAACTAACCCATGTTGATGGTGAGCCAATCAGTGGTTGTCTGGGAGTGGGGTGAGAAGGAAAAGATGGATTGCCAAGGGCACAAGGACACTTTGGTGGTAATGGAAGTGTTTATTATCTTGAATGTGGTGACATAAATATATCAGAACTGATCAGACTGAAGATCGAAATGTATTTATATCTCTTTCTGTGAAAAGTCAAAAAATGTTCTTTCTTGCCTTATTTGTGTTTGTGAAAGCTATTACCTCTGTGAAGCCCCATGCCTAAATGTTCCAGATCGTTGTGTTTTCACTCTCTTTTCTGCAATTTCACAAGTGTGTATTCACGTCTATCATAGACATCATCAGAGAGGAAAAACAGCTTCCTAATAATGTTTAAAGTTCTTGCATGGATATTGTCTACTTAAATTTACTACCTATTCCTGATTCAATATTTGTAATTATATTAACACATCTGTTCCTCATCTCCCACCAGGTTGTGAAGTTCTTGAGAAAAATCATCTTTGACTTGTCACCTCTTCCAGCACCTAGCACACTGATAATCATACAGTAGGGTTGTAATCAGCACTTACAGGCTGAATTGATAATACTTACAACGTTTGTAAAGCATTTTGGTGGTTTTCTGATAGAGTTTAGGCTCTTGACTTTCCTATACCACTGAGATTGCTTTATAATTGAGGTGTTGGTTTCAATAATTTTCATGACCCATAAACTTTGCAATTCCCTGGAAACATTTGGAAGAAATAATATCAGGGAATTATTTCAATCAGCACCCTCAGCGTTTACATGATAGATTTTATCCACTGTGATGCCCATCTTCCACAAAAATAATCATTTCTTGTTAAGTTTTCTGTTTGCAAAAATCATCTTACTTCTGTTGTCCCCAATTGCAGTAATTTCTGATTCTGCCATCTAAACTGCAGTATTTGCACACATAATCTCTATTCAAAAGAATATAGCACACTTTTTAAGCCATTATCTACTACTGGGGGTGTGTTTGTTATTGCTTTCTATGCCTCTATTGTCTCCTCAACTAGGAATCTATAACACAAAATCCTGCAAAGCTTTTGTGAGAAATGTCATAAAGGAATGTGTTACTATAGAAGATGTGAAAATTCCATTTGGGCTTATTTACCAATTGAGAGAGATATTCAAGGTAGGGACAATATTATCAGCAAAGACTACACTGCAAATAGTAATAGGGATTTTTTTTTTTTAGCTTTTTCTTCAAAAACAGAAATCTAATAGAAAACAGTTTTGCAGTATAAGTGTATAAATATAACCAGTTTTGTGCTAGGTTTTCCAGTGCTATTACAATGTTGCCCATTAAGTATGTTTATGGAGTACTCAATGACAAGAAAATAGTTTGATGGACATATCCCACATAATGAGATTTTTCTGAAATTGTAGTTTTACTTCAAGTACGAGTCTGGAAATATCTAAAACAATATTTCTAGATGAAAGGAGTGAATCTAAGGGAATTAATGGAGACTCATTTAACCTTTAATGTCCCAAGAGGTAACAGCATTTTGGAGGAAAAAAAAGAAGAAAAAAATTAATTCCAAACTAATGGCCATTATTATTTACAAATATACATATATAGAATTTTGCAAATAGAGCTTCCCAAAGGTTATTATGCTACCTGGATAAAACATCTAAAATTTCTTCATTTGTGGTAAATTTAAGTGAAGGCCTGAACATTATCTACCTACCTACGTATCTCCTAAATCCTAAGTGAAATGACCAAAATATATATAAAAATAGAGGAAATCTGTATAACACATTTAGTCAACTCCAGTCTAAATCTCCTACATCTCAAATGAAATTGAGCCTGTCAATGTCACAAAGCACTTCCATGATTCTAGACTCAAGGTCTGGAATCTTTATTTTCTAGTTCATCTATTCTGCAGTTTTAGACACAAAGGACTCCTCCTCTTCTTGCTTACTCACCATGTTCTTTTCAGTCTTCTTTGCAACTACTTCTCTTCCTGAAATCTTCAATGTCAAAGTATCACTGGACTCAGTTCCTCCTTATTCACTTCTATATGGGCACACATTTTTGATATCATTTTATCCAATCTCTTGGCTTTACATAGATTCTATTTACTGATGAATTCCAAATCCACGACTCTAAACCTGACATCTTCCTTAAGCCCAAAGCTTGTCTTTTCAACCACCTACATAACATATCCACTTAGACATTGTATTTTTTGACTTAGGCTAAGTTATGATACAGTAACTAAGAACTCCCAAATCTTAGCACTTTACACCAAAAGTTTATTTATGCCCTCATGAAGTATTGGTTCCTTGTGAGCTGAAGATTCCTGATCCATGTGTCTTTTTCACCCTTGAATCCAGATTGAAGGTTTCATGGCAGAGGGGAAAGAAGAATGGGAAGACTGCACAATGACTCTTAAAACCTTTACCAGGGGTGGCATGTATCACTTCTACTCATGTTTCATCAGGCCGAGAAAATCATGTGGTCGAGCTTGATATCAGTGTGACAGAAGAATATAATCTTCCACAGAGAATGCCAGCAAAAAATTGAGAATAATAATATAATTTGGCACAAATGTTTGGTAACCTCAAAGTTAACATGTCCAAAATTTAAATACTACTTTTTCTTCAGAAGACATCCTCCCTTCTAATCCTTCTTATCGCTCCAATATATCTCCATCCATTAACTTGGCACAGCAAGAGATCTTAGAGGAAAGAGTAATTTTTTTTCTCTGCCCATCATCCAATCCATTGTTAAATCTTAGCACTTCAACAGATGTGTCAAAAATCCAATTCTTTCCCTCACCAGTATTATCATATCAGTCTAAACCACCATCTCTTCTCTCCCAGGATTACAACTGTAGATACCTAACCATGTCGTACTATAACCTATTTACCATAAAACATCCAGTATTTTCTCTTTGAAATATAAATTGAATGACATCACACCAATATATTAAATCCTGCAATGACTTCCCATCACACTGATAATAACATCTAACTTCTTCAAGTTGACTGCAGGGCCCTATGGACTTGATTCATCTATCCCCTTACCTCAGGTGAATCCATTTTCTGTTTGTTCACTGGACTGCATTTATACCAGCCTTGGCTTCTACAGCATGCCCAACTCTTTCTCACCTCTGAGAGAGAGTCTACAAGTGTTGATAATCTATTCTTGCCATCTGGACTACTCTTCTGCCATACAGTTCTCAAATGAAATCTTACCTCTTTAAGAGGCTTTCTCTGACCACCTTATCTCAATTAAAAAAAGTAATCCTTTACCCTAGTGGCAATCTATCCTGTATCATAGCAATATTAGTCATACAATTAGTCAATCTTGTTTGTATACTTGTTAATCAGTTTATTGTTTGCTTCTAAAGCTGTAGCATAAATCCCATGAGGACAAAACCATGTTTTGTTGTTGCGGCTGTTGTTCTCTCATACCAGCTGTATAGTAGATTCACTAAATATTTGTTAAATAAATGACATGATTTTTCAAAAATCTTTGCAGGATCTCTGCAGATAAAACCAAGGTGAAGGAAGAAACCAAAGACCAAGGAAGGTGAAGGAAGAAAGCAAAAAATATCTTTGTGGTGAAAAAAAGCGTTTTCTTAGGAAGTGGAGAAATCTAGCAGAAACCCAGTAATACCATTGAGAGATGCTGGTTGAAGGTAAGAGATAGACATAGAAGGAAACGGGAAAACTATACATAAATTACCTTTTTTACCTCTACATTATGATCATTCACAAAATAAATATATCCAGGAATTGGGAGGGTAAGTAAAGCCATTGAGATTACTCTGTGTATTATAATGTTAATAACAAAAATACAATAAGGTATTAGTTAACATTTTAGGAGAACTTACTATTCTAAGCATTTAAATATATTAATTCAATTTTAAAAACCCCACTGTGTTTTTCCTGTTTTAGATTAAAAATCAAAAGTAGAAACGAATACCAATATTTAATCTAAAATGGGAGAGAAATAGCTCAGTTGGTTAGAGCATGGTGGTAATAAAATGAAATAAACACAGTCTTTTTAAGATCACATACATCTAGTAAGTAGCAGTACCACGATTTGAAATGACATTTTCTGAACCAGCATCTTAAATACTATTCATTTCTCTACAATGTGTGTCCTCCAACATTGTCCTGTCTTGGATGTGATCTCAAGCTGGATCTCTTTAGTAACCTGGAAGAACATATGTGGAGTGGGGGTGGAAAGAGCTTTTCTTTCTGCACTAGTAGCGTATCCAATCACCTCCTCCCAGGTTCCTCCCTCAACATGGGGGTATTACAATTCAAGAGGAAATTTGGGTGAGGACACAGAGCCAAACCATATCATTCTGCCCCTGGCCCCTCCCATGTCTCATACCTTTTTCACATTTTAAAACCAATCATGCTTTCCCAATAGTCCCTCAAAGTCTTATCATTCCAGCATTAACTCAAAAGTTCAAGTCTGATGTCTCATCTGAGACAAGGCAAGTCTCTCCAGCCTATGAGCCTGTAAAATTAAAAACAAGTTAGTCACCTCTGAAATACAATGGAGGTACAGCATTTGGTAAATGTTACCATTCCAAATGGGAGAAACTGCCCAAAACCAAGGGGCCACAGATCTCATGCAAGTCAGAAAACTTATTGGCAGGGAACTTATGAAATCTTAAAGCTTCAAAATAATCTCCTTTGACTCCATGTCTCACTTCCAGGACACACTGATACAAAGGGTGAGCTCCCAAGGCCTTGGGCAGCTCTGCCCCTATGCATGGTATGGCCCATGCGGCTGCTTTCATGGGTTGGCGTTGAGTGCCTGTGGCCTTTCCAGGCACACGGCACAAGCTGTCGGTGGATCTATCATTCTGGGGTCTGGAGGAGGATGGCCCTCTGCTCACATCTCCACTAGATGGTGCCCCAGTGGGGACTCTGTGGAGACTTCAACCTTATATTTCTCCTTTGCACTGCCCTAGGAGAGGTTCTCCATGAGGGCTCTGTCTCTGCAGCAGACTTCTCCCTGGACATCCAGGTGTTTCTGTACATTCTTTGAAATCTAGATGGAGGTTTCCAAACCTCAACTCTTCTGCACACCCACAGGCCCAACACCATGTGAAAGCCACCAAGGCTTGTGGCTTACACCCTCTGAAGCAACGGCCTGAGGTGTACCTTGGCCCCTTTTAGCCACAACTGGAGCTGGAGCAGCTGGGATGCAGGATGCCATGTCCCAGGACTGCACAGAGCAGTGGGGTCCTGGGCCTGGCCCATTTTTTCCCTCCTAGGCTTCCAGGCCTGTGATGGGAGGGGTTGCCAGGAAGGTCTCTGACAGGACCTGGAGACATTTTCCCTATTATCTTGGTTATTAACATTCTTCTTCTTGTTACTTATGCAAATTTCTGCAGCCAACTTGAATTCCTCAAACAGAAAATGGGTTTTTCTTTTCTACCACATGGTTAGGCTGCAAATTTTCCACACTTTTATGTTCTACTTCCCTTTTAAACATAAGTTCCAATTTCAAACCATCTCTTTTGTGAATGCATATGACTCTCAGAATCAGTCAGTTTCTCTCTTGAATGCTTTGCTGCTTAAAGGTTTTTTCTGCCAGATACCCTAAATCATCTCTCTCAAGTTCAAAGTTCGACGGATCTCTAGGGCAGGGCAAAATGCTGCCAGTCTCTTGGCTAAAGCATAGCATGAATGACCTTTACTGCAGTTTCCCATAAGTTCCTCATCTGCATCTGAACCTCAGCCTGGACTTCATTGTCCCTATCAGTATCAGCATTTTGGTCAAAACCATTGAAATAGTCTCTAGGAATTCCAAACTTTCTCTCATCTTACTGTGTTCTGAGTTCTCCAACTTGTTCCAACCTCTGCTGATTACCCAGTTCCAAAGACATATCTATGTTTTCATGTTATCTTTATAGTAGTACCCCACTCCTGGAACCAATTTCCTGTATTAGTCCATTTTCATACTGCTATAAAGATACTACATGAGACTGGGTAATTTATAAACAAAAGAGGTTTAATTGACTCACAGTTGCACATGACTGGGGAGGCCTCAGGAAACTTACAATCATGGCAGAAGGGGAAGCAAGTCACATCTTACATGGTGGCAGGAGAGAGAGAGAGAGAGAGAGAGAGAGAGAGAGAGAGCAGGGAAAACTGCTACTTTTAAACCAGTAGATCTTGTGAGAACTCTCTCACTATTGTAAGAACAGCATGGGGAAAACTGCCCATGATCCAGTCACCTCCCACCAGGTCTCTCTCTCAACAAGTGGGGATTACAGTTTGAGATGAGATTTGGGTGAGGACACAGAACAAAACTGTATCATCTGTCAACCCTCTAAGCTGACTCAGAAGGCTCATTAACATCCTAAGGCACTGAGATACTGCTTGTCCACAAGACTCCAGAAATATGTCAATGCTGTGGACAGTCAGTAGGTAATATGGTGGCTGTTGTTGATGGGATGTCCTTATCCAATGTCAGTGAGCAGAGGACTAACAAGGCTTCGTATCCTTAGTGATATAGGCTGCTCTTTCAAATAGAGACTGAAAGAAACACAGATGCAGGCTTAAGTCCTTGCTGCAGACTACCACCACTTGTCTCACACAAACAGGCATACGCAGAAAGAGAGGCAGACAGAGATGAGAAAGGAGAGACAGACACACAAAGGCAGAAAGACGCAACAACTACTTTTCCTTTACTTGGCAATCAATTTTACATAAAGGATCATAATAGCTTTAAGATGTTGAACACATTTTCTCAAGAGAGGTATTAAGGAATTGTCCACTTTTGAAGTATTCTTTTACAATTAAAAACCTAAGACTCATTTGGAAAAACTGCATTTATTTACAACATTAAGATTAACATCTACTCTCACATGTTTATGCATTATTTTTCAGAATTTGGTATCAAGATTATGTTACTTTTGTAACGTAACTTGGAAATACTTCCATTGCTTCCAAAACTGTATAGCCATATATAAAGGAAGGAAAGTTTGTGTTTCCTGAAAGTTCATGAAAAAAGAGACCCTAAAATCTTCTCAGTCCAATTCTTTTTATTGAGTCAATGATTTTAAAATAATTTTCCCTTTATAGTTTTTATGCTTTTATATCCTTTGAGAACTTGTATATCCCTAAAATGTTACACTTTACCTCTACATTTTTATAGTAAATAATTGACATTAGTTTTCTATCATATTTAAAAATCTGACCTACAGTAATCCATCAAAGATATATTGAGGCCTGTTATCTCCCAGGACTGATCTGAGGTCTGGATATATAACAGCAAATGAAGTAAAAATTCTCATAGTCATGGAGCACACATTTTGATGTAATTTAAGTCTGTTTCTAATATTCACGATTTATGTATTTTATTTTTTAATTCGCTTCAATCAAGATTTATCAATTTTTATTAATATATTGATATGCTGAACCTTGTAATATATATAACTTTTACAGCCTATGTTTCTAATTCATCAAGGTGTAATTGTTATTGATAATTGAGAGACAGGCCTAGCTGGATTTCTTAGGTGGACTAAGAATTCCTAAGCCTAACTGGGAAAGATAATAACACCTTTGTCTGTATACTTGAGCTTGTTTCATTGTTTCTTGTTTTCTGAGCTGAGACAAAAGGCCAATCTTTCCTTCCACCTTTCTCTTTTTCTGTTTTTCCTCTCTCTCTGGCTGCACTCCTTGCTTTCTTCTTGCTATATTTGTAGGTAAAAGCATACTAATTGCCTTCTTATTATCCTTTTAAATAAAACAAAATTGTTGTTTAAAGATTTAAATAAGAAAAATTTGAAATAACAATTTAAAAAGAAAATAAGAAGGCCATTAGTATGCTTTTACATGCAAATATAGCTCTATTACAAATACTTTGGAGTTGTGCCCATTAAGTTGATATTTTAGACAGTTTATAATTCACAATTTGTTTTCCCCCTTCCCTCAAAATTTTGTTATGATTCACTTTGTTTTTATGGGGGAAATATTTATAATTTTCTGAATGATTAGATTTTTAATTTGCTATTTCTAGCAGGGTCGTTCTTTTAACATTCTATTGGCATTTTTCCAAGAAGACGTAATCTGTACTATTTTGACTCTTAGAACGTACTAAAGGTTTTTATTATGAAGAAACCATAAATATATGAAAAGACTTTTATAAATTGAGAGATTTCTATTATTTTTAAAAACTAAACGCATATTTTTTCCCTTGGATATTTTTAACATTGAGGAGTCAGTGTAAAATTTGGGGATTTTCTTGTATCTCTATTAACTTTTCTTTCCATTTTATATGCATTTTGTTTTGAAAAAATAGCCAATATATATTATAGATTATATCTCAATACTTCAGTCTCTGCCATCATTATTAATAGATGTTCATCTTTGTCATTTTTGCTACAAGCCTTTTTTTAAAGAAAGAAAACATTTCAGTAAAATGGTTTTCTTTTTTACATGAAGCAAATCCCCTTAGGCACCTACCTGCACCTTCACCTTCTCTCCACCTGCAAGGTCTCTGCTGCTGCTAAGTCAGTCAATCACTACTAATATTTTGGTTGGTATTCTTGTGGTCCACCTTTTTGTGTGTGCCTTGCAGACATATTTATATAAACTTGGATTAATATTTTAAATTTAGATAAATGCTGTGATACTCTACAATCTTGCTTTATTGCACCTTGCTTTATTCACTTAATTTTATAATTTTTGAGTTTTATTTTTCTTTACACACACGCACACACGTCTCATTATTTTAACTTGTTCTAATATTTTCCACCTTTTTTCACTTTCCCACTGTCATACTCAACTACCTCATACCACGTTTTTTTAAAACACCCAATGCTTTTTCTCTTTTTATTTGCCAAAAATTGAAATGAGAAAAGACTGCCTATAGGCTCTCACCACAATTATCACCCTATTGGTCCCTGAAACCTGTTAAAAGAAAAACTTTAGCCAAATTAAATGTAACACAGTCTAATTCAGCAAAGGATTTGCAAATCAGACAGCCTCCCAAGACAGAGTAGGCTCAGAGAGACCAGCACAGCCACGTGGTAGAAAAAGATTTATGGACAGACAAAGGAAAGTGACTTACACAAAATGGAAGTGAGGTACAGAAAAAACAGCCAGATTTGTTACAGCTTTGGCATTTGCCTTAACACAACATGATTTGAATAGTTGACTCCCTTTGATTGGCCAAAACTTGGTGATTGGCACAAGAGTAGATTACAGTTGGTATACACTACCACTTAGATCATAATTCACTCTGTACAGAGAAACCCTTAGGCTCAATTTAAAATACATAAGGAGGGAGCTTTAGGCTAAAGCTGATTTTTAGCAAGCTCTACGCTCAGATTTCCCACATGTACAATGAATGAACTGCCCATAAGCCTATCAAAGTCCAGATTATCCACATACACAGTAGATTGTATCCTTTTTTCCCCTTGTCAAAAACATTTTTTTCCCACTATTTCCCTCTTTC
Source organism: Macaca mulatta (assembly GCF_049350105.2). Taxonomy (NCBI): domain Eukaryota; kingdom Metazoa; phylum Chordata; class Mammalia; order Primates; family Cercopithecidae; genus Macaca; species Macaca mulatta. The sequence continues at coordinate 48,339,646 of NC_133418.1, forward strand.
TCTCTTGCATCACATTTTTATCCTTTACTAATGGATCGTTTGCATGAGCCTTTTTTTTTTTTTCTTTTGAGATGGAGTCTCGCTCTGTTGCCCAGGCTGGAGTGCAGTGGCGTGATCTCGGCTCACTGCAAGCTCCGCCTCCTGGGTTCATGCCATTCTCCTGCCTCAGCCTGCTGAGTAGCTGGGACTACAGGCACCCGCCACCATGCCGGATAATTTTTTGTATTTTTAAGTAGAGACAGGGTTTCACCCTCTTAGCCAGGATGACCTTGATCTCCTGACCTCGTGATCTGCCCTCCTTGGCGTGAGCCACCGTGCCAGGCCGCATGAGTCTTCTCTTGATCCCATTTTACCTCCTGCTACTGCTCCATTTGTCTAATCCCCTTTCTGGTAGAATTAAAACTATATTTATTATTAAAACTATTATTATAACCATTAAAAATAGTTAGGGACATTTTTGTATCCATTCACTAGTGAGGAGCCGTTTAGTTTATTCTTGGCTCTCTTGCAGTATATCTTGCGTATGTTTTCCTTTCCTCCAATTCTGGCACACCAGCGGTATACTTCCATAGTTGCTTTCCAGGAAGAAAGTTTCCTGTTATTTCTAGATTTATTTGGGCCAATTTTCAATGCTTAATTTATCATTAACAAGAAGTCAGATGTTATTTTGAAATATGCAAGGTGTATAAATGAAACAAGGAAGCTAATAACCTTGAAGAATTGAAATGGAAATGTTTTCTAATGTGTGATGTTAATGCTTAGAATTTAGTGGCAAAGTCAAAGTATCAGTAACCATTAATATGTGTTAGATGAAAGAGATACTTGGTTAAAGGAAATGAATATTATTTATGATGACCACCCACTCATTATAAGCCAGAGGGAAACAAATGTTCTATTCAGTTTTCTTTCATCTCAGCTATTTGCTACAGTGTTCAAATCTCTAGAATAATTTGCCCAAGGCATAATTTTCATGAAGCCGTGCTATAGCTAGGAAGGCTACTGGTAGTATAGAAGAGTTACTTATGAAGTTGTTAGATTTGCAGAATTTTAAATACTATAAATTCCTTCATATTCTCTCTTCTCTGCCTGACCACCTAGGAAACCTCTATCACAAGGGTCTTATAACTTGGAATGATAGTTTCTGAGGCCCCATAGTGTCCAAATTATAAGAAACTGTTGGTCAAAATAGAGATGAGAAAAGGCTACTAATTGAAAGAGAAACAAGCTTTTGTGCATTCAAAAATAAGACCTTCACTTGGAGGAGAAAATTGTTGGTATTTGGCAATCTACTAACAAAAATCCTTTACCCTACTTCTGCTAACAGTGTTCCGTTTACTTTCTCTCTTTTACAAACATCACCAGTTCTCCATTTCATTTTTGTTTTACAATTTTCTTTGGAATAGAATCTTTAAAAAACGTTTCACCAGAAACTATGAAGTAAAGATGACGTTTCTAACTATCCAACATGTTCTTTCTTCTATTAATAGTCCTCTTTCAATTCAATTGAAACTGATTAATCTATTACCATTAAACTGGATGGCTGCTTGGTAACAGGCACTGGGATCTGGAGTACACAAGAGCTTTTCCTCATGGAGTTTATGTTCCAGCATGAAAGAAATAATTAAAAAATGGTGAAGGTAATGAAAGGTCATATAATATGAAAGTGTACGTTAATAATCTTCTTGGGAAGTAAAATTTAAGCTGAGATTTGAAGAATATGTAAGAATTAGCCAAGCAAGGAGATTCAGGCATATCTGCCACAGAATCTTAAATGGAACTGAACTAAAGCAGCATACCTGGCTAGAGTATAAAAATACAAGAAGGCGGCATTTTTTACCTATCTAAAAAGGGAGGCAAGGCAATATCACAAATTCTCTTTTTCAACAATGTGTAAAGAGTTGAATAATATACTACCTGATACGGTTTGGCTCTATGTCCCCACCCAAATTTCATGTTGAATTGTGATCCCAAGTGTTGGGGCTGGGTGTGAGGGGCTGGTGGGAGGTGATGGGATCTTGGGGGTGGTTTCTAATGGTTTAGCACCATCCCTTAAGTACTGTCTTGTGAGTGAGTTCTCATGAGATCTGTTTGTCTAAAAGTGTGTAGCATCTCCCCCTTAGCTCTTTCTCTCCTGCAGCCATGGGAAGACATGTTTGCTTCCCCTTTGCCATCCACCATGATTGTAAGTATACTGAGGCCTCCCAGCCATGCCTCCTGTACAAGCTGCAGAAATGTGAGTCAACTAAACTCCCCTTCTTCATAAACTACCCAGTCTCAGGTGTTCTTTAGAGCAGAGTCAGAATGGACTGATACACTCCCTCACCAGTACCAAAGTGCCTTCTGGAGAAAAAGAAAACACTATCTTTGTTCAGAGAAGACCCTTGATTAGCCATTTGGTATAAAAATAGAGTCACTGAAGGCAGAGGTGTTCGCATTTCTATCCCACCTGAGACACGGAGAAAGTTGGGTAATTTTTCTTCTTTCTCTTTTCCGTCTGGCCTCAAGGGTAAGAGATGAGAAGGAAAGCTGTAGAGAAATAATAAGGAACAAAGAGTGTCTTAATTTGCATTTCCCAAAAGCATAGCTCTTTTTCTTTCTCTCAGAGGTTTTGACATGCTCTTAGACACAGGAGTTTATCTGGGAGATGATCTCAGGAAGCAGAGGGGGAGAGTCAGGAGGGAGAAACAGAAAAGGAAGGAAAGCCAATAAAGGTAGTGTTGTTGACCTAGTAACTGTGATGGGTAATTATGTTCCATCCTGCCGGGGACCTCTGAGAAACCTGGAAGACTCTGCCTCAGACTGTCACTTTTAAAGCTTCCCCCAGCCAAGCTTTTGCCTGCTTCTGCACATAGGCTTGGCAGTCTCCTAAGGTGCTGGAGACAGTCCTAAGGCATGAAATCAAGTGCCATGAGGAAATGTGGCATGGGATACAAAGAATCAACCAAATGATAAATTCTGGGTACTATAGGGGAACAAGGTCATGAGAACCTTCAAGTGTAAAGTGGAGAGACAACTTTTGGTAATTCAGAAGCCTAATATACAATTTTCATCATTTTGATTTGCTGCAATATAAATCTTGATCCACATCACACATCTCAGATCTATTCATGAAAATCTTCATCTCGCTCTTGCTCCCTCTCTTTCACACGTACATACATGTATACATGCATCTCACACTCAACCTCATGTTCTATAATGGGGAAATAGGATGCTTGGTAGTAATTAAAGGCTTAATCTTTACATGTGGGTGATCTGAAGTAAAGAAGACAGTCCCTGCCAGAGCTAGAAGCTAGAGCCCACTTGACTCTGACAGCATACACACATCTTCCAAATTGGGACTTTTCAATAATCATAAAAATTTTTGTATTCTGAGAGGATATAGAATTGTGATATGATCTCCAGATTCATTGGGGAAGGAGACATTAAGTGTTACCTAGTTTTTATATGTTAAAAATTTGAACTCACACGTTCTTAATGAATTTTGAGGACAAATTCGTAGGATCCAATCTGAATTTCTGGTTGCAGGGTAGAGACTGAATTAGAATGAGTGTAAGAGTAGATATAGGGACAAAAATTAGCAAGTATGTTGCCATTGTCCCACCAAGAGACAAAATCATTAAGGCCTGGCTATTGAAAGATAAGGGCACAAATGAATGAAAATGGTAAGCATTTGAAGAAATAGGAAATTAAGGTGCAATTTCTTAAAATTGGAAATACTGATGAATGAAAATGTTTTAGGGAGAAGATATATTTAATTTGGAGCATGTTTGAATCCTCTGTGAGGGGAAATAAGTGAATCTATACATACTGGGTGAGATTTACATATTTGAAATTCAAAAAAGACACTGGGCTAGAGATAATAATGTGGAGTAATAATCATCTTCATAAACTTTTCTAAAACTATGGGAGTGAGTGGATAATATCTTCTAGGATTAAACTGAGCTATGGAGAGAGGGGGAGAGAGAGAGAGAGAAATAGAGACATAAAGGAAGGGGGAAAAACCCTAAAATCATAAATATATAAGGGCAGGGAGAGGAGGAGGAGACGTTAAAGAAGACTAAGAAGGCATATTCAGATATATCAAAAAAAGCAAGATAATCTCACAAAATTCAAGAGGAAAGAGTCTTTACAAGCAGATGCTGAATGCTGTAGAGTGTTCAAATAGAGTAAAGATCGAAATATGTCCATTTATTCTAACAATCTGGAGGGCAGTGTGACTCTGATGAAGAGTGTTTTAGAAAGTTTAAATATAAAACAGACTGAAGTATATCCATGAACTTTCAACCTGGAGAGCTGGGTGACCTTGGTGGGGAGAATTTCAGTGTAGTGATATAATGAGATATATTGGAGTGAGTGAGAAATGAAGAAATGTAGACATCAAGGGGCAGCAACTGGTTAAAGAAATTTGGCTGAAGGGCTTTATTTGCACAAAAATCAAAGGAAGTGTAGGTATCATTCCTACCATCTTAGGGATGGGCAAACTGAGTTTTATAGAGGTTATATTGTCAAAAGCCACATAGTAAGTACCGGAGCAAGAATTCAAAGATCTGCTGCCTTCAAAGACCCAAAATCTATGCTAAATTTACTTAAATCCATTATACCACATCATTTATCACGTCAGCTTAAAAATGTATATGAAAAACAATGTATACTGAAGATGAAGCTATTTTATCATATGAAAATGATTTCTTAATGAAAATTAAACTAACAATAATATATAAAAATAAACATGCAAAAAATTAGCCTCACTAGTATCAAAGAAAAGCTAACTCAAAATATTAAGTAGAATGTATTTTTTTTACATATTACTTTGACATAGATGTAAAAAGATGTAAATTGGTTTAGACGTTATGAAGAACAGTATGGAGGTTTCCAAAAAAATTAAAAATAGTACTACCTTATGACCCAGCAGCTCCTCTTCTGGTCATAAACCCAAAGGAAATGAAATTACCATTTTAGAAAAATACCTGCCCTCTCGTGTTCTGATGAAGAAATGACCTAAATGTCTGTTGATGGAATAATGAATGAAGAAACTGTGAGACAGATATTAGTGGATATACATACATATATATGTAGTTGACCCTTGAACAACATGGGTTTGAACTGTGTGGGTCCACTTATACACAGATTTTTTTTTTCAATAAAAGATACACAGTGTGCCTTCCTCTCCTGCTTCCGCTTCCACCTTCTCCACCTACTCCACCTTTTTGGCTCTGCCATCCCTCGTTCTCAGGTCCTCAATGTGAAAACGATGATAGTGAAAACCTTCATAATGATCTACTTCCTTTTAATGAATAGTAAATATTTTTTCTCCTGCTTATGATTTTCTAATAACATTTCCTTTTCTCTAGTTTATTGTGAGAACACAGTATATAACAGATACACAAAATATGTGTTATCAACTATTTTTTTGGCAAGGCAGTCAACAGTACTGTATTATGCAGTTTTCAGGGAGTCTTAAGGCTATAACTGGATTTTTGACTGCAAAAGGAATCAGTGCCCATAAACCACCCTTTGGTCAAGGGTCAACTGTATGTATACACATATATGCATATATATAGTATATACACGTGTATATATACATATATACACACATATGTATATACGCATATGTAAATACACATGCATACATACGCAAATACGTATATACATGTATGTATATATACATGTGTGTAGATATGTATATACATGTATGTATATACGTATATATACATGCATATAGATATGCATACATGCACAGATGTGCATATGTATATGTACATATACACATATATGATATATGCATGCATGTACCTGTTTCTGTACATATATGCATATACATATACGTGTCTGTATGCATACAGATGTATATGCATACATGTACATATGTGTGTATGCATACATATGCATATGTGCACATGCATGTGTTTATGTATATGTACATATACATATATGCATATACATATATGTACATATACCTATATGTGCATATACATATATGTATACCTACATATGTGTATGTATATACACACACATATAGGAATATCATACAGCCTTGACAAAGAAGGAGATCCTGCTGCAACTGAAATGAACCTGGAGGAGATTATACTCCGTGAAATAAGCTGGACACACAAGGAGGAATATTGCATATCTCACTTATATGTGAAATATTAGAAGAAAAATCAAAAAGTGAAATACACAGATGTGGAGAATAAATCAGTAGTCATCAGGGGTTGTGGGTGAGGGGAGAAAATGAGGAGCTGTAGATCAGAGTATACAAATTAGCAGGTACCTAAGATGAACAAGTCTAGAGATCTAACATACAACATAAAGACTATAGGTCATAAAATTGTACTATATTTGGGATTCCTGTTAAATGAGTAGATTTGAGCTCATCTTGCCACTAAAGCAAACAGAAATGAGTAACTGTGAGATGATAGATATGCTAATTTGCTTCACTATAGTAACCATTTTACGGTCTCTATATATCCCATAACGTCAAGTTGTATACCTTAAACATGCACAATAAGTTTTTTTTAAAAATGAACGGGTTAGAAAGGAGTTGTGAAGTATGTAATTTCTAATGCGCTTCTGGGAAAGGAATTGATATTCTCTCATGAGACTGTAAGCTCCTTTAGGGCAGTTTTCATGTCTTAATCATCTTTGTTTCTCTGCTTCCTTCTACAATTTCTGAAACAATATTCCCTTATGAAATATTTATTGTATTTTATTGAGTTGCACTGAATCAAATAATGTGAATTCTAGTTCTAAGATATGAATAACTGTAAAGTTATTTAAGTACACCTTGTGTATCATTCTGATTGTATGTGATTTACTTCTGAATTACTTCACTTCCGAGAAGCATATTTCTGTGAATGAAAAATTTATGTGTAATGTGTGTCTGTGAGTTTATGAGTGTGTATTATATGTGTTTTTGATTAATAGATCGAGTTAATTGAAAGCCAGTCAATTTTTCCTACTCCTCTGTAAATAGTATTTGATTATTAATAGCTCTTCAAGGAAAATTTTGCTTGTTATTTCACCATTAAAGTTGGCTGGTTATAAACTGAGAAGTCAAAGGTACTCTACAGCTTTAATTAGAGTGCCTGCTAAGCTGCTGCAACAAAGGAACACAAAAATCTGGTGGCTCAAGCAAAATAGAATTTGTCTCTCACGTAGGAGTGGACAGTCTATGGAGGAGAGGTGACTCTGCTGTATAACATACAAAATATGTGTTATCTCTGCTTCATAAAGTCATCTAGAGACTTAGGGGCCTTCTACCTTGCTGCTCTGTTAATCCCTAAAGAAGTAATTCTTAAACTTTACGTCCATCAGAATCTTCTGAAGAGCATACCAAAACAGATTGCTGAATCTACCCCTGGCATTTCTGACTCAGTTGGTCTGGAATGGGACCTGAAAACTTGCATTCTTAGCAAACTTACATGTGTCAGTGGGAATCGGCTGATGCTACTCGGGACTACATTTTATAAACCACTGTCCTAAAATGTTAGCTTGCTCTGCCTGGTCAAGGCTAATTACCAGCATGATCCTTCAGATTCCGTTTATGAAAAGGGGTAAAAAGAAAGGGAAATCTGCCCAGTTATTTTAGTGGAATGACTTAGAAAAAAAATACGTTTTTTTCTCGTATTTCATATTTGAGAACTTAGTCACAAGGCAGGAAAAAAATGGCAATTGAACTTAATTGCCGAGAAAATGGTAAATGTAGTCTCTAACTGGGCAACTATATGTCCAAATATAATTCAAGGGGTTCTATTACCAAAATAGGGGAAAAAAAAATCAATACTAGAAGTACTTTGGCAGACTTTGCTATAATGCCATAGATAAGCACAGTATACAATTGCTAAGACCAAAAAGAAAAGTATCTGTAGAACGACATGAGAATAACAACAGCAGTAATAATAATAGCTAAGATTTCGGTGTTTGTTTTATTCAAGCTCTGTGCCAAACACTGTACATATGATATGTTCCTTATTTTTCATGAGTGTTCTATGAGGAGATCATACAATGTTCTCCATCTCTCCAATTTTTAAGAGGAAACATTAATTTATTATTGTAACTTCATTAGTTATTTGATTTTTAGATTTGCCTAACAATCCTAAAATGTACATAAAAATTACTCAACTTCTTAAGCACAATATTGGCTTGGCACAGTGGCTCACGCCTGTAATCCCAGAACTTTGGGAGGCCTATGTGGGCGGATCACTTGAGGCCAGGAATTTGAGACCAGCCTGTTCAACATGGTGAAAACCCGTCTCTACTTAAAATGCAGAAAGTAGCCGGCCGTGGCGGCACATGCCTGTGGTCCCAGTTACTTGTGTAGCTGAGGCATGAGAATTACTTGAATCTGGGAGGCTGAAACTGCAGTGAGTAGAGATTACGCCGCTGCATATCAGCCTGGGTGACAGAGTGAGACTCTGTCTCAAAAAACAAACAAAAATGCAGTATTTAAAATTATTTCAGTTCTACTTTAAATCTTTTGCAGTCTAATTTACCTGTTATTCCTTTGCTAACTTATTATGTATAGATATCATCACTTGAAAAATGTACTGATTAATACTATTAATAGCTAACAAATATTGACTATTTATTACATGCCAGAATCTTCTCTATTTTTAAAAAATGTATTCGCATCCATCATGGCAGACAGAAGGCTGGACTAGATTCCAACTCTGAGTCAGACAGACAGGGCACCGTGTGGAAGCCCACGTCATGAATTCTGGCTCCAGAACAACTACAGTAATAAATCAGGAAACCCAAGATGAACCATAGACTCTCTCAAGAAAGCAGATTTTTCCTGCAGGACCCAGGAGACACCCCAGATGCTCTGAGTGCCCAAATTGCAAAAGTGGGAAAAGGAGATCATCTGCCCCTGAACACACACACCCACTGGGGAAACCGAAGGTCTAGTTTACGGGAGAAGATTCCGACCTTACCTGGAGCCAAGTCAATTTAGAGAGCCAAGTGAAATACAGGCATAGAGGGAGCAGCAGGAAAGGCTCTGCGAGCTTACCAGGTCTTCAAGCAGTCCATTCCTGCCTGGTATCATAGGGATCATTTGAGAGGGTGGCCCGCAGCGTGGGGGAAATGCCACAGGGAGTAGGAAGTCTCCAGCTGAATTTTGTCACAATTTGAACAGGTGGAGAAGCCTCCTGGCCAGAACTCAGGGGAGGGTGTCAATCCTGTGTCCAGAATGTACAGGCGAGGGAAGAACTAAAGCAGACAACCACCAGTATCAGCCCAGAGCCTGGTAGACTTGCTGGGTCTCTAGACCCAGGAGAGAGAGAACAATCATTACAGTTCAACTCTCAGGAAGCCACATCCATAGGAAAAGGGGAGAGTACTACATCAAGGGAACACCCCGTAAGAAAAAAGAATCTGAACAACAGCCTTCAGCCCTAGACCTTCCCTCTGACAGAGCCTACCCAAATGAGAAGGAATGAGTAAACCAACTCTGCTAATACGACAAAAAAGGGCTCTTTAACACTCCCCCAAAACCATACTAGCTCATCAGCAATAGATCCAAACCAAGAAGAAATCTCTGATTTACCTGAAAAAGAATTCAGGAAGTTATTAAGCTAATCAGTGAGGCACCAGAGAAAGGTGAAGCCCAATGCAAGGAAAACCAAAAAATAATACAAGAAGTGAAGGTAGACATATTCAATTAAATAGATAACATACATAAAAAATCACAACTTCATGAAACATTGGACACACAGAAATGCAAAATTCTCTGGAAAGCTGCAGCAATAGAATTGAACAAGTAGAAGAAAGAAATTCAGAACTTGAAGACAAGTTCTTTGAATCAATTCAATCCAACAAAGACAATAAGGAAATATGAATGAAGCCTCTAAGAAGTCTGGGATTATGTTAAACGATCAAACCTCAGAATGATAAGCATTCCTGAGGAAGAAGAGAAATCTAAAAGTTCGGAAAACATATTTGGGGGAACAACTGAGGAAAACTTCCCTGGCCTTGCTAGAGACCTAGACATCCAAATACAAGAAGCACAAAGAACACCTGGGAAATTCACCACAGAAAGATTATTGCCTAGGCACATTGTCATCAGGTTATCTAAAGTTAAGATATAGGAAGGGATCTTAAGAGCTGTGAGACAAAAGCACCAGATAACCTATAAAGGAAAACTATCAGATTAACAGCAGATTTCTCAGCAGAAAACCTGCAAGCTAGAAGGGTTTGGGGTTCTATTTTCAGCCTCCTCAAATGAAACAATTACCAGCCAAGAATTTTGTACCAAGTGACATTAAGCATCAATATGAAGGAAAGATAGTCTTTTTCAGACAAACAGTGGTGAGAGAATTTGCCACTACCAGGCCACCACTAAAAGAACTGTTAAAAGGAGCTCTAAGTCTTGAAACAAATCCGGGAAATCATGAAAACAGAATCTTTTTAAAGCATAAATTTCACAGGAATTACAAACAAAAATACAATTTAAAAAACAAAAACAAAAAAACCAAGGTACACCGGCAACAAATAGTATGATGAATGGAACGGTGTGTCATATCTCAATAGTAACATTGAATGTAAATGGCCTAAATGCTCCACTTAAAAGATAGAGAACCTCAGAATGGATGAGAATTCACCAACCATCTGCTGCCTTTGAGAGATTCGCCTAACACATAAGGACTCACATAAACTTAAAGGGTAGAAAAAGACATTTCATGCAAATGGACACCAAAAGCAAGCTGGAGTAGCTAGTCTTAGACAAAACAAACTTTAAAGCAACAACAGTTAAAAAGGACAAAGAAGAACATATAATGGCAAAAGGCCTTGTTCAACAGAAAAATACCACAATCCTAAACATAACATGCACCTAACACTGGAGCTCTCAAACTAATCGAACATTTACTAATAGACCTAAGAAATGAGATAGACATCAACACAATCATAGTAGGGGACTTCAATACTCCGCTGACAGCACTAGACAGGTCATCAAAACAAAAAGTTAGCAAAGAATGGATTTAAACTATACCTTGGGACAAATGGACTTAACAGATACAGATCATTCCATCCAACAACCACAGGATACACATTCTATTCAACAGCGCATGGAACTTTCTCCGGGATAGACCATACGATAGGCCATAAAACAAGCCTCAATAAATTTAAGAAAATTGAAATTATATCAAGCACTCTCAGACCACAGTGGAATAAAACTGGAAAGCAACTCCAAAAGGAACCTTCAAACCATGCAAATACATGGAAATTAACCTGCTTCTGAATGACCATTGGGTCAAAAATGAAATCAAGATGGGAATTAAAAAATTCTTCTAACTGAATGACAATAGTGACAAAACCTTTCAAAACCTCTGGGATACAGCAAAGGTGGTGTTAAGAGGAAAGTTCATAGCCCTAAATGCCTACATCAAAAAGATTGAAAGAGCACAGACTGACAATCTAAGGTCACATCTCAAGGCACTATAACAAGAACAAACCAAACCCAAACCCAGCAGAGGACAGGAAATAACCAAGATCAGAGTAGAACTAAATGAAATTAAAACAAAAAAATATGAAAGATAAATGAAATTGATAGACCATTAGCAAGATTAACCCAGAAAAGATGAGAGAAAATCCAAATAACCTCAATAAAAAATGAAATGGGAGATATTACAACTGACACCACTGAAATACAAACGATCATTCGTGGCTACTACGAACACCTTTACTCACATAAACTAGAAAACCTAGAAGAGAGATAAATTCCTGGAAAGATACAACCCTCCTAGTTTAAATCACTAACAATTAGTTACCCTGAACAGACCAATAACAAGCAGCAAGATTAAAATGGCAATTAAAAAATTACCAACAGAAAAAGTCCAGGACCAGACAGATTCACAACAGAATTCTACCAGACATTTAAAGAAGAATTGGTACCAATACTGTTGACACTATTCCACAACGTAGAGAAAGAGAGAACCCTCCCTGATTAATTCTATGAAGTTAGCATTACTCTAATACCAAAACCAGGAAAGGGCATAACCAAAAAAGAAAACTACAAATCAATATCCCTGAAGAACATAGATGCAAAAATCCTTCACAAAATACTAGCTACCCAAATCCAACAACATATCAAAAAGATAATCCACCATGATAAAGCAGGTTTCATACTGAGGATGCAGGGATGGTTTAACATACGCAAGTCAATAAATGTGATACACGACATAAACAGAAGTAAAAATCACATGATCATCTCAAGAGAGACAATTGCAAAATTGTGGAACCAACCCAAATGCCCATCAATCAATGAATGGATAAAGAAACTGTGCTGTACCTATACAACGAAATACTACTCAGCCGTAGAAAATAATGAATTAACGGCATTTGCAGCAACCTGGATGAGATTGGAGGCTAATATTCCAAGTAAAGTAACTCAGGAATAAAAAACCAAACATTGTATGATCTCACTGATATGTGGAAGCTAAGCTATGAGGATGCAAAGGAATAAGAATGATAGAATGGACTTTGGAGACTTGAGGGGAAGGGTGGGAGTGGAGCAAAGAATAAAAGACTACAAATAGAGTGCCGTGTATACTGTTCAGGAGATGGGTGCACCAAAATCTCAGAAATCACCACTGAAGAACTTACTCTTGTAACCAAATACCACCTTTACCCCAATAACCTATGGAATTTTTTTTTAAAAGTATTAGCATATAAATTTGTGATACTATTGGGAAAACATACTGTCAGGTAGGCACTGTAATTATCTTCATTTATTCAATGAGATAACTTGGGAACAAACCTATTCAAAGTCCCAGAGCTCATAGAAACTGCTCTGTTCTCTTAACCACTATTAAACTAATCTATAAGTTAGTATTGAATTATAAACAGTAATAAAATAAATATTAAAGTGCTGTAACTAGATAGTGAAGAAATGTTGCATGATTTTTCCGTCATATAAAATATATATAAAACATTTTTCACTTTGGTAAAATTTTCATGAAATGTATATTTTGAGACACGTTACTAGGGAGTCATAATGGAGCTCAATGGAACTAAAATGGATCTCCAAATGAATAGACAGTATCCATCTGGTCTGTTACCATTTCTAAAATGTCTGTGCTTTTGTTGCACATTAGCATAAGCCCACTAAAATCATTCGTGCTGTAGTCATTGAAGTTTCAACCAAAGGACACATGGAACTCAAAAGCGTTGTCTATATTCTCTGTTTCAATTCCTTGCCTTTCATTCTCTTTCTTTCTCTCTCTCTCTTTCTCTCTCTCATTGACATTTTAATGAAAGAACACATGGAACTCAAAAGCGTTGTCTATATTCTCTGTTTCAATTCCTTGCCTTTCATTCTCTTTCTTTCTCTCTCTCTCTTTCTCTCTCTCATTGACATTTTAATGAAAGAACACATGGAACTCAAAAGCGTTGTCTATATTCTCTGTTTCAATTCCTTGCCTTTCATTCGCTCGCTCGCTCTCATTGAAGTTTTAATGAAAGAACACATGGAACTCAAAAGCATTATCTATATATTCTGTTTCAATTCCTTGTCTTTCATTCTCTCTCTCTATTCTCTATTCCCCCCCCACCCCCACCCCACCTTTGAGAGACAGTCACCCAGGCTGCAATACAGTGGCAGGATCAGGGCTCACTGCAACCTCAGTCTCCTGGGTTCAAGCGATTCTCGTGCCTTAGCCTCCTAAGTAGCTGGGATAAACAGGCATGCACCACCATACCCGGGTAATTTTTGTGTTTTTAGCAGAGATGGGGTTTCATCATGCTGCCCAGGCTGTTCTCAAATTTCTAGCCTCAAGTGAGCCTCCTGCCTCAGCCTCCCAAAGTGCTGAGATTACAGGTGTGAGCCTGGCCTCTCATTCTCTCTTGATCTCACTCATTCCAGTGAGGCTTTTATTTTGTTTTGTTTAACAAGGAATAGCGTTTAATAAAGAGACTGGACATACTAGGATTTGAGTTTACAGTTAGTTATTCCAGAGCTATATGATTTTAACAGGTTAACCTATTGAAATGTCAATTCCTTTATCTGAGGAATAATAATAGTCAAAATATAAATAGTACCTGTTATGAAATATGCATTGTCCTCAGCAATTAACAGAAATTAATCCACTTAATTCTCACAACAAACATATGGAGTAGGTTTATTACAAATACAAAGGGATTAAATAAATTGAGGTCCTTTAGTAAGTAAAAAGCAAAGCATGGACTTGAATCCAGGTGTTCTGCCCCAAGGGTCCTTTATCTTTTTTTTTTTTTTTTAAATTATAGATTGACAGGACATTGCAATATTTGTACAAAGAGGTTCATTCACCCTTCTTCCCCCATGATCACAGGTTATATAAGTATAATAAATACCTAAACCAGGAAACTGATCCTCATATATGTTTAAAATATGTATGTATGCATGTAAGTATATATGTATTTATTTATTTATTGTTTTTTGAGACAGAGTCTCACTCTGTCGTCCAGGGTGGAGCGCAGCGGCAAGATCCGGGCTCACTGCAACCTCCGCCTCCCAGGTTCAAGAGATTCTCCTGCCTCAACCTCCTAAGTAGATGGGATTACAGGCGAGCGCCACTACGCCCGGCTAATTTTTTGTATTTTTAGTAGAGGCAGGGTTTTGCCATGTTAACCAGGATGGTCTTGATCTCCTGACCTCTTGATCCGCTGGCCTCGGCCTCCCAAAGTGCTGGGATTACAGGCGTGAGCCACTGCATCTGGCCTAAAATATATATTTATATGTTTAAATATATGTATATAATGCATATATGTCATTTTTATTACACACTTATTTATGTTGTCATCACTGCAATAAAGATAAATTTTCCATCACCACAAAAATCTTTTTTGGCACTCCTATGTACTCAAACTGCAACATCTCTAGCCCCTTCCATTCAGGCTTTTGCTTCACTGCACTGAGACTGTTCTTGTCAAGGTTACTCATAAATCCATTAGTCAAGTCCCCATGTTATTCAGGCAGCCATCAGCATTGGACGTGGTGAATCACTTCCTCCACTGAAGCCATTTTTTCTCTTGTCTTCTGGCTCACCATTCTCTTGGTTCTCCCCCAACCTCATATGCTCATATGCTCTTGGTTCTCCTCCAACCTCATATGCTCTCAGTGTCTTTTGCTGGTTTCTCTTCCTCTCTTCTCAATCCTGACAGCTTTATATTAACTCAGTTCTCAGACGTCTATTCTTGTCTTCTATCTTTTTGCTTTACACTTACTCCCAAGATCTTAAATACAGTATGATTTCAAATGTGTATCACTAAGTTGGGGTTCTTCCAAATACTGTATTCATTTACCCAGTTGTTCACTAGACAACTCACTCAAATCTAACATTCCATTATAAAGTTAACATTTCCAGAAACAAACTCCTGATTTACCCTTCCCAAATCAACTTTTTATGACATTTTACTCATTTTAATGAATATTCTTCCAGTGGTTTAACTCCAAAACATGTGCTTTTAATCACGTTCTACTGCAATTATCATAGATCTCCTCCACAAAAACAAGTCAGTACATAAGTAAATAAACAGAGAATTACATTTAAACTGGTACCTTGATCTCTTTCTACTCCAAAAACTGACAATAAAGAAATATAGTCTGGCCAGGTGCGGTGGCTTATGCCTGTAACCCCAGCACTTTGGGAGGCCAAGGTGTGTGGATTGCCTGAGGTCAGGAGTTTGAGACCAGCTTGGACAGTATGTTGAAACCCCCGTCTCTACTACATATGCAAAAAAATTAGCCAGGCATGGTGGCAGGTGCCTGTAAATCTCAGCTACTCAGGAGGCTCAAACACAAGAATAGCTAAACCGGGGAGGTGGAAGTTGCAGTGAGCCGAGATAGCGCCAGTGCACTCCAGCCTGGGTGACAGAGCGAGACTTTAGCGCCAAAATGAAATATATGTTCTAGTTAAATTAAAATCTTCTATCTACCCAAACCATTTCAAAATAAACTCAATGTGCCAGGTAAACTCATGATTCAAAAACAATACCTTTTTGTCAAAAGGCAAGCGGAACATGTAACCAGTTGTCTCAAGTTGACATTTCACATTTCAACCTATTTCCATAACAATGCAAGTTACTTGAAAGCAGAGACTGTGTTTTCCTCATTTACAGATTCCCAGCAGCTACTGAAGTGCCTCACACATGACAGGCATACAATAAATATTGATCATATAAATAAAAAATAATTACAACTAAAAGAAAGTAGATTTCAGGGTAAAAAAAAAAAGCAGTGGTTAATGCCATATGCTGCATAAATACATTAATAAATTCCATCTTACAAAATTGATATGCAGATAATATTTTTAATAATACAAGAGGAATCAGCTTGCAATTTTTTAATTCCTTAAGTAAATTTATTAATAAGTTAAATGTATTAATTTCTAGTATCTATTATACCACTGCACAAATAATGAGATTATAATAGTGCTACCACAAAATCTAACAACTTTAATGGAATGTTTTAGTGATAATTCAATTGTGAGCTATTGGTCATAACCAAGTACATGCCACAACTCAAACATCCACACCTATAAATTGATACTGGTTATTGTACATACACAGCTGCTTTCTATGAGCTGATGGGAATTTCTTTGACTAAAAAAAAAAAAAAAATCAGGGAAGAATACTTTGGGTTTAGTTTTTTTTTTGTAGTTAAGAGTAAAGGCTTAAAGATAGAGCGCCAGTTGCTTTGTTATTTTTATACAACTTTTCTTTTTCTCTTCACTGTCAATGGCACACTTTGGCACAGTCAGTGTTGGGCTTTAGAATATTTGTCTGACTTTTCTCACTGCCATATATGGCATAAATAAAGTGCCCCACTTACATGAGAGTTTTTCCCACTCAGCATCATGTTGAGTGCTTTACAGATTGGGTGTGCTCAAAATGATTCAAGGGTGCATGCAAGTGAGCTGTAGATAAGAGGAGGAATAATGCAGCTTCCACACAGTCATTGGCACTGGCGTATGTTGAATACATAGAAGCATCTTCATTAAAAAACGATGCTACTTGCTGAGTGTTTGGGTTGATTTACACAGACAGTACAGTGTATTGTCTTTGATGTCCAGTAGCATGAAAACTATATGTATAAGTCTGAGTATATCGAGCTGTCTGTTAAAATTTTTATATAACATATTTGCATTTTATTCAGGATCATCAAACAGGGAAATCAAAGTACAATCACCTTGTTTTTTTCCTGTAGGTTGAAAGCACTACAAATTAAATGACTCTGCCAAGTTCCCAACCGGAGGAGAGAAAAAAATCAGCTTTGCTGTTTGTTGTTAAATGTCAGCAAAAGTCACATTTTAAAAAGGTTTTTAAAAAAATTTAAGCTCTAAGGTCAATGATCTCTTGTATTAATAAAGGATTTCATCCAGAGGAAAAGAGCAAAGATGAAATGTGCATGTGGATTCATAATCAACTTGAAACACCAAGGAGGCAACTCAGTCCCAATTAAATGAAAAATATTTGCCCAAAGCTTTCTTGAAGTTTTCCAAAATCCTTCTTAGTACAAGTTGTTCCTATTAAAAGTACTACAGATTGGATTCTCAATAATTTGACTAATGTATAGACTAATGGTTTTTTATTTATTTATTTTTCGTTAAGACAGCTTTAGATCCTAAACATTTTCACTTCACTAGTTTTGAAAAGTTCTCTCAGAGTCTCATGGCATTTTCTTGATAATAAAGATAGGCTGTGATGTCAAAAATAAAAACCAAGCCCGAATAGAGCTTATATCTATATATAAGTTCTCAGAAAGGGGTGTGATTTGGTGAATTCACATTGATGCTTTTTTGGGTTCATGCTGCATTTTAAAAGTTTTCTTAAAGTCACAAACCTTCCATAAAAGAGTACCGCTAATATTTAGGGTGAAGTATGTGGAATTCTAGCTTGATCTTTTACCTCTTTCATGTGCCAATCCCCTTTGGCTTATTGTAGTTAATTAAAAATTAGTTACTTTTTTATGTCTCTTAGTATTTGTGATGAAAGACTGAAGAACTGAGATCTCACTAATGTTTTTATTTTTTTCCACATGTATTTATCATCATTCCATATCTATGAGAAGATTTGTCACAGTGAGTTAATATCAGAACTCAAATTTAACTTACAACTCGTACCAAGACAGCTGAGCATCTTTGCCTTCCTGTATTTTGCAGATGACCTTAAATTGGATACACATCTCTCTCTTTTTCAGCACTTGGAAATAATAGACAAGGGTATTATCAAGCAGGGCGTCTTCTGTGAAAGCAGGAAAATCAAAGAATTCCTCTTGCAGCCTCTGCACCCTTCCTTGTCCCTGATAACTTCTCATGACCAACTTGCTGGGGCTTACACTGGTACCAGTGTCCCAGTGGCCTCGCACTCTGTCCCACATCTTCCAAGAAGTGTCCAAATATATTCTTGTCTCTAACTCTTCAAGAAACATTATTTTCCATTTGTCTTATTTTCTCAGAGACAAATTTGTGGATCAATTTCTTGATTTCAAAGAACATGTAGCTTCATGTGAAGTTAGCAACACCCATACAAAGTATAAGAACCAGTCTTTTGAAGATACTAAGACAAAACAAAACAAAAACAACAAAAAAGAATCCAACTATTGGCCACCTATAGCACTAAAAATCATCAAGACAAAATTAAACACTTTAAAATTTTGGGTATTTTTATTTTTGAATAATGTTTTTAATTCTAAAAAGAACAAAGAATAATCTAATAACTACCCATATTTTACCATCCAAAATTAATAGGTTAGGTTTTTGGCAAATTTACTGAACTACGTTTTGCATATTGCTACATTTTAAAATAAGATCTATATAATACATAAACGTGCTAGACTTTCTATTTGGCAAGTTATAAAATGTGAACATAACTGTCAAAGTTTTCCTGAAAACACTATAACAAATTTATGACAATTCTTGTTTCTTATGTGGATCAATCATAAGTATTGGTCACACACATTAAAATTTAAAAATGAGTTATTAGAATGAAGAAAATAAATATTAAATAAGTCAGACTATGTATATGAGTTAATAAGCCTCTTTACTAAGGACTTACTATGTGTCAGATATTATGTATGTTTGTGTGTATATATATATGTATATATCTCATTTCCACATTCACCCTGGCTTCAACCAGGGTTTGGCATTTTCAAGAAATTTGAAATATTGAAGTGCCTGTTTTTTTTTTTTTCTTTTAACTCCTATTTTTTATTTGAGAAAGCCAGAAGCACATAAGGTTAAATGACTCCACCAAAGCCTCACAAGTGAATATGTGATTTGATCCTTAATCTGCCTGATGGTTAAACCTGTGCTGCTGTCTAGACAAAACTGGACACTCTTCCTGTATTAGGGTTCTCTTAGAGGGACAGAAATAATAGGGTATATCATTATTATATTAGGGTACTCTTAGAGGGACATAACTAATAGGATATATACATATTTATATATATATGAATATAAAATAGGACTAATAGGATATATATAATATGTATCTCCTAATATATATGCTAATATATATGTGGGGAATATATATATACATATATCCATATATATAGATATATCCTAATATATATATGTGTATATATGGGGAATTTATTAAGTATTAACTTACATGATCACAGGGTCCCACAATAGGCTGTCTGCAAGCTGAAGAGCAAGGAGAGCCATTCTGAGTCCCAAAACTGAAGAACTTGGAGTCCAATGTTCGAGGGCAGGAAGCATCCAACATGGGAGAAAGATGTAGGCTGGGAAGCTAGGTCCATCTCTCAGTTTTCACATTTTTTCTGCCTGCTTTATATTCCCTGGCAGCTGATTAGATTGTGCCCACCCAGATTAAGGGTGGATCTGCCTTCCCCAGCCCACTGACTCAAATGTTAATCTCCTTTGACAACACCCACAGACACACCCAGGATCAATACTTTGTATCCTTCAGTCCAATCAAGTTGACACTCAGTATCAAACATCACACTTCCTACCATGTTACCATGCAGATATTTTCCACAAATACTATGGCAGGTAGTAATCATTATAAAAATAGTGTTTTTTTTTGTGGCATTATTTACTTTAAGAGAAAGTTTATATTTGACTTATTGAATAAACTACAAATTAAATTTGAGACAGTTGGTGTATTTTAACATATGAATTATTATTTAAAATTTGACTTGATACACAAGCTGAGATGGGATTTGGCTGATCAATGTGAAAAGGGAATTTTTTTGTAAATCAAAATGATTATTTTAGCCAGATTCATTTTCATTAATATTAAAACCAATATTTACTGGCGTGGGTTGCTTCTCTCATAGGGCATATCTAAGTTAAAATATTAATTTTGGCCAGGTTTTAGCTCATAACATGGCCTAATTGCCGTTTAGCATTTTCAAGAAATTCGAAATATTGAAGTGCATGGTTTTTGTTGTTGTTGTTGTTGTTTTTCTAAAAGACAATAAATGCCTTTAGCACCTGCATAGTAACTGTTGCTTAAAAAACATTGCAGGCTGATTTTACTCAGCTGGGGTCCAAAGGAGCTTATGTTTCAGTCGTTCACTGGTAAAATTTCCCATTGACTTGGATTTCCCAAACTTAATCAGTCAATATTATTTTTCTATGAAACCAGTTGATATCTAATGATTTATGTGTATACCATCAACTATACATATAAAACCATGTAAACAACTAGCTGCAGATAATTATTTCTCCTCTTTATTTGCCAAAATATTTATTAGCATAAATGATGTTGTAAGAAGAATCCATAACCAACCTGATAGAGGCAACCTACCTAACATACTTTTTGTGTATCCATTTACAGATAAACAACTACATAATTTAATAAAACTTATATATTCGTTAATAATTTGCCTTAAATGATATAATTGTCTTTGGTTAATGTATGTAAAACAAATACACATTTTTTAAAGTAATCCTTTACGGTATCTATGCTTCAGTGAAACAAAAAATGTAGGTTTCTTAAATGTTATTACTTCATTTATATTATAGGTGTTCTTGTTGTTGTTGTATTATAAGTGACATAAAAAACTGTGTCTAAAAACTGCAGATTTCTAGTTCATTTGTACCTTGAAAATCCAACTAAATAGCTCAAGACCACTCCACATGTGTTTGGGAATTTTGACACATTTCTTCGGATATCTGAGGATGGCTTCCCGGGTGGGTAATGTGAAAGCTTACATTCTCCTGGTCATTTGTGCCTTCAGGTTCAGTTGCCTCTTCTCAGGTTGACTCCTGGTGCCCACTCCACTTCACCCTGTGCAGAGGCACTGGCCCTCTCCTTTAATTTTTTAAGAAAAGCATCAATCATGCAGTTGCAGCATTTAGTAAACTTTTACTTAGGTTTCAGGAATAAACTAGAGGTCTGGTTTACTGCTCAAAACAGAAAAATAATCTCAAAATAAAATATTAGACTCCACATTTTTTTTAAGTAATTTGGACACCCTTCCACCAGAAATTTACACTGCTCATTTTTCTCCTTTCAGTTGAGCCTGAACTACTTATTGGGAGCCTTCTTTCTCAGGATCACACTTTCCTATTCCACACCAGCTTTCCTATTCTCTTCCAGCTAGGTGCCTCCACACTCTCTCTCCTGCAGATTGTTCTTGATTTCTCATATAGGACATAATATTGTTCTTATTTTAAACTTTTCTTATGTTTAGGTAAGTTTCTTAAATACTTTCATAATCAAAGGTTAATTCACAGCGTTTTCTAATTTTTTAAGTCATCTAACTTAGTTATCTTAGTAAATATAAAACCAAAATATATTATTTTCATTTTCCATTTGCCTGAGTTTAGTCAATTTTTAAATTGAATTCTACTTACAACTTTTTTTAGTAATCCATTTGAAATCATTTTGGAAGAATGTTATATAAACTATACTATATAAATTATTGATACATAGACATATACACACATACAATACTTTACCTTTATTTATTCTCCTACTGTGTGATGCATCACACATAAAAAGTCTGCCGAAAATCTAGATCACATAGATCACATAAACAACTTGATTCAGAACAATCGTTTTTATTGTTTGTTTTATTGGGATAAGTTAAAGATGTATAAATTAGCTTTTGAATGTTTTAGAAATTATAGTCCATTATTAAGCTCTGTAAGTGCAATGCCCTTTTCCAAGTGAATTTTCCTTAGAAATAATAGCAAAATTTACTTGCAACCTTTTTTTTTAGTACCAATAGTGCACCCAATTGAAGCTAGCACATGTAAAGCATAGTTCTTGCCCCAGAACTTTCACTGTATAAATAGCTAAAAGAAATATGCAATTATTCTGCATTTGTTTCTAATTGTTCTAATTATCTCATTTATCTAGAAATATTCATCCCTCAGCTTTGACTTTTGTTGCCTTAGAGAGCATTCTATTTTTTTTTCTACCCTCACCATAAATGTATGATTCTTTGGGGAGGGAAGAGGGCCTTCTTCACTACTGCATATTAAGCAAGGCACTTCCCATAAATATTACTTTTAAAGTCATCAAATATGTGACATTTGTGGAATCAAAATATGAAAGAAGGATTGTGCAGTAGGGTAATGACAGTACTTGCTGCTTTCCATAAAGCACTTTCCATGATGAATTGATTAAAAAGGGCAGGAGCAGAGTTAAACAGATTTCCATGGATCTCATCCAGATAACATTTTTACCAGCCTCTTTTTTTTTTTTTTTTTTTTTTTTTTTTGAGACAGAGTCTCGCTCTGTCGCCCAGGCTGGAGTGCAGTGGCGCAATCTCGGCTCACTGCAAGCTCCGCCTCCCGGGTTCACGCCATTCTCCTGCCTCAGCCTCCTGAGTAGCTGGGACTACAGGCGCCCGCCACCGCGCCCGGCTAATTTTTTGTATTTTTAGTAGAAACGGGGTTTCACCGTGGTCTCGATCTCCTGACCTTGTGATCCGCCCGCCTCGGCCTCCCAAAGTGCTGGGATTACAGGCGTGAGCCACCGCGCCCGGCATTTACCAGCCTGTCTCAGGCAGTGTCAGGAAAACTGTAAATAAGTTACTGATCCTTTCTTAGAGAAGATACTCCCAGAAAGCTCACTGTATTTTAGCTTATAAGATAAAATATTTGTGTTTCATCACCATCATTATCATCAGCATCATCTAATGATCTCCTGCTAAATTCCAGATAAAGCTTGATGCTGAGTGTTTTACAAACATTACCTGGATTATTCACACCAATATTGACAGTCAAATAATAGTATCTTCATTTAACAGATGAGAACATGAAAATTCAGCATGTTGGCAACTCCTTAAGAGTCATGTTTATTTGCTTCTAAGACCAGTAATAATTTTTCTTATACGGAGTGCTTCCCACAGTACAACATCACTATCATAAACCACATATGATAAATTCTGCAATTTTAAAATTACTACACAACACAGAGATGATCAAGTAGAACTGTTATAAACTGAAACGTGCCTATAATATGTGCGTTGTATCATAGAAAGTAATTAGGCATCACATTTTTCCATATGATCACTTTTTTTTAAATGTGAGGGGCCCACTTTTCTCTTCTATATATTCTTTTTTCTTTGACACCCTATTCCACTAATGGTTTTATTCTTGAAAGGAACTGAAAAATATTCTTGATTTTTTTTTGATGATCACAGTCCTGGGCTGTGATCCTGGAGAAAAAAGAAACGCCCAAAGTGAGCCCAAAGATTGCTCTACTGTTCTGCCTGGGGTGTTTTGCTACCACTGACCCAGCAAAGGGCCAGAGTGTCTCCCAGAACTAAAGTAGTAGAGAAAGAAGTTCTTAAATGTGGAAGGGGCTGTAATTTGCAAGATAGGACACTGAAGAAGATAAGCTATGCAGAGTGGGAGTGGGAACAGAAGTGTGCAGGGATAGTCACTGCAGGTACTTAGCTAGGACTGAGTTTGGCACTTCAAAGGTGGAACTCCATGAGGCATTGCAAAGATGCCTGCTAAGGATCCGAGAGCTAGAAGGTGAGGATGAAGGTTGTATAGTTCTGGAGATTGTTGGAATTAAAAAAAAAAGTGAAACCATATGATCACTTCAATAAATTATAAAAGCTCTCAGCAAACTAAAAATGAAAGAAAATTTTCTTAACATTATAAGTGTGCAAATAAAAAGCCTACTGCTAGAATTATATTTCATAGTGACTGAACCCCCTTCTACTAATATTTGAAAGACAGGGGTCCTATCCACTCTAACAATTTCTGTTAAACATTTTACTACAAGTCCTAGCCTTTTCAAGGAAATGGTCAAAAAACAAAAGGTAAAAGGCATACAGTTTAAAAGAGAAGTAAAACCATTATTATTTGAAAATAACATGTTTGTTTACATGGAAAGCCTTAAGGAATCTACAGAAAACTAATATGTGGATTTACTAAGATCACAGGACACAAAATCAATGTATAAAATCAATGTATAAAATCAATTATGCTTCTAAGAACTAGCAACAAACAATAAGAAATACATTTTAGAAAAAAAACTCTTTACATCAAAAATATATTTTAGAAATTAATAAAATATGACCAAAATATCTATATGGAAAACTAATAAATATGGCTGAAAGAAATTAAAGAAGAATTAAAACAGCATTGAAAGACTCAGTACTGCTGAGATATCTATTCTCCTTAAATTGATATATAGATTCAATGCAATCAGTCTCAAAACTCCAGGAGGATTTCTTGAAGAAAAGACACACTGATTCTATAATTTATGTAAAAATTCAAGAACATAGGATAGTCAAATAATCTTTAAAAAGAGAAACAAAGTTGGAGGACTCCCACTGTCTGAATTCAAGATTTACTATAAAGCTACCATAATCAAGACTGTGTGGTGGTGACATTAGAATAGACAATTGTAAGAATAGAATAAAGCGTCTAGAAATAGACCTCCTGTTCAAATGATTTTCAGCAAAGGCACCAACTAAATTCAATAAGGAAAGGAAAGTCTTTTGAACAAATGGTGATTTGACAACTGAGTAAATATATAAGGGAAAAAATAAGTCTCAATTCCTACTCTCAGCATACACAGAAAATAATCTGAGATATAATATCTACATAAACAGGAAACTCAGACCATAAAGTTGTTAGAAGAAAACACAGTAGAACATCTTTCTGACCTTGGAGTAGATAATTTACCTAAAGAGGACATGATACATACTGTCCGTAAACAAATTGGACTTCATAAAAAATTTAAAAACTCTGCTCATCAAAATATATTGTTAAGTAATTTGATACACAAACTACAAAATGAAAGACAACATTTGCACTACATTTATACGTATGTGTCTTATATATATCCAGAATATATATGAAGCCCTGAAAAAGGCAAAAAAAAAAAATTAAAAAATTAAGTGAAAGAATTGAGCGGACAATTTTTAAAAAAGAACGTATGTGAATGACCAACAAGCACATGATAAGATACTAAACATCACTGCTCATTAGGGAAATACAAATTAAAACTTCAATGAGATACAACTTCGCAATCACTAAATGCCTAAGATTTTTTTAAGACTGATAATACCAAATGTTTGCTAGACTTTGGAGTGACTAGAATTCCTACACATTGCTGCAAAGAGCACATTGGAAAACTCTTTGGCAAGTTCTTCTAAAGTTAACCATACATCAATCCTCTGACTCAGCAATTCCAATCTTAGGTACATATGCAAGAGATATGAAAACTTACTTCTACAAGAAAGACGTGTATAAGAAGATTTGTGGTTCTCTTACTCATTATAGCCAAAACATTGGAAGCAGTCTAAATGAACATTAAGAGAGAATGGATAAACAAATTTGATGATATATTCAACAATAAACAAACAATAGACTATTGCCTTTGAGTGGTGGAGGGTGACTAGACTGAGGATAGGAGGGAACTTTTAGCAGTCATTGAAATGTTCTGTATCTTGATTGGGATATTGGTTATATAGGTGCATGTATTTGTCAAAATCTACCATATTATATACCTAACATGTATAGATTTCATTGTATGTAAGCTTTACTGCAACAAAAATTATGAGGAAACATTTGTATGAGAAAACTACAGTTAGTCCTTAGCACTGAAGGAAGAAGGCTACTGACTATTAGAAAATGTGATGGTAAAAATGCTAATAAATTTATCTCCCCTGAGAAATCCAACATGGCCAAAGATAGCACTAGAAATAATGGTGAGTGATACACTCTATAGTAAGGTAATACAATTCAATGTTTTTTCTTATTGAAATCTCAGATTATTGAATCTGTTTATTTTATTGTTGCTCTAAAATGAAAAAGACATTACATTTTTAATTGTTTAATTAGTTTTATGCCTCTTAAAGTATAAATCTTGGCAACAAATATACCACTTTTCAAATATCTATCTGGAGGAACATTTATTCAATAAAATTGAAAGGCCACAAGGGCAGAGAGAATGGAGAATTTGAATCAAAGTAACAATATGATCTTAATTATAATGATGAGATTAAATTACCACATGGAATGTTTTCGATAAACATAACTCATCTGATTACCACTTCAATTAGCCAAAATTCCCTGCATTCATATTTAGCATTTATAATATTTAACAAAACAATTTACAATTGAAAAAATAGTATTTCATGTCCAGAATGGTGGAAAGGGAGTAAATTAGTTTCTTTAGAGATAGCATAATGATACTCTCATTTGTAACCAATACCTTAAAATAATAATAAACATTAATTACTATTTAACAAATGATTGTTGAGGATCTGCCATATTCTGGGAACAGTGCAATGTCTGGAAATATCAAGGTGATAGTAAGAAAGTCACAATCTAGGCCACAGCTCTGAATGGAGATGTTCATTATAAATAATATAAGTACTTTAATAAATCTGTGTTTGAAGATTTATTAAGTTGATTTGATTTTTTTAATTTAGAAACGTTTGTAGAAAAACATTCAAAGGAAAGCAATTAAAAATTGCCAATAAATATTCATGAATATATTTATATTCTAGTATCTACCGAGAAATTGAAAACAAAGTGTTCAAATATAGTGAGGTTAAATGAGTCTTGATACAGCCATACCATGGAATAAACAATACATAGGTTACAAACGTTCCTGACTTGGACTTTGGGCAAGACGTTTTTATCTTTTTCTACATCTCAGTTTTCCCATTCAAATAAAGCACAAAATATCTTCCTAACCTATACTGCAGGATTATTAGAATGGTTAAAAACTACAGAGTAAACATAAGTACCTAAAAAAGTGAAATATTTAAAAAACCCCACTATTTGAATAAAATTAGAAATTAGTAAGTGAATGTCACTTCGTCTTTATCACAAATGTCTACGTTCCTAGACTTAAAAATAAACCTGTTGCTTTTGTGAATAGGAAACTGGTAAAAACAATATAGGAAAAGAGCCAATTCTAATCCTGTGGGTTTCTCCTATGCTGACTGAAGTTTCAAACTGAAAAGGTTTTCATAAGCATTTTCAGTTCACCACCATATAGATGCATGAAGTGGGGAGATATGTTATCCATTGCCCTCGTTTATACATAATGATACTACATTTTTCTCATGAGGACACTTCAGATTCCATTTTCATTATCACACCCTTCATAATTCTTGTTTGAGCTCATATTTTGAAAACAGTGAATATACAAGTCTATTTCAACTTTAGTTTATGGGAAAAAGCACCCAAAGAAGCATAGATGCATAACATACAGTACTTCCATACTTCTCTCCCCACAACTCTGGTTACTTCTTAATAAAATAGCAGAAGTGGGATTTATTCAGTCTTCAGATGGCAGAAAAATGAAAAGAAGATTCTTAGGTAAAAGTGAGTTCTCCACTGCAGTCAGAATGGCCATTTCATTAAACAAAGTCTTTGTTTCCCAACTCTTCTTTAAACCTTTGCCTATCATTGCTAGTATTGTGCCATGCTGCTACATGCAACTGGGGTCTCCCTTTTCCAGCTAATTATCAAATGTCTTAGACTGTTTCGTGCTGCTGTAACAGAATATCACAAACTGGGTAATTTATAGCAAACAGAAATGTATTGGCTCACAGTTCAAGGGGCCACCATCTGGCAAGGGCCATTCTTGCTGCATCATTACATGGCATAAGGAATCACATAATGGACGGTCAGAGAACCAGAGAGAGCAAGAGGGGGACAAACTTATTGTTTTATAAAGGCACAATTCCCAACCATGAGTGGAGCCCTCATGATCCAAACACCTTTTAAATGTCCCACATTTTAATACTGTTACAATGGCGATTAAGTTTCAGCATGATGATGAAGGGGACAACCATTCAACACAGGGGAGATTACTTGTGTTAGTCAATGAGTGAAAGGTTCTCAACTATAAAAGACAAACCTAAGTAAAGAAAAAAGATGTCCAGCAAGGTCTGCTTAGTATTCCTTAAAATAATGTTATGTGATAATTATATGTTATCATACCCAGTCAGTGAGTCCAGACATTCATCTAAGAAGAGTGCACCTTCCACCCCCACCTTAGATGAGGCTGACAGAGAAGTTTGTCTCCAATCAAGCTTTACAAATTCAGCCAGGTTCACTGCTGTTTTTGCTCTTTTATACCCAGATGATTGATAGAAATGGCATCCAATGTCCGCTTTTCCCTTCCTTTCTGGGGGTCTAAAAGATGGGCTTTTACTGTTTTCTTTTCTTTTCGAGAAGGAATCTCACTGTGTCGCCCAAGCTGGAGTGCAGTGGTGCAATGTCGGTTCACCGCAAGCTCCTCCTCCCAGGTTCAAGGATTCTTCTCCCTCAGCCTCCCGAGTAGGTGGGACTACAGGCGCATGCCACACACCCGGCTAATTTTTTGTATTTTTAATAGAGACGGGGTTTCACTATGTTAGCCAGTATGGTCTCGATCTCCTGACCTCCGGATTTGTCCACTTTGGCCTCCCAAAGTGCTGGGATTATAAGCATGAGCCACGGCACCCAGCCCTTTTACTATTTTCTAATAGAAATATTATAAAATAGCAAACAAATAGCAAATAAAAATTCTCACTGAATACAAAATGTAGACAAAAGGCAATCTCTTCTTTTATCTCAATCTTTGTTGTGGCTCAAGAAATTATTTCTTGGGAAAAGAACAGTCTAAGCTTTGCTTTGTCAGTTAAACAAATCTGTACAATCCCCAACATAAAGCAAGCATTGGAACAGAGTAAATCAGAGAAAGTATCCTGGGCTTGCTACTAAAGGATTTTCTGAGTCTCTTAACCCATTAGATTCACATGACCTACAGTTATGACAGCATGTTCTGTCACCCAAAGAGAAATTACAGATACTTCAGGCTCAGTGCTGCAATCTAGAAGATTGAATGTGAATACTTTCAAAACTCTGCCACTGTCAATTAAATAGTAGCATCTACCTATGTTTTTCTGCAAAGGCCATGGTCTTGGAAATACTCAATTTCTTCTTCTTCCTCAGTCCACAAGTCCAATTAATCACCAGGTTCTTTAGCTTTTTTATTATGAACATATTTTAAATCCATCTATTCCTCAGGTGCTGCCTCTGCCATTATCCTTGTTCAGGCTCTGATTATTACCCTGGCTGTTGAGATAAAGGATCCTTTGTCTAACGTCAACGTCCTCTAAACCACTCTCCAGGCAATCACCAAGGTAAGCTGCCAGCCAGAGACTTATACCATACACAGTGGAGACCTACCAGTGTATCCAGATTTCTCTCAGAACAAGGTTCATGTGCCTCATCATGATATAAAAAAACCACCTGCGAAGCACAGGCAGGAATCTGGGGTCGCAGAGACTGCATTCTATTTTCAGTTCTGCTGCTCGGTTGGGGAAGATACTTTTCTGTCCCAGGCCCAGGTAGAGTAGGCAATCTCTGTCTCATAGGCTTGATATGAAGGTTTAGTTGAATAATGAATTCATGGCATTTTTCCACAGTAGCCAAATACAGAGTAAACTTTCTAGAAATATTCATTACTACTTTTATTATTATTAATACTTGGATAAAATAATTCGTGTGCCTGGCCATCAGAGAAATGCAAATCAAAACCACAATGAGATACCATCTCACACCAGTTAGAATGGCGATCATTAAAAAGTCAGGAAACAACAGGTGCTGGAGAGGATGTGGAGAAATAGGAACACTTTTACACTGTTGGTGGGATTATAAACTAGTTCAACCATTATGGAAAACAGTATGGCGATTCCTCAAGGACCTAGAACTAGATGTACCATATGACCCAGCCATCCCATTACTGGGTATATACCCAAAGGATTATAAATCATGCTGCTATAAAGACACATGCACACGTATGTTTATTGCGGCACTATTCACAATAGCAGAGACTTGGAATCAACCCAAATGTCCATCAGTGACAGACTGGATTAAGAAAATGTGGCACATATACACCATGGAATACTATGCAGCCATAAAAAAGGATGAGTTTGTGTCCTTTGTAGGGACATGGATGCAGCTAGAAACCATCATTCTTAGCAAACTATCACAAGAACAGAAAATCAAACACCGCATGTTCTCACTCATAGGTGGGAACTGAACAATGAGATCACTTGGACTCGGGAAGGGGAACATCACACACCGGGGCCTATCATGGGGAGGGGGGAGGGGGGAGGGATTGCATTGGGAGTTATACCTGATGTAAATGACGAGTTGATGGGTGCTGACGAGTTGATGGCTGCAGCACACCAACATGGCACAAGTATACATATGTAACAAACCTGCACGTTACACACATGTTCCCTAGAACTCAAAGTATAATAATAATAAAAAAAAATACAAAATTAATTGGGGAAAAAAAAAGAAATATAGGATAGTAAAACTTTTAACTTAAAAAAAAAAATTCGTGTGCAGTTACTGTAATTGTTTACCAATCATTAATTTTTTCATTGCTTTCTCTCCTTATTCAAGGAACTTACACGCTATTTTTTTCTTCCTAGCCTGCACTAGGCCACCAGGCATCCCTTATGGTCATAACTCCATGTCAACTCCCTCTAAGCAGGTAAGGTGGTCAAAAGAACTATCTGGCCAGTCTCTCTGACATGGCTCTGTGGCCTCAAGAAAATGTATGTGAACGAAGCTCCAAGAAACATGGAAGAGTGTCCCCAATAGTTTTTTTTGTTGTTGTTGTTTGTTTTTGTTCTTTTTTTTTTGAGACAGAGTCTTGCTCTGTCACCCAGACTGGAATGCAGTGGCTCAATCTTGGCTCACAGCGAGCTCTGCCTCCTGCATTCATGCCATTCTTCCATCTCAGCCTCCCAAGTAGCTGGGACTACAGGCGCCTGCCACCACGCCTGGCTAAATTTTTGTATGTTTAGTGGAGATGGGGTTTCACCATCTTAGCCAGGGTGGTCTCGATCTGCTGACCTCGTGATTTGCCCACCTTGGCCTCCCAAAGTGCTGGGATTACAGGCGTGAGATATCGCGCCTGGCAGATAGTCTTAAACTAAATTTCATGTGAGCTAGTAGAGGGGAGGCCAGAAGAAAAAGATTTTGCAGGGATTATGGGGCAGCAAG
Source organism: Macaca mulatta (assembly GCF_049350105.2). NCBI lineage: Eukaryota > Metazoa > Chordata > Mammalia > Primates > Cercopithecidae > Macaca > Macaca mulatta. The sequence goes on from NC_133418.1 coordinate 48,371,097, forward strand.
AAGCTCACTCTGCTTTCTGTCTGCATCCTTAAAAGCTGGCAACACCTAACACCTGGTAAACAGTTGACCACAGCATGGAGGGAAATGTGTTTATTGTATGTGGTCAATAGTTATTGACTGTAATATAACTGACATGGGTTATTTGCAGGTGGTGGTATTTAAAATAATCATAGAACTGGACCCTGGCCCTGAGACAGTTAATTTCCTAGAGATCTGATATGGTTTGGCTGTGTCCCCACCCAAATCTCATCTTGAATTGCAGTTCCCATAATCCCCACATGTCATGAGAGGGAGCTGGTGAGAGGTAATTTAATCATGGGGGCAGCTACCCCCATGCTGCTGTCCTTTTGATAGTGAGTGAGTTCTCATGAGATCTGATGGTTTTATAAGGGGATTTTCCCCCTTTTGCTCAGCACTTCTCCTTCCTGCCATCATGTGAAGAAGGACATGTTTGCTTCCCTTTCTGCCATGATTGTAAGTTTCCTGAAGTCTCCTCAGTCATGCTGAACTGTGAGTCAATTAAACCTCTTTTCTTTATAAAATAGCCAGTCTGGGACAGTCCTTTATAACACCATGAGAATAGACTAATACAGGGCCCTTACCTTTAATTCTCATTAATCATTTAATTAGATATTTCACTCTTAGTATCCACATCCTTCTCTGGAGCTCAGTCATCATAGATAATAGAACATTGAGGTAAAAACTGCCACCAGGGAACAGGTGTTCCCATATTCCTAAATCACACTTACTTGGGACAAGATGAGCTTCCAAAAAAAGATTGCTATTTTAATGATGCTCATCACAGTCATGACTGGCTCAGGGCTTTCAAATCTCCTCCCTCAACTGCAGCAAATTTAGAAAGCCTGCATTTTTTAAAGCATTCTAAAAGATTCAACAGTTTTCCCCATGTAATCAGAGACACTAATTATCAAGCTTATTTCAGATAAAGTAGTAGTTAATGCCAATTTATCAAGACGGGAAATGAATCTGATTTTATTTCTATTGCAACTGCCCAAAGGCAGGTGGCTTAAGGCAAGTATATTTAGTTTAATGAGACTCTAGGGGATAAACAATCTAAGTTTGAGCACCCTCATTATGCATCAGCAAATACAGTGACCTGCCTGCTGCAGGAATTCAATTTATATTTACATAAAACACGGCTGTAGCTAGTCCACTGATAGAAGCATAAGATATTAGACTTCCCCTCCCTCAGATGGAATTTGTGCATTCCTGCTCAAATACTTGTATCTTAAACTTATTTGGGAAGTAATTTCTTATGGTCTAAATGCTTTTATCTTGACCCGTTTTAAGCCTATTTCCAAAACTTTTATTTTCTAATTTTCAGGTACAGTAAAGAGTCTAAAGCAACTTTCTGTCCTTTATTCATTAACATTTTCTCACTGTAAAACTATCAAGGATTTACCATCTTGCAGATTCATGGTTGCTCAATTCAGAGCTCCAAGTTTCCTAGGACAGGTGCACACAAAGAAAACAATAACCCATAATTCTAGTGTCCAGAAGTAAACATTGGTAATATCTTAATGGGTTGGTCATCTATAGTTCTTTGGGCTTAAACCAGTAGACTGAGATTAGTCAAGGAGAAAAGATGATAATTAATAAAGACACATGAGACACATTATTGATGCTGTGTCTAGAAGGAGAGATGTGGCTAGGCATGGTGGCTCGTGCTTGTAATCCCAGCACTTTGGGAGGCCGAGGTGTATGGATCATTTGAGGTCAGGAGTTCGAGACCAGCCTGGCCAACATGATGAAACCCCATCTCTACTAAAAAAAAAAATACAAAAATTAGCCAGGAGTAGTGGTGTGTGCCTGCAGTCCCAGCTACTCGGGAGGCTGAGGCCAGAAAATTCCTTGAACCTGGGAGGCAGAGGTTGCAGTGAGCCAACATTGCACTACTACACTCCAGCCTGGGTGACAGAGCCAGAATCCATCTCAAAATAATAGTAATAATAATAATAAATAAATAAAAGGAGAGATGTCATGACTAGCTTCCTGGAACTGAATTTGGGGCCAAAGTCCTGCATGCATGCTTAGTACCTCCCTTTGCCATACCTACCCTGATTTCTGACATACCACAATGGTTCAGCAGAACACGGATGGGAAAACACTACAAGAAAACATTCAGTCAAAATACTATACGTAGATAAATGATATACAGGCCAAAGGTGGAGTGAGGTGGCAAGAGAAAAAGAAATACAAGGGGAATGAATTTTAGAATTATAGTTCTATTCTCAGGCATATGGATTTATTTCACATCCTCATCCCCTTGAAGTTAAGAACAGCCAAGCAATTTCCTTTGACCAGTCAAGTGATGAGTAGTTATTTTTCTTTGCATTTATCTGGGTAAGTTTAAGGGTAAGTGTGAATATGCCATGCACCTCTTTTCTGCTGACTGTAAATACTCCCAATGTGAGTTGCCCACCAGTCTGGATGCAGCAGTAAAGACAATGAAAAGGCGAGTCCCCGGCTGACCTGTGATGCGTATGTGGTATGAGTGGGAAATAAAGCTTTTCTCATGTAGACCATTAAGGTTGTTTATTATCACAGCATAACCTCATCTATCTTTGCTGATATCAAAAGTGGAGTACGACTCAACCAAAAGCTCTTACATTTGGGTCACTGCATTACAGCTCAGGGATTTGTAGTAAGAAAACGAATACTGCAGGCTGAGAAGATGATTGACCAGGATACCGCAGGGATGGAACATTTGATAAACTGTCTTCTGTAGCTTCTTGGAAGGCAGAGTGTGTTCCTGACAAACTTGTATCTTTAGAAGCAAAGGATAGAAAATGTTAGTAGTTTGTGTGCCGGTTAGGGCAGGCTCTATGTGGAAAGATAACATAAGCAACAGATAATTTCAGAAAACAATTTATCAGTTTGTAAGAAGAGAATTAATGACAACTTAGCGTTTACTAATTCAGAGATCTGTGACGTTCAAAGAGGCAAGTACTTCTCAACCCAAAACTGTCTGGGATAGGGGGAGGCTGAGAATGTTTTTGAGGCAGAAATCCTATTAAAAGTCAGGGTCAAGTCAAGGTTGTGGCCACTACACCTCATTCTTATCTCCCAACTTACTAAGTTCACCCAATGTAATGGTCTAACAAAGAATGTGTGACACCAGTAAATCTTCTGGATTTGACAGAGTCGTTAAGAGAGGAGTGATTATGAGAAGCGTACTTTCTGAAGTATAACAAACTCAATGTAACTACAATTAAGTCACAAAACAGATCACTGAAAGTGAGAATGCAGAGATGCATTGCACATTTATAAGATGTGTGTCTGAAAAATGCTGTGGATATATCAGTGGGGTTTCTAGATCGAAAGGAACCAACCACCTTTAGACATGAGAAACAGACTATCCACTTTACTCGGAGATCCTAAACTTTGTGCTAAATAGTGTGAAGGAATGGTACATTTAAGTTCTGCCTTTTTGGGAGAAAACTGATACACAGCAGAGCAGAAACCCCAGACGACCTCACATGGATATATAGTGATGCATGAAATCAGCTCCGGTGATTTTAAAACCCCGAGGCTTGTTGTAGTTGTTGTTGTTTTAAACCACAGAATAGCCCAACTCATTCTAACTAATACAGAAATACACGTAAACATTTCTCAAAGTTAGAATATGAAAGGTGTGTTTTTACCTCATTTGCATTTTCTGCTTTTGAAGTGAGCATATATTATTCATGTAATAAAATAAAAAGTTTAAAAATAATTGCTTTTATAACAACATTAAATATAAAACAGAATTAAAATGGATATAAGAAGTTGACAGAAATAAATTATTCAGTAAATAGTACTGGAATAATAGTTAATGAGTTGGAAGCAAAATAAAAAAAGAAAAAATAATAAAACCTTACCTCTCACCTACATGAAATAAATCCTTAAGTCCTGACATCAACCCAAGTACCTTCACTGTTATTTCTGTTACTCACTGAAATTTGGGTAATGCTAATGACAAAAGATAATATAGCTCTTGCATTAAGCAGAGTGTTGTTCTCAGTGCCTGACATCTATTAACTCATTAATCCCAAGAACACTGTGTGGTAAGTTGTCACTATTATCATTCCTGTTTCATATATAAGAAAATGGAGAAACCAGAGAGGTTAAATAAATTACCCAAAATCACATAGCCAGAAAGTGAAAAATGAAAACTGGCTCCAGGCTCTATAATGTTAACTACTATGATATCTAAATTGTCATTCAAGATCATTTAAGTTAATGATTCATTAAGATAATTTTCACTTGAAAATAATGTCCTATTTTAAAAAGTATTTGAGGATACTCTTCTATAACATTTTGCTTTTATTTACTATTTTAATAAGGAAAATAGAAAAATGAATATGATGATAATAATGAAAAGAAGCGTATGAATTTAATACACTTGAGAAAAATATGGGAATCATTAGATACAGCAAATTGTTAAATCCAAATCCTCAACTGGAGGCAAATTGGACTGTTGAATTTAAGCCAACCATCTGTGTGTTCAAGTATAAAGAAAAACAACAGAATGAAAGAACATCTTGAAAATGCAAGAAACATTTTATTGTTGGTTGGATCTCAAAAGAGAGATGTTAAAACTTCTGGAAAGATGGCAGAGGACATACAAATTTACATTATTCCTTCCCTGAAACATGCAAAATTAACAAAAGGATTCAAAAGAAGGGAAGGAGGAATAAAACTAAGGAATGGCTACAACATATATAAACTTGAAAAATCTATGTAGAACTGAACTATATCTGTGTCTGGCAAAACCTCTGATTGAAGTGTCAGACCTCTCAGATTTCTATCTGATGGCCAACTGTGTGGCAGAGCCTCTCCTTATTGTAGCCTTTTATGTCCTTGATTACCAGCTCCCCTCTCCCTCTCACACACAGAGATCTCTAGTTCTACCTGGCCTCCTACGTGCTACTGCTTGGTACAGAAACATCTGCTACTGTTTGAATACCCTTCCAGTTCAGCCACAGCTGCTTCTAATTTATGTAGCTGCCCGTGTCCAGAGTTTTTCAGCACACACTCCATTCAATTCTTCCTCCATCCCTTCCAGGTATGACTTTCTGCTCTGCTAGAAGAAATACTTGTTACAGTGCAGAGATCTCTCCAGAAACATCAGCCACTGTCAGAAATAACATTCTCCATTTTGTCTACTTGTCCACCATCACACCCTGCAAACTACAGCTTGTGCATACAATGCAGAATCTTACTTCCAAGACGCCAAACTCCTTTCTTGGCAGGTGAGTTAATAATAGTAATAACAATAGCAACAATGTTAATCGAGGTAATTTTGACCCTGGACTCCATTGATTAGGAATAGATGCATACTGGGCTCCAGACCCTCTGAATCATATATCCACAGTGTTATTGTCCCTACTGGTTAACAGGACCATGTGCAGCATATCAGGAAGAAATTACCCAAGTGTTTTTTATTTGTATAACAGCCTCCTCAGATTCCAGAAATGATAGAAACTCTTCCCTATTTCCAATATTTCCTACACGAGAATTGAGGCAGGGAGAGGGGTAGGGAGAATGAAAGTCTCTAGTACTCAGCTACCTTATTTACTGGAAGATTTCACTATGCTTGGTTGATTTTAATACTAAATATACATTTTTTTCTTTATCTAGATACAAATAAATCAAGAGCTACATATACTCTAACAATCATTCCAATGGTATCTACTTTTCTCAGACATCAGTCTTCTACTTGTAACATTTCTAAAATTTGTCACTTTGTAAGAATAAATTGCTCTCCAAAGGCCAAATAAACCAGAAAAAGGACTCCTCAAAGCTGTTGGCCTTTCAACATTAAATTCATTAAGCTTGGGTGTCAGAGGCTTTTGGAGGCTTGTTTTTTAATAACATTATTGAATTTAAAATATTCCCTGAGCACATTCATGTTAATTATAGGAAACACAGGGGTGGAAAAAAATGCCATATTAAGGATCTGCAAAATATTTACATTATAATAGACAGATGTGAATGAATATTTAAATAATACCTGAGCTTTTCAGATCTCTGATACTGGGCACCATGGTGAGGTTGCAAAGACAGCTGCCACTTAATTTTCCACTGTGGTCAGTTCTTTGTGTGACAAAAAAATTCTGTCATTTTTTCTGTACCCTGTAAACTGCTTAACAAAATCTGATTTGTCATGTTGAGGTAATCACATTAAAAAAAATGATATTAGAATTTTCTCTTAGGATTCACATTTAATATATACTGTACTTTTTTTTTTTTTTTTTTTTTTTTGAGATAGGGTCTCACTCTGTCACCCAGGCTGGAGTGCAGTGGAGCGATCTTGGATCACTGCAAGCTCCACCTCCCAGGTACACCTATTCTCCTGCCTCAGCCTCCCAAGTAGCTAGGACTACAGGCCCCTGCCACCACACCCGGCTAATTTTTTGTATTTTTAGTAGAGACAGGGTTTCAGCGTGTTAGCCAGGATGGTCTCGATCTCCTGACCTCGTGATCCACCCGCCTCAGCCTCCCAAAGTGCTGGGATTACAGGCGTGAGTCACTGTGCCCGGCCTATACTTTCTATTTCCTCTTTAGAAAGTCTCCATTTCTATTCCTTCTCCCCATTTCCCCATTTCTATTAATTAGCTACCATTTGGCATAGAGCTGTTAAAACACAAATACGTCTAGAAAACACTTTTTTCCTTTTTTTTGAGATGGAGTCTAGCTCTGTTGCCAGGCTGGAATGCAGGAGTGCAGTGGCGCGATCTCGGCTCACTGCAACCTCTGCCTTGCACCAGGTTCAAGTGATTCCCTGCGTCAGCCTCCCAAGTAGCTAGGATTACAGGCACATGCTGCCACGCCCAGCTAATTTTTGTAATTTTAGCAGAGACGGGGTTACACCATGTTGGCCAGGATGGTCTCAATCTCTTGACCTTGTGATTCGGCCGCCTTGGCCTCCCAAAGTGCTGGGATTACAGGTGTGACCACCGTGCCCGGCCTACAAATCACTTCTAAATGTGCTTTCTTCAGTTAAAATGTTTCCAAACATTACTGTGGACCCCTGCCCCAGTAAACCACTGGACACAAACGGGAATCAGGTTATCGTTTCCTCATTCCATCTGGTGTGGTTAATGCTTATGCAGAAGGGGACTGGTGATTTCAGAGAGTTCAAAGGTGAAATCTGTGTGGTAGCAAATAAACGATTGGTCCCAGTTGTGACATTTACTATTAGGATTATCTACTTCAAAATGTGTACCTAGCATATTAAAATGCAGAAAATTAGTAAGATATAGAAGTTCTCTGTTTTGCACACAGAATAGCCATTAATATCTTTTGGGAACATTAGCATAGACCTTGGTGTTTTTCAGGCTTTTTCAAATAATAATGTGTTGAGGGTTTTTTGAAATCCTCAGGAGGTAAAGCAGCATATAAATTGAAGTTGTTATTATCAAAGGCCCATTTTCATTTCAGACCAGTTTGTCAGGGACCATTGTTCTAATTTACATATGGCCAAAAGCTGCAGATCTACGCAGTGCTGTCTGTTGTTGCTCCCTCTGTGGTTAGTTTCACAGTGAGAAAATTTCTGTGGTTGGATTTATCACTGGAGTTGAAAGGCTAATGATATCGACCGAATGGGATAAGAGGAATTTCATCTGATGCATGGTAATAAAAATGAGTTCCTATTTTATCTAATACTGTATTGGAAATAAGAAACTTACATGTAAAAAAAATACTTTAAAAGAAGCAGAGAGAAAAAGAAAGAATAAAGATTTAGTGGGGCTTCCAGATATTCACTCTTCAAAGGATTACAATTTGTGTATTTGACTTTCTTAAAAAATAAAAAGTCAAAATATCAAAGCTGATTATAAATACATTCTACTATTTTATTAAGGTCATACTAGTTCTGTCCAAAAATTGTAATAATTATTTTCAATTCTTCTAAAGAGGTCATCTTACTAATTTATTGAGGAAACTGGTATGGCCCTGATAGATTTTTAAACTTTTAAAATATTTTTAGAGGAAGTAAAGGTAAGATTAATAAATAAATCTTAACATTTATATTTTTAACCACCCTTTGGAGTTCTCTGAACCCCTTCATTCCAGATATATTTGCATGCAGTAAATATTCATAGGAAGCCTCTCTTCTGGGTAGACTTCTCTCCTTATGAGTGGTACATAAATTACCCCAGAAGGAATTGAAATAGGATGTGGAAATATAAAACAGATGCCTACCCATTCAAAACAGCTGTGAAAAGACAGAATGACTATAAGACCCTCAGGATACATCTGTAACCACATCAACTGACAAGCGGCAATCAGAATGTAGCCTGGTAAATATAGACACATTGCAAACACCTTTGGTCTTCTTTTGCTGTCTTACACTTTTTATATTTTGGGTTTCTTTGTTTGTTTCTCTTCTCTGTTTTTATTTATTGCTCTAAATTTCCTTGAACTGAATACATTTACACACAAACAAAGCAGAATAGAAAATACAACACCTTTTCCGTAATGACAGATATATACTAATTTATCCTATTATGGTCTACACCCAATTTTTAAATATTAAAAATTTTGAAGACTTACTTTTTCCACTTACAATTATTAAAATAGTAAAAGAAGTATTTTAGAGAAAAGAAAACTTATGTAGGTCAGAAATTTGAATCTATGTATAAATCTGGAGGATAGTACACTAAGTGAAATAAGCAAATTACAGAAGAATAAATACTGCATGATTCCACTTATATGAGGTAAATAAAATAGTCAAACTCATAGAAACAGAAAGTAGAAAGGTGGTTGCCAGGGGCTGGGGGCATGGGGAAATGGAGAATTTCTGCTCAACAGATAGAAAGTTTCAGTTATGGATGATGAATACATAGCAGAAATATGCGGTAAAGCATTGTGCCTAGAGTTAATAATACTGTACTGTACACTGAAAAAGTTGTTAAGGGGGTTTATATTTCATGTTAAGTGTTTTTACCACAAAAAAAATAGAGAAGAAACTTGGATGCGCATAAAAGATGTTAGAAAAAGCATAAATGAAGGTAAAACAGAATCTCTTTTATTTCTTATTCTTAATTTTTCTAATGGATAACAGTTTGTTCAAAATAGCAATAGCAACAGTGTATTTGGCAATTATAATTTATGGATAAGGAATGACAGCAGTGGTAACAAGCAATGGAAGAGAGGAATTGGGGATACACTGTTATAAGGTAACTTCACTTCCTATGAAGTGGTGTGGTGTTATTTGAAAACGGAGTAAGATTAGTTGTAAATGTATAGTGCAAAGTCTAGGACAACTAAAAAATTACAAAAATATAGTTGATATGCTAAGAGAGGGGAGTAAATGGAATCATATAAAATGCTCAATGGAAACCAGAGAAGGAAGAAAAAGAGTGGGAGACAAAATAACAAACAAAGAACAAGGACAAAAAATAGAAATGAGTTTCTAATATATGTGGCCTGAGTCCAGTGTATTCAAAAGATCACAGAGGGACTATTGGAGAGGTAGCCATACGGCAGAAAAATTCACCTTTCTGTACAGTGCCCCTCCCACTCAACTCTGTATGAGTATCTGGAATTCACCAGAGCAGATTCCCTACATTATATTTTATTGAATTAACAGCCCTGAGTGTCACAGACAGCCACTAGGTGCAGAATAAAGAGGTAGCTCTATAGTCTATATGATCAATCACCTCACCTGCCTTGCCACACACAGTGAGAAGATATGTTCTACCTCCATTTTTTAGTTAAAAATTAATAATAAGTTCTCATCTTATTAAAAAGTCAATTTTCAGTTTTCCTCATTTCTTCATAACTGTGTTGCTTGTATTTGGACAATTTGACATAAATCTAAATAAAGCTCCTGCATTGGATTGCTTGCTTTGCCTCTCAAGTGTAAATCTATAAGCTTCCCCTCTATTTTGTTTCCTAGCAATTTATTTGCTGAGAAAGTCAGGTTCATATGTCCTTATCAAGATTTTCATATGCTGGATTTTGTTGCTCACAACTTCATGTTATTTTAAAATATGTTCCTCTGTGATATGGTTTGGCTCTGTGTCCTCACTCAAATCTCACCTTGAATTATAATAATCCCCATGTGTCAAGAGCGAGGCCAGGGGGAGATAATTGTATCACGGGGGCAGTTTCTCCCATGCTATTCATGCTATTTGTGATAGTGAGTTCTCACGAGAGCTGATGGTTTTATAAGGGGCTTCCCCCTTCACTCGCTCTCATTCTTCTCCTTCCTGCTGCTATGTGAAGAAGGATGTATTTGCTTCCCCTTCCACCATGACTATAAGTTTCCTGAGGTCTCCTCAGCCCTGTGGAACTGTGAGTCAAATAAACCTCTTTCCTTTATAAATTACCCAGTCTCAAGTATTTCTTCATAGCAGTGTGAGAATGGACTAATACAGTCTGTCTCCCTTATTCTGTATAAACTGGTAGTTAGATCAAGAAGCAGGATCAGATTAAGGTTCTACTTCTTTTGACAAGACCCTTTTATAGTTTTTCATAAGAAGTATGTCTTATCCACCTCCTTTGTTCCCCTTTCTCTGGGCACTGAGGTATCTTTGCTCATTTACCATACTTTTGGTTTATGCTGTTCTTTACCCTAAAAGGGAGACTCCTTCCTGGTCTTAGAGCATCTACCCAAAGCCAAAAGTTCCTGTTCCCAAATATACCCCTTCTTATTGCCCATTCAGGACAGATAATAACTGTACATCATGACTCAAATTTGGTACACTCAGAAGCTGAGAGCTATGTGTCGTCGTCGTCTTTCTTTTTTTTTTTTTTTTTTTTTTTTTTTTTTTTTTTTTTTTGAGACGGAGTCTCACTCTGTCACCCAGGCTGGAGTGCAGTGGTGCAATCTTGGCTCACTGAAAGCTATGCCTCCCGGATTCATGCCATTCTCCTGCCTCAGCCTCCCGAGTAGCTGGGACTACAGGCACCCCCCACCATGCCTGGCGAATTTTTTGTATTTTTTAGTAGAGATGGTGTTTCGCTGTGTTAGCCATGATGGTCTCAATCTCCTGACCTCATGATGTGCCTGCCTCAGCCTCCCAAAGTGTTGGGATTACAGGCGTGAGCCACCACGCCCAGTCTGTGTGTCTTCTAATATTAAGATCCTGGAGTCCTAGAAGCCTAGAAATTCTGTGATATTTTGAACTAGCCTTTAAGTAAGAATGATATCAAAATGTGGGTTCATTTGGGTTCTTTTCTAATATCACCTTTATAGATGCATCACACATTGCAGGGGTGAGGCAGTAGTGGTTATGAAAATTGAATGGGGCTGTAACCAAACAGCCAGAGCAGTTTAATCTCAACTCTTCTACTTTCTTACTGTCTGTGTGACGTTGGAAAAGTCACTTAACTTTTCTGAGTCTTATTTGCCTTATCTGTAAAATGGGTAGTGGCATTATATTCTCAGAATTGTTTTAGTTGCACAGCATATTGATTAAAGCATGAAGAACACTTAAAGCTGTAGAGCAAAATATAAGTTCATTAGTTAGTATCCCTAAACGACATACCATATAACAATAGTAGGTTAGCATAAAGGAGATCCAGCTCACATGAGGTGTGAGAGAGGAAAAGGATTGGACATTCTTTAGCATGCACCAAACACTTCACATACAGGAAGAAAAATAATATTTCATGCAATGTGCATATTTGATGTTTTTTACTAACTACCCTAACTAAAATCAGATTCAGATATTACTAAACTCTTGTACAGAATACTTCAATATGCTTTCTCTCATTTAAGTCTCAGAAAAATTCCTTAAGGTTATTGTTATCTCATTACCAAAAAAGAAAACTAAAATGCAGAAAACTAATATGAAACTTGCCTGATGTTAGTTTTTAGTTCTCTCTTAGAAAAGACTATGTTGATTACTGAGATTCCTTTGTCACAACTACAAGAGGAAAAGTTAGTGGTAGGCCAAGATTATAGAAATAGCAATGAAAATTGTTGTCTTTATTATTAAAGAAAAAATATTGAATAAGCTGGTCTTCAAAAATCACCAATTATGATATGCTGAAAAAAGATATAATAAGATTAGGCAGAGGTGATGAGGTAACATGGGAACAGTATTAGGTACTTGACTACTCCACAGGAAAGGTTAATAGAAAAGTAATTGCTAGATGTAAGCCCTCTGGTTACTTGTCTACATGCAATTTAAATCAACAAACAGTTTTAAATTTCTATGAATTCCTTTAATACTCATCCATTTCACTTATTTGGCACTTACCTTGTGCCGCATTGCATTATTAATCAACTACAAATGTTCATCTTTCATCTCTAAAGCACATGGGGCCCTCCAACGAGCCAGCCTCTTTTCCGCTCAGAGGACTAACTCCTCAGGAAACACCTGGCTTGAATCTGCTCCTTCCCCAGGGACACTGCCTCTCAGAAACCTCAACATGATCAACCAACAATGTTTCTGAATCCACACAGTCTTCTTCTGGCCCTTCAAGATTCACCCTAGCTGTGCAGCAAAAGAAGGAGAAGGTGAGTTACCTTAGTGAGGCAGCTAAGTGTCAGATGCAGTCTATTCTTCAATATTACAATAAATAAAAGAAACCCTGAGTCTCCTATTAGGGGTCCTAATAAGGACCCTAAGATGCAAGTTGGTGACTCTTCTGCTACTTCATGATGAGTGGACATTGAACATTTCTTTTAGAGCTCTTTGTCTCTTGATCTATCCTCCTCTCTCTGGTAAGCACAGTGTTCTCCCCCATCAAGCTTCCTGATCAGTGAGGACTGAGCTCTAAAAACAACACAGTCCTAAGAGATCCATCTATCTCTGGAAGAGCCACCCACGTCATCTAAGCTACCATTGCCACTACTGCTACCCCATAGATTTTTACCATCCCTTCTTAGGATGAAGGCCTCTATAAAGTATGTCCCTGGGGTTTCATAACAGGCTTTTGATGATCCAGGACAAGAAGAAATTCACCCTGAATCAGTCCTGACAACAGAAAACTTGTTCTGTGTATGCGCCCTGCATGGGATAAAAATGGTCTGGCCTGGCTAGAAGAATCTGTTCATTCCAATCTAGTTTATTAGTCTCCAGAGCCCTTAAGCCCAAGAAATGTTTGGAAATTAAATAATGATCTAGTAATCCACAAGATAGTGAACACAAAGTATACTGTGATATCTCAAGAAGCTGCCATGAGGCAATGGTTAGTGATATTCACAAAAACAAAGGAACAGATAAACAAACATCTCTAGAAAGAAATCAATGTAAAGCATTGAAAATGCAGAAGTCATGGCTTAAAAGTGGTAGTAGTGGCTGTCGCAGTGGCTCACGCCTGTAATCACAGCACTTTGGGAGACTGAGGCAGGAGGATTGCTTGAGGTCAGGAGTTCGAGACCAGCCTGGCCAACATGGTGAAACCCTGTCTCTACTAAAAATACAAAAATTTAGCCGGGTGTTCTGGTACATGGCTGTAGTCCTAGATAATCAGGAGGCAGAGGTAGGAGAATCGTTTGAACCTGGAAGGTGGAGGTTGCAGTGAGCCGAGATCACACCAGTGCACACCAGCCTGGGTGACAGAGCGAGACTGTTTCAAAAAAAAAAAAAAAAAAAAGTGGTTGTTGTAAGTAATCTAGTAAACTTAACAGTTGAGTCAACTTAACTATTTTAATAAGGCTGTCAAAGTAAATTAAGAGATAAAATATCATAGAAAAGTGTATGAATAAGGACCAGTGTGGAGAATTTTTTTAAAATTAGAATATACTCCTATTGAAGGCTGGGCTTTTGATGCTGAGATGGAGATGAGCTCATAGGAAGATCATGAAGAAGTGCTCTTGGGATCAATAACCATGGAAGAGAAATAAAAAAAGCAAGATTTGAAAGAGAAAGATGTGGAGTTCTAATGCAGTCACCATGAAAGCCCCAGATGACCCTACCAGGTGTTCTGAAGCAGGGATGGGCTCCTGGATTTCTTGGTTGTTGCGGGGAGGGCACTGGGCCTTCACTTCCTTTCCACATTGATGGGCCACTGGACATACTCACCCTAGGGAGAGGGCATGTCTGTGGGTGAAGCAGCTCTCATCAGCCAAGGCGAAGAGGGCTGAGAGCTCAGCACCGCTGCTGGCCGTACCCTCAGTCCCTCCTGCCTGAAGGGTGATCAGGGCAGCTTGTCACAGCATTTACCAAAGCACTCTTTACAACTCTACAGATAAATTTACCATTTCAGAGCTAATTTTTAAATAATATATAAAATTATCAAAATTCACTTAAACATGGAAAGCCTAAAAGATATTGTACCCCATTAAGCATTTTAATAAAAAGTTGACAAACTCTCCCCCAAACCTTGCAATGAACTGAGATTTTAGTGGTGAGTTGTCTTGAGACTGTGAAAAATAAACAATAAAATTGTAAACCAAACTTATTTATAAATACACTTGCCAAAATGTAAAACATGGACTAACATAACCCAGCCCTGTGCTATAATGACATCATGCCCAAATACAGTTTATTTAAGATATAGGGTATAACACAATAGGATGTATGATTATCTTGATAGATGTCCCTAAAAGGGCATTTAATGTGTATGTGTGTGTGTGTGTGATTGATTCCTCATTTAAAAAAAAAAAATGTTTAGTAAGCTATGATCCAAAGGACGTATTTTAAAACATACTAAGGCTTATTAATCTCAACAGAATAGTTGGCATCATACTTCAAAAATGTGAGCTGCTTTAGGATATTCCTAATTAAGGTGAAAAAAGAAAGATAGATGCCTGTTTTCTCTGCAGTTAGTCAACATTATTTCCTAAGTGCCTGCTAATGCAAATAGCTTTCATCAACCAGCTCCCAACTCAGGCTTCCAGACCAGTTCTTAATCTGACAAAATCAACAGAAAATAGAGTTCTAATCTCAATACTCTGTGATACCACAACAAATAACACTCATACTAATATCTTTGCTCTGAATTGAGTCTCACTTCTGTGACCTGGTATTTTGTCTTTATTTCATTGCCTTTATCTGTATTTCTTACTTGTATCTTTACCTGTTTTCTGTTTTCTAGAGTTAGTTTCTTTCTAGAACAGTTTAGTTCCAAAGATATTTGACCCATCCCTTGTGAAGATATTTGTTCAGGTGGCAGGAGCTACTTTACTTAGCCTGCTTAGTATTTTTGCATAATTGAAAATGAAATCAATTAGAAGGTTCAGCCTAGGAAAACCAAAGACTTATCTGGCTTGTTCACTGCAGTATTGCCAATGCCTAATAAAGAAAGAAACAGAAGACACCTCATAAATATTTGTTGAATGCATAATAGTCAAATCTCAATTTTAAATCAGTATGTGGTCATGTTTAAAATAATACTAATATGAGTGCTGCCAAGTTTAGACATGCTAGGCAAAACAAAAAAGACAGGGAGAGCAAGAAGAATTGCTGTTGGCAGTGCTATCAAAGGGCTCAGTGAACTCATGTGAGTTCTGATATCATCAGGCTTTGGGTATGTAATATAAAGGTATCTGGAGGACATTGGTGGTATGGAAGATAGAGCAAATGGGACAAAGAAACTTGGTATATGGGTAATTAAAATATGTGTTGGTATTTGGTATTAAAAAAAAAAAAAAAAAACTTATTTTTCCACTGATAACTCCACAGAGTTTTTGAAAAGTTCTTGTTTTCCAGAGTCTTGGATTCAGGTCCTAGCACATCATTAAAAATTGATATTATTCAAGTTACTATGCCCTCTTCCTACTTGAGATGTTTCTCATTTTTAAAATCAGAGTGCCATCCTCAATGTGACTGGGATCTCTGTAAGCTCCGGTGTTTACTTATTCTGTAACACTGTAAGGAGTTGAGGCTTTATTTTCAATAACAAAGACAATGCTCCTCAGGCACAAGAAATGCCCTGGGATATCTATCCTGGTTAATGGAACATCAAAATACAAGGGGTAATTCTGGCCACTATTGATGAGACATATGCTGGCTCAATCTGGCCCATGGTGTCATCTGCCAGGCAGAGCAGTTATTGAAGATTTCTGCTGAGCAAATAATGCTTGGAAATAGCTGAACTTGACCTGAAAGTGGCACAAATATGTCTGGAATGTAGAGTCAGGTGACATCCAAGCCAGTTAAGTATTTATTTGTATTGACCAGATTAAATAGAATTCAGTTCCCTCCTGGAGACAAAGACACAAATCCTGTCCACTATTGGAGGTTCAGTTCTAAAGGACGGGGACAAGAAGGTGTGATAGAGGCCAGAACACAAAAAGGAAAAATGGAGCCTTTCAGATAATCTGTAATCAAAGTGAAAAGACCAGAATGAAAAAATAACAAATGAAAAACAAACAAACAAAAAAACTAGGCTTAGTAAGACCAAGGTTTTCAGAAGCCTGGCGCTTCTGAATAAGGTTTGTTGTGATCTTGGGAATACAGTCCCACAGATGACATATTTGTCCCTATGGAGAAGGAAAAAAAAAACTATTTGTAAGAAGTTCTAAATTCTGAAAGTATAACAGTCCAAGTTATATGGCCCTGGGGACTCTCCCAAACTGCCCACTTAATAAAGATATAAAGAAGGAAATTTTCTTTATAGTTTAATAAGTAACGGCTTGGGTGTCAAAGCCATAGTGTCCACACACCACGCAGCTGGTTACATAGGAATTGTCCAAAGAAGCTTGCCAAAAATGGAGATTTCTGGGTTCTTAGTCCCAGAAATACTAATAGGAACAGAGGCACAAAAGTCTACAGTAAATAACAAACAAAAAAACAAAAACAAATAAACATCTGTGGTGATTAAATGCCGAGTGGTACAAAGACCACATTTTGAGAAACAGTGCTCTGATACCTTGATATTCACTGTGTGGCCACAGACCGGCAGCGTCACATTGAGAGGTTATTAAGAGGGAAAAAATCTCAAGCCCCACCCGAGACCAGCTGAATCAGAATCTACGTTTAGCAGAATCCCTGTATGAGACACATGCAAATTAAAATTTCAAACTCATTCTAAAATTTCAGAAGTTGTGCTTAATTTCAGGAAGCAGTAACTCTGAGGTGTACAATGTAGCTACAATGTGCACCTTAACAGCTAGTACCAAGCCTCTAGTAATAGTAGAAAAAAATCTCCAGCAACTAGCATGCCTAACTTATGCAGACAGGAATGGTGGAACTGATGCATGTGCTTATGAAGATTTTGGGGATTATAAACAAGTAACTTGGGGATAGGAACAGGACTGTATCTTCAAAAAGATGGAAGCTTAGAATTGTTGAAAACAACAATTTTTGAATACAAAATACATTTTTGTATTCACAGGCTTTTTAAGGCTAGAACATTTACATTGTAGTACATAAAGATTAAAACTGGCATTAGAAATTTAGGGGTTCCTATATGTGATGACTTTTCTGTTTCTGTTCCTTAAATTTGAAAACGAATACATGATATAAAAGGTTTCTTTAAACGAAAAAAATTAAAAAATCAGTATTCTATTTCCTGAATACTAAGGATGATTGTCCTCTGTATGCCTGACTTCAGTTGAAAAAATCTGGCATATTCACTGATGTGGGCCCTTATTACCACCAAATCATGACCAGCTGTCCTCCATTTACTTATTTAAACACTGTCTCTTGTTTGTGGCTGCTGAGGTTATTTACAGAGTCTGTCATTTTCTGTGACTTTTCATTATCTGCCTAATTCTTTTTTTACAAAAAAAGAAGTGCTGCCAGGAATTGAGTCATGCCAGATGCATCCATCTATCCCTCATGTTTTAGAGTAACCAAGACTCTGGGCTACATTTTATCTATCCATCCATCCATCCATCCATCCATCCATCCATCCATCCATTCATCCATCCATCTATCCCAATTTCCTTTTTTTGTTATTTTTCTTTCCTCATTTTCCCTTTCCATCTATTTCAATTCATTTAAATCCCTCTTTTCTCTTCCCCTAGTATTGACTTTTTAATGTATCATTTACATATTTTAGCAAGACACACAAATCAATTCAATTGGAATCAATTAAAAGTTAGTATCTTCTGTGCAAAGTGACAAAATTAGCACCTGGCAAATATAGGCATTTTACAAATGTTGGGTATTCACCAAATATTTTTGATAGATGATTACATGGATTGCATATTGCTATGAAAAGTATAGGATATAAACTATAATGCAGAGTTTTTGTTCATAATTGAGTTAGGGACAATGACAAAGAAGCTGCCTAAGCTGAGAATGGCTAAGTGGTTTGGAGGAATGCAAACTGTGGCTTGTTCACCAAAGTGATTCGCTTTGCATTTTGCCTTGAATGGGCGCATCAGGGCACAATACTCTTATTCAGACAAGAACAAGTTCACTTGTTATTTGTCTCCAGAACCAGCTACATAATTTGCTGGGCTCAATGCCAGTTGATAACATAAAATTCTTTTAGAAATTATAAAGAATACCAAGATGGTGATAGCAGAGTGAGATCCTCCTGAGTGTGGGCACCAGTCACACACCCATAAAGCCATGGTAATCACAGTACCCAGAGCCAAAAGTGCTTTTCGGATTGTTTGGCTCTGCTGCTAGTTTGAAAACAAAACCTTTAGCAAATACATATTCCATTTTCTTTTTGTTAACATAGAACCATCCCTTAGAGCGTATCCATTATTTACCTCTGGTAGAACAAAGGCAATACATGAAAAGGGAAATAGTAGAATGTCAGAACTTAAGTATCACAAAAGAACGATCCTGACCACTAAATAATATTGACTGAAAAAAATTTTATAATTATTTGTAATCTAGGTCCACTCACCAACAGTACAGGCACATATCAAAAACTTGAGCCCCTTTTCCCCCTCTCTCACAACTCCTGGAATTCAGAGAATAACAGGATACATTTTCTGGCTGAAAAAATGGGAACAAAGAGCAATTATTACTGACTGAAATATGGAGTAGCTCCTTGGCATAATTTGAAAATCAGTCCTTTATCTTTTACTACATGGCTACAAAGAATCCTCTGAAAATTCTTGTTCATGTATACTTTCATAACACCCAGCACTCTGACCCTGTTCACACAGCATCGTGGTTGTTTACCTATCTGTCTCCATCACTAGACTCTAAGACCCCTCATAGATGGTCTGCTGTCTGTTTTTTATATGGCATGAGAATTGAAGATGGTTTTTACTTTTATAAATAATGGAAAAAATCAAAAAGAATATTTGATGATATATGAAAATTACATAAAATTCAAATGTCAGAGTTGGAACACTGCCACACCCATTCCTTTATAGGAATACCTCTTTTAATGTATTTCACTTACTATGTATTGCAGATACTGTATTTTTTTAAAAAATCAAAGATTTGTAGCAACCCTGTATCAAGCAAGTCCATCAGTGCCATTTTTCCCACACCATGTTGCTCACTTTGTGTCTCTGTCATATATTGGTAATTCTCACAATATTTTAAACTTTTTCTTATTGTTATATCTCTTATGGGGTCTGGCTGTATGGCCAGGCTGGAGTGCATTGGCACGATTTACAGAGTGTCTCATTTTCTGCAACTTCCATCTCCTAGGCTGAAGTGATTATCCCACCTCAGCCTCCTGAGTAGCTGGGACTCCAGGCACACACCACCACACGTGGATAATTTTTAAATTTTTTGCAGAGACAGAGTCTCACTATGTTGTCCAGGCTGGTTTCAAACTCTTGAACTCAGGCCACCCGTCTGCCTCAGCCTCCCAAAGTGCTGAGATTACAGGAGTGAGCCACCACGCCAGCCTTTCAACATTACTATTGTAATTGTTTGTGGCACCAAGCGTCATGCCCGTGTAGGACAGCAAACTTGATAGATAAATGTGTGTGTTCTGACTGCTCCAGCCACCAGCTGCTCTCCTACCTCTCTTGCTTGCCTCAGGCCTCCCTATTTCCTAAGATGCAACAATATTGAAATTAGGCCAATTAACAACCCTACAATGGCTTCTAAGTGTTCAGGTAAAAAGAATAGCCACACATCTCTCACTTTAAATCAAAAGCTAGAAATGATTAAACCTAGTGAGAAAGGCATGTCAAAAACTGAGATAGGCCAAAAGCGAGACCTCTTGTGCCAAATCATTTACTTTTATGAATCATTTTTTAAAAATAAAATTTGATGACATATAAAATTATGAGTGAAATTTATGTATAAGAATTGTGAGTAAAATTGTTAGTAACATTGTGAATGCAAAGAACCAGTTATTGAGGGAAATTAGAAGTGCTACACCACTGAACACACAAATGATAAGAAAGTTAAACTGCCATATTGCTGATAGGGAGAAAGTTTTAGTGGTCTGGGTAGAAGACAAAACTAACCACAACATTCCCTTAAGCCAAAGCCTAATCCAGATCAAAGCCCTAAATATCATCAGTTCTGTGAAGGCTGAGAGATGTGAGGAAGCTGCAGAGGAAAAGTTTGAAGCTAGCAGAGGTTGGTTTATGAGGTTTAACGAGAGAAGCTATGTCTGTAACATAAGAGTGCAAGGTGAAGCAAGTTCTGATGTGGAAGCTGCAACTAATTTTCCAGAAGATTTAGCTGAAATCATTGATAAAGGTAGCTACACCAAAGAGCAGATTTTCAATCTAGACAAAGTAGCCTTCTATTGGAAGAAGTTGCCATCTAGGACTTTCATAGCTAGAGAAAAGAAGTCAATGCCTGGCTTCGAAGCTTCACAGGAAAGGCTGACTCTCTGTTCAGGAGCTAATGAAGCTGGTGGCTTTACATTGAAATCAAAGATCATTTACTATTTTCAAAAATCCTAGGATTTTTAAGAATAAAGAATACACTCTTTGGAATAACAAAGCCTGGATGACAATACATCTGTTTATGATATAGTATAATTAATATTTTAAGCCCACTCTTGAGACTTACTGCTCAGAAAAGATTATTTTTTTTGCCAAAATATTAACACTCCTTGATAATGCACCTTGTCACCCAAGAGGTTTGATGAAGATATACAAGGAGATTATTGTTGTTTTCATGTTTGCTAACAAAATATTAATTCTACAGTCCATGGATCAGAGTTATTTTGACTTTTAAATCTTATTATTTAAGAAACACATTTTATATGGATTTGGCAAAGTAAATTAAAAGCCTTCTGGAAAAATTGACCATTTTAGATACCATTAAGAACATCCATGATTCCTGGGAGGAGGTCAAAATATCAACACTGATAGGAGTTTGGAAAATGTTGATTTCAACTCTCATGTATGACTTTGAGGGCTTCAATATTTCAGGGGAGAAAGAAACTGCAGGTGTGCCGGAAATATTAAGATAACTAAAATTAGAAGTGGAGCCTGAAAATGTGACTGAATTGCTGCAATCTTATCATCAGTATTGAATGGATGAGGCAAAGAAAGTGATTTATTGAGATAAAATCTACTCCTGGTAAAGATACTATAAACATTGTTGAAATGATAACAAAGGATTTAGAATATACATAAACTTAGCTAATGAAGCGGTGGCAGGATTTGAGACAACTGACTCCGAGTGTGAAAGAAGTTCTATTCAGGGTAAATTCCTATTTAAACACTATTGCATGCTACAGAGAAATCTTTTGTGAAAGGATGAGTTAAAGAATGCCTCAAACTTCATTTTTGTCTTTTGTTAAGAGATTGCTGCAGCCACTGCAAACTTCAACCTTCAGGAACTACCACTCTGATCAGTTAGCAGCTGTCAACATTGAGGCAAAAGAGAAAGAGATTATGAGAAAAAAGATTATGACCCACTGAAGGCTCAGATGATCATTGGCATTTTTTTACCAATAAAACATTTTAATTTAGGTATGTATATTGTTTTCTTAGACATAATGTTATTGCACACTTAATGGACTGTAATTGCTATATTGTGGTGGTCAGGAACTGAACCCACAATCTCTCCGAGGTATGTCTGTATATATCATCTGTGACCGTTTTGGTACAGCAGAGTTTAGTAGTTGGGACAGAGACCATATGGATCATGAAGGCTAAAATATTTCCAATCTGGACCTTTATAGAAAAGTTTGCTGACCTCTGCTTCAGTTTGAGACGTGTGTCTTCTTCATCAATGTATTACCTGAGCCTAGCACAATACACATTGTAGTATATGTTCCCTATGTTGAAAACAGCAGGAATAAAGAGGGGAAAAAAGAAGGGAGGAGAGTCACCTCCTTTTTATGTGACATTCTTCTGGGGGCCCCTCCATCTCCCTGGGCTCTCTCCTGAATGAGCTCTAGTCTAGTTCATCTATATGGCTTTTAAATTATGATTTGCCTGTCTGGGTAAGACACAAGAGCACATCTTGTATTCTAGATTGTATTATACATAATTCTGTTAATGAAGGAAGTCTTAGTGCTGTGATGCTGATGGTCATATCACAGTGTTGACTGAGATCCCTAAGGAAATTTAATATTGGCTGCTGATATCCAAGTCAGCAGTAATTGTAATTGTATAGAAATTACCATCAGTAATTGTACAGAAAAAGAATAGTTATAGCAATTTATTCCTTATTCACCTACGTTCATTTCTGTTACTTGTTGAATCTCACATGGCTGTGGAATTTTCACATTTAGGGAAGATAATTCCAATGGACTCCAACTGCTATTTTTTTGGTTTTTCATATCTGCATGGTCCTGCAGGAAATAAACATTTCATTCAATAGTGTCCTTTGCAACCACAAACTTGACTAAATTGCTTATGATAAAAAGCATTGACTTTTAAAAAGATCAATTTTTAATTGTTTATTTTAATGGTCACTATCTCTCCAAAACATATGCAAAAATAAACTTTTTATGTTCTAAACTAGGTGGTTTCATTATGTTAATTTAATCAGGCCTCTTGACCTACATGATAGTGTGTTTTTTCATTCCTCAGATTTTAAAAATTACCATAAAATTTCCTCTCGTACTTTTTAAGGTAAAGAACAGATAGTGGTATATAATAATACAATATGTTTAAAGCTTTAGAGATATATTGTGCATTTTACAAATGTAATTTTTTTTTAATGTAGAGGATATATTGGCTGGTTACCCTGTCTCAATTAGGGCTGTTAAAGGCAAACAGGAGAAATGAAACACTTCTACTGACATTAACCAGAAATGGAAATGGAAAGACTGGAAAACCAGGCATAGAACATAAGCAGAGACTAAGAGAAGCGGAGCAGTGACGAGGACACTGCTCCTGTGCCGTCTTCTTTAAACATCTCTGTGTCCCTTCAAAATTCCTGTGTTGAAGTCCTAACTTCATAGCTCAGAATTTGACCTTCTTTGGAAATAGGGTTGTTGCAGATGTAATAAGCTAAAATTAGGCCATAATGGAGTAGGGTGGACCACTCATCTAGTATTACTGATGTCCTTATAAAGGGAAACATTTAGACTCAGAGACACACACAGCGAAAATATCATGTGAAGATAAAGGCAGAAATTGGGACGATCTTTGAGTGAGCAGAAGATGCCAGAGATTACCAGCAAACCACCAGAAGCTTGGAGAGGCGCAGAACAGGTTCTTCCTCAAACAGCCTTCAGAAGGAACCGATCCTGGCTGACACCTTGCTCTCAGCCTTCTAGCCTCCAAGACAATAAGTTTCTGTTGCTTAAGTTACCCATTGTGTGGTACTTCACTTCGGCAGCCCTGGGAAATCCGTGCTATTGCTGACTCTACCCTGCCACACCATCAACAGTCTCTAATGGTTGCAGTGTCTTTGCTCAGCTCTTGAAATTCAAAGTCCCAGGAAGAATCATTCAACTCAGCAAGCCCAGTCACACAAGCAAGCTGGTTGCAGGGAGTTGGAGAAGGAGTATTTTAGTGCTTTCAACTCCTTTCAAGGCCCTGTTTCCTCCCAAGAGGGATCGTTGGTGACTCCACAAATAGGAAAGTGTTGGGGTGCTATGTTGCCAAAGGTAACTACTAATGGCTGTGGTGTGGGGTTAGCATGATAGACTCTCCAAGTTGGTTGAGAAATCTGCTGCATTCTATAATGGTTTGGAGTCATTTTGCTGCCAATGATTTCTTTCTCATGTTAATCCCAGGCTAGGCACAGTAGCTCACACCTTTAATCCCAGAACTTTGGGAGACCAAAGCAGGAGGAACACTTGAGCCCAGGAGTTTGAGACCAGCCTGGGTAACAGTGAGATCCCATGTCTACAAAAAAACTTTAAAACTCACCAGGTATGTTGGTGTGCACCTGTAGTCCCAACTACTCGGAAGGCTGCAGTCTGGGCAATGGGAGGTCATCAATGGTGGAAGCTCAGGGTTACTTGATCCTAAAAGGTCGAGGCTGCAGCCATGATCATGCCACTGTGTGACCAGCCTGGGTAACAGAGTGAGACCCTGGCTAAAAAAAAAAAAAAAAAAAAAAAAAAAAATTCCAGCCCTTTGGGAGGCTGAGGCAGGAGAATCACTTATGGTTAGGAGTTTGAGACCAGTCTAGGCAATGCAGTGAGAGACAACTCTGTCTCTACAAATAATAATAAAATTGTGAGAGCTCCCATATGTGAGTGACTTGTTACTGACAGCATACATAATAAACAGTCTACTAATAAATCACAAATACTTCTATAAATAAATTTGTATTTATTAACCAAAGTTGAATAAATATACATTGAGAGAAGGTTTTACCTATCTGGGTAAGATGTTATTTATTGCATCAAGAGACCACGTTTATTTGACATATTGCTTGGCAGACCCTTTGTAATAACTTGCAGTAACCTCAGGTCTCCATTGCTTATCCCCAGGGTTCTACAATTCACAGGCTTGGAGCTGTTGTTTTCTCATGAAACTGATTTATTGGAAAAGCTCATTTCTATGAGAGTGTAAACATGAAATGCCTTTTTTTTTTTCCTACAGTCCTCACTTTCACTCATGTTTTGTTGAATCATTCTTTTCCATCATTTAGCAACTTGGAAAAACCCTATAATTTCATAAGCTTTTTCAGTTACAACAAGTTCATGTTAATTTCCAACTTCAATCACAAATTAATTTAAATCCCATCGTTTCCCCTTCCCCCAGCAAAGCTGTGGAGCCTAGCTCTGAGAAACCTTCTCCCACTCCTCTGTAAGGGCTAGCCTTCCTGGTGCCTTGTGACAGGGAAGGGGAAGAGGAAACAGGACAAATGTTTCCATTTGTAGGTGGCCTGTCTCCAATGGCTGTCCCTGTGTCTAGGCAGCACTGACTGAGACAGCATTTGTCTCACTCAGTCTCACTCATTTGACTGAGACAAGTACTGTCTCACTTACTGTGTGTGTGTGTGTGTGTGCGCGCGCGTGTATGTCTTTCAGAGTCCCTGTAGGAGCTTCTTCACAGTTCCTTGACTGAGACACTCAGCTGCAGTCTAACCTCTCCTCTGAGATTCCATCATCGATGACCTCCCCATTGCCCCTGCTGCTGAATTTCCTTGACTAGAAGACCGTCCCCATGAATGAGGTTCAGCAAGACTGTTCAATTTTACCACCTAGGTGTTACTAGCATTAGTATCCTTGCATACCAAGTGGTGTGGTACACATCTCCACTCAGGCATCTCTTGCCAATTGTCTCCTGCTCAAGCCGAGTCAGGAAGTTTGCTGTTTAACAATACCTAGGAACTATATCTTTACAGAAGTTTGGGTTTAACAGGGATGTACATTGGTCAAAGCAAATTGTAGTATGCAGTTAACATCTGCATATTTCACTATGTGTAAGTTAAACTTCAATTTAAAAGGAAGAATGCCTAAGAATGAAAAATAAGTAATTAAGAATTCTAAGGAATAACAATAAGTGCCTATTTTTTTTTTTCTGGAAAGCACGTTTAGTTTCTTTGACTAAAGTTCATGGAGCCTTTTCTTTCTTGGCTTGGCTTTGGATGGAAGGACTCTTTGCCCCTGCAAGAGAGGAGAAAAATCTCACTCTACCATGAATACTGTGTTCCCTATAAATCCAAGAATCAAATTACTGTGACTCTTCCTTTGTCTTTTGACTCACCTCTCCTGAATATTGATTGGGAAAGGTTCAGAAGGTTTGGCGTGGTAACTGGTGTTATGTAAGGGCCAGATCTGCTGCCTCTCTTAGGGAAGTATCTGGCCCAGGTATCAGCAGAAGTGACTTGATTAAAGTCTCTTAATTTTAACTGGGTCTTAGTGGTGAATTTCCTGGCAACTTGCATCATCAACAACCTCTTACTAATAAGTAAATAGGACACACATAAAGATGTATATAAAAAGGAAAGTTTTAGGGAAAACAATGCCATGGGAATCAGGAAACTTTTAGCCCAGCTCTGATTATGCCAGTCATTTATTTTATAAATAACTATTGAGCATTTACCATGTGCCAGGATCTTGGTAGGCACCAAGGATTTGATGAAGAACAATTAAGATCAACATACAAAGTTTTACAGATGGGGAAATATACAAGTGTGGATGCATACAAAGTACCTGTATAGGAATCCAGAGGAGAGATGCTGAACCAAGATCTGGGAGGATCAGAGAAGAATTTCTTGAAAATATACATTTGAGCAAAGGCCCAGTTTTAGTAGAGTTCGCCAAAATGAAAAGGGTGCCTGATATCCTAGGAGGG
This sequence comes from Macaca mulatta, assembly GCF_049350105.2. NCBI lineage: Eukaryota > Metazoa > Chordata > Mammalia > Primates > Cercopithecidae > Macaca > Macaca mulatta. The sequence continues at coordinate 48,397,555 of NC_133418.1, forward strand.
AGAATGGAGTCACTGTATTTGTTTTTTTACTGTATTTGTTTTTTTAAGCTGCCACAACAAATTGCCACAAACTGAGTAACTTAAAACAAGATAAATTGATGCTGTCAAATTTATGGAGCCCAGATGTCTCAAATGAAAGTGTTGACAAAGTTGGTTCCTTCTGGAGGCTCTGAAGAGAATCTGTCTCATCCTTTTCTCCTAGCTTCTGGGGGTCACTGACAAACTTGGCATTCCCTTGTATGTAGATGCATCCAATCTCTGCATCCATCACCGCCCCATATCCCTATCTGTGTGCCCTCTCCTCTCCTCTCCTTATAAGGGCATCAGTCATTGGATTTAGGGCCGAACTTAATCCAGGATGGGTTCATTCCAGCTTAACTAATGACATCTGCGAAGACTAGATTTCCAGACAAGGTCATATTCTGAGGTTCCAGGTGGACATACATTTTTGGAGGACACCATTCAACCCACTATAGCCACTAAATGTCTGTGTGATATATAGCAACTTATTGCCATATTGCTTTCATGGTAAAATCTTTTACATCTTCAATTCAACTTTTCATATTTTATTGTAATTAATGAATTGAGAATCCATTATCCCTCATAAGCATGTTAGTTCCTTGTAGAAGAGAATTGAGTCAACCTCAGCATCTGCCCCGGAACCTAGACAACCAAGAAATGTCCCTTGAAAACTGATAATTTTTTGAGGCTTAAGTTCCTCATTTATAATTACGTACTGGTCTTTCTACATAAAATATGATCTTTCTTTCTTTATCCAGGGGCTGTAAGCCAGAGTGTGTCTTGGTCTAGAATACAGCAATACATACAGGTCAAGTACAAGAGAAGGTGGTTTTAAAATGTGCTTTTGGGCTGTGTTCCTTCTACTACAACTCACTGCCGCTGTTATGTTTATGATAACAGTAATTATGATAATGTGTGGGCAACTGAGAAGGATAATGATAGTTTATAGACATTGTAGCCACATATTTTGCTTTCCAGCACACTTGTGAAAAATCTCTTGAAAAACTAATTTCAGATATTTAGTAATATTTTGTTTGCAAACCTTGATAAGGTTTCTATTAAATCAGAACGTTCTTCATTACTTTCATGCTAGAAATCTGAAAAATTAAGTAAAGGCATATAAAAACAAAAATTATAAAAGCTATCAATTGCCTTCCAATAACATGTTTTTCTATGTAATTTTGTCATTTTTAATGTGGTTCAGCATATATCATCTCTTTGATCCTCACAAATGTCTCATATGGTAGAGCATGTTATCTGAGGTCCAGTTTCCTAAAAGCATAAGATGGGAATTTTGTGCAAGTGACTTATTGAGGTAGGGCTCTGAGGAGAGACACAGAGCAAGTGAAGGAATCAAGACATCCTAAGGGAAGAAGCCAAACAAAGATGTGATTTTGGCTGAAGTTTGCTTCAGCCTAATCCCACAGGAAACTCTGGAGTGTGAATAGCATCACAGAGTTGTCCTACATCTAGAAAAAGGAGCCAGGCTTTTGTGCCTCTACATTAGTCAGTTATTGGCTGTGTGTCTGTCACGGGGAGCCACAGATGTGACCTTTCAGGCATTTTGGGTGAGCTGGCTCCTGTGTGCCAGGCCATTATGTGAAGAAAGGATGGTTGTTAACCATTAGCGTCCAACCCTTACAGGTGGCAGGGGCAGAGCCAGGTAAAAGGTATCTGGACACGATAGCAATAGCATCTATGCCAGTGAGTGTCATAAATAATCACATTTTACAAAAGTAACAAGTAAAGCTTAAAGAAGTTAAGTCATTTTTCAAGGCTACTCAGCCAATGAATGGCAGAATTAGAAAATACATTCAGGTTCTTGCTTTATAGACTATGTTCTTCCTGCAGCCTCTGTAGAAGCTCCCTTCTGATGAAAGTCTCACAACCACTTCTTTGATAAATTATCTCTGCTGTTATGAATGATCCCTCTGGGCAAAAATAGGAGGGCTCATTGTAGAAATTACTAAATGATATTTTCTTCCTTGGAGCAAATTATGATAGTGATGGTTACAGATTCCACATGTGTAAATGGACCAAATTTTTATTATATACAAATCTTACTTTTTCTCATTTTATTTTTCTTTCGATGAAATATCTTGCTCACTATTGCCTAAAGACTATTAAAAGTTAAAAAAGTTGACTTCAAATGAGCTCAAGGGCAAGCATTAAAACATTTTGCAAGCTATTACTAAGAATAATCAGAAAATTAGAATTTTACCAAATCACCACAGGCACAGTGCATTCTATCCTCATATTCCTTATCTCAGGAAGAAGAAAACATATTTGAATATCTGGCACTTTTACTAGAGCACCCAGCAATAATATTGAGCCATGAGACATCATTAGACCAAATCTAAATAGCGTAAGCCTGAGAAAAAGCATTATTTCTTAAAAACACCATAAAAAACCCATTTCATGCAATATTCTCTTCCAGAGTAGCATGCAGGCTCATTCTGGCACTTTAGAAATGAATCACTTCCTCTGATCATCTCATCCGGGAACTTGAGTAAATCATCCTGCCTCAGAGATGTTTCTAAAATACCGGAAAGAAAATTAACTTTCTAACATACTTATTCAAATGCCTATATGGTACCTGCTTTGGATTAGATTAGATTAAGGATTTTATTTCTGTAGTCAATTTTGTGAATTACATTCCATTCTTGAAGGTAACTAAGCACATGTGTGTTACAAAGTCATCTCAGGGTCTTGCACAGCACCCATTATTCTAGTTGTAAGCTATACTCACTTCTTTATTAGCTTATGAATATTCAAGCTATGATAGTCCATAACATTAAATTTTCCATCATCTGACAAAAATTCATATTTAAAGATGATTTATCATAGTACTGGTTTGTACACAGTCCTTTTCCCACACCCAAATTACAAAAGTGATAGAAAATTTCTGGTGTATCTGACCTGGCCAAGTCTTTGGTACTAATGTCCCCTATAAATTTTATTAGGACATTGAATAAAATGCCAAGAAGTTGCTATCTTAAAGTAATCTAAAAGTAATCTAATTAAAAGGACACATAAACTGTGTCTAAGAGGGAAGATGTGATTTAACTAAACAAATTTATGTAGAAAATTTACACTTAAAAATCTACTTGAGATATAAGCAATTTTGAATTAATTTGGTACCTTAAAAGTGAACTGCTTAAAAAGAACAATTTAATTTTATGCTAAAGAGATAACATGCCAATAATGTAAGAAATTACACATATATGTGTATTTTAAATGAATGTTGATGTCTATAGTTAAAAGAAAAGTGCCAATAAAATCTGGAGACAGTTAATTTTTGTCTGCAAGAGAATAGGAATGTAGTAATCCTTACCTATATAGATTTGGTTAATTAATGTTTGCAGAGTGCTTTGAGTTCTTGTATAATCTCCATAGTAGGATGAAACAGACTGTTATGAAAACCTGAGTAAGCCACTTGGAAAAGCTGTCATAAAAACTCAGGCTTCAACCACTAAGAAGAAAATGATACATTAGTGTAGGTTACCATCAGAGGAGACTTTTGACCTATCACTCCCAAAGAAAAAATAAATGAAATAAAAGAAAGATTCATTTCAGCACCATCTCATGCCCTCTTACAGCCAAGTTGCTACCCTAGTCATTTAGTTTTTGATCCATTCCAGGGAGGTCTTGAATTGAGAGAGGTGCTATATGATTAATATTATCTGTTACTGTTAGCTGGTTAATATTCATGTGTAATCTTTTCCCATAGGTGTCTGAGTTTACTAAGAGGGCTATTGGGATGCATATAAAACATTCTTCAATACTTCTTTATTGAAAAAGATACTGATCTCTAATGCTATTATTTTCATCAAATAGATAGTTTTGCCTTATTATCAGTACTTGATTATTATGATTCTTGGATAAGATAGTTACTGATGTTAATGACAGGTTAGGAAGATTGAAGATTTGCTGATCTTTGACTATCACCTACATAATAGGAGGATATTTTTCAAGCCAAAGTCTCTTATCTCATGTAATTATACTAACTTCAACTTTTTTCCTAAACTGGATTCTGTCTACATGGAGAAACTATTTTGATAAAGACAACACGTAGTGTGTAGGATTTAATAACAAGCAACTGCCTAGGGGCAAAGCCTTTTCTGACTATGTTTCAGATCTAGCCAAAATCACCAATTACTGGACTCTCTGGGGACCAGACCTTACAATGAGTTTTCTGACCCCATGAGGATTTAGATAAGCTCTGGATAAGTTCTGTTCTGTGACATGAGCACTGAGTTGCTTAGCAGTAAAAATCTTTCTCCTCTCAAAGACCTCAGTCAACAATATTTCCCCAGAATTTATGAGGATGCAATAAGAGGAGGATGCTGGGAGTCTCCATGTGAGAGCAGATTTTTGCCAATCTCACATTAGGTTTAAGATGCATAGAGCATTTTCAACCCTTTCTGAACCCTTTTCTAGGTTCAAGGATGGAAGGAACCCTGCAAGTGGTTCTGCTCTTCCCCTCCCGCACTGATATGGACAAAACCAGCCAGATAGGGAATAGGAGAGGTAAGAGTTCTCAGAACCTAGAGGTGTTTGTCAGCTATATCTCCATAATGGGGATATAGCATCTAAGGGAAAGAAACAATAATTACATCTTTAGGGCCAAATATATGCATCAAATGTTCGGGGAGAGGCAATATGGTTGTCAAAATCGTGGTCTCCGAAGTGGGCCTGTCTAGGTTTAGGTCCCAGCTCTGTCCTTTCTGGTAACCACTCTGGAAATCTACTCCCCATTTATGATAAGGTATGATTTTGCAGAAGGTATCTAATAAGATATTGTGATGAGCAAATAGGAGAGCAGTTAAGAAGCCTAGAAGAGGGGCTGACATACTGTAGACCCACAATAAATCTTAGCAAGTATGCAAATTAAAAAGGTATTGTTACTCCCATATTATAGTTGAAGAAACAAGGGTTCAGAAAGGTTAAAAATTCAATAACCAGGAACACACAAGTAGGTAATAAATGGAAGAGCTGGAATTGAGTCCAGAAATGGCCCCTTGCAAAGCCCTTTCCCCCATTCCCTCAGCTCCAGGCTGTGCTAATACTGCCAGTAGATTTCCTCACCCATTATGGGGTAGAATCCAAGGGGATCCAGAAATATCATAGTGCCCAGAAAGCCACAATTAGAGGTTCATGTTCTCGAGGACAGAATTGTGTTTCCCCTCAGTACTTTTCTACAAAGCAATTTTTCCTGGAAGGAGTGTCACAATTAAGAGAAAGATGAGGGAATTGGTATCAGGCTGAGCAGGTGCCACCTGCTGGGGACTGGGCTAGGAACTTTATATGCACCACTCATCTACCTCGCACGACATTCAGTGTTGGTGTTATTATCCTCATTTTACAGATGAGGAAATGGAAGCTCAGACAGATAAAGCATCTGTCCCAAGGTTAAGAGCTATTAATTGATGAAGCTGAAGCTCTCCCACAGCCAGTACTGTCTGTTTTCCACTCTAAGCCTGCTTTCTGGCAGTACACTACTTAAATGTACCAATTTCTTAATGGACCTTAGATCAAATTGCTTTATCAACCATCTGGCAGTTACAATTTTAGCCAGACCTTGGGCTGCAGGCACCTTAATAGGGGACAGGCACAAAGGGACTGTGGAAATGCAGAGAAGGGGATGAGAAGTTTGAGACACAAGAAGCCACCAGCCCTTATCCTTACTCAGCAGGCAATCAGAATGCCTAAGGCCACTTGCCATACTGGATACTAAAGTGGATTCAGAGTAACAAGCAGTTAAAAATGGATTTTGCCATTAATGCATTTCTGATTAATGCCTTTCACTCTGTTCAGAAGTAAAGCAAGTTCATTTTTTTTGCAGAAGACCCATACCTTGGAGATTCTATAAATATTGCTCTTAATTTAACTCTTGTGAAGGAATGGCAATATCCTTTTGAGTGAAATTACTACCTTTTAGAGGCACTATCTCTCCCTGGTTGCTGCTGCTTCCCTGAGCACTCATTAGCCTTCCTGTGGATAGGAAATAGTTTTGTACAAGGCCCCGAAATGCTAAACGTCCTTAGGTTGAAGGGCATTTGTTCCCCAAGCCCGTCTGACTCAGCAGTGATATATGTGCAGAGGAAATCTTTCTTTGCCTGTCTTAGCTCTGCTCTTGTTCCTCTTTCAATTGAAGAAATGTGATTTTTCTTTTTCTACTCAAGTTCTATTCAGAAAGCAAAGGAAGTGCATAATTGTTTGGTTGTCCCTTGCATCCTTCTGCAGCATATTTCACAGGAAATCTCATTACTAAAATAAGAATATTATTCCTAATTTATTAAAATAGATGTGGGTTGGTCAGAAGCCATGGTGGGGGATGGTGGAATAAAAACTGCATCTTACAGCAAAAAGGTCCACTTTATTGAGCTACAGCAAGTAACATTTTGTCAACTGAATGATGACCAGACCGATAAATTCTGGACATTCTTGAAAGTGTTTCTTATTGCTCTTGGTTTGAAAGGCTTTCCTGGTGTTTCAGAGTTTTTTCCGGTTGCCTTAAACTATTAAAGAAAATATCTAACAATGTTGGGTAGCAGATGTCAGATCCTTCCACTGAGGCCCCCCCATTGGAGGCCTGATGGGCCCTGTCGCAGAAGCTGTCAGGTTGTGAAATGTCACTACCACATAGCAAAGGTGCCTGGCACTGTGCAACTTCTTTTCCCCAGCCTTTGCAAAAGGAGGAGAAATCAAGGACTCTAGCAGCATCACACTATACACACAGTATGACCCCAAAAGATCCAACTAAATGTGGGCTCAAAAAGCCACTGGACTTCTTTGCAGATCGTGTACCCAAATAATTAAATCCGTCATCAATCTCCATCTGTCTGGGCTCTGACCTAAAAGTGACAGTTGAATAACAATCAATGCCAGTCCCTCAATTACTTAGTGTCACAATATCACAAAATAATTTTGATTACAAAGACTTTCATTTTCCATAGAGAGGGAAAAAACAATTGAATAATCCTAACAGTTATGACTGTGGGAGCCAGGAACAATCATTCATAGATGAGATGTAGTTTTGTCTCCAGATACTACTGAAAGGGATTTACCTGATTTAAAACAAAAGAGAACCAAACAAATAAATTACCTCCCCAACATAAGAGAAAGTTCACTTCACTAGCTGTGCGACTGGGGGTAAATTGTTCAGCTTTGCAGTATCCCGGTTTTCTTATTGTGAAGTGGGTATTAGAATATATCTACATCATAGAACAATTTTGAGAATTAAATAGGTACTTAGAACAGTACCTGGAATATAGCTAATATTTGTTACCTGTTTCTATTAATTTTTCATATAAAGGATGTCAGTTTCTGACTACAGATACACACATGAATGGCAGCCCAAGAGTTTATATTCATACCTAACTCTCCAAGTCCCTCACCAACATTGTTGTAGGAATCCAAGCTTGACTTTCCCTACCTCTAAGTAAGATTGGCCACACAATTTCCTATACACAGGGATGTGGTACAAACGACCTCGTTGACTATTGCCACAAGGCTCCGATGCTCCCTGGAATGACCGATGTGAAAATGAGTTTGCTAGATTAAAAACCCAACGTGGCATATATGCTGACTACAGCTCTTCCTGAAAATATTAAAGTTGGAACATGAAGGGAATATCATTTTCAATATCGTATTTCCATTGAGCTGTGGGTTCATGGATTTAAAAAATAATAATAAGTAAAAAGCCTGACCATAACAAGTCAGATTTTTTTTTGTTGTTACTTTCTATTTTTGTTCCTTAAAAGTTTCTCTTTCTGAGGATTTTTCTGTGCTGCAGGCTAAATAAATGTTAGCTCAGCCCCCATGTGCTATTGCCTATCAAGGGATCCTCTGAATGGCTTAGTGCCTCCAGCACAATGAAAATAATAATAATATGAGTTTTCTGGGGATCTCCTGTAGCCAAATAAGGCCATATATCAGAGGGCCCTATTTGAAGCTATATTAACCAGCTAAAGAATAGTGCTAGCAGGGAAGAAATTGACAGAGGATACTGGTAGGAAAGGTGTGTTCCTGAATGGGCAGGCAGCAGCAGGTCAACACATCAGGTCAGGCAGAGGAAAAAAAAATGTTCACCCTAAAGATACTCTTTTTTGTGCTTAATCACACCTCTGGAGATGGAATGGAAGGTGAGTCAGAGGAAGCAAATCCAGCTGCAGATACTTGTCAACAGTACTGGTACTAAGGGCTGCAGGGACTTAACATTCATTCAGAAAAGATTCATTCCAGACAGTCATGTTGTTTGCCAAATGTTATTGGATTTTCACAGCAAGTATTTTGATAAATTCCAAAACACCCTCAGAATACCTGGAACGTTGTTCCCTTCTAGTTTAAAAATCAGTAATACCAAGTTACAGATTATTAAAATATATATACCTATTATATATATATGTTAGTCATATAGCCTTACTAAGTGCCATGTCCTTCATCTTTAGTAATCATGACTCTTGTTGCATGAGACTTAAGGAACAATGCTTAACCTTGTGTACATACTTACGTTATAGAAGTACAAATAACAACCTGATGCTACTAAAGCTAAGGGCTTTGCAGCCAAGCACTGCAATAAATGCAATTTGATGAAAGAATTATTGCATAGACTTGTCCTTTCTTTCCTCTTTTCTCCCTCATTTTCGTTTAATGAGAAGTGCCTTAACCTGGACATGTAATGGCAATTGTGTTTGTGCAGTGGGATGGGGAAAGCTGATTGAGCAAGACCAGGCCTGGGGAAAATAGTGATGCTCATTGATTGTATTTATCTTTGCTGCCCTTTGTCTCCTTGTTCTCTAGAGCTCTTTGCTTGCCATTTCACTGCCACACAATGCCCTTGTCCTCACACCAATTTCCCCTTATCAAAACTTACTCTCAAAAAATAATCTGATACTCATCATATTAGAAATGAATAAAAGAAAAAAAAATCTACCTATGAGTCATTCCGTGAGGCATCAACGTTTTGACAGACATCAAAGCTTTAATATCAAGAGGAAAGGTCTAAGGTAAGAATAAATTTTGTGAAATTCATTATTTCAGCAGCCAATGCCTTCGATGTGTTCAAATTCATTCTATATGTTAATGGAAACAGAGTAACACGGAGCTTGCCCTGGCAGTATTTACAGCCTAACAATAGACATGAATACACGCACACCACCACACTGAGGTGTGAAAAACAATACAAGAGAAGTATAGAAACATGCAGAAGAGTCAGTAACTCACTCTCCCTCGAGAAGCCGGAGACTGTCAGATTGTTGGTCTTAAAGAAAATTTAGGTACTTTGCCAAGACAAGGAAGATAAATGTTTATCCTGCTGAGGAAAGAGAATGTGAAAAGCGATTATGGCATGAAAAACATGCCATGCTGGAGACCTGGCCAGAAGAATTCCACAAGACCTAATAATCGCACATTATAGGTGACTCTGTATGAGACCAGGCCTGTGAATGTGAATATCTCTTGCAGGCAAGCAATTATATTTTTTTAAAGAAACACTGTGGACCCCTTGCTCATCATCAGTTTATGGAAGTACCGCCCCAGTGAGAATAGTTGAACATGTTTTTATGATATTCAAGGACAAGAGTCAGCTGCATTCCTGGTTGGTGAATTCCAGCGTCTCACAAACGTTACTCTAAAGTACCGGGGAGACTTGAAAAGGGGCACACAGATATAAAAATTAGACAAGCACTAGGAAACACCCATGGCAGAAATAGAAACCTGCCCTCCCAGTCTGACATATTATAGATGCTATCTGCCATTAATTTTATCTCATTTGTTTCCCAGTACTTATTACTTAGGTTCCACTAATTTTAGTTTTTTCCCAAACACTGTGTTTTCACTTTGATACTCCTAGAATTCTCCATTCAGAATTTAAATGTTGAGAAGTTTGATAAAAGTTTTAATTACCAACTCATTTCGTTGGCAACTGGGGGAATGGGAGGGATCTGTGCCACAATAAGTTGAATTTTACTCTGAATTTGGTAAAGCATCAGTTTCAGAGATCGGAGTTCCAGTTATTATCCTGGTTATTCTGCCACCTCCTCTTCTCCCTCTTCTTCTTCTTTTTCTTATTCTAATCTGGTGTTCAATTTAGCCTGGCCTCCTCTAGAAAGAGACAAAGTTATTTTAGAAAAACAAATGCACTGCTCACTTTTTTACTATAGTTTCATGTTTGCTTTTCAGGTTACCCAATGGGGACATTTCTGAAAGCTACCAATTTGCAGTTGCAAAAGGGGTACGACGTGTAATGTGCCCTGCATTATTTCTCTGTGGCCAGCACCACTCATATCCCTCTGATCAGTTTAGTTACCATCATAGGTATGGGCTGCAACATATTTGTGCTCTAGGGTTGCTGTTGCTGCCAGACAGGATGTTGCCTGCCCCACCACTATTACAGGGACAAATTTAAAACAAATGTGCAAACTCAGGAAATGTTTAGGTGTAAATGCAAGAATTAAAAGAATTCCAGTAGAGTGGCATCTATTTTTAAGACATGCAACAAGTGGGTGATAAAGAAATTCCAAGAAGAATCAAGGACTAAAACAAGCACTAGGGAGAATAGAAGATAGTAAAGCAGAGTATAGAGCAGTCTGATCCAACAGCACTGAGATCATAATTTAGAGCAAAGACCATGAATTTTTATAGATCCAGGTCAGGATGTAAAAACTGAGAAGGCTACCAAGGCTATCTCTTTTTTTTAAGTGAAAGATCATACGTATTAAGGATATTTGTAAGAGTGTGGATTGAATTGATGGAGCAGATAGTCTAAGAAGAAAGGAAGTGAATTCTGAAATTTATTGACAATTAGGGAGAATAAATGGGTCAATGTTCCCCAAATGTCAAAGCAACAACGAATAAGAAATAATTGAACAAGTTATCCAACTAGGGAGTAAAGTGCTTGCATCTAACATATCAAAGGTAAAGCTTCTCTGGATGACAAAATATGCTGGATATGGTCATGAAAGGATGTGGCTTTGGTCGTTTAAATAGAGACAAACGCTTTGGAGTAGAGGTCAGGAAACATATGTGTAATCAGGTAGCCATTAAAGTCACCAAAATAATGTTAGACCTTGCTTGGTGGGGAAGAAAAAGAGCCAGAGAACAAAGAAAACGTGAACAATAGGGTGAATTGTGGTTTGAGAACGTAGAAGAAAAATGTAAAAGTTACTCTAAAATGCCTCTTTTTACTCGGTAGAAAACGAATTATGTTTAGATAAATAAAGTGCCTCATCTTCCCACGACACACCCAGCAGGATCCCTTTATGGTGTCAAACGCCATGGCAAGTTCTGAGCTCATACTGGCAAATTCTTAATGGGAGTTCTTGGAAAGGGGATAGTATGAAGTAGATTTAAAGAAGCTAAATGTTATTTTGAAGTCATCTCACCCTTTTCACTAAAGTTGAGAGTTGTCTAGCTATACTCTTTATGAATCCAATAGTTTAGTGCTATCATTGGCTCCAAGAAATAAAGCTTATCCCTGCTTGGAATCCTCCCCTCTATTCTTTTCAAACATAATCAAGATGGCTTGGTAATTAAAAGAAATCACTTAGTTTTTGGAATTCAGTTTGATTTCAAGTATTTTACAAAACATAATTCTCAATGAACTCTATTAGTATTCAGAAAAAAATGTTATCTTTTTTTTTTCTTTTTCTTTTTTTTCTCAGCATTTATTCCCTCAAAGTGAAGTGAATGGTAATTGGGCTAAAAAAATTAATTTAAAAGCATACATTTGTTTCCTACTGTGAAGGATGCACAAGAGCTAGAGATATAACCACTGTGCTCCCAATGTTAGTAGCTAGAGAAGCTTTCAATGTTTACATATTTAGTTGAAAAGGGAGCAAATGAACGAAATTAGATTTCAGGCACTGCACTAAGTCCGAACTGTAAGATACTTGAGATGGTTAGCCTTTTCCCTAAAATGAAGATATAAAACAGTGTTCTTTGCAGAAATCTTTTTCATTCTCATTCATAGGAAGGTGGCAAGAGAATCAGTGTGACATTTGGGAGTGGGGTGGCATTTGGGCCAGAGAGCAGTTGCACACCAGGATGACCACTTGAAAAATTTGGCATTAGTACATTAGCATCTGCCTTGGAAGCCCAGCAAAGTGCCAGATGTTGTTTGTGAAATAATCATTCTTACATGCCTGGCATTTGTTTCCCATACTGTACAACTGAACCTCACGAACATTCACTGGCATAAGAACAGTGCCCACCCTTAAGAAATATATGAGAGGAAAGAAGGCGGATCCACAGAAAATTTTCTTATTGTAATTTAAAACTCTTTTTTGAATAGTTCCATCTTCTTTAATATGCCATGATAGACTCTAAAAGTTTCGTTAGAGCAATATTTTATTTATTTAATTAATAAGATGTCATATGAGACAGCAGTTAGGTACAATTACAAAAATTTATTCTTATAATAATACTTAGTATCTACATACCATTTTGAATTCCACGGCCATTTTGCATTTATTAATTCACTTCATCTAACAAGCATTTCTGTGCATGTGAGACCTGCAGTGATCTTGACTCACAGGATCAAGAGAGGTCATAAAAGATCAGGAGACAAGGGACTAGAGAGGTGACAAGGCATTCTCTGAGCCACCTAGGTAAATTCACGCCCTGCCAATAATACAACAGTTGTATGTGAACCCATTTCATCCTCGCCCTATCTTCAAACATTACAAAGTTACGAAGTTACCAAACCTTGAGACAAGAATTTCTTTTTCATTGATTATTGTAACCAAATGAAATGACAAATAGTTTTCCAATTAAAAAGAGGAATACGAACTGAGCAAATCACATACACATCATAAAATGTGGTGAAAGCATGCAATACTGGTTCAGAAAAGTTTCTGTTTCCTTTGTACATCTGGCATCCCATATACTCCATCACAAAAATAATTATTTTGGAAACTCTCAGAGCCTGTGGTCAGTGCTTGCTCCTATGGAGAGCCCTGGCATCACCCTCCAAGTTAGCCAATGCACATTTTGGAAAGCTCCAACTGAGTGCTCAGTAGTGAGTTCAGTTTTAAAAGAAATATAGTGTAAATCTAAAATATGGCCATAAGGGCTCACAGACTAGTTGTGGAAAGAAGATTAACCCTGATGGAAAGGGTAAATATTAAAAAATAGTATTTGATGAGAAGACCCAGGAACACTCAAATCCTGTCCTTAGGTTGAGATGACTCATTACTGTGTAACAAACTGTTCTAAATGAGTGGAGGAAAACAACACCATTTTATAATTCTCACACACTTTGTAAGGAAGTTACACAGGGCACTGGATGGATGGCTTGCCTATGCTCTATAATGCCAGGAGCCTTAGCACTGAATGCTGGAGATGACTTAAATTGCTGGGAACTGGAATGATCTAAAGGTTTCTTCCTTCATGTATGTGACCTATCTGGTTGGGATGACTCAAATGCTGAGCTCACCTGAGCTCAACAGTTGACTGGGCACCCACATACATCCAACTCATACAACTGTTTTGAGCAGGCCATCCCCGTGTCTATACACAATGCCTATTCCAGCTTACTTTTAGAAAAAGTAACGCCCAAATCATATTAGCAAAAAGGAAGGTAATTTTTCAAGTTTCTTCCCCAATAAAGAGGGAGAAACACATTGGAGACTGTAGAAAAGATAGAAGAAAATTGTATCAGTAAAAGTTTAGTCCAGAGAACAGAGATCACTCTAGGAAAGGATACAATATAGAGAATTTGGAAGGTTTGACAACCTTTGTGAGGGATGGGGGAAGAAATATCAGGGAGGCCACTGCTGGCTTTCAGGAAATCAAAAATGTAGAAATTGTAAGGATGCCACCATCAATGATTTCAGCTCCCTATAGCACGAAATTAGGTGATTCTCAAAAGGATCTCTTTTGAAAATATCAAACAAAACCTCATATGTGCCATCTGCCATCACCCACACACCTGAGGATAATGACCTCTCTTTTCTTACCAAATATCAAAGAGCATCTTTCCCTGGCAGAATTTAACATGAAATCTGCTGGTGATAGGTTCTAGAAAATGCAGTTTCCAAGCTTTCCCCCCAAAATATAGAGATGAGTATGTCATGGGATACAGACAATGTTGAGTGGGTGACAGACAATCAAGCAGAATGCAATTGTATATTTCATTCAATCTAAGGAACCATCAACGGTAAGACAAACTGATTTGCAAGATGTCAATTGCATAAAAAATGGCCAATGTTGTATGCAAGATGCTCTCCAATTTTAGAGATATCAAAATGTGAAAAACATACGTATGGTAAAATTGATAAAATGCAGTACATTTAGAAATGTGTGCTGATAGACAATGTTGGTTGCCTATTTAACCAAGCCCTCTTTCATCTTTGTTAGTTAATGGGACACTCTAGTTTTATTTGGGTGTTAATGTTTTAAGCCTCAAAGTTGAACCAGAATTTTTTTAAATCAGCCTTGCTGACTCCGTTTCTTACTGCCAGTAATTAATCTGGGGGTGGGTATTTGTTCTGTTATTTTATGTGATGGTCAGTCAGGTGAGGCCAAGGAGACATGGGAGAGGCATAAGAAAGCAAAATTTGTTATACTCACAGGTCCTAGAGATGGAGTTGCCATATGGCACTGGGGCCATATGAGAAATGCCAGGGTTTTGGTCAGGTGGCAGAAGACAGGAGCTAAAAGAACTTAGGCCAAGGTCTTTAAAGGGAAAAGCAAGACAGGGCAAAGTAAATCACGTAGGACTGGCTAGTTTGAATAATTTCTGTTGGCTCTAAGCTAGAAAAGTGGGCTAGTTGCCTGAAACCTGGCCCTGGGTTGATTAAGGTGGAAGAATATTGCCTCTTGGGTGTATTTCTGAGGTATATGGGCCCAACAGAGGAGGTATGACTCTGGATTAGTTAGTTTGCATATTAAAGACATGTTCTTAGCTGAGCCCTTCAGCATCTCCAAGAATCCTATAGACCCAGGAGGGGCAGTCTCTTCAGCCAGAAAGGTTTTTAAGATTTTAAAACATAATAATGTACAAAAAAATCACACACACACACACACACACATAGGCATTTAACTTGGTTCTACCCAGAAGAATCTAGAAGGACATGGGAGAAATATTGTCCTTGCTGACCAAAAAATAAACAAATGGTAAGGAACAGCAAGATGAGAAAACCCCTTTGCTCACAGCTCCCTTTTCTTTGCTTGGAGTGCTGAACTCTGAGAGTAGGATGCTTGGGGCAATGGTGGTCATCTTACACTTGGGAGGGGAGACAGCCTCCACATGCTGAAGATAGAAAAACAAAGGTACTATGAGAATCTGGGCTCATATGGCACCGTTGAGCTGGTGTATCAATCCTCTAATGTTTTCTCCTTATATTTATTATTATGTCAGATGAATTCACCCTTACTTTTACTTACGTATTCTGTTATTTACAGCTGAGCATATCCAAACTGAAACATACAAATGTCGACATATTTCTGTGATAGCAGCAAGTAATTTTTGGTTGGATTCATAGATTGAGAAGTTTTATATACAGAGGAAAGAGGAAAGCAACCTTCTCTGACTTTAGAAAGCTTAGTACCACTATTTTGTGTTATGGCCATTTTATATCCTATTCCCATCAATATATTTAGCAACAGCCACTTGAATATGAGAAATCCAAGATCCAGGTTACAATGTCTGTAAAGTTAGGTAGATGCATCCTATTCTGCTCTTCAATGTTATTCAACCAACAAAGAAAAAGGAAAAGGAAAAGAAAAACTGGTTTTCTTTATTGTGCAGCCTGTGTGGTATAAAATGTGAATGCCCTGGTATGATGACCTGAATGTTTACGTTACCCCAGAATTCATGCTGAAATCCTATTGCCTGATGTGATGATATTAATAAATGGGGCCTTTGGGAGGTAATTAGGTCATGAGCTTGAGCCCTCACAAATTTAATTAGTGCCCTAATTATTAAGGCATCCAAGAGAACTCTCTTGTCCTCTTTCAATCATGTAAGAATCACAACAAGAAGATGGTGGCAGTTTGTAACCTAGAAGAGGGTCCTCACCAGAACCAGTCATGCTAGCACCCTGATCTCAGACTTACAGCTTATATTTCTGTTGTTCATAAACTACCCAGTCCATGATATCTTTTTATAGCAGCTTGAATGAACTAAAACACCCTTGGTTTTTATTTTGCCATTCCAGTCACCCATCTAAAGACAGAGTTCTCAGATTTCTTGGCATTTCCTCATCTTGTATCTAAATTCCTGCAGAAGGGTCACTGCTTGATTGGACATCCTCTGTTAACAGTCTGACTGGGAGGGGGCAGAATGTCAGTGACAAATGACAGAAAACAGAGAGGGAAGGGTGAGCAGCAACTGATAAGATCTGCCATTAAGGGACCTCTTGGAGTTAGGCCAAAGATCACCTGGTAAGGGAGCACTGTGGTTGGTCACCACAGGTAATGAGAAGAAGCAAACGTAAGCATGACTCATTCCTTATGCTGTGCAATTCCAGAACAAGTGTCTTAGTCCATTCCAGAACAAGTGTCAGTCCATATCTGTGTTACTATAAAGGAATACCTGAGGCTGGGTAATTTATAAAGAAAGGTTTATTTGCCTTACGGTTCTACTGCCTATACAAGAAGAATAGTGCCAGCATCTGCTTCTGGTGAGGTCATCAACCTGTTTGCACTCATAGTGGGAGGTGAACAGGGGGAGCCAGCATGCACACAGATCACATGGTGGGGGAGGAAGCAAGAGAGAGGGGAGGGAGGTGCTGTGCCCTTTATAACAAGCAGCTCTCATGCGAACTCAGAGTGAGCACTTACCCCCTTCAAGAGAGGTCATTAATCTATTCATGAGGGATTTGCTCCCATGATCCAAACAACTCCCACGAAGCCCTACCTTCAACCTTCGGGACCAAATTTCAGATGATATTTGGAAGGGACAAACATCCAAACTATAACAACAAGATACACACTGTGGCATGAAAGGCACCAATACAGGAAAAATTAGGAAAATATGATTGCTCCCCGGAACACCCAGAACAAAGTTGAAGACTCTGTGCTCTCCTCTCTAGCAGTGTTTGGAATCTTGAACACATCTACTTGGAGCATGGATATTTCAACTATGGTAATATTGTATGATTTAGGATACCTTGATGTTCTCTGACAAATTGCCCCTCTGCCCTCTGGCAGACATTATATTTCTTCAGCTTAAATCTTTATTCTCAGATTTAAATTCACTAGACAGCAAGTACTTTATACAAGTATAAAACCATGCATATAGCCATATAACTTGCTTTCACAAATTAAAGTCTCTGGGTCTCACCTCTTGATTCAGTAGGTGAGGATGAATTGAGGTGCAGAAATCCAGCTGAATCTAATGCAAGTGGTCCAGGGACTACAGTGTAAGAAATATGGCTTTATGGCCGGGCGCGGTGGCTCAAGCCTGTAATCCCAGCACTTTGGGAGGCCGAGACGGGCGGATCACGAGGTCAGGAGATCGAGACCATCCTGGGTAACACAGTGAAACCCCGTCTCTACTAAAAATACAAAAACTTAGCCGGGCGAGGTGGCAGGCGCCTGTAGTCCCAGCTACTCGGGAGGCTGAGGCAGGAGAATGGCGTGAACCCGGGAGGCGGAGCTTGCAGTGAGCTGAGATCGGGCCACTGCACTCCAGCCTGGGTGACAGAGCGAGACTCCGTCTCAAAAAAAAAAAAAAAAAAAAAAAAAGAAATATGGCTTTATATCCTTTAGTGTGAATGCAAGTACCAAGGGCAAGTCTGCTTAAGAAAGTCCTCTTAAGTTACGTAGTTTTGGAGAGTGAGATATAGAAGGGAGGGGGTGGGGTGAGAAGGGGGAAATAGCATAAAAAGAGGTTGAGTTGCCAGGTATAGTTCATACGGCTAAATCCCAACACAGATTTTCCAAGGTGAGTCAGGAAGGGTAGGATATAATGTCCAGAGAAATGTTCTTTTATAAGTGGATTTGATCAATGGGAGTTGAATGAAGACCTGTCTTTATTAATTATTCAATATTTGATATCCTCAGTCACCTCTGCTATGAATTTGAATTAAGAGAGGGGCAGAAGCTCCACCATAGCCCTTTGTCCTATGCCCAGCCCCAAGGAATGCTTTCAAGCAAAAACTGAAGGGAAAAAAAAAAAGCTCAAAGAGGAGATGGAGACCAGCTGGGATTTATTTCGGTGTGTCAGCTTGACACAAACATGGGTGAAGGCCAGATATGGATTGGTGACTCATCCACATTTAGATGCAGTCTGTGTAAAATGTTTTCATTTCCGCATCATGGAAGCAAATCTGAAAGCTTTCACTCAAACCGTGGAATTTAATTTCTTGCAACAAAAAAGGACCTACCTCCTAGAACAGCTTTTAAAAGTCCCCCTTTGATTTCGGCTTAGTTTCCAAATCTTATTTAATTATGTTTTGTCTAATTTCAACATAGAAACAACCAAAATCATGATTATTTTGCCTCGAGGTAAACCTCTGCTTCTGCATGCATTGTTTTTAAATAAGTATGAATTAAAGTTTGGCTAATCATTAGTACCACATAATCCTTTCAAAAGAGACTTTAGATACTGCATATTCTTTTGAAAGGCACTGAAATTACAGCCAAAATGCCTGCATTGTGGGGGTCAAAAGAGGTCAGGAGAATCTGTTAGCCTGTGTCTGTGGCCATTCACTCCTTGAATATTCATTTTGAAGAGGAGTGGTACCATTTTTGTCAAGCTTTCAGAAAAAGCAAGAATTCTAATATTAAGACTTTATCCCCTGCCTTCAGACTTTTTTGTCCAACATGGCTTTTTAATGTTCATGATAAAACCAGTCAAAAAAATTCTCCCTGACTACAGCTGTAATGTGGACATTCCTGCGCATCCTACCATACATACCAAAGGACGTCATCATAACACACAAACATGAAGATCCAGGGATTCCTGACCATTGTCACAGCATCTGGATGACAGGAGATGTGGATTTCGGTGGCAGATAGTTCAAAATTATTTATTTAGCAATTACTATGTGCCAGGCTTGAGATATACCTGTGAGACCAAAATCCACCTCATGACTTCTTTTAATTCATACCCCTTTTTCATCCCCAGCTTTCCCATTAAGAAAGATGGAGAGAATTGAACTGGATCTCATATCAGGTATAGCTTAGCTCTATAATTCAGTAGATTTAAAGAGCTTGCAATCCTTGTGAACTGTCAGTGCGGGCATGTTAGTGGGTATTGGTAAATAAGAGCATTTAACGAATGAAGGACTTCAAAGGGTCTTCAGCATTTTTATCATTCTCTACAATTACAGATGATTATCTTTTTAATCCAGTTAACTAAAAAGGACACCCAGCCAATCCTAGTGGCAAATGTTTTATTTTCTTGCATTGTTTTGTCAGGAATAAATGAAAAAATTATTGTCATTTAAAAAAATATGTATTTCCCTGGAGGACAGAGAAAAAAAGTTTTTGCAGGTAAGCACAGGATCCCTAATGTCCCCAAACTAGGTAGTGATGAGGAATAGCCCCTGGGAAAATAAAGTCCTATTTTATTTTTATTTATTTATTTAGATACAGACTCTCACTATCACCCAGGCTAGAGTGCAGTGGTGCAATGATAGCTCACTGCAGCCTCAGTCTCCTCAAACAACCCTTCTACCTCAGCGTCTTGAGTAGCTGAGACTACAGCCCCCACTGCCTGGCTAATAAAAAATTTTTGTTTGTTTTTGTAGAGATCTCACTATATTTCCCAGGGTGGTTTAGAACTCCTGGGCTCAAATGATCCTCCTGCCTCGGTCTGCCAAAGTGCTGGGATTATGAGTGTAAGCCACCACGTCTGGACCAAAAATATCATTTTAATTTTTTTGAGGAGATCAATATGCTGAAATCTTTTTTTTTTTTTTTGAGACGGAGTCTCGCTCTGTCACCCAGGCTGGAGTGCAGTGGCCCGATCTCAGCTCACTGCAAGCTCCGCCTCCCGGGTTCACGCTATTCTCCTGCCTCAGCCTCCCGAGTAGCTGGGACTATAGGCGCCCGCCACCTAGCCCGGCTAGTTTTTTGTATTTTTTAGTAGAGACGGGGTTTCACCGTGTTAGCCAGGAGGGTCTCGATCTCCTGACCTCGTGATCCGCCCGTCTCGGCCTCCCAAAGTGCTGGGATTACAGGCGTGAGCCACCGCGCCCGGCCCAATATGCTGAAATCTTAAGCTTACATTATCAATCAACAATACGATTATAGCCCCCCCCCCCCAATTTAAAAAAACAATCAAGACAGGCTTTAAGGCTTTGATGGCAATTTTAAAAGGAAAGGACAGAATCATGTAGTGCTTTTACCAATCTTCAATGTTAAGGGAAAAAATATCTTCAGGAATCTCATTGATTGACAATAGAAAATTTTTATTTTATACTAAATTATGTTTTAATTATTTTCAAAGTTGCTTTTAGTTTATTT
This sequence comes from Macaca mulatta, assembly GCF_049350105.2. NCBI lineage: Eukaryota > Metazoa > Chordata > Mammalia > Primates > Cercopithecidae > Macaca > Macaca mulatta. The sequence goes on from NC_133418.1 coordinate 48,417,997, forward strand.
AAATATAAACAAGCTATAATGGATGAAAGGATAGATGATTGATTGATTGATAGACTGATACATAAGATAGAAATTTAGGTAAAATCCTGGAAATAAACATTTATTTATAAATGTGAAAATGAAAAATATCCCTTTGGATCTCTGGCCATAGTATAAAACAAAAATATTTTCTAAATAGTCATGATATTTTCCCTCAAGTTTTAAGAATGTTTGTTTCTAGAAGTAGTATAAATTAAACTATTTAAAAATTGAGAAGGAAAATGTAGATAAAATTGCTCTCTGGAGAAATCTGACCTATGAAGTATTAGGAAACAATTGTTCCTACATTCTCCATTTCCCTCGATTCTCCAAACCTACTTGCTCCTGTCTCTTCTTACCTTGTCAGATTTCTTTGCTCATTCTTCATAAAATGAATAGAAATCACAGATGGCAGCTCCTTTAAATTCCTTCCACCACATCTACAAAGCTACGTTCACCCTCTACTCCATCTCTTCTTGTGCACAAGAAGTTTCTCTCCTTTCCTAAAGGTCAGTGCTCTCTATCACCCTCTCAGGGACCTCACTCAGCTATTATTCCTTCTGTCTCCTGCCACCAACTCTTGACTCCTCCTAATTAGATATCAAATATGCTCTCCATCTCTCATGTTAAAAATGCTGTCCTTAAATCCTATAACCGCCTCCAGCTATCTCTTAATATTGTGACTCTGTTTCAGCGTGAATAATACCTCAAAGAATATCTGTGTACTATGGTTCGGCTGTGTCCCCACCCAAATCTCATCTTGAATTGCAGTTCCCATAATCCCCACGTATTGTGGGAGGTGCCAAGTGGAGATAATTGATTCATGGGGGTGGTATCCCCAATCCTGTTCTCATGATAGTGAGTGAGTTCCCATGAGATCTGATGGTTTTATAAGGGGCTTCCCCCTTCGTTTGGCTCTCATTCTTCCCCTTCCTGCTGCCAACTGAAGAAGGACATGTTTGCTTCCCCTTCTGTCATAATTGCAAGTTTCCTGAGGCCTCCCCAGCCCTGCAAAACTGTGAGTCAATTAAACCTCTTTCCTTTATAAATTACTCAGTCTTGAGTATTCCTTCATAACAGCGTGAGAATGGACTAATACACCATGTATGCTTGTCTCCACTTCCTACCAATCACATTCACCTATTTTGAACTTGCTAAGGCTGTTTTATTATAACCATCAATAACTTTCACACTACTAAAGAGAATGGGTCCTGTATAGTCTCCATCTTGTTAACTCAGTTGACCACAGCATTCTTGAGAAAGTTGTTCTTTTTCAACTGGTCATTACACACTCTCCTGATTTCCTCTAACCTCTGGCCATGACTATCTCAGGACTCTGTGCTCAGGCCTAGGATGTTCTCATTCTAGTCCTGTCCTCATTCTGTACTTCTCTATCTACACTGTCTCATAATTAAGCTCATTTCTCCCACTCACCACAAGCCACTTATGCACCTCATTTCTGATGATTAACCTTTATAATTACATATACTTCCTATCTTAATATCTCCACTCAGATGTCTCTAAAGTTTTTCAAACCAATTATGTTCAAAACTAAGCCCTCTTAAAATTATTCTTCCACATTAGCATTTTCCACATTAGAAGCCAATGCCATTATCTGTCTCCTCATATCAGAACCATATGGAGGGACTCTTGATATGCCCCATTCATCTCCCAAATGAGTCATCTCTCACCAAGTGAAAATATTGATTCTATCTGCCTCAAAAATATATCTAAAATCTCTCAGCTTCTCTCCCTCTCTATTCCCACCACCTGAGTACAAGTCCTCATATTCTCTTTCTGATGTGTCAGATCAGCTCCTAATAATTAGTCTTTTCTCCTCTCCATTCAGTCTATTCTCACAGCTATCACCTTCATGTTTTAAAACATATCACTACAAAATGCTTCTGCTTAAAGGGTACATCAGAAGCTTCTTTTGCTCATAAAAGTCTGAATTCTTTAGCAGTCATAGACTCCAGGTATCTGACCCCTGGCTGTTTCTGAGGCTTCCCTGAATGCCCAGCTCTCCTCACTGTATTTACTACAAGTCAGCTTGAGCCTCTTTTAGTTCCTTTTTGCCCACAACCTCCTCATGCAGTATTCCCTCTGCCTGGAATCCATCCCTCACCAGTCCACCTCTATCCATCTTTCAGGTTTCCTCAGCTAAAGAGTCACTCCCTCATGGGAGCCTTCTTTGATCTTCCTCCACAAATTTGGATCCCATTTATGTGCTTTTAGAATATCTCATGCTTATTATTGTCTTATTCTAGCACCGCATATTGCCAGGAACATAATAGGCACTCTAAACATATTTATTAAATAAAGAAAATTGAGGGAAAAAAATTTTTCAAAAATGATTTTCTAAAAGGTCAACATTTAAAGGACATAAACATTGAATAAGAAGGTTTTGGGCTCCTAATCAAGATTTTAATCAATACTTAATCCACAAGTGATTTCCACCGTTGGTGCCCTCCATGTACATTTCTATAAAATTTGTCACTGACTGAAGCTAGAACATCCCATAAACAATGTGGCTAAGTTAGTTCAATTGTTGCTTATATCATATAAATAGTTTGACCTTGAAACACTTTTGGAGAAATGCTAGCAGCCTAGAGAGGATTGGCCCGCTAAAGCCAAGCAGCTGAGAGCCCAGGCTCGGAATCTGGCACTGCTTGGGAATCTTTAACCCTGAGGTTAATAAATGAAGTCTATGAAACCTCCGGTACCACTTGTAAAATGTATTTGAAAAAGAAACATTGATTATATTATATACTGTTTTCTTCATGAGGGCCTGAGTATGTATTTGTATATATTTGTGTGTTGGGGAGAAGGATGTTGAGCTCTCCTTTTAGTAATATTTGTGCAGCTCTTGAATAAGTCCTTTGTTTATGAGCCTTATAAATGTAGTAATTTATGATAATTTTGTCTTCATGATGCCTACCAGAATATAAAAACTCAAATTATTCACCCATTTCTAGGACATGTGAATTCAGCCTGTGTTTTGATACTGATCTTATTCCTAGTTTCATCTTTTTCCTACTATTATTTTCATTTGGCTCACTTAACTTGCTTATTGTAAACTTGTTTATTATTATTCATGTGCATACTATATGTATTATACATATATATCTTTTTACATTCACAATCCAAAATTATTTTTAAACTATAAGTATGATTGATGAGATTGCAAAAGATCAAGAATATAGAGTTTATATGTTGAAGATAAGCCAACAATAAAGTACAATAAAGTAAAAAAATTAAAGTCTCAAGGGGCAACAGAGTGAAATAATCAATAGGATTTATCTTGGTAGCACCACAGGAAATAAAGAAGTGATATCAGAGATGAAAAATACTAAAGACTTTTCAATTTTTAAATGTAAACAAAATAAGCAAAGGGTCTTTCACCTCTCAAATTGGAAAAGGTGTTTTTAAATTCTAAGACCCAATATTTAAGAGGCAGAGAAACAGACACTCTCATATACTGGTCACAAGAGAGTGGGGTAATGCAGAAATCCCATGGAACAATTTCTAAAGCCAATCAATAACCTTAAAAAATCTCACACTTTTTTACCTAGAAATTTCCTTTCTGAGAATTTATTCTGAAGTAATATGCATAAAGGTTTACAAAGATTTAAAGAATAGTCATTAAATAATTGTGTATGATATTAAAAATACATACAAACATCCTAGATATCTAAGGAATTAAGAAGACATCATATCTAAATACTATGGCATACTAAATAACCATTAAAATTATTATTATAACATAATATTAGCGTCAAAGAATGAAAATTAGATATTAAGTGAAAATCAAGTTGCAAAATAATAGATGCTAGTCCCTTTATGTTAAACATATTACTAAATATACATTTCAGATACATTTATATATATATGTTTGTGTATATATACACACATATGTGTATATACACAGACGTGTATATGTACACATATGTGTATTAAAATTATCTCTGGATTGTGGTATAAGATTTTTATTTTTCACTTTCTGTATCAATACTAAAGATAAACATTTTTAAGCAGTTGAAGAAGCTATAATGTAAGATTCCTGAAATTGCATATGTTCAAGGATAGCTTATCCCACAGTCATTTCATAGAACTCCTAGATACTATTTTACCATTAGAAACACAGTCCTCTTCTCAGGAACCTATATCCTAAGGTAAGTCCATTACATGTAACATCTAATATAGTGTACATTCTTTTCAATATTAAATTTTCTCTTAATCAAAATCAACCTCAGCTGAATTAGTAAAAAATTAAAATGTTTTGGGGTGCAATGTGGGGCCACACAGGTGAGAACAGTAGAGCTGTCTGGGTAGCAGCTAAAGCCCACCTAGCTAGCCTCTCCTACTTTCTCAATGAAGATGTGTCCAGCCTTATGAGGCACCATGTCCAGGCCTCTGAGCCACGTCTGGCCAGCCCTGAGTGGAAGTCAGGGCATTCCATCTGTAGCCTGGGGCAGACTTCCCATCCCCAGGCTGAACACATTTTTCTGACTTCTGTCTCCCCAGTTGGGTCTTCTCATTAATAGTTTTACAAACTAGAACCAGATCAGGGAGAGATCAGGTCTAAATCTCAGGAGCCCCTGTCCACCTCCCACCTCACCTGTGGATATGCTGCTGCCCCCTGAATGAGCTTGGACAGATCCAGCTATCAGTAGAGCAGTCGTTTGCATCCAAAAGGTGTGGTCGGGGGTGGGGGCACCCTGATGCCAAGGAGTTGGGGACTTCATCAAGAGCCACCCTCATTACGGTTCAGCACAACTCTCCCACCCTTCAGTGCTTCCCTGCACCCCACCCCACCCTGCTCAACATGTTTACAAAATTCTCTGTGTTCCAAGGATCTTTCCCAGTGGTGCTTGCCAAGCCCCCTGAGCCTATCTATCCCATGAAAAGATGGCCACACACCACACTCTGCTTTATGCCTCCTTGAAAGTGGGGAAACATGAGCTTCCGGAATGCTGTGTTATGGGTCTGTATCAGTCAGAGCCCAGTCAAGAGACAAAAGCCACTTCGTTATTTAACAAAGAGAGTTTAATAGGAAAGTATAGGAATCAGCTTCCATCCATAGGGAATAATTGCTCTCCCTGGGGAGAACAATAGGAAGAAGTGGGAATTATTAAAACCTGGAACCTTGAATCTGAGGTCCTGTGGGTCTGGACTCAGATCTCGGAAAGATAAGTGCTTGTTGTAGATGATTGTGTCTCTCAAGTGGACACAATGAGGCTGGTTCTATAAATTGATGGAGAAATTGCAAAGTGGAATCAACTGCTATTACAGAAATGAACTGCTGCTGCAGGGGTGAAGAAGCACTGCTAAGTGATACTCAAAGAAACAGGAATCAGATAGGAGAGCACAAGTCCTTCTTTGGGCTTTGAAGTCTTCCTTCAGTGCCTCTTATTGGCAGATCCTAATAGAGAACAGGTGGAAAAGCAGCAACATAGTTGTCCCATCATAAAGGAGAGTAGAAAAGACTGGGTTGGGAGTGGAGAGAAAATATCTCAATAAGTGGCATAGAGTCTGAGCAGCCCTTGGCTTCCTTTTATCTGCAGAGATTGCTAGCAGGATATACCTGGAGAGGCTGAAACCAAGGGCTCAATAAAGCTTTGAGCTCATGGTTGTTGCTCTGTGGCTTCCTAACTCTGGTAAAACTGTGAATCTTACTTGTTTCCAAGCTGTCTTCCAGAATTGTATCCCTTCTTCTCTAGAAAAAGCTGGCAAAATGATTACATTTTCAAAGCTCTTACTGGAAAGCTACATCTGGAAATCAACCAGTGAGACTACCAAATTCTTGTGATCTAGTCCTATCTCAAGCATCGATGAGGGGATTTTTGCTAAGCCTGTGATAAGTCATAAATAACTGAGCCAACATTCCTGATGATAGAGACATCAGGAATGTGACTCTATCAGTACACCCATTGCAAAGTTGTCTCTATTGCCAAGCCTGTGGGTATTCCTCCATAACCTTTGAGGGATCTTTTGTGGCCTTTCCCTGACCATCTCTAAGAAAATATTTACTTGGGAAGGTGTTTATTTGGGATTTTTTCATCCTTTTTTTTTTTTCAAGAGAAAAGAGCTAGATGTGGAGAATGCTCTAATGTGTGACTGATATCAATAAAAGACATGAAGTTTCAAAAAATTGATGTGACAAAGATTGCTTCAAATCCTCATGCTCTAGTGCGTCAGTTTTCTAGAGCTCCACTGAGAAGACTTCAGAAAGTATATACTATCTACTGCAAAAACAAGCCTATGGGTCCTTGCTAACAACGAAGCTAAATAAAGCTTGTTGAACCAGCTTTCCAGCCACTAGGGCGGTGTTCACTACCACCATTGCATAGCTCTGTGCTGGCACCAGATAGACTGGCATGCCTACAATTCTTTTGTCTTCTCTTTCAGAAAAAGTCAGATGCCTTCAGATGGTATATATGATATTTTATCAACTGATAGAAGAACGACTCTTATGCCTGTGACACTACCATTAAGTCCTGGTCACTGTGAAACTCTTAGAATGCCTTTATACCCCAAACTCCCCAAACTGATGTTTATGTTTGTGCCTTTTTGAGTGAGGATAGGATAGAGAGACAGCATATTTTAAAAGTACCTTTTCACCTGAAAAAACCTTTTGTTTTTCACCCTTGTTAATGTCTTGTTCCTGTAAAATCGAGTATAACAATACTTCCCACTCTTTGTAAATATGCATTTGACTACATGCATTTTAAGAAGATAATATTAAAAATAAAAAAAAATTGACTATGGTGACTGTTATTAGTGCTTTATTTATTTGGAAAAGATAGACTATTTGCTCTAACTTTTTTGCTGCCTTCCTGCATTGCAGTTAGGAATGAAAAATATGTTATGTTTCTAAATGCAATAATACCATAGATAATCCAGTATGAAAGTGTCCAATTACTGATTTTTCTAGTTTATCAACATAGTCTGTTTTTAAAAGGCTTAGTTTTTAGACTTCAGTGGATTGAATTATTCTATTTTTAAATGATAGATTAGAGCTCTTAATTTTATTATTCTCAAAACTCCATTACAGAGAGAGCAGTTTTTAAGGAGCACTTGCATAGAGAAAGTTCCTTTCTTATTATGGCCCGGAAAAGGATGGATTTTTCTATTTTTTATTTTTTGATTTTACTACCCATCTCAATGACACTTTACTCATGGACGGTGTCTCCCTAAAAGGTACCATCGCTAGGCATTTTTACAACCCCCAAACACACACACAATCAGACATGTGCCTACACAGGCACCCACATACACACAGAGCAAGTTCTTTTCCATTACTGTAAACCTTTAACTAGATGAAATTTGAGCAGGGGGTGAAGCATAAAGAAAATGAGAGCTGGAGGACAAGGCACAGCTTCCTAGCTGCCTGAGGCGAAGATGGGTGAATGAATGCCTAGAGTTCTGACTGTTACAGGCTCGGGATCTTTGAGGCAGAAACAGATAGAAAGCGAGGCATAAAACCTCTATAGAAGTTTTAATATTTATATTGTCAATTCCATCAAGCCTCCTACATCTTTTCAGAAGGTGTCTATTTCTTGACTCAAAGTCAGAGAATATCATATGCCAAGCCTTTAAAGGTATTCCTCATTACTGTTCCATCTACCTTATAATTAATGACAATTCCTCCCAGATTCTGGCATCAGGCTGTCGGTCTTTGTTCCCATGTTGCTATGAGTTTTTGCCTCTTTCTGTTACTTCAGGCATATTTTAATGAGAATTTAAGAACCACCATATCGGTGGATTCTATCAAATTCTATTTTGGATTAGCAATTTAATGGAAAACAATCCCAATCAAGAGAGCATTGATCCCTTTTTAAATTCCGGTTAACACATAATTATAAATAACAAAACAAGAAATAAAAAAGAGGAGATAACCAAAATGTTACTAAGGGGATTTAAATGAAGAGATAAACCATGCTCCTTGATAAGAAAACTTTATATTGTTAAAAGTCTGTTTTTCCCCCAAATAATTGTGAAATTGTTTCCAATCAAATTTTTGAGAATTTTTTTTTTTGGGGACTTGACACAATGAGTCTAAAGCCATCTAGACATATGATTCAAAATATGTTGTTTTCAAAAAGAAAAACATCTAATTGAAATTTACACTAAGAATATTAAGAGTTATACAGTTACACAATTCTTAAAGTATAACAAAGGCAGCTTCATAGGCAGAACAATGTCTTAGAACATAGTCAGACTAACTGTACTGACCAGACCCAGTGACCACAGGTCAGCTCAGGTCACCACAGGTCTGCTCAGCAGATCAGAGCAGAGAAGAGCAGGTTCATTGAGAGGGTGTCAGCTGGACCATGGAGAATGGATACACATATGAAGATTATCAGAGCACTGCAGTATGGCTTCTGTCTCACACCAAGCACTGAACACAAGTGACAGTGATCTGTGGGTCTGAATTAGGACATCTGATTGACAAATTAATTCAGGCCCAAATCTTTAGCAACAGTGAGATGCTCAACTTTTTCCAAAGGTCAGTGTTGGCCGACTGGTGTTTGGGTTCCTGAATGGCACAGCGTATGTGATGATGCAAGGAAGGTTCCACTTGTATGATAGATACCTGCTGTGGAACATGACATTTTTGCATGAGGTTTTCCAGCTTGTGGGTGGGAACATCTTGGTGGCCACCAATGTAGCTGGAGGGCTCAACCCCATGTCTGAAGTTGGAAGGATCATGCTTGTCTGTGATCACATCAAGCTACTTGGTTTCTGTGATCAGAACTCTCTCAAAGGGCCCAATGATGAAAGGTTTGGAGTTCATTTTCTTGACACATCTGATGCCTACAACTGTACAATGAGGCAGAAGGCACTCAATTCTTAGAAACAAATGGGGAAGCAGCGAGAGGTACAGAAACATACCTGTGCGATGGCAGTGAACCGCAACTTTGAGACTGGCAGGGACTCATCTGATGCAGAAGATGGGGATGGATGTTGTTTGGCATGAGCACAGCATCAGAGTTAGAGTTGCATGTCACTGTGGACTTTGAGTCTTTGCTTCTCACTCACCACTGACAAAGTCATCACGGATTATGAAAGCCTGAAGAAGGCCAATCATGAGTAAGTATTAGAGGCTGGGCAACAAGCTGCACAGAAATTAGAAGTCTGTCTCCATTCTTAATGCCAGCATTCCACTACCTGACAATGCCAGTTGATCAGCCCTAGAGTGGTCTGATGTCTCCCACATCAGATCCAAGTAGCTGCTATGTACTTTTGCCCCTTGCTGAAATCACATGCCATGCCTCTGCTCTTAGATGGTAGCAGAACAAAGAGGAAGGTTCCTGTTCTTCACCTTCCCCACTTTCTCCTACCAGACCCTCCTGCTTTTGCTTAGTTGTCTTATCAAACCAGTGTCTATCCCTGTTTTTTGTTTTTTGTTTTTTTTCAAGAGCAGAAGCCCATGGCTACCACACAACCATGGATATGCCCAGGATTTGACTTGGGCTTTCAAACTTTGCACAGTAGCTGCTACTAGCATTTTGAGATAATACTCTCACATTCCTGGGGACTCAGTTCTACCTCACCTACCACACTAGAGACCAAACAAAGTCTAACTGAGTACTCTCTGGACTTAATTAAACCATAATGTTTTGAGAATAAAGAGAAATTTGAAACTAAAACAGAACATGGAGTTAAGAAACAATTTATAATTTGATAAATGTAAAACTTCAATCCAATAGAAAACATGTTGGCTTATTTAAAATGTGTGAATTACAGAAAATTGTGAACCACAGGAAATCAAATAATAATATATTTGGTCATTAAGCCATACACTAACAGAAATTCAAAATTAATTGAAAGTTTAATAGAGTACAGAAAACAATAAAAGTGCTAAAATAAAATGTAGGCAAATATTTATATAGTTTTCAAGTGGAAAAGCCCTTTTTAAACATACAAACAAAACCACATTCAGTGAAAAACTTAATTATACAGAAATAACATTGTTGTGCAGCATGAAACACCATGAACAAATAAAGAATAAATAAAAGAGAAAACAAACGGAATATTTTTTAAAAATATTACAGAATAATTCTCCAGGTGGCCTTGGACTGGCCCAATTCCTACCCTTTTCTCAGTTGTAATTCTCAAGCACAATTGCAGAATACTTTGGGAATGTAACATTCCAAGACAAGGAGGAAGTGACCAGAACTGCCTTGGCTCTTTTCCTGCCCCTCTTAGAACAGGATATTCTATAGCACTTTAGTCCAGAATGTTATAGTGCCCCTGAGGTATAAAACCCAGGATGGACTGCTTTCTGGAGCTCCTCAGTGGCAGTACAATGAGACATGTGCAAACAAGATTCTATTTGCCCTGTGCAACTTTCTTGAGCCTTGGGCAAACAACTTGCAATGAATCATAGACTTCTACTGTCCCTCTCTGCCTATTTGTAAGTAGTCAAGTTGCTTAACTTGTTATATGCAAGTGTTCTGTCTCATTGGACTTGTGCAAATGATAGAAGCTATAACCTAAAAGGCAGTGGGCTGAAGTATTTAGACTCCCATTTCTTGTGGTTGGCATAGTGATGTTCTTTGCTATTCTCCATGCAGTGGGAGTCCACCCCTAGGATTAGCAACCAGTGTACAATGAGCCAGCTTCACACATATGACAAACAAATGGCTCATAAAATTTTTGATGACAGATCGCATAAAAAAGTTAATTAAAAATGAATATTCTATTGCCAAAAAGGGTAAAAGACATAAATTTAAACATTATTATATAATAAATAAAATGTGTCAAAAATTAGAGAAAAGCTATTCAATTCTATTTATGAGAGAAACCGTGACAATTTAAAAAAGAAATAAAATGTCATGTTTTAAATAAAATATAAGAACAAAGTAATATTAATTCAGAATGCTTGTCAAAACAGGGATTTCCTTAGCCTTGCCATACATTATAAACTGATAATATAATTGGAGTTAAAATATATGTTAAAATCATTTAAACTGGGCATATTCTTTCAGTTTATCTTTTTTATAATGTCTTCCAAAGAAATTATGAGAGTATTTACAAATAAGGATGTTCTGCATTGTAATGTTATAAAGATTAAAAAATATATAGTTTGAAAGTTCAACAATAAAAACAGTGTTTGAACAAGTATGGCACACTTAATCCGTGATTCTGAAGTGAGTATATTTAAGAACTACACGGGAAAGCATGCTAAAATGCAAATCATAACAACTTGGCATTCCCTTTGTTTCAGTCAAGACTCAGATTCCAATTCACCCATATCTATATTGCCATTATTAGCAGAAAAAAAATTTTAGTAAACGTAGGTAATTGTGTGTAGCCTTCATTTTAAGAATTAGTGATATATTTCAGGAGTAGTATTTAATCATTAAATTGGTGTTGCAGATGAATGCTTATTGATCAGAAATGATGCTCATAGATTTTCAACTTCTAGCAAGATGGTAGACTAAGCTGATATTAATTATCTTCTAATTCAGATATCAGTAGTTCACATGCTAGGCAAAGTATAATACACAAAGAAAATAAGTTTATCACTAATTTCAAAGTTAAAAAGTAAACTCACTAGACACAAAAAAACCACCAGAGTTCAAAGCCAATATAGCAAGCACAAGGTGAATGATACCCTGTCCTTGGGTTATCTGATGCCAGGTAGACCTTGGGCATGAAGAGACGATGCTCACGCCCACATAGATGGTATAGGGGAGACGTGGTCTTGTTAACACTTAGGGTGGGCATGAGAACTAAGATCTTACCTTAAGTCTGGACTCTCAAAGGCATGTTTCTTTTGTATAAAGGGTGTTAGAAAAAGTTCATCCTTAGCCAAAAAAGTAGTAAGAAAACTGCCTTAGCTCAGAACTTGGGTAGAGAAGGACAGTGGGGTATTTCTCATGGGAAATGGAAATTCCAAGCCTAGTCAAGCATGAGCTCAGGCTTGGAAGTTATACCATATGAATGCCATAAATCCCGTGACAGGATGTTAATGTTAAAAACTGGCCTGAAGATGAGCAAGATGCCTTAACCTAAGCAGAAACAAATACAAAACTGCTCTGGAGTGATACTTCCAAAACTCTGGGTGAAAAGTACTACTTTGGCTAAACAGGAAACAAAAACAACTAAATTTACAATAAAAAAACACAAACCACACAAATAAATGATCCATTATGAAAGTGTAACATGACACCAATACAAAAATAAAAGAATTAGCATACCTAGGATAATACGAAAATCTAGACAACCTATGATATATTTCAATAATTTAATGTATTAAAAAATAGAAAACCCCAAAAAGTAATAGGTCATTATGAAACAAGAACAGACATTTGGAAAGAAACAAACAACCTCCCAAAATAAATACTATCATTAATCATAAAACCTCGGTGGACAGTTTAGACCATGCATTAGACACAATTAGTAATGTAATGTTCAGAGAATAAATCTAAAGACTTTATTAGGAAGTATTACAAACTGGTAATGAAATGAGAAGTAGGAAAGTAAGTTTGAGAGATATAGAATTTAAAACAAATATTTAACATATATTTGATATTATCATCAGATGAGAACAGAAAGCAAGTGAAAGAAGGAATGTTTAGAAGATAATGCTAGAAGCTTCTGGAATTTATAAAAGACATCAGGCCTCACAAGCTATCTGAATCTGAGCAGGGTAAATAAACAAAACCAATATCTAGATACATCATACCAAAATTTCTGAATATGAAAACCAAAGATAACAACTCTTGAACAATTACAGAAAGACTCAGATTTCCCACAGAGGAGGAATAATTAGACTGAAGGCATACTTATCTTAAACATCAAGAGGACAAAGGAATACGGAATAATATCTTTAAAGTGTTGAAGAAAAATCAGCTGTCAACCTAGATAGTTTAAAGAACTTGAAGGAAAAAGAAAAATGTCATTTTCAGACAGCCCAAGTTTGCCAGTCAGGATGAAAGGAATACAACAAGAAATATTTTAATAAGGAGATGGGACTATGAAACAGAAGAAGAAAATACGAGCAAAGTGATTTCTTTTTAATCTAAGTAAGTATTAACTTTAAAACAATACTTCTTTCAGCTTTATTGAGGTATATTTGACAAATAAAAATTGTATATAATTAAGGTGTACAATGTGATGTTTTGATACATGTATACATTGTAAAATGGTTACCACAGTCAAGCTAATTAACCTATCCATTACTTCACAACTGCCTTTGTAAGTATGTGTGAGTGTGGTGAGAATACTTATGATCAACTCTCTCAGCAAATTTTAAACATATATTATTATTAATGTACATTAGGATTACAGAACTTATTCACCTTATAACCGCAAGTTTGCACTCACTGGCCAACATCTCCCATTTCCCCCACGCCCCAACTCCTGGTAACCACCCTTCTACTTTCTATTTCTATAAGTCCAGCTTTTAAAAATATTTCATATATAAGTGAAATCATGTAGTATTTGTCTTTCTATGTTGGATTTATTTGGTTTAGCATAATGTCCTCCAGATTCACAAATGTCACAAATACAGGACTTCATTCTTTTTAAAGTACAATAATATTCATGTGTGTGTGTGTTCATATATGCCACATTTTATTTTATTTAGCCACTCATTGATGGACATGTAGATTGTCTTCATATTTTGGCAGTTGCGAATAATGCTGTAATGAACATGACAGCAAGTGCGGGTATCTCTTTTGTATACCGATTTCATTTCCTTTTGGTATTCAGTAAGTCCTCACTTAATATTGTTGATAAGTTCTTGGAAACAGTGATTTTAAGCAAATTGAGGTACAGCAGGTCCTTGAATAATGTTTTGTTCGACATTGTTTCATTATAACGCTGATGAGAATAAAATATTGGTTTCATTATATTTCTCTTTGCTGAATGTCAGTTTCCAAGAACCTATCTATGATGTTGAGGACTTGCTGTATACCTAGAAGTGAGATTACTAAATCATATGGTAGTTCTATTTATAATTTCTTGAGGAACCTTCATATTCTTTTCCATAATGGCTATGTCAATTTGCATTTCCATCAACAAAGTATAACAAAGTTCCCTTTGTGCAACATCCTCATCAGTACTTGCTACCTTGACTTTTTAATAAAAGCCATCCTAACAAGTATGAAGTGATATTTCACTGTGGTTTTGATTTGCATTTTTCTATTGGATACTTAATGGCTAAAGCCGCCAGTTTTCTCTGCAGAAGCAACTGATGGGTTTTGTGTGGATAACACTAAAGGGACTTCCTTTGAAAAAACTGCAGGAAGTCTCGGCTGCCTTGGTGGCTGTTGAGGTCCTCACCAGGATTCTCTGTAAAGCAGGCCACTGGGGATGCTGGTAGCAGCTGCAGTGTGGCTAGTATGTTTCAGATATGCTGATATCCCTAGTTATCTTTTCTGTGTTGTTATTATTTTCTCTCCACTGTGTTGCTGTAGGTTCTTGTGTACATGAACCTTCCCCAGACTATTTGTGTCTGTGGATGTTAATAGCTGCCTACTTGTTTTTAGGGAAAATGAAAGCTGATATCTCCTACTCCACCATACTATTGACATCCTAAAAATGTTTACAAAATGGGGAAGGTAAATATACAAGTCAACATCAATATATTTAACACCAATCACATTGACCATTGGGGAGGGCAATGTGAATCAAACTTTTTAATGTTCTTTGTGTTGTGCAGAAGAAAGATGTTGGTTAACTTTGAATGCTGTTAAGTCAAAATGTGCCTTTTTAACTTCTAAAATAATAGAACTATAATGTATAACATCCAAATGAGCATGGGTAAAAAGAGTATTAAAAAACCTTAATATAAGTAGCCAAGATGAATGGAAAGGATATAAAAAACTGAGAAAATATAAAACCACTGAACACAAAGTTTCATCTCAATGTAGGAGAGCTCCTAGCTCTGTTGATTGTGGAAAAGAAGTTGGGTAGGAAGTAGGGAAAAGACTGTAAAGCCTGCCTGAAGCATTTTGTGTCCTGAAATCATGACGTATATGTGACAAAAATATTAACATTTGTTTAATCTGAGTGATAAACACATGAATTTCAATCATTTTATTTTCTGGAATATCTTATTTGATATATCATAATAAAACATAAGAAAAGGCAATATGTCTCTAAAATACTGGTAATTTCAAAAATATTAATTATAACATTATAATCTCATCATTGAAAATAATGGCTTTATATTTATGTGTATTTATGCATGCATTCTATTAACCATTCTGCAACAGTTATTAAGGACATCCGTATCCTAAAGATAACATTAAGAAACAGTGGCTGTTTCCTTTCCTGGATAACAAAATCAAGTAATTTATCTTTACTAGTTCTCTGAAAAAGTTCTATTGATATTATTTATGAACACCTAGCAAAGCAGGCACACAAAAAATACAAAATAAAAATGCATTGAATATAGAAGTATAGTAAACTTATTCCAGTAAAATGTTTTATGCAGTTATTTGAGGCCTTGAACATACAATCTGTCATTGTTGAGAGTTTTTAAAAATGTCAGTCATTGATTTTGCTGTCTGCTCAAGACCACATGCTTACTGTGGTGGTTAATCTTATGTATTAACTTGACTGGACCACAGGGTGGCTCGGATTAAATATTACTTATGGGTGTGTGTGTGAGAGTATTCCAGATGAGATTCACATTTGAATAGGTGAACACAGTAAAGCAGATTGATGCCTTCTCAATTAGGGTAGGCATCATTCAATTTGGTGAGGGCCTGCCTGAATAGAGTAAAAGGTGAAGGAAGGAGAAATTCACCCCTTTTCTCTGTCTTGCTGCTTGAACTAGGATATCTAATCTCATCTTCTCTTGCCCGTGGACTGAAAGTTACACCATCAGCTCCTCTGGTTCTCAGGCCTTTGGACTCAAGCTGAATTATACCACCAGCTTTCCTTGGTCTATAGCTTGCAGACAACAAATCTTAGGACTTCTCAGCCTCATAATTGCATGAGCCAATTGGCTCACATGATTATGGAGGCTGAGAAGTCCCATGATATATAGAAATACAGTATCTAGTTAGTTGCAAAATTGAGATTATTATTAACTATATCTCTAAACTCAATTACCTTTCTTTTTATTCTATGTTCCTAAATAAAGATAGTTTAATATTACTAAAGACAAAAGCAAGACAAGTAAAGAGCTAAATTTTATTCAGGATATTGAACATCTCAGATCCAAAGATCAGAGTATCAGGCAGAGTCACTTGCCCTTAGATATTTATAGTGGGGAGTTACAGGTAGAAGGATTCAGAGCTAGGATTGTTTTGCAATCACAAACAGTGTCAGTCAGTTAGCTGAACAGGAAATGCTTATCTCTGTCTAGCTAGTTTCAGAGGAGAACAGTTCCAGTCTTAGCTATTCACTCATGAGGCAAAGAACTGGACGTTAGATAGGGATGAAAGTGAGAGAGTCTGTGTCTGGCCTTGTCAGCAGGTTCCGGCAAGAGGAGAAAGGACTTTATTTGGCTTTGCTTATATGAAGGCATATGTCGAATACACATTTTACTTATACTGTAGCAAAACAAGTATAGACAATCTTGGACTTATGATGGTTTCACTTAACAATTTTTCAACTTTATGATGAGTTTATCTGGATGTAATTTCATCATAAATCAAGGAATAATTGGACTTATGGTGATTTGACTTACAATTTTTCAAGTTTCTGATGGATTTGCAGTATATAAAATGAGCTTTAACTTATAATATTTTTGACTTACAATAGGTCTACCAAGACGTAACACCATCATAAGTCAAAAAGCATCTGTATAGCATTGTGGCTAAACATGCAGTCTTAAGATCTAAATTTCTTGGGTTAAATTCTCCATTCTGTTGATTATATGACCGTTGACAAGTTACTTAACCTCCATAAGCCTCACTAGAGCCACCTGTAGAAGAGGAATAATCAGACTACTTACTGCTTTTTGTGATAATAAAGTAAAACACAAAGTATTCAATGAATCTTAAAAATAAATTTAAAAACAAAATTTATATCTCATCATGAGAGAAATATTGAGTGCATAATCAAAGTCTTTCAATGTGAGTAAAGTTGTCATATATATTTCCATTCCAGGCTATCCCTGTCAGTCAATAAAATATACTAAGCTTTTAATTAATGTATTAATTAATTTATTTATTTTTTGAGACAGAGTCTTGCTCTTTTGCTCAGGATGGAGTGCAGTGGCATGATCTTGGCTCACCACAATCTCTGCCTCTCAGGTTCAAGCGATTCTCCTGCCTCAGCCTCCCTAGTAGCTGGGATTACAGATACCACATACGGCTAAAATTTTTTTTTTTTTTTTTTTTTTGTGGAGATGGGGTTTCACCATGCTGGACAGGCTGGTCTCAAACTCCTGACCTCTGGTGATCCACCTGCCTCGGCCTCCCAAAGTGCCAGGATTATAGGCATATGCCCCGTGCCTGGCAATACTAAGCCTTTAAAAGTGTCTGTGTTTCCTATATTCTACTCTTTCTAACATTTTACTATAAAAATATCTAAACCTACAGAAAAATTGAAATAACTGAAGTGAACACCCATCTACCCACCCTAGATTCTGCAATTAATATATCACTACATGTGATTTATCACATGTCTATTTAACTATCCATCCACAATGCACATTATTTATTAAGTGCATTTCAAAGTATGTTTCAGACATCAGTACATTTGACCCTTAAATACTTCCAAATACACGTCATTAAGTAGACTTTGTTATTTGTTTACATATCTTTTTCCATTTTCTACTTTTAACATATAAGCTTCTCCTGTTTTTCTGAAAGATTTATAAATATAGGACCACCATGAATGTGTGTTTATTTTCTACGTATTTGATAATATTTAAATTTCTTGCTAGCATCAACATTCAATTGTATTCCGAAATGACAATAACTTATACATATAAACCACTGCTGTCTTCCTATCAGCCCTGTCAAAAAGAAAAAGAACATAATTTTTCATCAAAAGATCATCAAGAGAATTGAATAACACACCTCAAGCAAATCTAAACCCAAATCCCAGCTTGGTTCTATTCAAATAAGATTAAGTTTTGGTTGTGGTTGATTGAGAACTTTTTCCTTGGGGCATCTTTTAAAAAAAAAATCAGATTCTAGAGCTTTTCAGCTGTTGAAGTATAATATGACACAGTTGTATTGTAATTGGATTTTTTGCATGTAGGTTGAAGAATGCATTTATTTCTAACAATTTAGTGTTATTGAAATTGCTAGATGTTTTTGCTTTTAACATTTTTTCCTTAGTCAAGTAATAGATGTTCACTGTGAAACAAGTTGAAAATACACATAAGTACCCATAATCCAACTCTCCTGAAAATTAACATTAACATTTTTATATTCTTTCAGACTTGATGTATATACACAATAAAATTTATTTTTGTCTATTTGCCTATTATCACATCAAATAAAAAATGTCGTGTGGATGGTCATTGAATTTGAAAGATGTTAGAGATGGACAGACTGAATATACAGGCTATATATATGGCATGCTTAAACTTTACTTCAAGTACCTTAAGAAATATCTGAAAACAAAACAAAACAAAACAAAAAACATGGAAAGCTATTTTCAAAGCCTATAAAATAGAAGCACACCAAGCGGCCCTTGAGACTACAGCACAGACAAAGCATGATGTGCATATTAAGATACTATGGACAGAGGAAACTGACCTTGGCTTCATATTTGATCCCCAAGTAGAAAATCTAAAGTGTAGACAATTGATTTTAAATTATTTTTCACAATGACTACCCTTTATATCCTGTTTCAGTAAGTAGCAGCAGGGACCGACTTGGCTAGCTATATTTGATAATGTTTTGGAATATTATCTATAAAGCCTAATGAGTGTGTATATGAGTTTTAATTTGCTTATTATAAAATTGTTTTAGAAACAAAAATATATATGTAATGGTTTTATGAAAATTTTGTGTATATATATATATATATATATATACATTTTTTTTTTTTTTTTTGAGACAGAGTCTTGCTCTGTTATCCAGGCTGGAGTGCAGTGGCACAATCTCAGCTCACTGCAACGCCCTCCTCCTAGGTTCAAGCAATTTTCCTGCCTCAGCCTCCTAGTAGCTAGCTGGGATTACAGGTACACACCACTATACTCAGCTACTTTTTGTATTTTTTTTTTTTTAATAGAGATAGGGTTTTACCATATTGGCCAGGCTGTTCTCGAATTCCTGACCTCAGGTGATCTGCCCACCTTGGCCTCCCAAAGTGCTGGGATTACAGGCGTGAGCCATGGGGCCTGGCCTGAAAATTATAATTGATAATATATGTTGTAGCTGCATGCTAAAGAAAAAATCAAATTAACATTGACAAAATTTACAATATGTTATTCTGTCAAGCAAATAACCTCAAGTCTAGGACATGTTATACAGTGGCTGCAATAGCTCCATCTATCACATCAGGATTCAAGCTAATAGAAAAAGAAGGGATAAAAGGGCAGTCCCTTTATTTAAAAACAATTCACAAAAGAACTGACTAACTTTCCAGTCAACAAGATAGCTAACTAGAGATACCTGGCACTCATCTCTCTCACAAAAGAAGTACCAAGGCAATAAATAAACAACTAAAATTCAAGTAAAGTGTTTGAGAAATAGTGCTGCAACAAGGGAGTGGTAAGGTCCCTATAGAGCATGGAAGTCTGAGGGTGGAAGCATAAAGAGGCAAGGAAA
This sequence comes from Macaca mulatta, assembly GCF_049350105.2. Lineage (NCBI taxonomy): Eukaryota > Metazoa > Chordata > Mammalia > Primates > Cercopithecidae > Macaca > Macaca mulatta. The sequence continues at coordinate 48,437,715 of NC_133418.1, forward strand.
GCACCCTGCCTCTGCCAACCAATTTCTCCCATTTGGATCAGCTCAGAGCCAAAAGTAACTTCCCTTTGTGGGAAAAGGTAAGCAGAAGACTGCCACCATCCCCCATTGCCACCACAAACAGCTGCAGTTCTTACTACAGTCGAGTCACAGAGTCCTCATAATCCCCAAGCCCAGTTTGGGAGGCTGCCTGGAATTTACAGAGCTGCATTGCTCAGAATTAGGAGCATAGGCTGTGCTCTCTAAATCCTCCCGTGACCCAAACTGCTGCAGCACAGCACAATCTTAAAACCAGAACCACAGCTTAAGTATGCCCTGAGCTGGGGGCCAGTTGCTACTGTGCTTCAGCAGCCTTGGGGTTCCAAGCCTACCTGGATGACTGCAATGCCACGACCCTGGTTTTTCAGAGGCAGGGCTCAAAACAGTCATGACTTTGATCCTGCAAAACACGGAAGACAACCCCATGCCAACTAAAGCACTGGGGAGCTATGTTTTGGCCAAAAAAATAGTCTGGCAGACATGCCCCCAATGGACATGCCCCCAAGCTAATCAAGCAGCCACGTGCTCATGCCACTGATGCCACAAACTTCCACAACCTAGGCCATCGAGGCACTTGCAAACATCATTAATGTAAATTACAACCAAATAAACTACACACAAAAACAAAGTCAATGCACTCCACCAAACTGAAACCCCAGGACCCATCTATAGGAATAAGTATTTCCCAATGAAAGCTACTCCGTTATTTGGAAGAGGCAGCTGCTTAACCACATGTGCAGAAATTAATGTAGAGACACAAGAAATATAGAAAGCAAGGAAACATGAAACCTTCAAAAAACAAAAACAATAATTGTTCAGTAAGAGACCACAAAGAAAACAAAATATATAAAATGTCAGAAAAGAAATTCAAAACAATGGTTATAAGAAAACTCAGTGAGATACAAAAAATACAGATGGACAATTCAACAATATCAGCTATGATTACACTACTGCTGTCTATCCTGGGAGACAGAATGAGACTCCATCTCTTAAAGAGAGAAATAGATCAATTCAGCAAAAGAATATAACAATTGTAAATATATATGCACCCAACACCCAAATATCTAAAGTAAATATTATTAGAGCAAGAGAAAGAAACAGATATCAATATAAAACTATTTGGGGACTTCAATACCCCACTCTCAGCATTGAACTGATTATCTAAACAAAAAGCAATGAAGAAATGGAATGTAAATGGTACCATAGGCCAAATTGACCTAATGGACATTTGCTAATTATTTCACCCAACAGTTGCAGAATACTCATTCTTTGAATACCACATAGAAAATTATCCAAGATTGAAAGTATTTTAAGCCATAAAACAAATCTGAAGTTTTTAAAAATGGAAATTGTACCAAATACTTTTTGTGACAATGAACTAAAACTAGAAATCAATAACAAAATAAACTGTACAAATTCAGAACTGCACAAATACATGCAAATTAAACCACATGCTCCTGAATAAACAATAGGTCATTAAAAATTTTAATTTAAGAAAAAAATTAAAAATTATTTGAAATAAATGAGAATAGAAACACAGCATACCCAAACCTGTAACAAACAACAAAAGCAGTATAAAGAGGCACATTTACAGCAGTAATTACCTACATCAAAAAAATATAAAATTTCAACTAAACTAATCAATAATATAATTTAAGAAACTAGAAAATAAGAACAAGCTAAACCCTTAAATAACAGAAGGAAATAAATAATAAAGATCAGAGCACAAATAAAATTGAGACAAATAATTTAAAAGATCAACAAAAAGAAAATTTTGTTTTTTCAAAAGATAAAGTTGACAAACCCACTAGATAATCTAAGGAAAAAGAGGAGAAGATCCAAATATGTAAAATCAGCAACAACAAAATAAGAAGACATCACAATTGATACTACAGAATTATAAAGAATCATTACTGACTATTGAGAACAACTATTTGCCAGCAAGTTGGAAAACCTAAAGAAAACAGATAAATTCCTGGATACATAAACCTATTAAGGACAGAAGCAAGGAGAAATAGAAAATCTGAACATACCAATAATGATTGAAGAGATTGAACCACTACTAAAAATAAAAGCCCAGGACCAGATTGCTTCACTGCTGAACTCTATGAAACTTTAAAAGAACAACTAACACCGTTTCTTTTCAAACAATTTCAAAAACTTTAAGGTGAGGGAATGTTTTCCACACTAATTTAATGAGACCAGCATAATCTTGATACTAAAAACAGATGAGGGTACAACAACAACAACAAACTCTAGGCCAGTTTTCCTAACAAACAAAATAAAAAATTCCTCAACAATCTAGTAGCATACTGAATCCAGCTGCACATCGAAAAAAATTATACACAATGATGAAGTGAAATTTATTCCAGAGATACAAGGATAGTTCAATATATGCAAATCAATAAATGTGACTTATCACATCATAAGAAAAAGCAACCTGTATGATCATCTCTATAAGTATAAAAATTATTTAATAAAATCCAATATCTTGAGAAATTAGGTATAGACAAAGTATACCTCAATAAAATAAAGGCAGTATATAACAAACCCATAGCAAACATCATACTGAATTGAGAAAAGCTAAAAGTTTTTTCTCTAAGAATTGAACCACTTTTACCACTCTTACTCAATATAGTACTGGAAATCCTACCAGAGCAGTTAGGCAAAAAATAAAAATAATAAAAAGGTAAAGGGCATCTAAGTTGGGAAGGAGAAAGTCAAATTTTCCCTATTTGCAGATGCCATGATCTTATTATAGAGAAAAATCAAGAGTCCACCAAAAAGTTCTTAGAAGTAAGAAACAAATAAGCCAAGTCTCAGGATACTAAATCAACCTACAGAAACAAGTAATGTTTCTGTAAACTAATAATAAATGAGCTGAAATGAATAAAGGAAAAATCCCATTTATAACAGGTACACAAAGTAGAATATCTGCCAGTAAATTTAACCAAAAAGCTAAAATACCTGTACAAAACAAAATAAAAAACAAACTATAAAATTCCATGGAAAGAAAATGAAGAGGACACAAACAAATGGAAAGATATTCCATGGTCATGAATTAGAAGAATTAATGTTGTTAAAACGACCATACTACTTAAAGCAATATAAAGAGTCAATGTAATGCCTATCAAAATACCAATGACACTCTTCACAGAAATAAAAAAAAAAAAATCCTAAAATTTGCATGGAACCACAAAATATTTCAAATAGTCAAAATAATTCTTGGCACAAACAACAAAGTTAGGGGCACCATACTAGCACATTCAAAATATACTATAAAGCTATAATAACTAAAACAGCATGGTACTAAGATAAAAAGAAACACAAAGACCAATGGAGCAGAATAGATAACCCAGAAATAAATCCACAGTTTTATAGCCAACTTATATTTGACAAGGGTGCCAAGAACATTCCTTGGTAAAAAGATAGTGTTTTTAATAAATAGTGCTGAGAAAACTGGATATTCATATGCAGAAGACTAAAAACAGACTCCTATCTCTCATGTCATATAAAAATCAACCCAAAATTGATTAAAGATTTAAACATAAGGCCAAAAACCATAAAACAACCAGAGAAAAACATACGGGAAATGCTTTAGGATATTGGTGTAGGCAAAAATTTTACGACTAAGGTGTCAAAATCATAGGCAAAATAACTAAAAATATAAAAATGTGTCTAAATTAAATTAAAAAGCAAAGGAAGCAATCAAGACAGTAAATAGAAAACCTGTAGAATGGGACACAATATTTTCAAATTATTCATCTGATAAGATAATAATATCCAGAATATATGAGAAATGAAACAATCAATAATAATTCTGGTGAAAACATGGACAAAGGGTCTAAATAGATGCTTCTCAAGAAAAAGACACAGATTGTCAACAAATATATGAAAATTGTCAACAAATATATGAAATAGTGCTTAACATCACTAATGGGAAATGCAACTCAAAACAACAAAGACATACCATCTTACCACAGTCAGAATAGTTATTATTTTTAAAAATCCAATATTGGTGAGGATGTAAAGAAAAAAGAACTCTTATGTACTGTTTGTGGGAATGTAAATTTGTATATCCATTTTAGAGAACAGTACAGAGATTCCTCAAAAAACTACAAATGGAACTACCATACTGAGTATTTATCCCAAGGAAAGGAAATCAGTATATCCAAAAAAACCCTGCACCCCCATTTTATACAGCACTATTCACAGAGCAAATATATGAAATCAACCTAAATGTTTATCAACAGATAAAGAAAATATGGCATATATGCACAATAGAATACTATTCAGCCATTTAAAAGAATGAAATCTTGTCATTTGTATCAACATGTATAAGCCTAGAGGACACAATGTTAAGCAAAATGTGAAGAAAGATAAGTACTGCATGTTCTCACTCATATGTGGGAGCTAAAAATATTAAAGTTCATGGAAATAGAGAGCAGAATTGTATCAGAGACTGGGAAGGGTATGGAATAGGGGAGGATGGGGAGAGATTGGTTAGCAGATACAAAATTACAGCTAGATAAAAGAAACGAGTTCTGGTATTCTGCAGCACTGTAGAATGAATATGGCTAATTATAATTTATTGTATACTCTCAAGAAACTAGGAGAGAGAATTTTGAATGGTCACAATAGAAAGAAATAATATATGTTTGATTATGGTCATGGATAAGCTAATTACTCTGATTTAATCACTACATATTATAAACACATATCAGAATATCACTCTGTGTCCAATAAATGTGTATAATGATTACATGTTAACTAAAAGTAAGAGAAAAGATTTTAATCTTAAGATAAAGGCAGAAATCAAGATTATTATCTATAATATATGAATGATTTTGGCTGGGCCTGTTGGATCCCTGAGATTCTTTTAGGGTATTTGAAAAGTAAAGAGTATTTTTTTACTTATAGGAAGACACTATTTGCCTTTTTACACTCATCATCTCACAAGTGTACAAGGGAAAAAAATTACATTGGTATGATTTCAGACTCCACATTGCAACTAACCTTAAAAAATTACTACTTAAGTATAGAGGTAAAATGCCCACAGTTATTGAAAACACTATCAAAATGTTTCTCTACTTTCCAAATACATATACGTATGAAGCCAAATATACATCACACACCTCAACCACAACAACACAGGGCAACAGACTGAAGGTGGAATCAGATATGAAAATTTAGATGGATGGTGACAGATTATCACATGTTCCTCAAAAGCCAATCTAATTCTCTACCTCAGTAATAGATGGCAGAATAAATTCTAACTTGTTTTCTACTATGTGACTAACTAATAGACAGTGAGCTATGAAAACTGATGTGCAATCAGAGAAATGCAAATCAAAACCACAATGAGATACCGTCTCACACCAGTTAGAATGGCGATCATTAAAAAGTCAGGAAACAACAGGTGCTGGAGAGGATGTGGAGAAATAGGAACACTTTTACACTGTTGGTGGGATTGTAAACTAGTTCAACCATTATGGAAAACAGTATGGCGATTCCTCAAGGATCTAGAACTAGATGTACCATATGACCCAGCCATCCCATTACTGGGTATATACCCAAAGGATTATAAATTATGCTGCTATAAAGACACATGCACACGTATGTTTATTGCGGCACTATTCACAATAGCAAAGACTTGGAATCAACCCAAATGTCCATCAGTGACAGATTGGATTAAGAAAATGTGGCACATATACACCATGGAATACTATGCAGCCATCAAAAAGGATGAGTTTGCGTCCTTTGTAGGGACATGGATGCAGCTGGAAACCATCATTCTTAGCAAACTATCACAAGAACAGAAAACCAAACACCACATGTTCTCACTCATAGGTGGGAACTGAACAATAAGATCACTTGGACTCAGGAAGGGGAACATCACACACAGGGGCCTATCATGGGGAGGGGGGAGGGGGGAGGGATTGCACTGGGAGTTATACCTGATGTAAATGATGAGTTGATGGGTGCAGCACACCAACATGGCACAAGTATACATATGTAACAAACCTGCACGTTATGCACATGTACCCTACAACTTAAAGTATAATAATAATAAATAAATTAAAAAAAAAAAAAAGAAAACTGATGTGCAAGTATTTTTTTTCATTGAACATAATAATTGTACATATTTATGGGGTATATGGTGATATTTTGATACATATGATGTGTAGCAATTAAGCCCAGGGCCTGTGAGGACCAAGGGGCCCTTCTCTGGCTAGGATTTCAGGTGTCCAAGGTAAAATGTAAGCTGCTGAGGGTCCACTGTTTACCTTTTTCTTGCAATGGGGAATCTCTCTTAGCTCCAAGCCAGCCCTCTCCAAGCTAGCTGTTTGTTCCCCTCACCATCAGTGCCTCAGAACTCCCTGTCACATCCTTGCTCAATTCTAGTGTTATCTCTTAGATTCTGTATTTGACTTGCAGTTATCTACTTGCTGACTTGATCCTCCAGTCAGCTACCTTGATTAAGGCTGAGTTTTAATCAATCTTTATCACTTAAAGAAGATTTTAGTTGTATTTCTTACTGTATGGAATATATAATCCTTTGATATTTTCAATGTTAAAAGTTTTCAACTTTCTAGAAATCTTTGCTCCCTCTCATTTCTTCTTGTAAAACTGCCAGTTGCATACGAAGCTAACATCTTTCTTGTAACATACTGTTAAATATTGCCAATACAAACCAGCACATACTACAGTTTAAAGCCTCTTTTGCTACAGATGCAAATGTAATAAACACACAATATGCTTCTTAACCTTGCACACTTAAAAGTTTTACTAAAAGTTTTAGCTGCAAAACATGTATTGCCAGCTTTCCAGCTTTTATGTAATTTTTATTTCCGCCTGCCTTCTAACCACCAAGCAAAAGCCATATCTTTTAGGCCATGCCCTTCCTAGGACCAATAGCTGGATCAATTGCAGTATCAGTAGTTAGAATAGGATAAATTATGCTGCAATACAAAAGCAAATCAATATCTTACTGGCTTACAAAGAATCATTTCTTCCTTATATTACATGTCAAACTTAAATCATCAAGGTCCTCTATCATGTATAGTCACTCAAAGACTAGGCTAGTAGAATCTCCATCCTTTGGTGCTGTTATCTCAGCATCAGAGCATCAAAGCATGAAATGGCAAAATGATTTTGCACATGCTGCAGCAATAGAAGGAAGCAGCAGAGTGTCTCACACTGGCAATTAAAACCTTCAGCCTGGAAGGGACACCATTAGCCAGAATTGATCACATGACTCCCACCTAGCACTAGAAGATTCTGAAACATAATCATTCCTTATGTCTGGAATTACCAAGTCAAACATTTTACTTATAATTACATGGTAAGTCTTACTCTAATAGGTGTAATTCTCTTTAAGAAAACAAAAATTAATTTTCTGATCATAATGTAAAAATGTTAGAAAACAATTATAAATAATTCTAAATCTCTGAGGTAAAAGATGTCAATTCTTTAAGGATATAATTATCTTACCTCAGGCCATTTGAAACCATCTTTCAAACATTTTTGTTATTGCCTGTCAGCTTGAAAAAGTGTTTTAATTAACTGAAATACCTACTGAGTAACCAACCAGATTCTCATGTGTCATACTGATACAATGCACTGGGTCCTATTTGTAATCTGTCAGTGACTCTAGAACAAAAACTTGGTAGTTATCACCTAGCCTATATTAAAGGATTTGAATCATAAGTTAATTTTCATATAAGATTAGAATCTCTGGGTAGAATATCACGTAGGTAACTACAATAGTTGATTAAATGCAACTTAGAGCTATACTAATTTGGTCTATTTTGAAATCTCCACTCTTTATAATTAGTGAAAATTAAAGGCAAATAACATTTTACTGGTTATGTAAATGGCAAAACTGTTAGCTCTATGTTCAAACTCCTGAGATTTGACAGCATGTATGTAATACCATAGCTATCAAATGCATGAGACAAAAATTAACAGAATTACAAGGAAAATTTGAGCAACCACCCCAAAATTTAAAATGCTAGTAAGCCTCTAATAATAATCAATAGATAAGGCAAAGTACTAACAAAAATATATTATATTTAAAATTGCTAGTTGATCTAGTGATTATATTTAGAACCAAAGAAAAACATTTAAAAAACACAAATTCCTCTTAAGTATGTGTGCGATATGGAGAAAACTATGTACCAAACTGTCAAAGAATGAAGAATTTTTAAAGGACTAGTATCATCATAAAGATCTATTCTCTAATCATAATGTATTTGACATAGAAATTGAAAACAAAAACTAAGTTTAAAATAAAATGTACATTTCAAAATAAATACACGTACACAAACACAAATACACATTCTAAGATACTTTCCAATAACTCAATGGTTAATAAATAAATCATGAATGGAAATAGAAAGTATGTAGAATTACACAATTATTTGTTTATTGAAGTCCAAGCCATACTTGATGGGAAATTTATATGCTTAAATGTTCACATAAGAAGTGGAGGTGTAAAAGCTAATGAGCTAATCACTGATTTAAGAAGTTAAAAAAGAACAAATGAGTGTATTATAATAAAAGCAAATTAGCAGAAAAGAATACAGTAAGAACAAATAGAAAAAGATTAACAATGCCAAAAGCACATTTTTGAAGAAAAAAATGGAAAATATTGGGACAAAGCAAGCCAGAAGAAGACAGGCAGAAGGCATGAATAAACAGTATTAAAAATGCTAAGAGCATAAAACTATCAATAAAGCACAGCTTGTGACTCTTCAAGAGAGTATAATAAAAGCTTTATGACAAATTTAGAAAAATCAGAGGAAATGAACTTTTTTTCTAGAAAAAATACTGCAGTTGCTTAAAGATAAATAGCTTTTAAAAATCCTATGTGTATAAGAAACTTAACTAGTAGATAGAAACCAGTAAGAGGATATAGTAGGACTGTCCAGCAACTGTCAAAATGCAAAAATTAGCTGGCCGTGGTGGCCCTTGCCTGTAATCCCAGCTACTCAGGAGGCTGAGGCAGGAGAATTGCCTGAACCCGGGAGGCAGAGGTTGCAGTAAGCCAAGATCATGCCATTGTACTCCAGCCTGGGCAACAAGAGAAAACTCCATCTTGAAGAAAAAAGAAAAGAAAGAAAGAAAGAAAGATAGTAATATATTAATATATTCAAAGTGCTACAGGAAAAAAACTGCCAAGAATACTGTACCTGGCAAAGCTGTCTTTCAAAAATGAAGGAGAGGTAAAGACTTTCCAAGATATAAAAAATCAGAGTTCATCATCATCAGACTAGTATTACAAAGAAAGTTCTCCAAACTCAAAGAACAAACATCAACGAGTAACACAAAAACATCTGAAAGTATAAATTTCACTGTTAAATGAAAGTATACAGTAAAATTCATAATATTTTAATAAGACATGGTGGATATGGTGGTATAAAGATTGAATGATAAAACTACTAAACATAATAATTACAATAATTTGTTAAGGGTTATTCAACATAGAAAATGCAAATTATGACATCAAAAATTCAAAATGTAGGAGGGGATGGAGCTTAAGGATAGAGAGTGTGTGTATGTGTGTGTGTGTGAAATCAAATTTAAGTTGCTATCAGCTTAAAATAAACCGTTATTACTATGAGATTTTTTGGTAAGCCTCATGGTAACCACAATGCAAAATACTATAATGGATACACTAAAACTAAAGAGCAAGAAATCAAAACATAATAATAGAGAAAATCACTTAAGAACAAAGAATGATAATAAGAGAGGCATAAAAATCTACAAATTAACTAGAAAACATTTAGGAAAAAGTTAAAGCAAGATATCACCTATCAATAATTACTTTGAATATAAATTGATTAAATACTCCAATTAAAAACTGAATGGCAGAATGGAGTAAAAAGAAGACCCAACTATATGCTGCCTACAGGAGATTCACTTTACTTGTGAAGACTTACATAGATTGAAAGCAAAGATGGTAAAAGATATTCCATGCTAATGGAAACCAAAAGAAAGCAGGACTAGCTATATTTACATCAGATAAAGTAATCTTTAGATCAAAAACTACAAAAAGAGACAAAAAAAGGTAATTATATAGTTATAAAGAGGCCAACTCAACAAAAGGATTGAGCAATTGTAAAAATATAGGCATCCAACATTGGATAACTTAAATATATGACTTAGATATATGTTATATATATAAGTTAAATATATAACTTAAATATATTAATCAAGCTAGAGAGAGATAGACTACAATACAATACTAGTAATGGGCTTGAACACCTCACTTGCACAAAGGAATGGATCATGCAGCCAGGAAATTAGCAAAGAAACTGCACTCTAGACCAAATGGACCTAACATTTACAGAACATTCGATCCAACAATCACAAACTATATATTCTCTTCAACTGCAAATGAAACATATTTCAAGATAGATAATATGTTAATCTACAAAACAAAACAGCAAATTTAGGAAGATTGAAATTATATAAATTATTGTTTTTAACCACAATGGTATAAAACTAAAAATTAACAAACAATAATAGGAACACTGGAATCTTTTTAAATATATGGAAATTAAACAACATACCCCTGAATAATTAATAAATCTCTGAAGAAAATAATAGGAAAACTTTAAATTTTTTTGAATAAAATGTAAACATAACATACTAAAATCTGTGGTATACAAGAAAAGGAATTCTAAGAGAGAAATTTATAAAAATAAAAGTGTTCGTCAAAAAAGATTTCAACTGCACAACCTAACACTGTATCTCAAGTAAGTCACAAAACAAAACAAGAAAAAACAAAACCCAAAATTGGTAGAAGGAAGACTAAAATAAACATTAAAGCAGAAATAAATAAAATATAAACTAGAAAAACCATACAAAATATTAACAAAATAAAGAGTTGTGTTTTTTTCCCAAATATGAACAACTTGACAAACTTCAAACTATCCAAGAAAAAAGAGAGATGACCCAAATAAATTAAGTCAGCAGTGAAAAAGCAGACATTAGAACTGATGCCACAGAAACACAAAGGATCGGCCAGGCGCAGAGGCTCACGCCTGTGATCCCAGCACTTTGGGGGGCCGAGGCAGGTGGATCACTTGAGGTCAGGAGTTCAAGACCAGCCTGGCCAACATGGTGAAACCTAATCTCTATTAAAAATACAAAAATTAGTAATCCCAGCCACTCTGGAGGCTGAGGCAGGAGAATAGCTTGAACCCAGGAGGTGGAGGTTGCAGTGAACCGAGATCATGCCACTGCACTCCAGCCTGGACAACAGAGTGAGACTCTGCGTCTCAAAAAAAAAAAAAAAATGCAAAGGATCATAAAACACTATTATGAACAACTAAATGTTAACAAATTAGATAACTGAAGGAGAAATGAATAAATTCCTGGACACATGCAACCTGGCCAGACTGAAATATAAACAGAATATTAGAGTAAACCAATAACAAATACAAAATTTCATCAGTAATAAAAAGTATCCCTTCAAAAAAGAATATCCAGGACCTGATGGTTCACTGATGAATCCTATCAAACATATAAAGAAAAACTGATATATAAATTCTTTTCAAACTAGTCCAAAAAATTGAAAAAGAACTACTTCAAACATATTGTACAAGGTCCACATTACCCTGACATCAAAGTCATACAAGAACACAGCAAAAAAAGGAAAACTAAAGGTCAATGGCTTTAATGAACACACATGGAAAAATCTTCAATAAATTAGTAGCAAAGTAAGCTCAACAGTACATTAAAAAAAATCACTTACTGGCCGGGAGTGGTGACTCATGCCTGTAATCCCTGCACTTTGGGAGGCCGAGGTGGGCGGATCACGAAATCAAGAGATAGAGACCATCCTGGCCAACATGGTGAAACCCTGTCTCTACTGAAAATACAAAATTTAGGTGAGCATGGTGGTGAGTGCCTGTAGTCCCAGCTACTGGGGAGGCTGAGGCAGGAGAATTGCTTGAATCTGGGAGCTGAGATCATGCCACTGCAGTCCAACCTGGAGACAGAGGGAGACTCCATCTCAAAAATATATACATATCATTTACCAAGTTCAAGTAGAACTAATCCCAGGATTGCAAGGATGGTTCAACATACGTAAATATATTTGATACATGACATTAACAAAATAAGAGACAAAATCCATATGATCATTTCAATAGATACAAAAACACTTGGCTAATTTTTATTTATTTATTTATTTATTTATTTATTTATTTTATTTTATTATTATTTTTTTTTTTAGATGGAGTCTTGCTCTGTCGCCCAGGCTGGAGTGCAGAGGCTGGATCTCAGCTCACTGCAAGCTCCGCCTCCCGGGTTCACGCCATTCCCGGGTTCACGCCATTCTCCTGCCTCAGCCTCCCGAGTAGCTGGGACTACAGGCGCCCGCCACCTCGCCCAGCTAGTTTTTTGTATTTTTTAGTAGAGACGGGGTTTCACCGTGTTAGCCAGGATGGTCTTGATCTCCTGACCTGGTGATCCGCCCGTCTCGGCCTCCCAAAGTGCTGGGATTACAGGCTTGAGCCACTGCGCCCGGCCGGCTAATTTTTTTTTTTGGAAATGAAGTCTCACTCTGTTGCCCAAGCTGGCGTGCAGGGTCGTGATCTCGGCTCACTACAACTTCTGCCTCCTGGGTTCTCCTGCCTCAGCCTCCCGAGTAGCTGGAACTACAGGCACACGCCACCATGCCTGGCTAATTTTTGTATTTTTAGTAGAGACAGGGTTTCACTATGTTGGCCTGGCTGAGTTTGAACTTCTGACCTCGTGATATGCCCGCCTTGGCCTCCCAAAGTGCTGGAATTACAGGTGACATTTGACTAAATTTAACATTCCTTTATGATAAAAATTCTCCACAAATTAGGGATAGAAGGAACATACATCAATACAACAAAGGCCATATATGACAAATCCACAGCTAACATCATACTGAATGGAGAAAAATTGAAAGTGTTTCCTCTAAGATCTAGAATAAATTCAGAGTACCCACTTTTGCCATTTTTATTCAACAAAGTACTGTCAGTCCTAGCCAGAGCAATTAGACAAAGAAAGAAATAAAAGTTATCCAAAAAGGAAAGAAATAATTTAAATTACTCCTGCTTGCAGATGACATATTATGTATGTACACAATCTATATATATTATATATGCATTTATATATTATATGTATGATACACACTTTACTGAAACAGTTACAACTAAAAAATTAGAATTTTTATACATGAGTATGCAACTATCTGGAAAAGAAAACAATACTATTTACAACAGCTACAAAAAGTAAAATAAAACACCTAGGAATAAATTTAGCTAAGGTGCTGAAAAATCTCTACTACTCAAAACTATAAAAATGCTGAATAAGAAAGTGAAGAAGACACAAATAAATGAAAAGACTTCCCATGTTCATGGACTGGAGAAATAAATATTATTAAATTGTCCATTTACCCAAAGTGATGTACAGATTCAACAAAATTCCTATCAAAATGCCAATGACATTTTTTTCTCAGAAATAGAAGAAACACCCTTAAGATTTGTATGTAATCACAAAAGACCCCAAAGAACCAAAACAATGTTGAGCAAAAAGGAGAACGCTAAAAGCATCACACTACTTGATGCCAAAGTGTACTAAAAGTGATAGTAATCAAAACAGCATAATACTGGCATAAAAAAAAAAAAAAAAAAAAAAACAACCACACAGACCAATGAAACACAATGGAGAGCCCAGAAATAAATTCATGTATTTACAGTCAACTGATTTTTGACAAAGGTGCCAAGAGCAAACAAAAGAGAAAGGAAAATTTGTTCCATAAATAGTGATGGGAAAACTGTATATCCATATGCAGAAGAATAAAATCAGACTCTTCTTTCTCACCATATACAAAAATCAACTCAAAAAAGATTAAGACTTAAACGTATTATACAACATTATAAACTTCTACAAGAAAATATCAAGGAAATGTTTCATGATATTGGTTTGGGCAATAATATTTTATTTGGCCTTAAACTAAAGTCAACAAAAGCAAAAATAGACAAATGAGATTATATCAAACTAAAAAGCTTCGACACAGCAAAGGAAAATAACAGAGTGAAGAGACAACATAATGAAAGGGACAAAGTATTTGTAAACCATACTCCTGAAAAGGAGTTGACTTCAAAATTTATAAGAAACTTAACTCAATATCAAGAAAACAAATAACCCTACTAAAAAATAGGCAAAAGACCTAAATAGGCATTTCTCCAAAGAAGACACACAATTGAGCAACAAGTACATGAAAATATACTAAATATCACTAATCATGAGGGAAATGCAACTCAAACCACATTGGGATATCACCTCACATGTATTAGAAAAGCTATTATCAAAATCACAAAAAATAGTAAGTGTTGGTGAGGATGTGGAGAGAAGGGAACGATATACACTGCTGGTGGGAATGTAAATCAGTAAAGTTATTATGGAAAATAATATGAAGGTTCCTCAAACGATTAAAAGAGAACTACCATATGATCCAGCAATTCTCATAGGGATATATATCCAAAGGAATTCAAATCAGTGTGTTGAAAAGACGCCTACACTTCCATGTTTATTGTAGCACTATTCATGATAGCAATGATATGGAATCAACCTAAGTGTCTATCAATTGATTAATGGGTAAATAGAATGTGGTATATATACACAAGGGGAGGCTATTTAGCTAGGAAAATGAACAAAGTTTTATCTTTTGCAACAACGTGGATGAACCTGAAGAACATTGTGTTGAGTGAAATAAGCTAGGTATAGGAAAAGAAATACAATAGCTCACTCATACGTGGAATAATAAAAAAAAAATGATCTTATAGAAACAGAATAGAATAGTGGTTACCAGAGGCTTGGGTAGTTAGTGGGGATGGGGAAAAGGGGAGATGTTGGTCAAAGGATATATAATTATATTTAGAGATAGAAGGGATATTTTTTAAATGTTCAGAATAGGCAAATTATATATAGAGACTGAACATAAGTGATAGCCTGGGGCCAAGGACCTGGAGAGAAAAAGTAGTGGGACAGGGAGAGTAATGGAAAATGACTATTAACGGTTATGGAGTTACTCTTTTTGGTGATAAAAATGTCACAAAATTGATTGTGGTGATGGTTGCATCACTCTGTGAACAAACTAAAAACCTCTGGATTGTACTTTTTAAAGGGGAGAATTGCATGATATGTGAATTATATCTCAACAAAGTTGTTTTTCAAGAGCATTAACCAATAAATAAAATTCAGTCTCCATTCTACAAATAGTAGGTCCATTAATTTTATAACTGAGTTATACAAAATATACAAAGGAAAAGTCATTC
The DNA here is from genome assembly GCF_049350105.2 of Macaca mulatta. NCBI lineage: Eukaryota > Metazoa > Chordata > Mammalia > Primates > Cercopithecidae > Macaca > Macaca mulatta. The sequence goes on from NC_133418.1 coordinate 48,453,077, forward strand.
CAATTTTTTTTTTTTAAAGAAAAAAACATTTATTCGATGGGAATAGGAAAGAGGGAACATGCCTCTCCTCTCTCCTTGTTTTATGAGGCCAGGTTAAACTTGACATTTAAACCAGAAAAGACTAGACTAAGCAAAGAAATGAATAGGTTAATCTTAATCATTAATATAGATGTAAAATACCAAATAAGATATTATAAAACCAAATCTATCAATGTATAAAATACGACAATTTATGATCAAATTTGGGGTTATCCAAGGATGCTTTAACATTATAAAATCTAATAATGTAAATTACCACATAAGCAGATTTAATGCAAAAGAACATAAATGATCACCTCTACAGGTACAGTATATTTAAAATAAAATGCAAAACATTTTAATTTGAGAAAATCTTTATTAAGTAGAATAGAAGAATATTGGATAGCCTGATAAGGAGTATCTTTTACAAAAACTACAGCAAGCTGTACAAATTGTAAAACAGTAAAAATATTTTCTTTAAAATCAGGAAAAATATGAAAATTTTTTTCTATTATTACCTCTATTCAACACTGTGCTATAAGTGTTATTCAGCACAGAGGCACAATGAAAATAAATATGAGGTTTAAGAAATGTAAAGACAGTAATCAAATTGTTCATTGCAGGGAACAGTATTATCTATATTGGGCAACCAAAAAGTCACAAATTATTGAAAGTAACAAGTTTAGCAAGAGTGTAGACATAAAATCAAATCTAAAATTCAGTTTAATTTTGAACCAAAACTCAGTTGAGTTTTATATTTGATTATATATATATATATGTGTGTGTGTGTGTGTGTGTGTGTGTGTATATATACATATATATATAGATATGTTTCCTTATACCTACAGGCAAGAGATGGACACATATGTAGTTTTAAAAATATGCCACTCAAAACATCACTAGACATACTTGTAATAGGTAACATAATAGATGCAAACCTTTACAGGGAAACTTAAAAGACCTTACAAAACTTTACTGAAGAATATGAATGGATGCCTAAACAAACAGAAAGAGTTGCTACATTCATATTTAGTGATTCCAAATTATAAAGACTGATCACAATTAACCATGTAGTCAATACATTCTCAATAAAACCCATATTAAGGTTATTTGAATTTAGCATGCTGATTCTGAAATTTAAATTTCAGCAAAACTGAGAAAATCAACATAAGATTTGCCTTATTAGAGATGAATATTTATTATGAAGCTTTAATAATTAGCACAACATTTTACTGGCACAGGGCTAGCTAAATAAAATAATGAAAACAAAAATAAAGTATATGTAGACAATATACAAAGGAAATGTTACAGCAGACTCTTTTGGTAAAGGCAGAATATTCAATAAGTGTGTTCTAATCTAGAAGGTTGTCCACACAGGAAAAAAGAAATTGACATTCTATCTCTACCTTACAACACCTAAAAAATCAATTCTATATAAATCAAAACCATAAATATAAAAGACATAATTGTAAAACATGGGAGAGAAATAAACAAAATATCTTTATGAATTTCAGTTATGGGGATAACTGGGCCATGTGCCTTCAATCATCCAGCAAGCTTGTGCAGATTAGTTCCAGGATGGTATGAGTTTTTGACATCACCAAGAGAAACCAAGTCCCAATGTTCCATCATTTTGCAAATCTCTCTGCAGCATTTTCTGATGAGCCATTGACCAAAGCAAGTCACATGAATTAGACCAGAATCAGTGTAGGAGGGGATTTTGCAAGAGTGTGAACTCAGGATGGCATGAACTAATGGGGTGAGGGTTCCCACAGCGAATACTCTACAACACATACATATTTTATAAAACTAAAATCCAAAACAGAAAGAAAAAAAAACATGAAACTCAGGTTACTGGATACGTTTTGCTCTGCAAGCACAAAGTGAGAGTCATAATTGAGGAAAAATACACAAAGACACAAAACTTTTATTTCTTAAGCTAAATTGTAGGCATAAGAATGTTCACTATATAATTCTCTGTATGTGTGCTCTGATATTACTTGTGTTATTAAATAGTTCATAATACATTTTAACTAAATTATCCAAAAGTCAAAAAAGCAAGTTAGTCATAATTACTTCTTCTGTAACATGAAAGTCAAGAGACAAAAAAGCAGCCTCCCAAAGTGCTGGAATTACAGGCATGAGCCACCACGCCCGGCCGGTAAACGATCTTTTTAATGTGCTGTTGAACTTACTTTGCTACTAATTTATTGAAGATTCTTCCATGTGTGTTCATTAAAGCCATTGACCTTTAGTTTTCCTTTTCTTGCTGTGTTCTTGTATGACTTTGATGTCAGGGTAATGTGGACCTTGTACAATATGTTTGAAGTAGTTCTTTTTCAATTTTTTGGACTAGTTTGAAAAGAATTTATATATCAGTTTTTCTTTATATGTTTGATAGAATTCATCAGTGAACCATCAGGTCCTGGATATTCTTTTTTGAAGGGATACTTTTTATTACTGATGAAATTTTGTATTTGTTATTGGTTTACTCTAATATTCTGTTTGTTTATATTTCAATCTGGCCAGGTTGCATGTATCCAGGAATTTATTCATTTCTCCTTCAGTTATCTAATTTGTTAACATTTAGTTGTTCATAATAGTGTTTTATGATCTATCTTTTTTTTTTTTTTGGAGACACAGAATCTCACTCTGTTGTCCAGGCTGGAGTGCAGTGGCATGATCTCGGTTCACTGCAACCTCCACCTCCTGGGTTCAAGCTATTCTCCTGCCTCAGCCTCCCGAGTGGCTGGGATTACTAATTTTTGTATTTTTAATAGAGATTAGGTTTCATCATGTTGGCCAGGCTGGTCTTGAACTCTTGACCTCAAGTGATCCACCTGCCTCGGCCCCCCAAAGTGCTGGGATCACAGGCGTGAGCCACTGCGCCTGGCTGATCCTTTGTATTTCTGTGGCATCAGTTGTAATTTCTGCTTTTTCACTGCTGACTTAATTTATTTGGGTCATCTCTCTTTTTTCTTGGATAAAGTTTGTCAAGTTGTTCATATTTGGGGGAAAAAACACAACTCTTTATTTTGTTAATATTTTGTATGGTTTTTCTAGTTTATATTTTATTTATTTCTGCTCTGTTTATTATAGTCTTCCTTCTACCAATTTTGGGTTTTGTTTGTTCTTGTTTTGTGACTTCCTTGAAATATAGCGTTAGGTTGTGCAGTTGAAATCTTTTTCGATGAACACTTTTATTTTTATAAACTTCTCTCTTAGAACTCCTTTTCTTATATACCACAGATTTTAGTATGTTATGTTTACATTTTTGCTTTTCTTATTGTTGCTATTTTGACTCTGTATAAAAGTTTTGGATCATACATTTTTTACTCAGAATTCTATGGACTTGGCTGCTCTTTGTGGAGCAGGGCTAACCCATGGGCAATGTGCTCAGAGTAGCAGTGCATGGCTAGCTATATTTATACCCATTTTTAAATTATACGTAAATTAGGGGGCACATCATTCCAAAATCTCTAGAAAAGGGGCAATAACATTTGGGTGTTGCTGTGGCATTTGTAAACTGTTATGATGTTGGTGAATGCCATTTGCTGGTTCCAGCCATTTTTTGTCTTTGTTTTTGTTTATTTGTTTGCTTGTTGGGCCAGGGAAAAAAGTCCTGCCAGACTCCTAACTCATAATGAGGCTATGTTATTCATATAGAAAACCTAGGATGATAAATAGGCATCATTAGGACTAAAAAGAAAAAGCCCAGCAAGAAGGAAAAGTATGAGATCAATATAAAAACTAGTAATTGATTAGTAATAGCAAAATTATAGAATATTATAGACAATAAGATACTATTTATGGTAATAACCAAAAATGTATCATCTAGAGTGATCCATGTAAAAACTACAAAATTCTGCAAAATTCTAATAGAGAAAACTTTAAAAGACCTGACAAAAATGGATATACATATATATATTTGGATATATATATATGGATATATATACATACAATGGATATATATATATTTGGATATATATATACACACTAAGTTAATGGGGGACCACTAAATATTTAGTATAAACTCATTAATTGTCCTTGTTAATAAATAAACTCCACCTAAAGTCATAGCAAAATTGTAAATGAAAATTGAAAAATGACTTCTAAAATTTACTTCCAAGAATATTTTGGCCGGGCGCGGTGGCTCAAGCCTGTAATCCCAGCACTTTGGGAGGCCGAGACGGGCGGATCACAAGGTCAGGAGATCGAGACCATCCTGGCTAACACGGCGAAACCCCGTCTCTACTAAAAACACAAAAAATTAGCCGGGCGAGGTGGCGGCGCCTGTGGTCCCAGCTACTCGGGAGGCTGAGGCAGGAGAATGGCGGGAACCCGGAAGGCGGAGCTTGCAGTGAGCTGAGATCCGGCCACTGCACTCCAGCCTGGGCGACAGAGCGAGACTCCGTCTCAAAAAAAAAAAAAAAAAAAAGAATATTTCATGAGGAGGTAATCAATTTGTAAAAATACAGGATCTTCATTTCATCATATAAGATATATTACAAAGCCTAAATAAATAAAACTGATAATGTTGTGGGGAGATCAGAAACTAGTGCACATGAATTGGCATAGTATGTAATAAAGATGACCACACAAGTCAGTGGATAAAGAATGTATTACGGACTTCTGCATAAGGCACTAGATTGAACACATCTAATTTCATTACCTCCTGAAATCTAACTAAAATATAAATACAGCAAATTATTTTAAATCAAACATATTCAGGAGAGATGAGAACAAGAGAAAAAAAATAGTAACACAATTTTGGAAGTTTGGAAGTGTGTGAAAAGTGATCAATAACCTAGATCACCCAAGACAAGTAAATTCTAAGATAGCAATAGAGAAATCTGAAAAGTAAAATTAGCTAAAATAAAGAGGAGTGGTTAAATTTCATATTGTTATTTAACATGTTCTACTCTCAGTTGCAATGGAGACTGTCACTCCCACACTCCAGTAAAGAACCAAAGATTTATTTACTGTAGATGGTAAACAGATGCTCTTTGGACAAATGGGTACTAGATACAATTTGGAATGGGAATACTATATGTGGGAATTAATGGAGAATGTTTATTAAGTCAGGGGTGATCATTACATGTTTCACAAGAGGCTTTGTGGAAAAAAAATATTATAAACTTTGCTGATATAAAGGATATGTAGCACAATTTAAAGATTATAATGAAATATGCAATAATCTACTATAAATTCCATAAAATTAATTAATTCTCACAATTCTCATTGATTTATATTTTTTGCCAAACTCTTTTATCTACAGTAAATCTAAGGTTGCCATTGGAATAGTTCCAACAAAAATGTGGGTTATTTTTGTTTACATAAGGAAGAAGACAACAGTGAAATTATACAATTTAAATAAACAATGACTACTAGATTCTGAGATTCTGTAGAAAGCCTTGCCAGTTTGCTCACACAGAGCTAGTGCCAGTTTTTCCCTTTTCAGGCTGGGTTAGAGAATTCTTGCCAAATCTGACCAGTCTTATGAGAAAGACCTAAATTTACTGAATCAGAATTTCTCCTTCTAAATAAACCAGCCAGATAGATCCTCCCATGTGGAGGTGCCTTTTGCAGACTGATGCTTCCCATTTGCCTTTTTTCCCCTTAAATATAAGCAGACAACCAGGAATTAGCAGAACCTGAGAAGAGCAACCCACATGAAACATCGAATAAGGAAAGGAAAGAAAATGCGAGGAAGCAACCCTATAGGATTAAGAAAATATCCATGTGTAGACACACGGAAAACTATATTTGGTATTTTTAGAAATAGAAGATGATATAACCATGAAGCAAGATTATAATATTGTAAGAAAGAAATATTGAGACAACAAAATGTAAGTTCTTGGAAATTCTGCATATGGAAAAATTTGAACAAAAATTAAACAATTTACTAGAGAAGAGAAAATTGAACAAAATGACAAAGAAAGATAAAAGGTGAAGAAAGGTATGAAAAGTAGACGAGTCCAAGAAATTCAATATCCAAATAAGACAAGTTCCAAAAAAAGTCATTAAAGAATAAAAAGGCAATGGAATTAATCTAGGAAAATTTCCTGGAAATGAAATACCATGTACTTTAAATATAAAGAGCCCAGGTATTCCCAGCACAATAAATGAAAATTAACTTATACCATTGAACATGTTTATAAAATGTTATAATTCTAGGGAAAATGTAAGTACCTACCAGCTTTCAGAGTGAAAAATTTGAAAAAATATGTAATTTAAAAGTATTGCTTACTACACTAGTTTCAGACTGCTCAACAGAAACACTTAAAGCTGTATGACAGCATAAAAGCACGTTTAAAAATCTGAAAAAATATGTTAAACTCAAAATTCTTTACCCAATTAATTCCATTCATCCAATCTATCAATCAAATGTCATTTCATATATTTGAGAGTTTAAAATTTTCCCTTCCCACGTATTTTTCTGCCCTCAGGAAGCTAATGTTGGATTTGCTTCATAAACTTAAAAGAACAAGCAAAAAGACTCCATAGTGGAAACAGGGCATCTAGTACAGAGGAAAGGCAATAGGAATCCCCAGAATAAAGAAAGCCCCCAGAGTGACAGATGTGCAGCAGCATAGTGGCCACCATCAGCAGACCACAAGGCTTGGGGGAGACTTTCAGAAAGATAAACTTCACAGCATACCCGATTTATCTGACCATCTAAAGGGAGACTTAGACAACTAAGTTTAAGTTTTTGTGTTTGAATTAATAATAAGTATATAGAAAATCAAGCAAGTTAATAATATGTAATTTTAAGGCCGCAGAAAAAATAATTCATCCAAGGCTTAACTATGAGTATCATTTACATACTCATATGAATGTAAATAGCAGTTATGAGTATTATCAAAATATAACTATATTAGGATAATAGAATTGGGAAGGATATACATTGATGTATGTGGTGGGTGGAGACATAGAAAAAGTCTTCCTGCCCCCGGAGCAAGATGGCTGAATAGGAACAGCTCCAGACTCCAGCTTCCAGTGCAAGTGACAGAGAAGACGGGTGATTTCTGAATTTTCAACTGAGGTAATGGGTTCATCTCACTGGGGAGTGCCAGACAATCAGTGCTGGTCAGCTGGTGGAGCCCAACCAGTGAGAGCTGAAATAGGGCGAGGCATCGCCTCACCTGGGAAGTGCAAGGGGGAAGGGAATCCCTTTTCCTAGCCAAGGGAAACTGAGACACACAACACCTGGAAAATTGGGTAACTCCCACCCTAATACTGCGCTTTACCAAGGGTCTTAGCAAACGGCACACTAGGAGATTATATCGCACACCTGGCCGGGAGGGTCCCACACCCACGGAGCCTCCCTCATTGCTAGCACAGCAGTCTGAGATCTAACTGCAAGGCAGCAGCGAGGCTGGTGGAGGGGCACCTGCCATTGCTGAGGCTTAAGTAGGTAAACAAAGCCGCCAGGAAGCTCAAACAGGGTGGAGCCCACTGCAGCTCAAAGAGGCCTGCCTGTCTCTGTAGACTCCACCTCTGGGGACAGGGCATAGCTAAACAAAAAGCAGCAGAAACCTATGGAAATGTAAATGCCCCTGTCTGACAGCTTTGAAGAGAGCAGTGGATCTCCTAGCATGGAGGTTGAGATCTGAGAATGGAGAGACTGCCTGCTCAAGTGGGTCCCTGACCCCTGAGTAGCCTAACTGGGAGACATCCCCCACTAGGTGCAGACCAACACCTGACACCACACACGGTGGGGTACACCCCTGAGACGAAGCTTCCAGAGCAAGAATCAGACAGCAACACTTGCTGTTCAGCAATATTCTATCTTCTGCAGCCTCTGGTGCTGATAGTCAGGCAAACAGCGTCTGGAGTGGACCTCAAGCAATCTCCAACAGACCTGCAGCTGAGGGTCCTGACTGTTAGAAGGAAAACTAACAAACAAAAAGGACACCCACACCAAAACCCCATCAGTACGTCACCATCATCAAAGACCAAAGGCAGATAAAACCACAAAGATGGGGAAAAAGCAGAGCAGAAAAGCTGGAAATTCAAAAAATCAGAGTGCATCTCCCCCTCCAAAGGAATGCAGCTCATCGCCAGCAACGGCTCAAAGCTGGATGGAGAATGACTTTGATGAGTTGAGAGAAGAAGGCTTCAGTCGATCAAACTTCTCAGAGCTAAAGGAGGAATTATGTGCCCAGCACAAAGAAACTAAAAATCTTGAAAAAAGAATGGAAGAATGGATAACTAGAATAATCAATGCAGAGAAGGCCATAAACGAACTAACAGAGATAAAAACCATGACATGAGAAATATGTGACAAATGCACAAGCTTCACTAACACACTTGATCAACTGGAAGAAAGAGTATCAGTGATTGAAGATCAAATGAATGGAATGAAGCGAGAAGAGAAGTCTAGAGAAAAAAGAGGAAAAAGAAATGAACAAAGCCTCCAAGAAATATGAGATTATGTGAAAAGACCAAATCTACGTCTGATTGGGGTGCCTGAAAGTGAGGGGGAAAATGGAACCAAGTTGGAAAATATTCTTCGGGATATCATTCAGGAGAAATTCCCCAACCTAGTAAGGCAGGCCAACATTCAAATTCAGGAAATATAGAGAATCCCACAAAGATACTCCTCGAGAAGAGCAACTCAAAGACACATAATTGTCAGATTCACCAAAGCTGAAATAAAGCAAAAAATGTTAAGGGCAGCCAGAGAGAAAGGTCAGGTTGCCCACAAAGGGAAGCCCATCAGACTAACAGCAGATCTCTCGGCAGAAACTCTCCAAGCCAGAAGAGAGTGGGGGCCAATATTCAACATTCTTAAAGAAAAGAATTTTCAACCCAGAATTTCATATCCAGGCAAACTAAGTTTCATAAGTGAAGGAGAAATAAAATCCTTTACAGACAAGCAAATGCTTAGAGATTTTATCACCACCAGGCCTGCCCTACAAGAGACCCTGAAGGAAGCACTAAACATGGAAAGGAACAACAGGTACCAGCCATTGCAAAAACATGTCAAAATGTAAAGACCATTGATGCTAGGAAGAAACTGCATCAACTAACAAGCAAAATAACCAGCTAATATCACAATGACAGGATCAAGTTCACACGGAACAATATTAACGTTAAATGTAAATGGACTAAATGGTCCAATTAAAAGACACAGACTGGCAAACTGGATAAAGAGTCAAGACCCATCAGTTTGTTGCATTCAGGAGATAAATCTCACATGCAGAGACACACATAGGCTCAAAATAAAGGGGTAGAGGAAGATTTACCAAGCAAATGGAGAACAAAAAAAAGCAGGGGATGCACTCCTAGTCTCTGATAAAACAGACTTTAAACCATCAAAGATCAAAAGAGACAAAGAAGGCCATTACATAATGGCAAAGGGATTAATTCAACAGGAAGAGCTAACTATCCTAAACATATATACACCTAACACAGGAGCACCCAGATTCATAAAGGAAGTCCTTAGAGACTTACAAAGAGACTTAGACTCCCATACAATAATAATGGGAGACTTCAACACCCCACTGTCAACATTAGACAGATCAACGAGACAGAAAGTTAACAAGGATATCTAGGAATTGAACTCAACTCTGCAGCAAGTGGACTTAATGGACATCTACAGAACTCTCCACCCCAAATCAACAGAATATACATTCTTGTCAGCACCACATCACACTTATTCCAAAATTGACCACATAGTTGGAATTAAAGCACTCCTCAGCAAATGTAAAAGAAGAGAAATTATAACAAACTGTCTCTCAGACCACAGTGCAAACTAGAACTGAGGACTAAGAAACTCAATCAAAACCTCTCAACTACATGGAAACTGAACAACCTGCTCCTGAATGACTACTGGGTACATAACGAAATGAAGGCAGAAATAAAGATGTTCTTTGAAACCAATGAGAACAAAGATACAACATACCAGAATCTCTGGGACACATTTAAAGCAGTGTGTAGAGGGAAATTTATAGTACTAAATGCCCACAAGAGAAAGCAGAAAAGATCTAAAATTGACACCCTAACATCACAATTAAAAGAACTACAGAAGCAAGAGCAAACACATTCGAAAGCTAGCAGAAGGCAAGAAATAACTAAGATCAGAGCAGAACTGAAGGAGATAGAGACACAAAAAACCCTCCAAAAAATCAATGAATCCAGGAGTTGGTTTTTTGAAAAGATCAACAAAATTGATAGACCTCTAGCAAGACTAATAAAGAAGAAAAGAGAGAAGAATCAAATAGATGCAATAAAAAATGATAAAGGGGATATCACCACTGATCCCATAGAAATACAAACTACCATCGGAGAATACTATCAACACCTCTATGCAAATAAACAAGATAACCTAGAAGAAATGGATAATTTCCTGGACACTTACACTCTCCCAAGACTAAACCAAGAAGAAGTTGAATCCCTGAATAGACCAAAAGTAAGCTCTGAAATTGAGGCAATAATTTATAGCCTACCAACCAAAAAAAGTCCAGGACCAGATGGATTCACAGCTGAATTCTACCACAGGTACAAGGAGGAGATGGTACCATTCCTTCTGAAACTATTCCAATCAACAGAAAAAGAGGGAATCCTCCCTAACTCATTTTATGAGGCCAACATCATCCTGATACCAAAGCCTCACAGAGATACCACAAAAAAGAGAATTTTAGACCAATATCCCTGATGAACATTGATGCAAAAATCCTCAAGAAAATACTGGCAAACTAAATCCAGCAGCACATCAAAAAGCTTATCCACCATGATCAAGTGGGCTTTATCCCCAGGATGCAAGGCTGGTTCAACATACGCAAATCAATCAATGTAATCCAGCATATAAACAGAACCAAAGACAAAAACCACACGATTATCTCAATAGATGCAGAAAAGGCCTTTGACAAAATACAACAGCCCTTCATGCTAAAAACTCTCAATAAATTAGGTATTGATGGAACGTATCTCAAAATAATAAGAACTATTTATGACAAACCCGCAGCCAATATCATGCTGAATGGGCAAAAACTGGAAGCATTCCCTTTGAAAACTGGCACAAGACAGGGATGTCCTCTCTCACCACTCCTATTCAACATAATGTTGGAAGTTCTGGCTAGGGCAATCAGGCAGGAGAAAGAAATAAAGGGTATTCAGTTAGGAAAAGAAGAAGTCAAATTGTCCCTGTTTGGAGATGACATGATTGTATATTTAGAAAACCCCATCATCTCAGCCCAAAATCTCCTTAAGCTGATGAGCAGCTTCAGCAAAGTCTCAAGATATAAAATCAATGTGCAAAAATCACAAGCATTCTTATACACCAGTAACAGACAAACAGAGAGCCAAATCATGAAAGAACTCCCATTCACAATAACTTCAAAGAGAATAAAATACCTAGGAATCCAATTTACAAGGGATGTAAAGGACCTCTTCAAGGAGAACTACAAACCACTGCTCAGTGAAAGAAAAGAGGACACAAACAAATGGAAGAACATACCATGCTCATGGATAGGAAGAATCAATATCGTGAAAATGGCCATACTGCCCAAGGTAATTTATAGATTCAATGCCATTCCCATCAAGCTACCAATAAGTTTCTTCACAGAATTGGAAAAAACTGCTTTAAAGTTCATATGGAACCAAAAAAGAGTCCGCATTGCCAAGACAATCCTAAGTCAAAAGAACAAAGCTGGAGGCATCACGCTACCTGACTTCAAACTATACTACAAGGCTACAGTAACCAAAACAGCATGGTACTGGTACCAAAACAGAGATATAGACCAATGGAACAGAACAGAGTCCTCAGAAATAATACCACACGTCTACAGCCATCTGATCTTTGACGAACCTGAGAAAAACAAGAAATGGGGAAAGGATTCCCTATTTAATAAATGGTGCTGGGAAAAATTGGCTAGCCATAAGTAGAAAGCTGAAACTGGATCCTTTCCTTACTCCTTATATGAAAATTAATTCAAGATGGATTAGAGACTTAAATGTTAGACCTAATACCATAAAAACCCTAGAGGAAAACCTAGGTAATACCATTCAGGACATAGGCATGGGCAAGGACTTCATGTCTACAACACCAAGAGCAACGGCAACAAAAACCAAAAGTGACAAATGGGATCTAATTAAACTAAAGAGCTTCTGCACAGCAAAAGAAACTACCATCAGAGTGAACAGGCAACCTACAGAATGGGAGAAAATTTTTGCAATTTACTCATCTGACAAAGGGCTAATATCCAGAACCTACAAAGAACTCAAACAAATTTACAAGAAAAAAACAACCCCATCAAAAAGTGGGCAAAGGATCTGAACAGACATTTCTCAAAAGAAGACATGCATACAGCCAACAGGCATATGAAAAAATGCTCATCATCAGTGACCATCAGAGAAATGCAAATCAAAACCACAATGAGATACCATCTCACACCAGTAGAATGGCAATCATTAAAAAGTCAGGAAACAACAGGTGCTGGAGAGGATGTGGAGAAATAGGAACACTTTTACACTGTTGGTGGGATTGTAAACTAGTTCAACCATTGTGGAAAACAGTATGGCGATTCCTCAAGGATCCAGAACTAGAAATACCATATGACCCAGCCATCCCATTACTGGGTATATACTCAAAGGATTATAAATCATGCTGCTATAAAGACACATGCACACGTATGTTTATTGTGTCACTATTCACAATAGCAAAGACTTGGAATCAACCCAAATGTCCATCAGTGACAGACTGGATTAAGAAAATGTGGCACATATACACCATGGAATACTATGCAGCCATAAAAAAGGATGAGTTTGTGTCCTTTGTAGGGACATGGATGCAGCTGGAAACCATCATTCTCAGCAAACTATCACAAGAACAGAAAACCAAACACCGCATGTTCTCACTCATAGGTGGGAATTGAACAGAGATCACTTGGACTCAGGAAGGGGAACATCACACACTGGGGCCTATACTGGGGATGGGGGAAGGGGAGGGATGGCAATAGGAGTTATACCTGATGTAAATGACGAGTTGATGGGTGCAGCACACCAACATAGCACATGTATACATATTTAACAAACGTGCACGTTGTACACATGTACCCTAGAACTTAAAGTATAATTTAAAAAAAAAAGAGTCTTCCTTTTTAATAGGAAGTGAAAGGATTATATTTAAAACTAAGTAATAAAGAAACAACAATATTATTTAGTATGTTATTTAAAGCTATGGAGGTAAATAACAAAAACAATGAGCTGAAAAAATGAAAGTAGATTTTCCCAAGTTACTACATATGTTAATGCAATTGTAATTAAAATCTCAATAATTTTTTTCACAAGATGGTGGGAAGAGAAGCTTAAAAAAATGCTTTAAAGTTGTAAAACTACTTGTAATCATACAATTACTTGCAAATGAGGGTAATTGTATGTACTTGCATGCCAGATAGTACAACATATGCTCTATTTTCTGTAATTTAGATATTATGGTACTGTCTCAAAATTTTTCAGAACAGTGACGCTGAATAAAATGATCAGATGTAGACATAAGACCTTAACAATCTGTAACAGGATAATTTTTTTTTTTTTTTCTGGGACAGAGTCATGCTCTGTCACCCAAGATGGAGTGCAGTGGCACGATCTAGGCTCACTGCAGCCTCCACCTCGCAGGTTCAAGTGATTCTTCTTCCTCAGCCTCCCAAGTAGCTGGGATGACAGACGTGAACTACCATGCCAAGCTAATTTTTGTATTTTTAGTAGAGACGGGGTTTCACTATGTTGGCCTGGCTGGTCTTGAACTCCTGACCTCATGATCTGCCCTCCTAAGGCCTCCCAATGTGCTGGGATTACAGTCATGAGCCACTGTACCCGGCCAGGATAATTTATTAGTGGTAAAACATAAAATCACCTGATAAATAGTTCTGGGATAGTTACTTGAGGAGTAAAAAGTAAGTGCAGACCAGGCACGGTGGCTGTCACCTGTAATCCCAGCACTTTGGGAGGCCAAAGTGGGTGGATCACAAGGTCAGGAAATTGAGACCATCCTGGCTAATATGGTGAAAACCCATCTGTACTAAAAATACAAAAAATTAGCCAGGCGTGGTGGCGGGCACCTGTAGTCCCAGCTATTTGGAAGGCTGAGGCAGGAGAATGGCGTGAACCCTGTAGGCGGAATTTGCAGAGAGCCGAGATTGCACCACTGCACTCCAGTCTGGGCAATACAGTGAGACCCCATCTCAAAAAAAAAAAAAAAGTAGGTGCAATATATTATGTATACATATATGCTTTTATGAGTAATCAAAAATCAAAAATATAAAATATTTTAAATAAAGCATACTTTAATATTTTTTTTTCTTCAGGTGGCAAAGGTATTTCTAAGCAAAACATAAAGAAAAAAACAAGGAAAAACTAATAGTTTTGATTAAATAAAAACTAAGAGGTTATTGTAGATCTAAAAATACCATGAATACAATAAATTTACCTCTACAAAATTGAAATTTTTAATATTAAGAAAGCATTAGTATGTAGTTTATTGAAAAATTATGTAGTATAAAAGTGACTATACTTAGATTGTAATAATATCCCCAATATCTATTTATTTTAATTCTAAGGTAACCTCCTAAAGATTTAAAATATTTCATTCTGAATTTCATTCAGAGCTGTTATAACTTTGTCTCAGATCAGTTCAGAATGACTCTGTCTAATAGGTATAAACAGTAACTAATTTTGCATTAATAAATATATTATCTTTCTTGCCGCTCAGTATTTTTTTTTTTTTTTTTTTTTTTTTTTTGAGACAGAATCTTGCTCTGGAGCCCAGACTGGAGTGCAGAAGCACAGTCGTGGCTCACTGCAACCTGCGCCTCCTGGGTTCAAGTGATTCTCCTGCCTCAGCCTCCCAAGTAGCTAGGATTATAGGCACGTACCACCATACCCAGCTAATGTTTTTTATTTTTAGTAGAGACAGGGTTTCACCATGTTGGCCAGGCTGGTCTTGAACTCCTGACCTCAGGTGATCCACCTGCCTCAGCCTCCCAAAGTGCTGGGATTACAGGCGTGAGCCACCATGTCTGGCCTTACCCGTCATTTTTACTCCAAATATGAAAGCATAGTTTGTATGTAACTATCTAAAATCTCCTTTTACTTTTTTTGTATGTAGCATAATGTATATGTAACACAAAATTAATCATCTCAATCATTTTTAAGTGTACGATTCAGTGGCAATAATTATATCCACAATCGTACAACCATTATAGCTATCCACTCCCACAACCCTTTCACTGCCCAAATATAGAAATCTTATAATCATTAAAGAATCATAATCATTAAACAAACCCCTGATAGCCTCTAAACTACTTTCTGTCTTTATGAATTTTCAAATTCTAGGCATTTTTGTATAAGTGGAATCATACAATATTTGTCTATTTGTGTTTGGTTTATTTCACTTAGTATTAACGTCTTTAACTTTCATCCATGTTGTATCATTTATCAGGATTGCATTTCTATTTAAGGCTAATATTATTCTATCGTATGTATACAGTGTTTATTCATCTATTTAGAGACATGTGGGTTGTTTCCTCTTGAGCACTGAATTTTAAAATGGTATCTTAATCAATTTAGTTCCAGAGTTATTTTAATGTCACATTTACAAGCTTTTGTATTTTATACCCAACTGCCACAGTGAGCATGAAAATACTAATTCTAAACCTCTTCAGTTTATTAGAAGTATAAATACTTGTATTAACCTCTATTGCAAAAAATAAAAAAGCATCAGAATTTTCTAAATACGAATATTATATTTAGAGAATTTTGTACGTGAAGATGCAACTTCCAAAATTTTAAGCAGCAAAAACTGCTTTGCCTTATATTATTATACTGTTCAGAATGTGAACCTTAAAATAATTGATCACAACATTTTATTAAAATAAAGTACTATTCTTATAGATAGCAACATTTGTGAACCTATACACTGGTAATGAGCTGAATTATTCTCTTATTACAGAATTACAACTACCAAAAACATAATATTTTTTAAAATACCAAGCTTAAATTTAATTTGCTTCACATCAGAAAGAATATGTGCATAAGTGACAATTGGACCCCTGATTTATTTCCTATTAAACAATATTTGCAATGATAGTGTTAAATATATCAAAAGACCAAAAAAATAGTAAATATGCAATTTTAATTCAAATTAATGATGTAATTTAAATTCACACATGTTGATTATATGCGAAGAATTTTCTCTAGAAATGTTGGGTGGGGGCTGTAAAAGAGTTAAATTTTGTTGTTTGAAATTAGTTTCTCGGTGGGTGTTTTTTCTAAATGTATTTATGGAACGTCCCTTGATATATTACTAAAGAGTTTTCTTTTTATTTCTTGTTTTTATTTTGTTAAAAATAAGCGTCATTAGGCCTTTAGTTTTTAATAGTTTATTTATACAAATAGATTAACACAAATTTTAGGAAGTATTTTGATGAATAGTGTTAAATTATAATTTTTATTTGACTTTTTCAGCACCTCCATTTTCTTGACTTGTCAAATTTATTTGTATCTGTCAGCCTTTGCCTATCTTATTATCATCTCCTACAAAGTTTTGTGTATTGAGCTATTTCAGCCATTCTCTTAACACTACCCTAGACTTTCTTACTCCATTGACCTTGTATCACAATTATCTTGAAAATTCTTAAGAGAAAAATTGTCAAAAATTATGGTAAATTCAAATAATAAAGTATAATGAAGTTATTTTTTAAAAGCAACATCTATATATATATTGATAATTCTATTTATTTTTCTGCTTGGATAATTTTTAAAATTGTTCTTTATACTTAGAATTTGATAGGTTCTTCATGCTTAGAGTTTTGATATGAATATGATAGGTCTTACTGCATGCCTCATTTTTTTGCTACTCAGCTAATATTTTCAATCTGATCACACAAATTATTTTATTCAGCTCTAAAAGTTTCAGTTCTAATGTATTTCTTTTTTTTATTTATGTGATGTCCTTGCTTCAAGTATTTCTATTTTGTGATCTTAGATCTTGTAATTGTTTTTGTTTTGTATTATTACAAATTCTGCTGCTTGAATTGTTTTCCTCATCTTGTAATTCTGAGTTTGAGAGAGTTTTTTAAACATTTATTTTTCTAATTCAACATTTTGTTCTTTATCCAGTCTTCTTCCTATTAACCTACTTTTAAGTTTTATGATCATGGTTTTTATCTGAGGAAAATCTTTCTAAATCTCAGGATTGTATTTTCAGTTTTCATTTTTGTCCATTGGCGTGTGTGCCTCACATATTTAACTCAATATAGTACTTAATATAGATTTTCAAAAACATCCCTAGTTATTTGCAGGAGGATTTGTTTTTATGTCTTATATTAATTCTCTTTTTAATGTTTATTCTCAGAATGTAGTGACTTTCTTCTATTTTTTCATCCTTAAATAATATCATGTCTTTTTTTTTTTTAACAAAATGTGGAGTTAAATTGTGTTTTCTTCAAAGTCTTTATGTGCCCCTATTTAAAGTATTCAAGTTCAGATGAAAAGAGAAGAGGAACACAGCCCTACTTTTGCCCTGCTTAGTATTCCTCATGGAGGCTGAGAGGAACCCATATTATGTTTGGGTGATCTCTGAAATGCGCTTTCCAGGAGAATAGGTAACATCAATATTTGTTTCCTACCAACATCCCCACATTCCACTCTTGCTACACACCAAAAGCATTTTAAAATCTAATTTTAATCTTGCTATACTACATTCCCTCCTATAAATGCAAAATATGAACATCCAGCTTTATTTACACAAATGATCAATGACTAGAGTCCCAAAGGGATAAAAGGGGGATTCAAACATACATAGAAAGCTAAACATCTCCATATACATTTCCTACCCATTCCTTCTTTAGAGAGGCTACTGTCATCCCTTTATTCTAGATGATTCTAGACTTGTTCCTATTTTCTCTATTCTTTTCCCAAGTAATTTCATCTAAACAGGTTTACATTCCATTTATAGGCCATTGATGTCCAAATTTTATCCTCAGTTCTGACTTCTAAATCCTTTAATTGTGCATGAAAATAATGTTCTAGAAAAGTGTTTTGTACAAGATGGACACTCAATAAATATTTATTGAATGGGCTATACACACAGTATAATATGCGAAGTATATATATATATACACACATACATACACACACACACATACACATACACACACACACACCCCTGTATAATAGTTTTGTTCTCTGAAGTGTGTTTATACAAATATTAGCATTCTATATGGATTTTTCATTTTATTTTCCATTTAACAATAAATTTTAAGTTATTCTGCGTTAGTATATAATGATCTTATTTTGTTATTCTTACCTATGCATAGTTGCATTTTATAATACTTCCTATTGCTAGACATTTGGTAGGTTTTTTTTGTTTTGTTTTGTTTTGTTTTGTTTTGTTTTGTTTTGTTTTTTGCCATTACAATCAATTCTGCAGTGGCCATCCTTGTACATATGGTCTTGTGCAATAAACTAGTTATTGGCAGTTTACATGTTTTTGCACATCAATTTCTATAGGTTAGATACTGAGAAGTGTAATCTCTCTTAAAAAAAAAACATTTGCACACATTTTCTATAAGAAATTTCCATCTTATTATAAGTTTGTAATTTAAAAGTTATATGATGCACACCTGGAATTCTGAGGGCGCAAAACCTCTAGCCTAGTACACCTGAGGCATATATATTTATATGGCCTTACAAACTATATTACCAAACTTTTCTTGAAATTGGGAAGTCTGTTCTTTCACAGCTAATAAAAATCTGTAATGAAAGGAAAATAGAAGAAGTGGGCCAAAGCCACCAGTAAGTTGATATGGTGTATATTTTTATTGAACAATATTTTTTTTTAATTAGGCATGCTGAAATGTCAACAAGGATAGAGATTAAAGGGAAGAATATTTCATAAAGGTACAAAAACAAACATAGGATGGTTCATCTTCTGCTTCAAAAATTTACTGCTATTATCAGACAGACTGTTTCGGGATTATGAAGTTTCTTATAATTTATCACATAAAGTGAAGACAGAAAATGAAGATAAATAATGGCAGTTTTATTCAAAATTTCCAAGTCCTGGATATGCTGTACATCTTTTATCTGGCAACTTATAGGTTAATAACAGAGAGGTATTTTGAATAATAGTCTTAAGTAAATAATACAAGCACATTTATGTGCTATGTTACTAGTCATGAAAAAGTATACTATTGTGTAAAGGTGACTTATTAAGGTAAGAAAATAAGGAATTCATTTAGAAAACATTTTAGTAGAAATGGATGAGTAAGAATATATAATGTGCAATGCTCCAAAATCAATGATCCCATATCAATTTTCGTTTCAGAAAGTGGATAAAAGCAAGCTATCAATGCAGAGTAAATGCTGTCCTGGAGGTTATGGGACTGGATGTAGTCCGAACAAACCCTGGCGGGTAGTGGATAGCATAGGAGGAGCACCTTCCGCCAGTATGAAGGCTGGACCCAATGGGTCAGTGTACGAAAGAGTGTGGAAAATTTAAAAACACAGATTTTTAACTTGTTATCTGCTGATATGGAAGGACAATAAAAATAGCAAACTTGCATTATAGAATTATAGTTTAAGACTTAGGGAAGTTAACCTAGGCAAAATTGTTAAGCAACATATGTTATTAAGTTGCTTAAAGTTATTAAAGCCCATATACTGACATTCGTTAGCCTTAATTCAAATTAAAGTGTCCACATGAGCTTGTGCAAGTCACTTTGCCTTCTCTCTAAAGTTCCTCATTTGTTCAGTGAGGAGAGGGCACTCTGATCTCCACGTTATTGTCTAGTCTTTCATTCCATAACTCTATGGTCTTCAGAATCAAAAGGAGATGGATGCTCAACCAAATTTTTCTGCAGTCTGAATGCATTTCAAGTTTCTTCCCTTGCCAAGAACAAATGCCTAATGTGGCTGCTTTGGGTATCTATAAACACAGTAAATTAGAGCAACTGCTAGGAAGGGCAAGTGGAAAGAATATCAGACAACCTCTTTCACAATCGTTCCAGGTAACCGAGAATGTTGTTGACATAGTTGATCTCATGCTATGCTATAGCCTTTTTTCCCTTTCCAAGTATTCATTAAAAACTTAATCTCAATGAAATAGGTGGGATAAATCTGAAATAGTTAAAGCCGGTGGAATTTTGACTCCAGTCACAAATGCCCATACCTTATTGCTTGCTAAATTCCATTTTTATCTCTATAATATATCTGGTTTTCAGTATGTCAGGGAAAATGAACTTTTCCACCACTCTAGCAAACATTCTTTATGTCCAGTGAATATATTTTCCTTACAAAATTGACAGTGCCTTCAAAAGGTATAGAGCCTATGATTTTTCCTGTCCCACAAGAGTTCAATGTACACCCTTAACTCTGGACTCATACTTTCAGATTCTTTTTGTTGTTGTTGTTAACAATTTTCATGTCACTGGGTCTATCAGACATAAATTACACAATTTCCTTTATGAGTTATATGCTGAAAATGCATATTTAAAAATATAGTTGTCATAGTATCTTCACTAATGATATCACAAATTAATTACTGATTTTTAAAAGGTACATTTACTAATCCACTTTAAGTTTTGATGGCTTATAACGATGTCTGGAAGACTAAGCGTGTGTGTGTGTGTGTGTGTGTGTGTGTGTGTGTGTGTGTGTGTGTGTGTGTGTTATAGACTGAAAGAATATATAAACTGGGATTCTGGAGCCAATAAGTCTTATGACTTTTGCAAGAAAAAATAAAAATTAACACAAAACATAGAGAGACTTAATGCTTCTTGTTAAAAATAAGGGAGGAAAACACCCCCAAACCCCCTTCCCCAGCTTTTCTTTTTAGAGTATTTACTTAAGAAAATGTTGTTAGTACTGTCTCCAGTTAATCTTCTTGAAAACTAGATAGGTTTTATTGTCACCTTTATATCCAAGAAAATCTTTCTGAAGAACATGGAAGCCATCTTACTGAAATGTAAATACCCAAAGAGATACTACCACTTTTCCCGTTTCTCTGGGAAAGTAGGAGCCTAACTTCAGTAAGTTCCTTGTTCCAAGTTGCAAAATTACCTCATGTCATAAATATAGAAGTTTGCTTTTTGTATTTTCCGCTTGATAGGGTTAATTAACTAATATAGATGGTCACTCCAATTACCAGGTAAAGTGAGAATGGACTATGTGTATACAATGGTGATATCAAGTACTATTACTTGATGGCTAGTTATTGTTTATCTTGTTTTGGTAGCTATATTAATTTTATTTTATATTTTAATTTTTAATTTTTTTATTTCAATAGGTTTTTTGGGAACAGGTGGCGTTTGGTTACATGAATAAGTTCTTTAGTGGTGATTTCTGAGATTTTGGTGCACCTATCACCCAAGCAGTGTACACTGCACACAATATGTAGTCTTTTATCCCTCACTACCCCCCACCCTTTCCCTCAAATCCCCAAAGTCTAATCTTGTGCCTTTGTGTCCTCATAGCTTAGCTCTAATATATGAGTAAGAAAATACAATGTTTGGCTTTCCATTCTTGAGTTACTTCACTTAGAATAATAGCCTCTAATTCCATCCAGGTTGCTGTGAATGCCATCATTTCATTCCTTTTCATGGCTGAGTATATATCCATGCCACCCCCCCACCACACACACATACATACATACACACACACACACACATACATACACACACACACACACACACACACACACACTTTCTATATCCACTCATTGATTGATGGGCATTTGGGCTGGTCCTATATTTTCGCCATTGCAAATTGTGCTGCTGTAAACATGCATGTGCAAGTATCTTTTTCGTATAATGACTTCTTTTCCTCTGAGTAGATACCTGGTAGTGGGATTGCTGGATCAAATGGTAGATCTACTTTTAGTCTTTAAGGAATTTCCACAGCTTTCCATAGTGATTGTACTAGTTTACATTCTCACTAATAGTGTAAAAGTGTTCCCTTTTCACCACATCCATGACAACATCTATTATTTTTAGTTTTTTTTTTATTTTTTATTATGGCCATTCTTTCAGGAGTGAGGTGGTATCATATTATGGTTTTGATTTGCATTTCCCTGACACTTAGTGATGTTGAGGATTTTTCCATATGCGTATTGCCCATTCATATATCTTCTTTTGATAATTATCTATTCATGTCCTTAGCTAACTTTTTGATGGGATTGATTGTTTCTTTCTTG
Organism: Macaca mulatta; assembly: GCF_049350105.2. Taxonomy (NCBI): domain Eukaryota; kingdom Metazoa; phylum Chordata; class Mammalia; order Primates; family Cercopithecidae; genus Macaca; species Macaca mulatta. The sequence continues at coordinate 48,475,293 of NC_133418.1, forward strand.
ATGATTTTTTTAAGCTCTTTGTAGAATCTGGATATTAGTCCTCTGTTGGATGTATAGATTGTGAAAATTTTCTCCCACTCTGTGGGTTGTCTGTTAACTCTGCTGATTATTTCTCTTGCTGTGTAGAAGCTTTTTAGTTTAATTAAGTCCCATTTATTTACCTTTGTTTTTGTTGCATTTGCTTTTTAGATCTTGGTCATGAAGTCTTTGCCTAAGTCAATGTCTAGAAGAGTTTTTCTTCTAGAATCTTTATGATTTCAAGTCTTAGATTGATCTTGAGTTGATTTTGTATAGGTGAGAGATGAGGATCTAGTTCCAAGAGCATTTCTTCTACACTGGCTCCATGTGTAGGGCCAGCACCTGTGATTCTTTGTAGGCAGGTGGGCTCTGGCTGCCAGAACTACTTGGCCTACAGTCCCAAGAGCTAACTTTGAGAATGTAGATCCTGTCCAGGAGCAGCTATTAATCAATGACTGATGAAGGCAAAGGGTACACACATTCCAGCTTCCTGTACCTCTAATTAAAAAGATTCTGAGGTACAAGCTCCACTATTTGTGGAGCTCCCTCACGGAATTAAGTCGGGGGAATTTTGTTCAATATGGCACCCTTGGTTGGCCTCTTACCTTTGGGCATTCCTGATCCCACTTCCCTGCGAGTATTTCCTGGGACCATTGCTATGGGTAATGTTCACAGATCTTCATCTTAGTGTTTGGGTGAGGGAGAAGGGACAAGATGGAGGAAGGTAAACAAGAAGGCACCAACCCTGTTGCTTCCGGGTCCTTCATCACCAACTTTCCCGTGCCCGGGAAGATGCAGATCAACCGAGCATGCGCCAGGTGATGTCAATCCTAAGAGATCGAAACTTACCTGGCCACACCTACGGAGACGCCCCTATCACGCCCTTATCCTGCCCACTGCCTTCCCCCTTCCAGTACCAATGCATAAAAGTCTGCTGCTGGCAGGAGCCGGTGTGACTTCTTCGGCCCCCGCATTTGTGGACCAGGGAACCTCACCTGAGAGCACCTGAGTGACTTCCCTGGCCCCCCCCCCACACCTGAGGACCAGAGAACCTCGCCTGAGAGTGTGCGCATATTTGCAATAAAAGACTGTCACTTTCTTATGTACTTTGGCCTCATATTTAATTATTTAGCTCTCCTAAATTAAATTAAATGAAACAAAACAGTTGGTGCCAAAACCCAACCCAGGAGGAGACCCTTCCTCAACATCCCCTAGGGGTCTAACGAACCTCCTCCCCAGCGAACCGGCTCCCAACCCAACCAGCCACCAACACCGAACAAGTATTCCAGCTTTCCACTGGTGCCGCTCTGAGAATTTCTTCTTCGGTGAGTACTCCCCTTTGTTAACCATCTCCGTCTGTTTCCGTGTCCTTGGCCTAGAGTCGTACGTATGCCCAAGGACGTAGCCACCCTGTGGCGCAGTGAGGTCTTCAACCCGGAGACGTCCTTCTTGAGGTACCTCAATTCTCTGTTAGTGGCTCCAGGAGCCCCCGGTCTCTAGCAGCGGCAAAGGACGCTTTACCACTGCGTGAGGTCGGTTTCCATTTCTGGTGGTTAAACAATGGGAACCTAGACACCCTAGGAACACCCCCTTAGGGTGTCTCCTCCAAAACTTGGAAGCCTTACATCTAGCTCAAGATTGAACATGAAAGTGGCTAATTTTCCTCTCCACTGTGGCATGGCCCCAGTATAAATTAGACAACCAATCTCAATGGCCACCAGACGGCACACTTGACTATAACATTCTATTAGATCTCTCTAATCTCTGCCAAAGTCTTGGAAAGTGGTCAACAATTATCTATGTCCAAGGCTTTTGGGACTTGCACTCTCGCCCAGACCTGTGCGCCCAGTGTTCAATGGCCCAGGTCTTGTTAGTTAAAACCCAGCCCTCGGCCCCCACACCACAAGCAGAGGAAGATTCTACTTCCATCTCAGACGAGGCCGATGGCGGGGCACCTCCTTCCCAACCTACCAACCCCCCTCCCTATGCTCCTCTTACCACCCCTCCCTCAGCCACTCCTCTTACCTCTCCCATTTCCGCCCACACTCACTCCAAGACTGCAGTAGCAGCCCCCACTAGTCACCCCTCTACCAGTCAGCCTGCCCCAACCCCCTCTACCAGTCAGCCTGCCTCAACCCCCTCTACCAGTCAGCTGGTCTCAACCTACCCGACTGGTCAGTCTGTTTCAACCTCCCCTGTTAGTTTGTTGGCTCCCCTCCGAGAGGTCGCCAGAGCCGACGGACTAGAGTCCATGTCCCTTTTTCCTTGGCAGACCTTTCCAAGATTGAAAAACGGCTCGGCGACTTCTCTGCTAACCCCACCCTATATTCCAAGGAATTTTGATACCTATGTCAGGCATATGATCTAACCTGGCATGACTTACAGGTCATTTTGTCCTCCTCCCTTAACCCAGAGGAAAGAGAGTGTATTCTTGCAGCCACCAGGCAACATGCAGATCAATGGCATTTAACTGATGCCACCGTCCCATTAGGAGAGATGGCTGTCCCGTCCATAGAACCAGATTGGGATTACCAGCCACAGCAGCCCGGCCGCCATAGGAGAGACATTATGGTTCAATGTCTCATGGCCAGTATGCAGGCAGCCTCTAACAAAGTGGTCAATTTTGATAAACTAAAGGAAATCATCCAGCACCCAGATGAGAACCCGGCTTCCTTCCTAAATTGCCTTACAGAGGCACTAGCCCAATGTACTCCGCTAGACCCCACCTCCCCAGCCAGAGCAGCTGTCCTAGCCTCCTATTTTATCTCCCAGTCAGCCTCAGATATTCGAAAAAAGCTAAAAAAGGTTGAAGATGGGCCTCAAACCCCCATGCAGGACTTAGTAAAATTGGCCTTTAAAGTTTTAACTCCAGAGAAGAAGCAGCTGAGGCCACAGAGTTAGACAAGGAGAAAAGAAGGGCTGTGCTTCAGGCGCAAGCTCTAGTGGCTGCCCTCTAACCAGCGTTGCCCACTCTGCCGGCAGGGAAGACACAGGGCAAGTCTCCCAAGGGCTCCTGCTATAAATGTGGAGACCCAGGACACTGGGCAAACCAGTGTCCCCAGGCCAAGCCGGCCACTCCATCTGGCCCATGCTTTAAATGTGGCACAACTGGGCATTAGGAAAAAAGGTGTCCAAATCCTCACCTGCCTACCACGCTGTGCCCAACCTGCCAACAGGAAGGACACTGGAAGTCTGATTGCCTCGCCAGCAGGGCAGGCATTGCGCCTCAACATGGTGCCTCTCCTCAAGGGTTGGAAGGCTCCTTCCAGCTCCTACACCTGGACGACGACTGACGGTGCCCACACTCAGAGACCCCTGTCACCCTTGCCAAGCCTAGGGTAACTCTACAGGTAGCGGGTAAGCTAATTTCTTTTCTCATCAATACGGAGGCTACCTATTCTGTTTTGTCAACCTATGGAGGTCCTAGCCAGCCATCCACTACCTCAGTAGTTGGGGTAGACGGTAAACCGTCTAACCCTCGCCAGACCCCAATGTTAAACTGTTGCCTGGACTATGCATATTTTGCCCACTCTTTCCTCATCATGCCCTCTTGTCCCACCCCCCTCTTGGGATGAGACATCTTAACCTAACTCAAAACATCTATTTCCCTTCCCTTTCTCCAGGTGACCAGGTTCTACTCAAGGATCAACACCCTCCTCAAACTTTCCCGCTTCCTCACTATTCTTCATCTTAACTTAACTGATTTTTCCCTTATAGACCCCATAGACACCCTCCTGCCCGACCCATCCCCCAACCAGTGGATTTCCCAACTTTTTACTCTCATAAAAGACCTAGCTTGGCAGGGTGCCCTTTGTAATTTCAGCAATGTTGAACTTACTCTCCACATGCTTGCCACCATTATTATAGTTCACTCTAATCCCCCTAATTACCCCTACTAATCCTAAATTTGTATGGAGGTTTTCTATAACTGAAACCTGGTCTACAGACAACCAGGTACACTCAGTCATGCAGGGCACTGCAGAATGTTCCCCCCACCCCCAGGGTTGTCAATCTGCCATTTCCCTAAATTTTTCTCTAAATTCCATCGCCAGAAGGTGGGGCCTCCCAGCCATATGTTTTTTGTACGACCAAACGCAATATAATTGTAAAAACTACTGGCAAGAAACCAACCTAGTGTGTCCATACAATTACTGCAAAATCCATCCTTTGTATGACTTCAATGCACAATCCCAACATAAGAATATGTTTCAAAGCCCTTCGCCAGGAACATATAGTCTTATTATTAATGATCCCTGGGACCCTCGGTAGGCCCAGGGAGTTAAAGGTGGACTACATGCATCATCTGTTTCCTCATATCCCACCGCAACCATCCAGGTAAAGAGAGTATAGGTACAGCAAGTACATCTCCCTAAAGGTGTACAGGCCCTACAGAATTTAACCTCAGCCACAAAATCTCATGAACAAAAACTACAGAAGCAGTTAAACTCCCCTTATAATGAGGACCCATTCTCATGGTTAAAACTTGTTCATCAAGGGCTGAATCTAACACAGAGAGCTAACACGACAAATCTCTCTCACTGCTTCCTCTGCACGGCACTCGAAAGAACCCCCTTAGTGGCAGTCCCCTTACCAGCTGCTTTCAATATCATGACTAGCTTTACTAACCCCCCTCAAGTAACATCCCTGCCCCAGGTCCCATTATACCAAAATCCAGAAAATCCAACCCTTCCTTTCTGTTGCTCTACCCCAAACTCTTCATGGTGTAATTGCACTCAAGCTCCCAGCAAGACCCAGACGGCCCCCATTGGAGGCTACTTTTGGTGTAACCAAACTCTATCTAAAACTCTTAACCATACCTCCATCACCTAATCCCTTTGCATTTCGGTGTCTTTAGTGCCTAGCTTAACACTATATAGCGAAGGGGAATTGTCCGAACTAGCTTCCCAGCCCAGCCCCAGCAATAAAATCCAAAAGCCGGCCGTTTTTCTTCCCTTATTTATCGGGGTTTTCCTAGCATCGTCTCTAGTAGCCTCAGGACTTGGAACAGGGGCCCTCACCCACTCAATTCAATCCACACAGACCCTCTCCACTCAGGTCCAGGCAGCCATAGAGGCTTCAGCTGAAAGCCTAGCCTCTTTACAATGTCAAATCACCTCAGTAGCCCAGGTAGTGGCACAAAATAGGTGGGCATTAGATCCCCTTTAACCCCCGGACCACCGGTACAGCAGATGCTTCCATTCCTAATTCCCATACTAATCCTGTGCCTTGCCTTATGTTTTGCTCCCATTTTTATAAAATTTCTCCGAACCAGGGTCCAAGAAATCACCCGAGTTGCCTTCAGTCAAATGCTCCTGCATCCTTACACCCAACTGCCAACCTCAGACCCTAACTACGCCCCTTAACAGCAGGAAGCAGCCAGACTGACAATGGTGCCCTGAATTCTTATAATCAATAAGAGGTTGGACTGTTTGGGTGAGGGAGAAGGGACAAGATGGAGGAAGGTAAACAAGAAGGCACCACCCCTGTTGCTTCCGGGTCCTTCATCACCAACTTTCCCGTGCCCGGGAAGATGCAGATCAACCGAGCATGCGCCAGGTGACGTCAATTCGAAGAGATCAAAACTTACCCGGCCACGCCTATGGAGACGCCCCTATCACGCCCTTATCCCGCCCACTGCCCTCCCCCTTCCAGTACCAATGCATAAAAGTCCGCTGCCGGCAGGAGCCGGTGTGACTTCTTCGGCCTCCACATTCGTGGACTGGGGAACCTCACCCGGGGGTGCCGGCGCGACTTCCCTGGCCCCCCTCACACCTGAGGACCAGAGAACCTCGCCCGAGAGTGTGCGCATATTTGCAATAAAAGACTGCCACTTTCTTATGTACTTTGGCCTCATGTTTAATTATTTAGCTCTCCTAAATTAAATTAAATTAAATTAAACAAAACACTTAGAGTCTACTGAATTCAACCTAAGAAATGCTCTCTACTTTCACTTCCAGTTTCAGCAGGGAGACAGATTCCCTTTTGCCACACGCAGTGCTATCACTAATTTGAGGATTACTGCTCCATCTGGAAACCAGAAGAGAACTGTCATCCCAGGTCTCGGTTTCCATTTCAGGTATGTGCTTAAAAAGAGCATCGTTTTCCTAGAGATGTTAAAAAAAAGATGACCTAAGTGGTTAGTGAGTATGAACTCTGACTGAAAATTGACATTGGATGACCCTGAAACAGAAAAAGAACTTTAATAGTAAAATTGTGGAAATTCAGATAAATCCTGTAGTTTAGTTAACAATATTGTGCAACAGTTAATTTTCTGGTTCTGATCATTATACTGTGGTTATGTAAGATGGTGACGTTAGTGGATGTGATGTGAGGGATGTAAGGAAGCTCTTTGTACTAAAATTAGTTTAAAATTAAAAGTTTTAAAAATATATTTGAAATCTCAAAAGAAGCAGTAGGAAAAACATGTTTTAGAGCCATTTCATAGCTTTTAAAGCAGTGAAAACTTGAAAACAACTGTAGGGCAAACAGTGTTCAGAAAAACACATTCCTGATAGGCCTTTCAGTTATGCAAATGTAAGGCAGAGATTAGCATCAGAAAAGATGTTTGAATGCTGTCTAGAAGAAGTGCAATTGCTCAGAGCAATGATCTAAGTGGTTGTAGATGTTTTACCCAGAGTTGCAACTCTGCAGACTATTTTTCCTTTAGAGAAGAGTTTCTTTTTAAACCACTAGTTGAGGCTGCACTGTGCTGGGAGACTGATATTTCTTTAGCTATAGGTCTGTGTGTGTGTGTAAATATGCCCATATGCATGCATGTATATGTTTATGTGACCTAGTTTAACTAGCTCATTGCAGAAAAATAAAAGGGGGACTGAGAAGACTAAAGGAAAGACATACAGGCTTGTCTACACTTTCCTGGAGAGGTTAAAACAAAAGGACTAGAACTGACAAAGTAAAATTAAACCAGGAACATTCCATGCATGTCACAAAGGCTAACTACTGCAGACTTCGAGAAATGTGTTGAGGCTGGACGTCTTGGTTCTGATATCTCTGTCTTGTTGGGCCTGGATTCAGAATAACAAAACATGCTGAAATCCTCAGTCTCTGATAGAGTTAAACTATCCTGGATGACATGGAGACAAATTGGCATTTGCGGGGAAAAGCCCTGTGATGAGGAAAGAAAGCATATTATAGGTGCCAGAGTAACATCATGCAATTTGAGACTTAAAGAGGTGCTAATGGCAGGTGTGCATTATTCCTTATGTTTTTTATACCTATGTGTTATTTTGAATTTTCATTAAAGTCTCATCAAAGATTACAACCTTACCTCGAACTGTCTTGTAGGAATAGAGGCTACCTGGAAGGGAGATAAAAGCTAGAGTCACCCCATTCTGAGGACAGAATACTGGTCACGGTGGTGGCTTAAGAGAGGTTAATGTTCTCAAAAGGAAAGGAGGTGATGGGCGGAAGAACTACCGGTGCTCACAGGCAGGAGGAGATGGACAAATGGAGGCAAGATGGTCACAGAGGTCCAGGAAGTTACACAAGCTGTAACTTAACAATATTTTTGACACAAAACTCTGAAAGATAAGGGATATTGGAAGGGCTGAAGTCTTCTATTTTAAGAGTTCCCTGGACCTTACTTTTGCATAAACTTGTAAACACTGAAGATATATGTGCACATGATCGACTTTTATTCAGGCTTCTTTTCATCTCTCCTGAGACTGCTATCACAGTGGAAAATTTTAGTGCTCATACTGATGACAGCAACTGTTAAAAAAAAAAAAACTTATTCTGACTTTTGTAAGGGAGACTTTATTCAGGACTATTGCAATAGGTGTTGAAACTACTGCAACTGGGGAGAGAAATTGGGCTCAACTCCAAATACAGCAAAGACAGCTGGGGTTTATAGTCAGTAAACAGAATGGGGTTTCAGTTGATAGAAAATTATCAGAAGGAGACATCAAGCGTAGGGGAATTCTGGCTAATCTGACTTCAGGATTCTTGCTAACTGCAGGTCAGGGTGATCAGATACAGAGGGTGGGGGATAAGGAATTCAATTGGATATCAAGTGTGATAAGATATCAAAAGTGAGGAATCCTTCCATAACAGACTTACCAGGATTCTTGAAGCAAGGTGACTATGCAGGCCCAGAAAGGACAGGGGCCAAGGTTGAAGCCTAGTGGAGAAACTGAAAGTAGCCTTACTAAAGTTTGGTCAAGGAGAGAGTCTTTGTCACCAAACATCTTAGCCCTGTAAAAACTGCCTAGCCTGTCTAAGCCACAGATCAGTTATCTGATATAGAATGCAAGTAACATTGTTTACCTTATGAGATTATTCTTAGGATTCAATAATAGTGTATGTAAGAACTTCATAAGTGCTCAAATATTTTCTCCCTTTCCCTCTCAATGCAGTCCAAAACTGAATATATTTAGTACTCTTCCTAAACAATTATCCTTGCTTTTATTTTGATAGGGCTGTATTGGAGGAGATACTCCTGACTTTGATTTGGAAAATTTGATGTTCATAGTAAACGGCTGGATTTAGAATGCTAACCTGATAAGCATTTTTAATTAGTGTTAGACACATAGCAGACATGCAACAGATCCTTTCTGAATTAGGTTAACAGTAGAATGCTAATTAAAAGCGGGAAGCCTGAGAGAAATCAAAATAAAAGAAGCTAACACCAGTGTCTCTTTGTCCGAGGACCACACTCAGGCTGTTGGATCCTACTTTAGCTGTGTGAATGGAAGTCAGGAGTATCTCCTCCAATGCAGTTCTTAACCCATGACTGACAAGTGTGAGAAGGAGTGACCTACCCTTTTTCCAGAGCTCCATTACAGGTCAACACTGAATTCACTGTCTATAAAAATTACCTGAATACTGCACCCCTTCCCAGTCTGTCTCACTCCCCTATTGACTTGACTTGACTTCCTAAATATTTATTTTTACAAAAATCGTTTGTCTTGGGGTCTATGTCTGAGAAACCGAATGTAATACAACTTCCTAGGAAGTAGTCCTAGGAAGCAGACCCCCAAAATGGGATTCTGAGTTAGATCACTCTCCAGTCAGATGCCCCATTTTGTTGGTAAGTAAAGATTGATGACTTGTGGCATGGATTACAATTGTTAAGATTTTAACTTATGGTGAGTTGGGATGAGATAGAGGTTGAAGGAGATGTTTAAGAGATATGAGGAAAAAAGTCATTATAAGGACTGTGCTAAAAAATTTAAATGGCAAGCTCTATAGATAAAAAGGCAAGCATCACCAAGAGTGTTTTTTAGAAGATAAATAATGCAATAAGTATGAGAACTCAAGGCTACAGTAACCAAAACAGCATGGTACTGGTACCAAACAGATATACAGACCAATGAAACAGAACAGAGACCTCAGAAAAACACCATACATCTACTACCATCTGATCTTCAACAAACCTGACAAAAACAAGCATGGGGAAATATTCCTTATTTAATAAATGGAGCTGGGAAAACTGGCTAGCCATATGCAGAAAAGAGAAACTGGAACCCTTCCTCACACCTTATATAAAAATTAACTCAAGATGGATTAAATACTTACATGTGGGCCAGGAGGGGTGGCTCATGCCTGTAATTTCAGCACTTTGGGAAGCTGAGGCAGGCAAATCATGAGGTCAAGAGATCAAGACCACCATAACCAATGTGATGAAACCATCTCTACTAAAATGACAAAAATTAGCTAGGCATGGTGGCACATGCCTATAATGCCAAGTATTCAGGAGGCTGAGGCAGAGAATCAGTTGAAACCGGGAGGCCGAGGTTGCAGTGAGTTGAGATCACGCCACTGCGCTCCAGCCTGGTGACACAGCGAGACTTCATCTCAAAAACAAAACAAAAGACTTAAATGTAAAACTGAAAACCATAAAAACACTAGATAAAAACCTAGGCAATACCATTCAGGACATAGGCATGGGCAAAGACTTCATGACTAAAACACCAAAAACAATTACAACAAAAGCCAAAATTGACAAATGGGATCTAATTAAACTAAAGAGCTTCTGCACAGCAAATGAAACTATCATCAGAGTGAACAGGCAACCTACAGAATGGGAGAAAATTTTTGCAATCTACACATCTGACAAAGGTCTAATATCCAGAATTTACAGAAACTTAAGTTTACAAGAAAAAAACAAACAACCCTGTCAAAAAGTGGGCAAAGGATATGAGCAGACACTTCTCAAAAGAAGACATTTATGTGGTAAACAAACATATAAAAAAAAAGCTCAACATCACTGGTCATTAGAGAAATGCAAATCAAAACCAAAATGGGATACCATCTCATGCCAGTCAGAATGGCGATTATTACAAAGTCAGGAAACAACAGATGTCGGCAAGGCTGTGGAGAAATAGGAACACTTTTACACTGTTGGGAGTGTAAATTAGTTCAACCATTGTGGAAGACAGCGTGGCGATTCCTCAAGGATCTAGAACCAGAAATACCATTTGACCCAACAACCCCATTACTGGGTACACACCCAAAGGATTATAACTCATTCTACTATAAAGACACATGCACACTTATGTTTATTGCAGCACTATTCACAATAGCAAAGACTTGGAACCAACCCAAATGCCCATCAGTGATAAACTGGATAAAGAAAATGTGGCACATATACTATGTAGCCATAAAAAAGGATGAGTTTATGTCCTTTGCAGGGGATGAAGCTAGAAACCATCATTCTCAGAAAACTAACACATGATCAGAAAACCAAACACTGCATGTTCTCAGTCATAACTGGGAGTTGAACAATAAGAACACATGGACACAGGGAGGAGAACATCACAGACTGGGGCCTGATGGGGAGTGGGGAGCAAGAGGAGGAAGAGCATTAGGACAAATACCTAATGCACGCGGGGCTTAAAACCTAAGTGACAGGTTAATAGGTGCAGCAAACCACCATGGCACATGTATACCTGTGTAGCAAACCTGCACATTCTGCACATGTATCCTAGAACTTAAAATAAAAATAAAAAGTATGAGAACTTATTATCACAAGTATAAAAATAGCATGTTTCTGGTGTCCAAATAGGTTAATTTTTTTTTTCCAGAAAAAGATATGTGTGTTACAGTATCATTGCACTTTAGGATATTAACCAGTTTTGTATTGAATTCTGCCATTTTATTCCAGCATTCTTTTTTTTTAACGATTCTTTATACTAATCACCTAGCCTCCTTTTAATCAGCTTTACCATTCTAACGGTTCCTTCAATAATGACTAAATAACAATTAGAATGTGCTCACTACATATTTGTATGGGAATCTTGTTTTTAACTTAGAAAATTGTATGTTGACTCTAGGTATATCTGAGGAACAATGAAGAGGCTAGTCTAGAGGGAGCTTAGAAATTAGGAAGTAGAAAATGAGGGCAGAGAGTTATGGAGGGTGAGTAGGGAACAGACTATGAAGGGTTTTGCTGGCCTTTGAAAGGAATCACATTTTTACTCGAGGGATGTGGGAAGCATGAAAAAGTTTTGAGCAAAGGAATATTAATATCTGGCTTGGGTTTTATGGCATAGTCTGTATATGCAACAACCCAAATACACAAATCATAAAAGAAAAAATATGTCATTTAACCTACATAAAAATTAAGATCTTCAGAAAAGTTAAAATGTTATAAATGATAGTTAACAACTATTAAAAATAAGCTTTGAGAAAATATGTACATATATCTGACAAAAAATTAATACCACTTCAGTAAAATAAAGAACTAATTTTGTTAAAGTATTTGGGTCAGATCCCAAGATTCCAAACATTCAAATCATATTCTGTCATGTTGTTTCCTTACTCGTTTTCAATAATATTGAATTGAGTATTAGCAAACATGTTGCAGCAGAGGGCTTAAGTGTGCTTGCACAGTTTGGTTTACTCATCTGCTTTCCTGTGATCTTCATAAGAAGAGCACTTCCAGGTCCCAGGTTCCAGAATGATGAAACACATGGAGCAGGTTTGAATCTGACTAGATTCCTGGAGACCAGCGTAGCAGATTGACAGCTGATACACAGATCTGTAAATGAGGAAAATAAATATTTGCTATTTTAAGTATCTGAGATTTTGAAGCTGTTTGTTATACAGCTTAATTATATCAAGACTCAATTGTACCAGACACATTCTAGGAGCCTCAAAGTGTAATATAGAAGAGGTATACACTTGTGTCTTCCAAAGCCCCCTCCTTAGTATCAGAAATCTGTCTCACTATTGCAACCATATACATGAAAAGAAAGAAGCAACCTCAAAATGTTGGACCTCCTGGGGGCGGGCAGGGAAAACTTTATGTTTATAATTGTGATCCAACAAATGTACTTTATTAATGATATTGGTTCACATCCATTTAGGACATACTATTTGCCAGGACCTATTCTCAGCTGTTAACATACTATTTAAGAGAACAGACTCTAAAGCCATGCGATCTAGGATCAAATTTCAGCCCTGTCACTCATTAGTCATACACTGTTGGCAAGATAGTTAACCTCTCTATACTTCACCTTTCTCACTGATAAATTGTGGATGACAGATTGTACTTTCTATCTCATGCGATTGTTGTGAATATTAAATGTGTTAATATATAGAGTGTACCTAGAACAGTATCTAGCACATAGTGTCTATTATTATTATCACATTTACAAATTTGTTTAAGAACTGAAACAACCCAAGGAGGTAGTTATGATTATGATCATTGCATAAACCTTCTTTGAACAGAAAGGTAGGATTGTAAATGGGTTAAAAGCAACCCTTCATCTCTATCACTTACTTGATACTGACATTTTGCAAAATGCTTAACCACTTTGTGTCCAAGGTTTTTTAATCTATACAATAAGTGTGACAATAATAATACCCCTCTTTAGGGATAATACAAGGAGGGGTATTATACTTTTGGGTATTGGAGAGCAGTTTGAGTGAAGAAGCTCTAAATCCTTAATGTGTGTGTGTGTATATATGTGTGTGCGTGTGTGTGTGTGTGTGTATACACACAAAGATAGACAGATATACATATATATATATATATACACACACACACACACAACCTCTTGCAGATAAAATTTTAAATGATAAAACATGCCAATAAAAAAATAGGCAAATGGCATGGACTGATAGTTGACAAAAGAGAAAAGAAAATGATTTCACCTGTAAACCCTTAAAAAATTAAGCTCAATACTAAAAATGCAATTTGAAATTCGAAATGAGATGTCATTTGTTGATCGTCAAATTGGAACATAATTTAAAAGTGATTCTGCCAGTGCAGGTGAGCTGTAATTGAAACATCTTCTCTAACATTGCTGGCAGGGAAGGAGGTAGGTGGGTTAGGGACTACAAACTGAGACAATCCATCAGCAAGGCAAGTTTGTAATATGGATTAATAGACTTAAAGCATGGTAGCCAAAAAAGCCCATCAGCAATTCAATGCATAGAAAAATTTTGGTATATGCATACAAAAGAATAACATTCAATAATAAAAAACCAAGTTATCAAATATATATGTATACATATATAGCATATATATGCAGACACACACACACATATATATATATATATCAACCCATATAAAGCTCAAAAACATGTTGAGTAAAAGAAGCCAGAAACAGTCATATATCTTGTATGATTCAATTTAAATGTTCAGTGCAGGCAAATAAAAGCAATGGTGACAAAAATGAAAACAGTGTTTTTTTTCTGGCAGGTTTAGCAGGAAGAGGGAGAATTGGCTGGAAAAAAGGGAATATTCTAGGGTGATGAAATATTCTATATTTTGGCATATGTACTATTAATGTCCCCATTTTACAAATGAGGAAACTAGTGGTGGTTGCATGGATATATTTCTCAAACCTTTTTTTATTCTACTCTTAATATTTTGGCATTTTATTGCATGTAAATTTAGCTGAAATTTAACAGAAGGGGGCAGGGATCTTGGATGCATACAGCTTGCCTTAGTAATTTCAATATGTACTAGGAGTATATCTAAGCTAAAGGATGTATATATACACATACACACACACACATACACACACACTAACAATTATTGAGTTAAACAAGCTGACATTTCTGTCTTCATCTGTTTGGGTTGCTATAACAAGATATAATAACCTAGGTAGCTTATAACCAATAGAAATTCAAATTTTGCAGTTTTGGGGCCTAAGAAGTCCACGATCAAGGCACTGGCAGATTTGGTGCCTGGTGGGCGCCTGCTTCTAATAAATGGAAACTTTTCATTGTGTCCTTACATGGTAGAAGGAGTAAGGAAACTTTCTGAGGATTCATTTATAAGTAGACTAATCTCATTTATAATGGCTCTACCTCCCAAAGGCCCCATCCCCTAAGACCATCACCTTGGCGACTAGATTTTCATATACGAATTGGGGATGGAGGCACAAACATTCATATCATAGCAATTTCTAATAGCGCATGACATGGTACTCACTCAAGCCAGGAAATGGGAATACCCTTTTCTCATTTCTAGACATGTTTCAAAATATCCTGAAACAGATTAGCTCACATGAAAAAATAATGGCTTAAAAATTTTTGGTTTGCTTCTCACTAATTGCTTTAGAATATCTCTGACACTTCTTCAACAGTTTTTTTTTTTTCTTTCCTAAAGCACTGTAAAGCTCGTTGATAGAATGCAGACTTTCTAGAATATATAAATTCAAATAGCTCAGCATCTTCTAAAGTAAAATGCCCATTGAAACTACTCTATATGACACTATAATGGTTGATGTATGTTCTAAATTAGCCCAAATCTAGCCTAATGAGACTGGGCTAGAAATATGAATGACACAAGAGGTTGTAAGAGAACTAAAAATTATCTCATGAACTCCAGAATTAACAATTAGAATACAGAGAATGCTTCTGAGAAAACTGAAAGTCACTACTTCATTTTGTGACCTGCCTTCTGTACGCATCTGATAATTTTGGTTTCCAAAAAAGATTGTTAGTAAGTAATATAGATCATGTACATTGGGCAGAATGTGTGCTGAGACTCCATCTAGGCATCTGAGCTGCCAGGAGCTTACCACACATGGAGCTGCTTCCTGCTTGGACATCACACGTGAGAGCTGTGGTAGCAATGGCAGCATATGGATCAGTTCTACAGATGAAGAAAATATGAAGAGCTTGTTGCCATTTTTCTGGAAGAGTTTCCGGACTTCTCAGGCAGTCACTTCTGTATTGTCCAAGAACCTCCTCTGAAGGAATGGAATAAACTGGGTGTGATAGTTAATTTTAGGTGTCAATTTGACTGGATAAAGGAATAACTAGAGACTTGGTAAAGTATTACTTCTGGGTGTGTCTGTGAGGGTGTTTCTAGAGACTGGTGTGTGAGTCAGTGAACTGAGGTAAGATCCCTCTCTAAATGTGGGTGGACACCATCCAATCAGCTGAAGGCCTGGATGGAACAAAAAAAAACAAAACAAATGAATTTCCTCCTCTCTCCTTCCTAGAGCTGGGAGACTCTTCGGCCCTTGGACATCAGAACTTCAGGCCTTTTGGCCTTAGGATTCCAGGACTTACACGAGCAACTCCCTGGGTTCTCAGAGGTATTTGGCCTTGAAAGTTACACATTAACTTTCCTGATTCCAAAGACTTCGGACTTGGACTGAGCCATGTCTCCAGCATTCCAGGGTCTCCAGCTTGGAGATGGCCTACCATAGGACTCCTCAGCTTCCACAATCATTATGTGAACCAATTCTCCTAACAAATTCCCTCTCATCCATCCATCTATCATCTCTCTTATCTATGTATCTATCTATCCAACCATCCATCCATCCTATTGGTTTTGTCTTTCTGGAGAACCCTAATATACTAGGTAAATTTGAAAAACATAAAAAAGATTTTACTGTCCAGTTGATTTAATGTATTTTTTACTTTAGTCTTCTGTTACAATAAAACATGCTTAATTACATTATCATCCACCAGGTGAGAAGCTTTAAAGACCTTATTGTTGAAAAAATAAGATAAAAAGCATTAACAAACTACCTTCACAAGAATATATAAATACAAATATATATATGAGTTCATTTATTTTACACGTATGTTTTGTGTATTTCTTAACCAAAAATAAGACACTTCTTTCAAGCTCTTGGCATGATTAACAATGTGGCTATTAATTTTGAAAATATAATGTGTTTAACAATATTAGTATTTTTCAATTTATATGTATAGAAATATTTTCCAAAGAGAAGTTATCAGTTTTGAATAGATAATAAAACTGTAAAAAAAAAAAAGCTTGTATTAAAAATTTTTAATCATGTCACAATGTCTTTTAAGGCTTAACTTTTAATGCTTTTCTTCAGTGGTTTTCCCAACTTATAGAAAGTTAGTTTTATATATATTTTTAAATTTGGTCTTATTAGGAAAAAATCCAGCATACTCTAACATATATGTATTTTATGTGTATATATATATGTACATAAAATATATGTGTATGTATATATGTGTGTGTATGTGTGTGTGTGTATATATGTGTGTGTGTGTGCTATATTCTTAAAACTCAGAATGCATTGGTTTAGTGCCTAAGATCTATTTTGACTTTAGACCTTGATTCCTCTTAATGATACTATATTATTACTAGTAAGATAACAAAAATAATCCCAAACAAGTATGACTTAAATTTCTTCTATTATGCTCACAAATTATATTTATAGTCCTTGAATAGTTGGTTTATTTTAGAAAATTTACTTTTAAAAATATAATGAAAATTCTTGTTTTTATCTTTTTAGGAGAAAATAATTCCCCTTTACTGAATGAAAATTCATGCAGAACATTAAGCACACACAGATAAACACACACGAATATATAAAACCTGTAAAGTCAAAGATCAGAATGTCTGTCCCCACTTGCTATCCTTAGATGGGGGCCTCTTCTCCTTGTAGCTCCTAAGATATTTCCACAGTCTCTTAGGGCTTTTACAGGACTGTTTGAAAACCACTCTCATAGATAGATACGGTTGTTCAGTTTTCATTCGTTTCTAGTATCAGCAAATATAGATGGTCCTTATCAACTTACATTATTTAAACCATATAACATACATTGAAATATACTTCCTGTTCTTTGCAATTAGATATTTAGTAACACAAATGTCACTTGAATTCAGACTTATGGCCAGAGAGAATATAAACTTTTCAGAAATAATTTATAAAATATTCAAAATCTTTAAGGATGTTGGTTTATTTCTTTGAAATACAGCTGGAAATAAAATTCTATCGTTCTGTTTTGGCTTGCATGGTATCTCAAGCTCCTCATGACTGTGTGTGTTTGGGTGATTATGTGAAATAGCACAGCACAACATGAGTTCTGTAGTTCTCACTTCTGTCAACCTCCTGCATTTACTTCACAGTTGCTCACGTCTCAGGATCAAGCTGACTGGTCACACCTTATATATCTGCAGTCTCAAAAGCAAATAGCCACCAATGAGCATGATCTGTGAGCCAGAAACGTATGTGTCTTTTCAACAAAGTTGACACTGGCCCTTCCTTATTTGCTGTTTGGTAGATGGCCCAGCTAGAATCTTTTGAAATAGCTCCTTAGTGACAAGATATCAGAATTCCTGCAATTCTGAAAAAAAGTTAAATTCAATTTTCCTCTATTAGATCAACAAGTATAGCATGGAAATTTCCAATAGCAAATTACTTTTGTAATTATCTTTTTACTGGTTTTCCAGAATAAAAATCTATAAAACTTTGTACCTTGGGGAGTCTGCAAGTCTATTTTTCCTCTCATTTACCATTTTTAGAAAACCATGAACACAGGATCAGGGCCAAGCTGTTGAGTCAATCCATAACAACACCCTGACCATCCACCACAGACCTTCTCGGAAGGGAGAAAGTTGATAAGCAACTCTTGGCCAAAGATAAGTGAGGAGGCTGACTAGCAATGGCCACCAGCCTACTTCTCTTGCATTCTTTATTGAGATGTCACTATTCTATAACTAATAAGTTTTATCAGAAAAGGAGGTTAAATTATATCAAAACCATTTTACCATCTATCAAGGTATGTTTTTGTCCTTTCAAGTATTAAGATGAAAATGTATGCCATACGTTTCCAGTGACTGACTCATTCTTGAATTCCTAAAATAAACCCTTGTTAGCGATGTGTTTTACTTTTGTTATAGTCCTAGATTAGATTTCTTAAAACTTGATTTTGTACTCTTTAAGTATGCATACTCTGTTTCCCAGATTTTATTATTGGAATTATGCTAATTTATACAGTTAATTTAAAAGGCTTCCTTGATTCTCTCTTTTCTAGAAAGTTAAGGAATTATTGACACTTTTCAAGTTTTCACTGGATTCACCTGTTATTATGACCAAATTAAGGTTTGGGGGTATATTCATTAGTTTGCCAATTTATATTCTAGATAGCAGTTAGCTGGGATTTCTAATTTTTCTTCAGTGAATTTACATCTATTTATTCTAGATTTTCAAATAAAAGAACAGAAAGTAGCAAACACTAATATATCTTAGTGTTTCTCTCTTTTCAGTTCATAATGTATGGATTTTTCTTTTCTTTCTTTTTTTCTTTTTCTTTAGACCTCCCTGGAATTTATCTATGTTATAAAACATAACACAGCATGAAATAATGGCTTTATCAAGATGCTGATTATGCTCTATTCTGTTTCATAATTTCTGCTTTTATGTCTGTAGCTACCTCGTGTTTTCCATGTATGTATTTTGTTTCCTGTTTTCTGGTTTCTTTAAGTGAATTTTTAGGTTATTTGTTTCATATTGTTTTTATTTATCATTAAGCATTTAGAAATTTGAATTTATTTTAGGGGAGTTCAGTTCACTTCCAGTTTATGTATTTTCAAGCTCATTACTAAGTAATTTATAACTATAATTTTGATTTCTTCAATGATGTTAGAATTTAGAAGAATCAATAGTCTAAGTCATTTATGTTTTTATTTATTATTTTGTTTTTAAATTCCAGTTTTATTGCATTTTTTTCAGGGATGTAGAGACCAATGTGGAAAATCACTTCAGAAATATACATGAAAGTAGACATGGAGTAGAAGCTATCATCTAATTAAAATAATGTAAAGGGGGTAAATGCTGAACAATTTTATTTGTAATAGTAAGATGAATGCATCAGATGAAGCACTGTCATTACAAACTCAAACATGAGATTGCAAGTATTTATTCTGTGATTTAATAGAAAAATGTTGACATGTTTTCATGAAAGAAAATAAAAACTTACACAAAAGTAGTGTCAGAGGACACTTGTACACTATGAAAAGGACAAATAATGTCTGTTGATGTGCCAAAAATGATATAAACCCTATTACAAAGCAAAAGATGTGATACTTAATATTATGTCAACCTGCTATGATTTCACTACATAGAACTTACTGAAATGTTACCTTTTCCGTCATGGGATCCATTGTTAAATTCAACAGTTAGCACTAACACCTTAAACAAGTGTAGTCAAAGGTCATCACTCAGTGCATCTGAGTATTTTAATGTAAAGACTCATGAAAAGAACTGAGGCCTTCAGGTTTTAGCATATATGTAACAATTTGTCTGCATAAGTTAGTTCTAATTATATTCTAATGAGGCTAAATATAAGGATTGAGCTTTTATTATATAAATGACATTATAGATTATATTTTTTCCTTCATCATCTCTTAATTTAATTATGTTATCACAACTGTCAGTTCTAAAACAGTAAAAGGATATTTCTCATTAGAAGATGTATTGGTCAATTTGGTCAGATATCCTCCACTCAATTTTACTTATAGATGTGATGTGTACATCTTCAAACCAATCCATTTGTCTGTCACAATACAGCATGGGAGCTAAAAAAGGCTCTGGTTGACTGATCAAATGCAACTTTCCATTTCAAGGGTTTATAATTTCATTATAAAAATTAACTTCTGGCTGACTCTAGCTAGAGGCTCTCAAAATTAGGAAGGCATTATTTCTGGATATCTCTAATTTTAAATACGCTAATTTTACAGAATTTCATACTGACCAACTTGAGCATAATAGTTCAGAAAATATAATTTTAAAGCTTGCTCCAGTTAATATTCTTTCTGAATCATTTTGCATAAGCATCCTCCCAGTGATGTGAAACAATGTTGCCCAGCTCAAATAGGCATTAAGTAAGCGTTGAGGTAATGTAAAAGAAACAAGGATGGAGTCTGAGAAATTCTAAGGAAACAAGACAATTGTGTGATCTGGTAATGAAAAGAACAAAGAGAAAAAGAGACCTTCAAGGAAGACAAGTAATACAAATTCACAACTTATACTTACATAGACACCAGTATAATGTAGGTATGAATACCAGTTAAAATTTTTAATCACCAAACAGTTAAATACTTTGGGCAGAGAGGTATTTATGTCCACTTTAAGCTGATTGTGATAGTCCTGTTATTTTTTACTAGGGGTTGAGTTAATCATGCGCATGTGATAAAACTCTGACCAACGAGATGTGAGGTTATCCGTTGGGAGATTCTGAGAGGGTTTTGCTCACTCTTTAAAGGAGAAATAAAGTACATTAGAATCATTTTTACTTGTAAGATTTCCACCTGCTGGTGACGACTGGAATTGCAGCATTAATGTTGAAACCCAGAAGGGAGCCTCTTAGGCTAACATGCTAAGGATTGCCGAGAAGAAAATAGAAACGGACAAAAGAATCATGACATCCCTGAACTATTGAGTTAAATGTACCTAGACCTGCTATCCTATGTGAACCTAGAAGGGTGGCTGTCACGTGAGATAAAAATTGTCCTTAAGCCAATTAAATTTTTTCTTCCAACGTTTTTGTTTGTTTTGTTTTTGGGTAGAAGAATGTAAGGTGGAATTATCACACATCCTTTTAGAGCCTCAGAACCTTGGGAGCTGTTTCGCTGGGTCTCAGTGTCCCTCATGAGGTTGCAGTCAAGCTGTCAGGGCTTCAGTCTCTAAAGACTTAAGTGGGGCTGGAGGTCCTGCTTCCACACTCACTCACATAGCTTCACTAGGAGGTTTCAGTTCCTTACCATTTGGATGTCTCCATAGACTACTAGTGATGCGACTTCCCCCAAGCAAACGATCCAAGAGAAAGAGAGAGTGTGCCTGTGTTAGAGGGAGCATGCACTCAACATGGAAGATGCAGTCGTTTTAGAAGGTAACCTTGGAAGTGACATACCATCACTTTTGCTGTATTCTGTTTGTTGGAAACCAGTTGCTAAATCTAGCATATACTCTAGGGGGAAAGAAATTAACCTCCACTCTAAAGGGAGGAGTATTAAAACATTTTATGGACATATGTTTTAGAACCATCTGAGCTTTATTTCTCAATATGAAGAGATTTGAAAATATTTAAATGCTTCTAGGAAGCACCCAACAGAGATAAAGCGGAGGACGTGTTTGTTATTGGCATCTATTTTCCCAACGTGTTAGGGAGTGAAATCATTTACTGAAGGTATTTTGATAGGTGGTAGGTTTAGAGGTGCAAGAAACTGGAAATATATAGCCATTTAGGGTATCAACTCTAGAGATGTAGATAAAAATGTGTTTAAAGCTATAAAAGAATTCTATATTATTTAGATAATGTAATGTAGCTCTATATAAATACCTTGGTGAAATGGATATGTTTCTATGAAAATAAAGCTTACCATAGTTGTCTCTAGAGAAATTAGAAATCTTAATTTTAACTGGAACATATTAAGAGCAAAGGAGATTTTTTTTAAGTTTTCCAGGAATAAATTCTCATTTTCTCTCTCTCTCTCTCTCTCTCTCTCTCTCTCACACACACACACACATATATATACAGAGCACTGCATACAAATGGTTTGACTGAATAATTTTTCCAAACATTTATGAAACCATAAAATTCATCTTATACAAAAATTATTTCAGAGATTACAAAAATGAAAAAAAAATTAACTGATTTTATGGAATTATTTCCCTTTCACAAATAAAATAGTTGAATTATTCAATAAATGGAAACAGATATTTAAAGTTTGTGACTTCTCTGAGGCTTTCATTTGTTCATCTTCTCCAGGAAGGGGTTCCCAAGCTATTTGATTACAGGCCATTTTGTTTGGGAGGCATTGATTATTTCCCAGCAGAGGAAATAAGTCCTTAAGACTTATTCAGATGAGTCCCTAAGAGTAGATAAGAGTATTCAAGTATAGTATTAAGCTAATACAGCTAACACAAGTAATTATTGCCTAGAAAGGCAAAAATGGATTAGTATTGGGAAATTTATTAATGTCATTTAACACACCAATTGATCAAAGATGGTAGTGGGAGAGCATTGGTGGTCTTGATAGATGTCACAAAGCAGTGTGATATAATTCAACACCACCACTGCCAAGAACTGCCTTAGCATAACAAAATTATTAATTTCAAAGCAATAGCCTACTTTATAATAGTTAAAATAATTAGAAGACACATGAAAATAAGAAGCAAAACAATTATAAATGGAAGAATAATCCATTTTCCAATGACTGCCCCATTCTCAAAAGACCCATGTTTTAGAATCTGATCTGGTCCAAATTAAAGAAAATTTGTGATTTCACTCTTTTGGCAGTACATTGCATTGCTAATAGTGGAGAAACAGAAGATGATCCTTTAGTTAAATTAACTTCTTAGTGCATAGTTTTTAGTACACACAAAACTATGCAAGTAGCCCAAATTTTTGACCAAGCAAATATGCATTTGAAGTCTTCCCCGCTTTGGAAGAGGGGCAATATATGTAGGAGTTCTGGATACACATGAGTGAAGAGTAAAAAAGACTGTGGGACAAGCTCTTCATAAAGTGGGTAAGAGGCACAGCACCTTGGTAATAGACAGCAAGTTAAAGACAGCAAGACAACCTAGGAGATTACTCTATGTGGGCATTACAGAGCCAGATCCATGTTTACTCTAAATTCCCTCCCTTCTGGAATCGGTGTCTAATGCACCCCAGCATTGTAACATTACCAGTTTGGGATATAGAAGTTGGAGGACAGTCACAAAAGCAAACTCTGTGATGATGTATTTAGATTATATCAGGTCTAATTCAGAATGAGTAATTTAGAAACGAGATCCCCATGAGAATGCAGGATCCAGAATCCTCAGAAACACTGCAGGAGGAGCTGATATTCTCATATAATTTGAAATGGAAGCCTTAGCTATTTAATTTGGAAATTAAAGAAAATGGTCACCTGAAGATGTAGGGTTTCACAAAGATACCCACTATCACTGAGATTATTTAACTTTGTTATTACATTTTTATTCAATGCACTCATACAAGGAAAAGGAATACAACGTGAATATTACAAGAGATATTGTAAAAATATTATTATTTACCAAAGATTGGATTCCATACCTGGAAAACTGAGAAAATTTGGTAAGTCGGGGTGGCGAATATTTAAGATAGCGTGTTTTCTTCGACTAGTAATAACCAGTTTTGAAATATGATCATAAAAGGATATCATTTACTATAGCAACCAGAATATGTTTGCTATATTTAGCAAATAAAAATCTGGGATATCCAGTTACATTTGAATTTCAGATAGAAAATGAATAATATGTTTAGTGTAAGTATGCCCCATGTAATATTTGAGACATACTTATGTTATAAAATTCTTCATTGTGTATCTGAAAATCAAATATAATGGCATTCTGAATTTGATCTAGCCAGCCTAGATCAGAAATATCAAGTGTCATTTTGAAAAAGCAGAGTGCAGGTTACAGAGCTGATCATACGTCTCCTGTGTAGGTATATTCACTAGCTTCAACACTTAACATTGATTTTTATTATAGTCAGCATTTTAAACCTTTAAAGTCCTTTCAAAGTTGAAACTCAACTACGGAATGTACCTTTCAGTAATTAAAATAAGTTTTAATTCTATGTGAAAACAATTGGCTCCCATATTTTTGGCCCAGTGAGGCCTGTTCACATCTGGTTAGATTTTCCAGGCCTCCTATTTCATATGACCAGCAGTTATCTTTATCCTCAGGAATGCGCTCCTTCCTCCCCCACCTCAAACAAATGTCCACCTGCTTCATTCACACAGCCTTGGCTGCCACGTGCCCACTCTTCAGCAAAGCCCGTCTGCTGCTCACATCAGCAGCACATTCTGCTCTCCCATATGGACTTGGAGGGCCCTCGGGGGTGCTTAGGCCACACTTTGGAGAAATCCATTGCAGTGCATTAAACACTGACCACAGCACAAGAAAAGGAACCAGCTGTCACACTGGAATATCCCAGAATTTGAGTTAGCGAAGTTTTTTTACAAAGGGCCGTTGTTAGTGGCTGATGAGCCACGTTTCCCTGAAGGGTGCAGTGTTCTTGGGAGGCAGCCATTCCAGGATTTCAAAGATTAAGTTATAACTGAACAATGTATGAGGATGTATAAAAAGTAATTTACCATTTTATAATTACTTTTAATTAACCATTTTATAATTACTTCCTCCATGGTAATGCCTCTGGGCCTGATTGTGAAAACAATTATAGGCTGGGAATTTGCATACCAGTAATAAGCCTTAACATAAACGCCATAAATGTAGCTATTTCTTGATACTTATTTGGCATATCATGAGATCACAGCTCTAACTACATATTATTCACCCCCAGCCTTCTTCCAAACTGGAAGGAAAAATAAAAAGAGAATAGGTTTCTTTAAAAAAAATGTTTGAAATAATTACAGATTATTTTATTCAAAAGTCACTTACATGTCCCAAGGTTATCTACTTATTAAAACAAAAAGTAAAATGTTTTCTTCTCGGCCTTCAAGGTGTTCTCCATATCCCACACTTACTCAGTTACACCTGTCTCTCACCAATGTCAACGAGATGTCATCACACACACAGAGAAAATGACTATATTTCAAAACCACAGTATGCTCTTTTGTTGTCTTTTGTAACTGATGATTAATAACACAATATTATCAATTACATCCATTGCACTGCTTGAAATAAAAATAACGAATTTTTAAATGTCAGAACAGAGACCAGTAGAATCACCCAAGGTTTCACAATAAGCCATGTTTAAAGGGGGAAAAAAGCAAAATGTCTTTTATTGCTTTGAATCTGGCTTTTTCTTTCTCATTAGTTTCAGCATGGATTATGATCCAAAACCTCCTTTCACACCTGAGTTAGGAAAATTAACTGAAGGGTGGGTGACCTTTGTCTGTATGTGCTGGCCACCATCTAGCACATTATGATTTTTTGGAAGAGACTAATGGGAAAATTATTAATAACTAAGGGAAGTTTATTTTTCTCTATTAGCCAGACACTGATGTAGCAGCCCTGACCTAATGCCAAAATAAATATAACAGGAAAGAGCCAGGTGCTTTGATCAAGCAGGCCCGTCCTTCAAGGTGTCCTCTGTAGTCTAGTCTAGTCCTTACACCATTGCACTTTGCTCTTACCAAGTGTGAATAAAAGAGGAGTCATTGCATACAAAATGCCTGGATTTTTTAAATCATTCTCAAAGCCATTACTCATATATTACTCAATGTTCTTATTATAAATTCCTCCAGGGCTGAGGGAAAAAAAAGTGTGACTCTCATTGTGACAGAAAAAGAATACTTTATCATTTATACTTTCCTTATTTTTCTTAGGTTCCAAGATGCCCAGAACTCAATGTTTTTCAGCAAGCAGAACCTTTTATCGGGTAGGAAGTCCACCTCTCTTTTAACTTTGGGTTTTGCCTTTTAGTTGTGTTCATAGGTGTTGGTCTCTCACCATATCTAAGTAATGTGTATCCCTTTTGGAATGAGTAGGTAAGATCGCTTAAGTACAAACTTAAACATAATTATTTCACGTGATGTTTCACACCTTTCCAACCTCACCTGAGCTCCAGTAAGCCAATGGGATAACCTTCTGTTTGCTTGCCTGCCTTCTGACCCTTCAGCACGCATACCCTCAATCGTACCCTGCATTTATCCTTCCCCTAACCTTTGCAGCTCAGCACCTATCTTTTCTTCAGCCACTGAGCTTTCTAGCCCCAGTTGATTTTCTGAACACTAAAGCTCTTGGTACAGACGCTACTGGGCTCTTTGATTTTTCTTTTGAGTCAGTATTAGGCTTTGTCTCTTTAGTCTGATAGTAAGCTTTATGAGATCAATATCCAAGTTCTTGCATGTAAGTCGAGGCTTGAGAAATTTTTGTTGTTGACAAACGTTAGTCATTTTAAAAATGTAACTTTCTTTAGCTTGAGTATTACTAGTAACACATTATGGCTAGACTAACCATACAAAACTAATTCAGTCAAACTACATTTAGTGTGTTTTTGTTTGTTTTAGATTCCATTAACCAGTTGTTTGAACAAAGCGCCAAATTCTCCTTCTTGTATTTGTTTGATGTTAAGTCAAGTCTGCTGCCTGTGTTTCTAACAATTAGAGAACAATGTTATTCTCATATTTATTGATAATCTCCTTAGCCTCTGCCAAGGACTTGTAATGTGCTAGCTAGTGTACAAAATATAAAGATAAGATTCACACACTCTTCAGTTAATTTCTCTAATAAAGTTGAGAAAGTAACTATTGTCTCCTAAGCCACAGTGAGGCTCATGAGCAAGGGAAATTTAAACTCAAAGCAGTTAAAAACATTCTGTGTTTCTTTATTCTTTTTCCCTTTTTAACTCTTCTTTTTTCATTGTGAATGCTTTAAATATTTTACTGGTATCTAATCTGACCCTTTAAAAAAAATCATTGTTTTTATTTCAAGCAGCACATTTGCTCTGGTTGATAATATTGTGATATTGCATCAATGCTACAGAAGAACACAAAACAGCATGTCAAAAAAGTAGTACACAAAATAAGCATATAGTAGGTACAACATAAATGCTTGTGGATTATTAAATAATCCTGAATTCCTACTGAAAGTAATGTAAATTGAAATATTGTTAAATTCTGTGATCATCTGGGACAAATAGGTTAACATCAAAAAACAGAAATAATTCTCTCAGAACTATTAGGCGGATATCATAGACAAATAGTTGAAGAAGAAAAGACCTATTGGGTTATTTGAAAAATAAACAAAAAAGCCACAAACAAAACAGAAGAAAGAAAACGAAAAATTATCATGCAACAAAATAGCCTATTTAGCTTGTCCCTAGGAACTTCAAGAAAAAGTGAGAATTTGAAAACCAATTTTTCTTCAACTATAAGATGCATGGAAATGACTTGTAGATTATTATGTGGGGTATGCAAATCAAATTCAAAAGCTATAAATCAGTTATCTGGGACTTGGAAAGTACTGAATAGTCAAGAAAGATGGAAATGCTAGGGGAGTGATCTCTCTATGCAAACTTGAGTGCTTGCAGATTTCTACATGTTAGGACACCTCTGTTCAAGATTAATTAGTATTGAATTTTCCATGCTGCAGGAAAAAAAGTAAAGCCCATCTGGGAAGCACTTGTATGAGAACAGTAGTGAAACTTACCAAAAATGTGAAAGTAAGAAGTATGTGATTCTGTCAAAGGACTGATATTATATAGAAGAAAAAAAAAAAAAAACCAGCAAAATATACATACAAACAATGCTTTTGTTTTGCAAATTGTCTCTTTTGAAACTTCCATTGTAACACGTCTTTGTTTTACTATTTGCAGGTAGATTTTTTCCTATTATAAAATATGCTTATTATATTAAAGAAACTATAAAAATATATAAACTCAGGCTTACAAACTATATAAAACCATTTATAATTTCATGTCTCAGAAAAATAATTATAATATTTTGTCATACAACCTCCACTAATTATTTTTCTATTCACAAAACAAACAGAATTTTTAAACTAAATGATTTTGTACATGATGTTTTGCTATTTCACATTTTCTCATATAATAGACTGTTGTTAATACCTTTAAATACTCGTTGCTGTGGGCAGAATAATGTTTCCTCTCCCCAGAACATTCCCATCCTAGTCTCTGAAAACTTTGGCTGTATTAGGTTACATGGTAAAAAGGAATTGAGGTCACAAATGAGATTGAAGTTGCTTATCTCAAGTTGACCTTGAGATGAGGAGATTAACCTGGGTTATGCATTTGGACCCAGTGTAATCACAGGTATCCTTAGAAGTAGAAGAAGACATAAAAGAAAAAACCAGAGAGATGACAACACGACAAAGACTACACCAGCCCCTTCTAGTTTTGATGATAATGAGAAAAAGCCACATACCAAGGAACACAGACAGCCTCTAAAAGCTGGAAAAGGTAAGGACACAGATTCTCTCCCAGAACCTTCAGAAGGAACACAGTCCTGCCAACATACTGAGTTTTGCTCAATGAGACCTTTGTTGGACTTCTGCCCTCCAGAACTATTAAATAATAAATTTGTGTTATTTTAAGGGACTACATTTGTGGTAATTTTTTCATATGGCAATATTTTCACAGGAGCAATACAAAACAAATATACTCATATATATGGATGCCCATTATTTTAACACCTCATACTATTTTATTTTTGGATGAATCATAATTTATATAACCAATCCAGCAGTTGACAGGCTTTTTCTTAAAAGGCCAGATAGTAAATATTTTTGGCTCTGCTTGGTTTGTCATCTCTATTAACTACTCAACTCTACCATTTTAGTACGAAAGCAACCATAGACAATATGTAAAGAAATGGGGTTTGCTGTGTTCCAATGAAATGTGCTTATAAAATAGGCTGAAATTTGCTGACCCTTGAAATAATCCCCTATTTATAGACATTTAATTGTTTCCAAGTACGTGATTTGCGTTTAGAATTTTCTTATCAATACATGTCGAAAGAAAAATAGCATAAATTGGCTTTTCTAACTCTGACATATTTTCTTAAACATTCTAATCCTTCAACTTGGTTTTTAATTTTTGAACCAATTAAAAACACGTATTTACCTTGTCCTGAAATGCAAAAGTTTGAATGTAAAATGTTAAATGTTGGATTTTACTTAACTAAGTATAGTTCCATTCTTAAAGAAAACAAAATGGATCTTTAATGCAAAAAATTAAATTTCCAGGCCTTAAGAGATGACAAAAATGGCATTGATCCATATAGTCCTTTTTATTTACGTGGGAATTTTAAAACGTGCAGTATACCTGGTAATAGGCAACTGAGGCAGACCCCCCAAAAAAAAAAAAAATACAAGGCATAAATTCCAAAACAAACTTCTCACTCTCCCCATCTCCCACAATTTCCTAGGTCAGGTCATGCCTTAATGGTAAAGAGCAAGCAATAGAGAAAAATCTGAGATTTTGACTTTTCCAATGCACAAAAGCATAGCTGTATTTCTGAGGATTTTCAGGATTACAAGTTCAAAAAAAGAGAGAATGTTATTTCTAAATTAACCATAGGAATTCAGATAAGCTAAGATTTTTTTCAGGGGGGAGTGGTAAATGTGGGCATAAATACAAATAAAACAAACAATCCTCTGATTACACGATTCACAAAGCCCACAGGAAGTGAAGAACTGCTGATGAGTGGGTTTGATAAATGTGTCTCATCCTCCTTCCAACGTGTGTTGGCATCACAGAGACTAGCGGACGCTCCTCTCCTGACTAATGTAGTGACCCAAACTGAAGGAAAGACGCAGGTGGCAGAAAGAATGAGAGCAATGGATATTGTATTATTCACATCTGTGATTTCCCAAAGAAGAATTCAAGACTTGCTGTGTGCTTCAAAAGCAGATATTGCAATTTAACTGTTGCAAATTCATCACCCTACATTTTCATTGAAAGTTTTCTTGTTCTTGGTGCTGATTAAATCCGAGTGCATTATGTGCTTTTCTCTTATGCCTTCCTATGCTGTATACAGACACTCTAATCTTATCTTCCGCTACACTGCTTTCCAAATATTCTCTAAAATTTGATAACTGGACTTAGAGAAACAACAAAAACTAAGATGTACTCTAGACCTTTTGGTGCTCCTAGATATGAAAACCAAGACATACCGTAGAACCTACTGAGAGGTGACAATGTGCTAGCAGCCCTCACTCTCGGCGCCTCATCGGCCTCGGCACTCTGGTGGTGCTTGAAGAGCCCTTCAGGCTGCCACTGCACTTTGGGAGCCCCTCTCCGGGCTGGCAGAGGCCTGAGCCAGCTACCTCTGCTTGCAGGGTGGTGTGGAGGGAGAGGCACGGGCTGGAACCGGGGCTGCGCACAGTACTCACAGGCCAGCAGCTGCAGTGGTTGCGCATGGTCCCCGAGCACTGCCGGCCTGCCTGCACTGCGCTCGAATTCTGGAATTCTGGCTGGGTCTCAGTCGCCTCCCCGTGGGGCAGGGCTGGGGACCTACAGCCCCACCATGTCCCAGCGCCCCCCTCCATGGTGGGCTCCTGCGTGGCCCGAGTCTCCCACATGGGCGCTGCCCTCTGCTCCCTGGCACCCGGTCCCATTGACCACCCAACGGCTGAGGAGTGTGGGTGCACCGCAGGGGACTGATGGGGACTGGCGGGCAGCTCTGCCCCTGGCCCAGTGCAGGATGCACTGGGTGAAGCCGGTTGGCCTGCTGAGTCTGGTGGTGACTTGGAGAGCTTTTATGTTGGCTGAGGGATTGTAGATACACCAATCAGCACTCTGTGTCTAGCTCAGGGTGTGTAAATACACCAATCAGTACTCTGATTGGTTAGTATCTAGCTGACCTAATGGGGACTTGGAGAGCTTTTCTGTCTAGCACTCCGTGTCTAGCTAAAGGGTTGTAAACGCACCAGTCAGCACTCTGTGTCTAGCTCGGCGTTTGTGAACACACCAATCAGCATTCTGTATCTAGCTCAGGGTTTGTAAATGCACCAATCATGCTCTGTGTCTGGCTGACTTGGTGGGGACTTAGAGAACTTTTCTGTCTAGCACTGGGTGTCTAGTTCAAGGATTGTAAACGCACCAATCAGCACTCTGTCAAAACAGACCAATCAGCTCTCGTAAAATGGACCAATCAGCTCTCTGAAAAATGGACCAATCGGCAGGATGCGGGTGGGGCCAAATAAGGGAATAAAAGCAGGCTGCCCCCGCCAGCCAGCAGCAGCTGGTGACTCCAAAGGGTTTTGTTTTATGGTGTGAAAGCTTTGTTCCTTCGCTCTTTGCAATAAATGTTGCTGCTGCTCACTTTTTGGGTCCACGCGCCTTTATGAGCGGTAACACAAAGTGCTAGACAGAAAAGCTGTCCAAGTCACCAGCAGGTCTGCAGCTTCATGCCTGAAGCCAACGAGACCACGAACCCCCCCGGGAAGAACAAACAACTCCAGACCTGTCATCTTTAAGAGCTGTAACACTCACCGCGAAGGTCTGCAGCTTCACTCCTGTCAGTGAGACTACGAACCCACCAGAAGGAAGAAGCTCCAAATACATCTGAACGTCTGAAGGAACAAACTCTGGACACACCATCTTTAAGAGCTGTAACACTCATTGCGAAGGTCTGCAGCTTCACTCCTGAAGTCAGCGAGACCAAGAACCCACCAATTCCAGATACACTACTAGACAAATGTTTTTACTTTTTATGTTTTATTAAGCGATTTCAGTGTATTTCAGTTAGCCTTAATAAAAATGGGACTCAGAAAGAAAAGAAAAACTCTGGCTTCTGGGTAAATATTGGACACTTACGGATATCATACTCCTCCTCTATTACACAGAAATTCTGGTGAAAATATGCATTTTAAGAAGAATAAATAGAAATAAAATGAGAAATCCATGGTGCGGAGAAGTAGTTGAACTACCACGTCATAAGGCAAGAGCAAGACCTGGATTTTAATGTCCATGCAGAGTTGGAGTCACCACCCAGTCCTTGGCTTTGGCCATTCTCACTAGGATCCCCAAGAAGCCAAGGTCTGGAAGCACCCTATTTGCTTGAAAAGTGAAACCTGCATATCTCTCCTACCAGTCCTTGTTTCTTTTCCTTTTCTTTTTAAAATTAAATGTACAGGGTTTTTTTAGTTAATAAATAAAAAATCATATATATTTTTGGTGTGTAGTGTGATGTTTTGATGCATATATACATTATGGAATGATTCCAGTTCCTGTTTCTTGACAGAAGCCGGCTCCTTTGCTCTGGGCTGCTGGTGGAAGCTGACTCACCAGTGGGAAATCAGAGTTCATAGCCAGAGCTATTGATGAATTCCTCTTTTCCATCCTGAGTCAACTCCAAACCAAGGCACTCACATACAAACAGGCTCAGAGTTGGGAACTGTGTAGAAGACGGATTGACACAAGCACAGAATGGCCTCTATAGTGAGGCTTACACAGCCCAGGAAATGTGTCAATTAAAAATCTCATGAAAGTTAAATCCCATGTAAAATTAGCATGTGGACGTTACACATTAGCACATTACAGAACGTCTGAGGAGAAGTCAATGCCAAGAAAGTCAGTTTACAGAACACAAAACTGAGAGAATGCACATCAAAGGAATTAAATCTACTGATAATATCTGAGCTGTATTATAATGTAAAATCATTTAAAATGCTAAGAGTAATTAAGGAAATAAACTCCGTACAATCAAGAATGAGAGGATTACATATCATGAAAGTATACATGCATACTTACATACTTGCAAGTTTTTTTGTATACAGACTTCTTAGCATTCTGACACTTTTCATCTCTTGTCTAGAGATAATGATAAAGGTTTAAATTTCTTTCTGTTATAAATACCTCATATATTTTTTGTTTTGTTGCATCATCTAAAACTTCTGGGTATAATTTGACTACAATGAATATTTATGAAGATCCTTGTCTTTTTATCGTTTTAATGAAAGGCTTTCAAGATTATAAAATTGAGTGCGATGCTGTACCCTGTATTTTGTATTTTTCAGAAGAATATTTTTTGAAAAAATTCTTTTTTATGTTAGAAAAAGCATACTTATTTCTGATTTAACATGATATTCTTTAATAATATCAAATGCTCTTTTAAAGAATAAATCAAATCTTCATTTTAATTAAGAAATTCTAAATATTAAAGTATACTTATATTTCTAGTATAGTTCCTAATTAGTCATGTGTGTGTGTTTTATGGTACTTGGAGAAGTCTGAAGCCTTAGAAAGTTTTCTTCTATTATATTATTAATAACTGCTCTTGTTATGTTTGTTTTGGTGCCTTCTTTAAAAATACCAAATATTTATAAGTTTGTGTTCTTTTTTCTATATGATCTCCTGATTTCTAATAAGGTTTATGCATTGTTTGCCCTGTATTCTGGGAGATAGTATTAAATTTTCCCTAGATGTCATGATTCCATGTTCCACAGCATCACCTTTTCTATTTAATTCTTTGTATATGGATTTAAATTGTGCCATTGGTTTTTATTTTTCTAGCAATATTTCCTTTTCTCACCATCTCTCATTTTATCTATTATCTTCTTCTCTCAAACTATTGCCTTTTTATCTCAGGTGGTTCTCTTAATATGGCTTCTAGTTTCCATTTTTAAATGTGCTCTTTTATTTTATTGACCCAACAGTGCCTGAAAGTTCTGAAGTTGCTGTTTTACAGAAGGGAATTCTTCCTCTAGTCGTGTAACTTTTATTCCCTTTCCATGACTCTATTCATTTTTCTCAAGTCAGTTGTTTTCCTTTTCCTTATTTTTAAATGATTACTTATCACCAATAAGGCAGGATCATGTGTTTGTCAACCAAAAATAATCTGAAACTTTCTTTACCTTAATGGTTGTTTCATTGTATTAAGGCAATCTTATCCTCAGATTTAGTGCTAGACAGACTGATTCCTCTTCCACTTCATAATGTTACCACGATCTAAGATATTTTTGTTTATTGTTATGCTTTACCTTATCCTATCCTCACTTTCTGGCTAAAAGATTGTCTGTAGTGGTAAATCACTGAAAATAATAATAATAACAGCATTGCATGGTTATGCTTCTTTCAAAGCTCTTCATTCCAACTGTAGACCTTTCCATGTAGGTACTTTTTCCTGAAGGAAGAAAACATAAGCCTTCAGAAGATAGGCTAGCATACAACCACAGGTGAACTAAAGCCAGTTATTCTATTATACAAAAAATATGTGACTAAAGGTATTTTGTGTATCAAACATGATAAAGGTTCTAGAAATTATGAAGTTGAGTAAAAAAAAATTGGGGGAGCAATGAAACTAACAGAGGATATCTGGAATCTCACATTATCCCTAAGGTTATACACAGCCTGAGAAGAACAAATTGTGACACCACTCTATCAAAAAGCTATGAGATTGTTTTAGATTCTGAAAATTATGAAAGACAGAACAGGGGAATGGGTCTGTGAGAAATAGACCATGAGCATTTCCTGTTAGAAATTTAAGATATATTTCCCATTAAAATGAGAGATGCATTTTTTTTCTTAAACAGTACTCAAATAAATTTATGAATGGAACTCAGTGAATTATTGATAAAAAAGATATCAAGGTGATAGATACGGATTAGATAGATGAACTATTGATGCTAAAGGATAAATGGGATTTCAAGGAGGCATCTAGAGACTAGAGATGCCACTCATAATTATTTATTTTATTTTCTCAGAGGAAAGATGCATTTAATATGCCAGATTTCTCTAACAGGAATTCATATGAATAAAACAGGAACATTTGAGACCCAACATATCTTCCCACAACCTATGTAACTACGTGACTCTCCTCTCCTGCATGTGGCAGAAAACACGTTAACTCTGGAGAGGATGACCGGGGAAAAACTTGGAGTTAGCCAAGAGTGGAGATTAAATATCTTCCTAAAGAGAGGGGAATTAAGTAAATCTATGCATATCAAAGATACAGAATCCCGTCTCCTTTCTCAGATCAGCTCACAAATGCTGTGGACCAAAGTGATGGTCCTCCAAGTTTGACTCTGGAGAATCACTCTATAAAAATCTGGTTAGCGTAGGAGAAAACACCTATACATACTGACATTTGGAGGTGCTATAACGCAGCTCCCCGCCTTATGCACGGGTCACAGATTCCGCAAGTCAGTGATGCACACAGAGATTCTACTCAAGAGTTTTGGTTTCTTGGTCTTAAATATAAAAGAAAATTGAGGGATCATCAGATATTGAGGAAAGCAATTACAGTGAAATTAAATACCCAAACAAATTAGAAAAAAAAAAATGTCCTCAGAGAAAATATATTGGGATCGGAAGAAGCTGTGCTTGTGCTTTGAAATACACCTAAACCTCCATGTACACAGATTGTGTTCTAAAAAAAAGTTCAAGTGATTCTTTACTAGAGAACTAGGCAGTTCAGGTGCTAAATTTAGTCATGTGGGCTATAGACAGGCTACAGAAAAATGAAGCTTTACACCTTAGTCTACTTCAGTGGCTTTATTTTTTGTGTGTGTGTGTGGGGGGGGGGGTTTTGGTGTTTTTTGTTTGTTTGTTTGTTTGTTTGTTTTTTGAGACAAAGTCTCGTTCTGTCGCCAGGCTGGAGTGCAGTGGCACGATTATCAGCTCACTGCAACCTCAGCCTCACGGGTTCAAGCAATTCTCTTGCCTCAGTCTCCTGAGTAGCTGGGACTACAGGCACCTGCCACCATGCCCGGCTAATTTTTGTGTTTTTAGTGGAGACAGGGTTTCACCATGTTGGCCAGGATGTTCTCCATCTCTTGACCTCATGATCTGCCCACCCTGGCCTCCCAAAGTGCTGGGATTACAGGAGTGAGCCACTGCGCCAGGCCTACTTCAGTGGTTTTAACGCAATATCAAAATTCCCTGGTAGGCTTTTTAGAACACGTATTTCTGGGTGCTACTCTAGTTTTGATTCAATAGGTCTGGGATGAGTCAGATAATCTGCCTTTCTAAAAAAATCCAAGGCGATTTTGACCAGGAGAGTCCAGGGAGCCACACATTGAGAATCTGTGGTCTAGTTCTAGCATCTCTTTTCATCCAAATATTTCCAGAAAATTATCTTAAGAAAATAATTGGACAAGTGTTTGTGAGGAATTTTTTCAAACAATGAATATTAAGGGGAAAAAACACTTTGCAAATATTGTACCTGAATTCAAAATTTATATATATATTTAGATATAAAATATATATATATATATTTATGGAGGAATCTAGAAGATTCTACACCCAAATATTAGGATCAAATGATATAGATGTGTACTTTTGTTTATTTTTGATTTGGTGGCTTCAAAATGTCATACATTGAACATGAATTACTTGTGTAACAATTCGAATACATCCTATTTTTAAAAGCTATGGCTCCACTTTTAACCTTATTCTAAACACATTTGGAAATGAAATGTCTAATTAAGTCCACCATATCCACATATCCCCAATAAATGGGCGCATGCATATAATCTTATGCATGTATACATATATGTATTCAAACACACTCTCGCATTCATACACATGTTAAAATTAGCTACGAACTTGGATACCAGTTGAAATTTAAAATACTCAGAGGTTGGAAAGAAAGGGAGAAACCTCCAAAAATGTACTTAGACAGTTCTTTTTGAAGAATTTTACATTGAATTTTAACATCATGATCAGTGCAGACTTCTATTCTAATTGAATGATGCCAGAAGGCTAAATTCTGGATCTTGCCTGCTTTATGCCTCATAATTTTATCTAACCACATGGTTCTCTACCAAGCTTTGTAAAATAATACTCTTTTTTCTTTTTTCCCTCCGTGAAATAGATTTCTAAATATAGTGCATAAGGGTAGCTTCCTATCTTTTTTTTTTTAACAAAAGCATCACACACTCCAAAGCTTTGCTTTTGTTATTGAAGACAGAGGAAGAGATATGTTGACCATAAATAAAATTTGACCTAGCGAACTCTGTCTGACTACCTTTGAGGAAAGTAAACAATAACTTAAAAAGAAAAGTCAGATCCTGTCCTTTGTTTCCTTTCTCCTCTAGGACTAGGGCAGGAATTATTGTATGCACCCAATCCCATTTTGAGCAGTCAATATTGGCCAAAGGCAAGGGAGATAATGTATGTCAAATATTTGCAGTGCAACATTATTTCAACTGGGTTATTAGTTTTCTATTTCCATGTAAAGTTATGATAATGTTAACTGACAAGAGATATATAGATGAACTTTACAATATTGTAGAATTGCCACAGATTGTCATCCTCAACTTGTGGAACTCAGATACCTAGGAAGGTTCGAAAATTCAAGTGTACTTAAGGTCTTGTCTATAGAATGAATAATGTCTTGTACAGAGACACAACCACCCACCCACCCACACACACACAGATACTTTTTTGTCAAATGATTATAGACATAACTGTGAGAAATAAAATACAAAGTATTCTAAAAGTGAATTTGTAGTTGCTTTTTCCCATAATGTATTTCCACACTCACTGAATATTTAAAATTAAACAATTGATAAGTAGTATCAAAAAATTGCTTGCCATTTTTTAACTTGAAAGGAGTTATTTTCACTCGTTAGAAAGTTAAAATACCATCAATATAAGTTTTGGACTTTGTTCAGTGAGAGATACAGTAAAGTGACAGGAAAGGATGCACACAGAAATATAAACAATAAAAAGCATAGAAAAATGGGACAAGATTGCCTGAGCTTATATACAGATTTCATTTGCAAGCTATCTGATATTGGGACTGTTACTCTCTGCTCAATTTGCTTCTTTGTAAAATATGTGTAGGTTATGTACAGTACCTACCTCTTGGGTTTGTTATGAGAATAAAATGAGTGCTTATGTGTAAAAAGCTTAGAGCAAGTTCTAATACCTAATTAAGCAGATTAGATTATTATTTAGCACATGTTTCCTCTTTCCCTCAAACCATGCAAAGAATGTATATCTGCCCCATTGATGCTGATATTGGCTATGTGACTTGTTTTTGACCTATACAACATGAGTAAAAGTAGCAGTGTGCCTGTTCTTAAGGACCACTGCCTATTTCCACTTGACCTTTGTGTACTTGTAGTTCACCCAGGTGAGAAAGAAATGCCATAGAGTATGACTGGTCTTTTCCTTGGCCTCAGAATGTGTTGCAGAGTTTCCCCAGTCAAATCTGCCTTTTCATGCAAAGTTAATAATAGTCATTAGGCCTCTCCACAAATATTCTGTTCATGTTGCTTCTAAGCACATTGCAGGTTTACACTTTTTCTGCCTAATATAATTCAGTCATAGCCTGGTAAGCTGCCTTTGGTCAACATGAGCAAGATCAAGGTATGCTATTTCCAAGTAGAAGCTTCAAGAATGTAATAGAGTGCTCTATTACACTCTCTTTTTCTTCTCCCATGGTGACCCACCATTGCTCCATATGGTATCTCTAAATTAATCTGGGTCTCAGATTGAGGATAGCAATAAAACAGATCAGAAACTTCAGACAATGTATAATCAACATATAGCATAAGTTTAAAATAAATGTTTTCATAAGCCATGGAGATTCTGGAGTTGTTTGTTACCCAAGTATAACAGCCTATAATGACTGCTAAAAGAAAATTGGCATAGGAATGATGTCAGCAGATGGTGAAATAGAAAATCCCCCAGCACCACTATCCCCAGAAAAATATAACTAGAAACTACTCAAAGAGGAGATTATCACCAGAAATTCACCAGAAATTAGAGGAGAAGTGGAGAAACCTTCTAGGCTTTCATAGTCAAGAGAAACTGTGACCAGTAGGAACAATTATTTTAGACTGTGCCAGCCCCTTTCCAAAGCCAGCACAGTATCACTCACTGAGAATTTCCCTAGACACACAGCTTCCAAAATGGAAGGAAGAAATTGGAGGTGGACATTCAATCTCCACACTGGTCTAGGAATCTTCATGGGAAGCCCACTATTGTCCCATTTTATGTGAATGATTGGGTATGTCAGGAGCCCTGAAACCCTTGGGGTGAATTGGGGAACCAAGAATGGAGGTGCTGATTGCAGTGAGTGGCACTCAGTTCATGGCAGCACTCTGCACTCAGATCAGTGAGGATGCTTTGCTGATGAGACTGGCTGCTACTGCAGGGGGGTGGAATTTGTGGCAAGGCCTGAGTCCCTGGCTATATTTTCCAGAAAACCCAGTTGTCCATGTCCAGCCTTTCCCTGAGCAGGTAACAATGAAAAGGCTGGTGATTCAGTTCCAGTGCTTGCTTGAGTCTATCCCAGATTAGAAAACAATCACAGAGCAGTGACTTAATTCTGGTCCAGTGTTTTATTTTCAGTGCTCAATATAAGCCCTCCCTAGAATGAGAAGCAACAACAGACCAGCAATTAAGTTCTGATATTAGATAGTAAAAGTATAACACCATCTGCAAAGAACACCTACAAAAGCTGGAAAAAGTGGCAATGTTCTCAAATATGCAGCCATCAATGTAAAGACACAAACATTGTAAAACCTTGGGGAAATATGACATCACCAAAAGAAAATAACAAGGCTACAGTAATGGTCCCAGAAGAATTGAAGACCTATGACATGCTTGACCAAGTATTCTGAATAATTCTCTTCAAGAAGTTCAGGAATCACAAGAAAATACGAATACTAAATTAAATAAAATTTGGAAAACAATACAGGAACAAAATGAGAAACTTGACAAAAAATAGAAACATTCTTAAAAAAACAAATAGAAATCCAAGAAATAAATAATACAATAACTGAACTGAAAGCCTCATTAGAAAGCTTCAATGAGACTTGATCAAACAGAGGAAAGAATCAGCAAGCTTGAAGAGAGAACATATGAAATTATACAATCAGAGGAGCAAAAAGAAAAAATAATAATAATTAAAAAGAGTGAAGAAGGCCTGAGAGAATTATGGGACACATCAAGTGAACTAACATTCACATGACAGAAATTCCTGAGAAAGATGAGAGGGGGAAAAAAGGCCTAGAAAGCATATTTAAGAAAATAATGATTAATTATTTTTAATTTGGAGAAAGATGACAACATTCAGATATAGGAAGCTGAGAGCTGATCAATCAAATTCAACTCAAATTAAATTTCCCTAAGTCACATAATAATTAAATTATCAAAAATCAAAGGCAAAGTAAGAATTCAAAGCAACAAGAAAATAAAACATATTACAGTCAATGGACCCTAACATAGCTTTCAGTGGATTTATCAGTAGAAATCCTACAGGTCAGTAGAGAGTGGAATGATATATTTAAATCAAGGAAAGGAAAAACAATTGGAAACCAAGGATACCATACCCAGAAAAACTATTCTTCAAACACAAAGGAGTGATAAAGACTCCCAGACAAACAAAAGCTGAGAGTATTGATCAACGCTGTATCTGTTTCACAAGAAATGCTGCAACTGTTTCTTCAATTCGAAATAAAAGAACACTAGTGTGTAAAAATAAAGCATCTGATGGTATGAAGCTCACTGGTAAAAGTAAGAATACGTACAAATTCAGAATACTCTAATGCTGTAATTGTGGTATGTAAATGTGCTTTTATCTTAAGTTGAAGGCTAAAAGACAAAACTATTAAAGACAGTAACTACAATAATTAGTTGAGGGATTGGCAATATAATAAGTTGTAAATGAAAACAAAAAGTCAAAATGTGGTGGGAAAATGATGTTAATATACAGAGTATGATTTTCTTATATTCATTTTCTTTGCAATCAAAGTTAAGTTGTTATCGATTTAAATAACCTATTATAACAAGAAGGTTTTTTTGTAAGCTTCATGGTAACCACAAAACAGAAACCTGTAGTAGATACACTAAAAATAAATACCACAGAATTAAAATATACTGCTAGAAAAAAAATCATTTAACCACAAAGGAAGACAGGAAGAAGGTAAGACAGCAAGAGAAAAGCAGGAAGAAAGGATCTACAAAACAACATGAAAACAAAGATGGAGACATCATACTACCTGACTTCAGGATTATACTA